>NC_134028.1:11083262-12283262 GCF_964204645.1 Tubulanus polymorphus | reverse complement strand
AATATTATCATAATTTGTATGAAGTAGGGCCTAAAGTAGAACCGGCGTAAGTCGGACAGCTTTAAGTTGGAAAATTGGCAAAGTGGGCCGAAATTCCAAGGTCACAATTTTTTCAGTTCATTTTCCTAGCAAAGTCGGATTCTAGAAGTCAGAAGTTCGGCTAAGTCGGCTAAAATATATGTTCTGAACAAAGCAATGCATTTTTCAATCTCTAATGCAGTCGGCTAATGTCAGTTCTCTTTAAAAAGATTGTCTATTATGTACAAGTAGATCCATTTTACTGTTGACGGACACTTGTTAAACATCTGTTTACAATCGCAGTCGGCTATAGAATAGAGTATAGAGTATTGACCCCGTGTCACTCAGTTGTTAGGGTTTAGGGTCTTAATCTGTTGCTAATTCGGATTTATTTTTTAGAAAACCCCAAAAATCCAACTTACTTATACCAGGATTATTCTAAGTCTGACAACTTCCTTTGGTCCCAACGACTTACGCCAGTACTACTGTAATATAATTATATATGTTAAATAACCTATTCAAAATCCACATAGCTCTGTTTACTATAGCAGTCGACATCCAGCTTTGGATTTTCATTGATATATTGCCTCACCCACTGCTTCTTTTCGACAAAAGGGCAGTTCAAACTTGGTTTGAGGGACACTTGGTTTGTGGGTAAAAATGATATAGTTAGAGCTCTGATGCATAAAATTGAAAAGAGAAGCTTTGAAAACATGGGAATTGATATGAAATTTAAAGTATTAAGTACATATTTTGCAGAAAATGAACGAGCTAAGACAAGTTGTTTACAGCAGGAGAATATTCAAAAACCTGTAATTAATGATGAATCCTTGAGGGTAAAGACTGCCCCTGAAAATAACAGAAGGAATTGGGCACAGCATTCTTTACAATTGAGGACTGATTTTGGAGAAAAGATGATTGTGAATGCTCCTGGTAAGCTTATCTATTGGTTTCGTTGTAACGCCTTAACCCCAAACTTTTCTGAAAAAGTTTGAGTGAGCTATTGTGTTCAATTTTCGTCCATCTATTTCATAGAGGAAACTAATTTGACGAAATTTGTTTCAAAGATACTGCGCGTTGAAATACAGTTGATTGCTCATATCATTTTTCCATGCAGGGGTCTATTTTATTTTCAGAATAGGTTATCGTCCGGGTATCATACTTGTATCCAAGGAATAATGTCCCCGGAAAAAATATCATGGAAAAAATGTTCCAGTATAAAATTGCCCAGGGTGGGCAAAAATCTCCCAGTCAATCATTACTATTAAGTAGGCTATATTTCACATCAAAATAACACTGAAGTATGTAAATATTTATCATATCTATATTATACGTCAAATTTTACATTTACAATACAAATAGTTAAATGAAAGTAGAGCCGTTATTGGTTGTTATTTTGATGTGAAATTAACTATTACCAATTCAGTAATTATAGACTGGGACATTTTCTCCGGGGACATCTTTTCTGGGGACATTTTTTTTCCTGGAACATTTTTTCTGTGACAAATTTGTCCGCCTATTCATTTTGGATTTCGGGGAGATAACTGTTCATATTTTATATTTGATCTTATAACTTATGTAGGAGCTTATTCTCTAGGAGCTATTAGTATCGTGTTATGTTTGTTTACCATCAAGGATAGCACATCATTTTTACAGTCATTGAGATAAGGAAAGATCTGATGTATTCAAGATATTTTCACATCATATCCAGTTGGATGGTGATGATATTTCAAGTTACCTGTTGCTTTTGCTGAAAACCCTATTGATATTCTCTTGACTATAAGGGTTTTCTGACCACCAACAGAAAACCCTGTGTGTAAATTTTGTGGTGGGTTCACGTAGTGAACCACCACTTTGTTATCCTGTTAAAATGACATCATGTACCGTTCAGTTTTCTCCGTTTTGTACTATTGAATGTTCAAGTTTATTGTGCAGTCCAACATTTCCGTCATTTGATGGGATTCCTTGAAACAGAGATGAGAATTCCCGTGGATCCGCGGTTTCCCGCGGATTTCGGTATTAAAAAATATCAATTTTCCACGATGATCTGGCGGCTACGCCATCAGCTGGTTCGTGTGTGCAACTCAAGCAAAAAACCGCGGTTTTATAGGTCATTGTTCTCATCTCTGTTGAAAGATAATGGGTTAGAATATGGCACATATTGACAAGCGCGCTTGACGTGATCATGGAAAACACATGATATGATTGGTTGCTTTGGGAATGCCAGCGCTTTTGATGTTATTATGGGAAACCGCCCTATGAGTGGCTGCTTTGGGAATTTCGGCAGTTTTGAAGTAACTAGGGGAAACCCGCGCTTTGATTGGTCGTTACTAGTCAAAGTACCGAAGTGATCAGTTCAACAAGTTTAGTGGCTTATATACGGTAATTGCTTTCTAGAGGGCAGTTTTTATGCCCCTGGCTCAACTATAGTTGAGAGGGGGCATATAGATTTACCCCTGTCCGAGTACGCCGCCACCGCCACAAGTGACGTTAACAGCTGAGAGGCCGCAATTGTTGACTGATTGTTTTCAAACTTGGTACACAAGTAGGATATCACCTGGGCCAGGACCATATTTAAAATTGGGTCGATTTGATTCAAATTATGGCCAACAGGGGCCGACATGAAAAATGATGTTAACAGCCTAGAGGCCGCAATTGCAGACCGATTCATTTCAAACTTGGTAAACATTTGGGTTGATTTGATTCAAATTATGGCCACCAGGGGGCCAATGTGAACGCAATTGTTGACCAAATCATTTCAAACTTGGTACACAAGTAGGATAACACATGGGACTGAAGCCTGTCTCAAATTGGGTCGATTCGATTTGAATAATGGCCACCAGGGGGCCGACATGAAAAATGATGTTAATAGCCTAAAGGCCGCAATTGTTAACCGATTCATTTCAAACTTGGTACACAAATGGGATATGACTTAAGCCAGAACCTGATTAAAAATTGGGTTGATTTGATTCAACTTATGGCCACCAGGGGGCTAACATGAAAAATTATGTTAACACCCTAGAGGCTGCAATTGCAGACCGATTCATTTCAAACTTGGTACAGAGGTAGGATATCACTGGGCCAGAACCCTTAGTAAAATTGCGTCAATTCGATTCAAATTATGGCCACCAGGGGGCCGACATGAAAAACGACATTAACAGCCTAGATACTGCAATTGTTGACCGATTCATTTCAAACTTGGTACACAAGTTGGCATTGAGCCAATTCATGTAAAATCGCCGTACGGTTTTTTTATGTGAGCATTTGTTTCATTGGTTCTCGGGTTAAACGACGTATAATCGATGCGATTGAAGGCATGGTGAACCTCCGTCGATGACATGGTCAACATTGTTAAAATTCTGCGAAAAATTGTTTTTGGCGGGAAAATTCTTAGCTCTCGCGTATAAAATTGCATTGACCTCGATTGGGGGGGGGGGGGCGTTGTCTCTACGAGTGAATGTGATTGGCTGTTTTTGGGATATATGGGGAATTCCGGCGCTACTAAAATAATTATGGGAAAGCCATAGAATGGCGATAGTTTCATTGGACTAGGTGCTGTATAGGTGCCGTGATTGATTTGATTGACATTGAAGTGTAAGCGAACATTCACTTACACAAGGCCTCCACAAACACAAACACACGCGCGTTCAGTATACACCACTATAGTGATACTGTAACGCTGCTTGCTAGCGCGTTTGACATTTCATCAGCAGAAGATGAGCGCTGTGTTTTCTGTTTGATTGAATTTGTAATAGATTTTATTTCTTGTGACCTGAAAATACTAAGCAGCAAACTATGTATAACTAGGTATAGGTCGAGGTAGTGGTAAATTCCAGGATTTAAAACGATCTAATACGCCAATTTCTTACTGCACCGGTATTTTAGCTTCCGCGGCCATACATTCAGCCACCCTCTGATATGTGACATCATATGAATTTTATTTGAATATTTTTTCATATAATGAAAAATATTTCTTTGAAAATATAAAATAGTTTCCATGCCACGCCTACCTGTACCCTATGCAATTTTGGACGTAGACCATAAACAAGTGTTTATCTTTGTTCTTATATGTCTACAAAATATTCCTTTAAGAAAGATGAAATACAATATTTAAACTTGTAGAACTTTGAAGTCATGAATTAAAAAGATTTTTCAAGCAATGCCCTTACCCCAACCTCTAGCTTTCAAGGTAAACCACACTTTGCCCATGGGCAATTTATTTATTTTTATCTTGAAAAAGTATTACTTTGAAATTGAAGAAGTATCGTAATAAACAATTAATTTATTTTTGATGATCAATTTATTTGGTTGTTTTCTTTCTTAATTTACATTAAATTTGGAAGGTCATCTTGCTTGGGATTTAGTTTGTCATCGAAGCAATGTAACGATCCTGTCTTCTAAATATCTAATACCTCCTTTAAGGATGATCTTCGCTCCGACGATAGACTATAAGGGGGCAATTTATATTAAACTCTATACATAACAACAGGTACGAGACCCGTTACACCACTCCCCCCAAAAGTGTTGTAAGCATAGCTTACGACCGCACATACGTCCAGTATTTACAGTTCATATATCATGTCGATATTCAGTGTCCGTTACAAAAATGTCATAAACTACGGGTTACACCAACACACACATTCGCACACATTCGCTATTTACAGTTCGCAATTTGCAATAAATCCAATTATCCAACGCGACCCAACTGATACACCAACACTATGCTTATGTTCCACTGGGGGTAGATTAGAGGCGATTAAACCATTTGAAGGTACTCGCTCAATAATCAACACACTTGCCTAGGTCGGTGAACAGCAGGTTCCTACGTGCTGAAATCACAGAAGGTTCATCAGGTCGGTTGGGCCTCTTGCAGAAGGTTCCAACATGAGTCTGATTCCGTAACAACAAGGTAAGCTAAAAATAAAATAAAAAAACAATGGCAGTACCCAAATTCGAGGTAAAACATGTCAGCACGGTAACCAGTTATGGGTAATGAAAGGAGAGTATGGTGATTTAACCGCTGTACGGTGCCCACCCTACTACCACATCATATCCCCAAGTGACCCTTAACCACAGTGATGATATGTCAGGTGACAGTCTCCATAGCCGGTATAGGAACGACGGTAGTGGATTCCCTTGAAGTTCCCTTCCTCCAGTTCGGGTTGGTCTATGGTCCGAAATCCCGCTTTCTCGCAGTGCGTGTTTATTCTGTCTTTGGGGACCACCGTCTCTCATTTTCCTCTTATAACAGGAGCTTTGGGCAACTTAAGGTGGAATAGAGAAAGGTTTGGGTATTTCCTGGCCAGAACATTGTACAGTAAATACTCTCTGTTGTCTGCCCATAGTTACGGACGTTATTAATACCGTGGTTAACAACAGCTGCACAACAGGTGACTCGTGGTTTTTTAACCCCTTCCTCCAGCTGCTCCAGATGCTCCCCAGGGTACTCGGCATTATAGGGACATTGAGGAATTGAGTTTTAGCCATTTGAGCCCTCGGCTTGATATAAGCAAATAACCTTAACTGACTTCACAGAATTTGAATATGAGTCTCTGGTTTTAGATCAATTCAAATTCAATCTTGAATACATAAAAATTAGTTAGATAATTTTTTATTTTATTGAAAGAACTTCCACTGAACACAGATTTTGAAATGAGGGATATTTTGATTCATGCAGGCAAGACAATTACAGCAAAATCAACTGATGATCATCAAGGTGAAGTTTTCATTCATTTTGGATCATTTGTCTACCCCTGATGATTCAAGCATTTTGGCCACACCTTTTGAAACCTCAACGCTTGATCTACTCGCGCCAATTAGTCAGCCAATGTCGATTTCATGTCATCTGACCTCTTTCCACCAGTAATTAAGCTATCAAATGTAAGAATTACTCAGTTTATATCATAGAGGAGCGAAATAAAGAATATAAGATATCTTAGGAGACCAATTTAAATAGCTTCTTAGGCTCTCCACTGACTGGCTCTACCTAATAGGGCCTAAATATATTCTAGTCTAGGTGTATCCCCAAGCCAAAGCTAGGCAAGTAGGTAGCCAACAGTGATCATTGCTTCACCGAGTACTCATCTGCTACCATACATACTCATATTATAAAGAAATCATGTCTTACATTCCCTGGTTAAAGGATTCTCACCTTAAATTACATAAACTCTGCTGTCGTTGTCATTGGTACAAGTTTAGAGTGAACGCGGAAGTAAAGTGCTGTATGTAAATTCCTACCATTCTGTCCATTCTGTACGTTGACTTGAGCCAGAAATATTTTTCAGGAAATGTGGCCAACGTAAATAGAATTAATCAATTGACTCATGGTTTCGCGAAATTCATCAAAGTCCTAAAACTCGACTAAATTTAAGCCGAAATGTTTTCAACCATCCCCCATGTTGTTTCATTAATAAGACACTTGTTTCGCGCTGGCTGTAGTTATTCCAGTTCAATTTCGGGGTTGCTAAGGAGCTCATTAAAATTAATGGAGCTCATTAACATAACGAATTGTACGGCCCTGTTGTTTGTGCGTTGTGCTAGTCCTTTATTCAATACAGGTACTGTATATTAAAACTTTGAATGTACCAGGTTTTTATACGTGGCGTTATGCCATATTCTAGTTGCTGATCATTTTCATTTCCAGCTAACTCAGAAATGGGTTGACATTTTACACTCAGGTATATCCCCTCTAATGTTGGGGCAAAAGTCGTCTAAGTGACATTCTGTTTGGTCAATGCTTTTTTCATTTCTTCATTTATTGATTCGTTGTAGATATTCTAACTGGTAACTACAGTGAGGATTTTGATGCCTTAGATGAGAGTTATGGAGCATCGAAGAATGACTCTGATAAAGAGCCTTTGACGGTAATAAATAGTGGTTAAATAACCTAATTTTTTAGGCCAGCCGCAGGCTGAGCCTATTACTATACAAATGGAGCGAATTTAAATGACATGGTTTCCAGAGCAAAGGCTCTTTTACTGTGCAACTGAGCATATATTCATACAAATCATTCATTAAAGCATAATCTCCAAACTCTACGTAGCTGAATTTTGAAAGAGGGCCTCGTTGAAATTGATATGAGCTTTTTCGCGAATATCTGATCACAAAAATATTGGTTTTGAAAAGCCAATCAGAAAGCAAAGTATGATGCTGTTGTTTTCTCAGTCCTTGAATTAAATAAAGAGCAACTCAGAGGTCTCGTTCATGTAGTATATTGTCAGCAGAATAGAATGAATATTATAATAATTACAAGTTACATATTTTTAATATTTATAAAAGCAATAGTATTTGACGCTTAAAATATGGTATTTTATTACAAGCAAAAGCTAGATTTAACCACTAATAAATCTGACTGTATAATACATCAAAAGCACATTTGAAGAAATATATTAAATGATTATTTCTCCAAAACATGCCTCTAATACAATCTCCAGAGTTCAGGTCACATGACATAATGATGGCTTACCTTGAATTAAATAAAGAGCAACTCAGAGGTTTCGTTCATGTAGTATATTGTCAGCAGAATAGAATGACTGCAGTTCCATTCCATGGGTATTTATACCCATCTGCTGAGAACTAGCTGAGACATGAGTTTGATAGTTAATTAGCCATAGTTATTAAATAAACAATACTTGCTAGACATGTATCTCACAGTTTAGACATGTTGGCATTAATATAATATGAGAATAACTACTCTTAAATTGGTGAGTGTCAGACACCAATTAGCAACACAGGTCTGTGGGATTATAGTAATTGCAGGTGCTAATTAATGTTTGACACAAAACTCAAAACAGTTACTAAGTTTATAGATACAATATATGGAATATATGTTTATGATATAACATTAACTATGACAAATTAAGACATTTCATTATTTTAAATACATAACATTATAAGCCAAAATCAGACTAAATATATATAAAGTATGGCTGTGTAAAGTACCGCATGATAAAAGACTCCTCTATGATTGGCTTAGCCGCAGAAATCAGCAGGTGTTCACGTGATCCCTTGGTATCGTCTACCGTTTTACTTCCGGGTTTTATTTTAAGATCTCAAGTTGTATTTCAAGATCGATTTCTGTGAAAGCTTTAGTTGATTTGGTTTTTGGGAGGAATATTTTTATTAGCACTACAGAAAATATCATTGACCATTGTGCAAAGTCACAGAAAAATAGCTTTTTCTTAAATATGATAGATGACCTTGATATGCTAATTAGCCATTTGCTCAAACTACAAATTCAATCAAATTTTATTCCGCAAAAAATATCAAATCCAATTCAATTTTACTTTATTGAACAAATAAAAACATCAAATCACAATTCAATTTTGTTTTATTGAGCAAATTTCAGAAAATTCAATTCTATCCAACATTAAAATCAATAAGACCAAGGGAAAAGATTTATCTGAGGTATTTGTTCCTGCCAGATTCAGTCCCTGTCTGTGCTACTTTTGTATTCTACGATTGTATTGTGTAAATTATTAGGCATTGACTCTGAGCTGGGAGTGTATTTTGACAAATTTAACCCACAGAATGCATCATCATTTGCCATTTTATGAAAAGCTGACAGGCTGGCCATAGTGCCCCTTGGGGCTCTTGTACTAGCCTACTATACATTGGTAATATCGTATTGTAGTACTATTGTAGGCTGAATCCAAGTTTGTACCCATCCCACTTTCACATCCTTGAAAACAATATGATAACTATGATATATGATAACATATTTACCAGCTGTTTATATGGTATTGCAAATCCGAGAACAAATCAATTTTTGTTCTCAAATAGTCAAATGTGCTCAGTTGATCCTACTGGACCAATGGCCCTTAACTGAAATTTTTTAGAGAAATTTTAAAGAAATATCTATCAATCAGCACTTTTTACTCGTTTCTGAAGTGTTTTGAGGGAAATTTTGGAAGACGCTTTGATCAATCATCTTGATCTTGCATATATATTTGTATACAAGGGTCCATCAGCTTATGAAAAATTGTGTCGATTGGACCCAAGAGAGCTATCCTGTGACCTTTTGATGTGCCCATAAATGTCACTTTAGCTTCCTAATGGTTTGCTCTTTTTAATTAGGGTTTTCTGTTTCTTCACAGAAAACCCTATTGATAACCGGCGATTAATGTTAGGGTTTCTGTTGCTTTCGCAGAAACTTATAACTTGTTGGTGGGAGTTCAGAGGAAGATTTGTCAAACGAATAAATACTTTAATCTTATTAATGCAGTGTGAACTTTCACTTTAAAAAAATATTTCTCTAAATTATTGGCGAACCTTAGGTTTGCCTATGCAAACGGTCTGATGAAGCAGTTTTCATTGAAAATGAATAGAGTACCGGTGTGTCAACAAGACACAAACATTGGCTGTTGAACCGATTGTGTTGATTTTTGGTTTTATGGTTTGGCTTAATGAGTTCTCGAGCCCACAAAAATTTCATAGTGATCGAGTTATTTTTAGGGGACTTATTCTTGAAAAACACGCAAAAAGCCTGCTTTTTAGCACTTAGTAATGGCACGTTTTTATATATGACAATTTGCATGCTTGAAATTGAAATATATAAAAGTTCAATCCTTCCTGGAAGTGTCGCCGTTTTTAGTTCGACTGATCTCAATGTACTTTTTGACCTACAAGCCCTCACTTTATAAACCCCCTAAATTTCCTCGCTTCTATTTATTTGAGTTGACCTTGTAACCTGAGCTACAATGAATGTGATTGGCTGTTTGTGGGATATACGGGAAATTCTGGGAATTTCAGCGTCTCTGATGTAATTGGGAAAGCCTAATGTGAAATCCAAGACGAAATGGCGAACATTTTATTCGATTAGGTATCGTACGTTTGCTTATAATTTGTTCGTTGACACGAATATAAGCGAGTAGGCTATTCAATTCAGTTGCAATTCTGAACTAGCAAGTATGACGATACCAATGACAGGGTTCGTAGTGGGTCTTCCAATCATAGCCGGTATTTTTTTTATTTCTAGAAAAAAAAGTCCGTATATGTTTGTATATTTTTGACATTTTGTGGATGGATGTATTCTGACTTGTGATATTACGGCCAATCTAATACTGCGTTGCTAGTACATTTGTATATACCCGCGTCAGCAGTCAGCCGCGTGCGTGCGAATATAGGCTACAGTATATGGCTGTGGGTGTTAGTAATCACCTGAGTGAGTCTATATATAGCACAGTGACTCGGCAATGATAGTATACACAGAACTCTAACACATCTGCAGGCGCATATATTGTCAGCCTTATACATCTTCAATCCAAATTAATTTATATTTAGTATAATATTTTTGACAATATATGCACTAAATGATTTAATGGTGAGCCACAGGGCCATTGGACCTTTATTAGAAAATGCAGATAGTAAGACCGTGGGAAAGTTTTTATCGTTGAATGGGTGAATCACAGCGGCAGAGTGAACCTGTGATAAGGCGGAAATAGTTCCATGTGAAGGCAATGCTTTTAAATGATTAGACAGTCAGAGCTGGTTTGTCAACTTTTTTCAACTATAGTGCTGCTATTTTCCCAACCAAATCGCTAGATTTTTTGGTTTACCTTTGTCAGCGATATGAGGTTGGCATTGAGCCAATCGTCGTCTCTACGAGCCAATGGGATTGGCTGTTTTTGGGATATATGGGGAATTCCGGCGCTACTAAAATAATTATGGGAAAGCCATAGAATGGCGTACGTTTCATTGGACTAGGTGCCGTATACGTGCGAATTTTAAATGCTCATTGCTGGTGAGGATGTAATTATTTCACACATCCGCCATAGGTATTGTTTCATTTTAATACCCGGTGATTGTTTTGATCGACATTGAAGTGTAAGCGAACATTCACTTACACGAGGCCTCCACCTGTGCGCGCAGAGTGTTACACGACACACACACAAGCTCGTACAGTACACTACTCAAGGTGATGCTGTAACGCGTGCGCGTTTGACATGAAAATAGGCTGAATAATCGTAGCAGAAGATGAGCGCTGTGTTTTCTGTTTGATAGAATTTTTAATAAATTGTAATTGTGACCTGAAAATATTATGCAGCAAACTATAGGTATAGGTCGAGGTCTGAATATTGTAGTCGTAAATTCCAGGATTTAAAACGATCTAATAACCGATTTCTTCTGTACCGGTATTTTAACTTCCGCGGCCAACATTGGAAGAGGTTTCCATGACCCAATATTCAGCCACCCTCTGATATGTGACATCATTTTTAGGCCATCCCATATTAATGGTCTGTTTGCCGTAACCCGACCGACCCGACTTCAAAGGTACCGAGTGAAAACGTTTTTTCTGGGATTCATTAAAATAAATTTCATTTTTGATAAAAACGGCCGACCGACTCACTGCCTATGTATGAGCTACGTGTTATATATGTTTTCCAATAAGCTGTCATTCATTCTCATAGTGACTATATCAAAGCTGGTAACGTAAACGTTCGAACAAATCTTTTCATAGGAACATCAAATTTTTTGTCTGAACCAATATTACTTTGTTCTACGGAACCAATTTGGAAAAATCGTTTTCATCCGAACAAATTTTGTTTGGTCCGGTTTTGTTCAAACCAAAAGTATATTGTTCGATCGAACAGAATCGTTTTCATTTGAACAAAATTTTCTTGTCGGCACATTGAGTTTTTCATTGGAACAAGTATATTGTTAATAGTTTTTTGTTTCAACAAAAGTTTTATTGTTCGATCAAACAGAATTGTTTTCACTTGACTTTCTTTTGAACAAAATAGTTTTCGCACAACAAACTTTTTTTGTAGGGACCATTCATTTATTTCGCACGACACCTTTTTTTGTCAGAAGGTCCATTCATTCATTACGTACGAATAAATGTCAATTTTTACAGGTGAAATATCAGCGTTCGTTCAAACAAAATATATGTTGCTCGGTCAAACACAATTGTTTTCATTCAAACTATCATTCGAACAAAATTGTTTTTTGCTCAACAATTTTCTTCCTCGTTTGAACAATAACATAGCTCTTTGTTCGAACTAATTTTTTGGTCTGAATGAATAGCTTTTCATTCAAATAAAAAGCATATTGTTTGATTGAACAGAATTGTTTTCATTCGAACAACATTTTCTTATCGGTACTTAAAAGATTTCTGTTCGAACAAGTATGTTGTTAAAAAATTGACAATAATTTCAAACTACAGATTAATACTGACCAGATATCAATAGTAACTCTGACTCTAACACTATGCACCCCTACTTTAAGATAAAAAACACTATGAATGGCCAAATTAACACTTCTGAAACACATTTTTAAATGATTCAAAACACCATTATTTTGTTAGTTCGATTACGGATCCGCCAAACTTTTCTGATATCTAGGTGTAAAAGAATTAATTTTTTTTCCCGCGGCCCCCCTCATTTTTAAGCATAGATCTGATAATAAAAATTGACATTCACATTTATGACATCACAAAAAATCGCCATGGACAATGGTGTTCTATCCGATATATTTGTGGGTTGATTCAGTAAATAGCTTGATTTACAAAAATGGCAGTGTTTGCTGTGTAGTACAGGCCCGTACCCAGGGCCCTCTAAGAGGCGTGCAATATAAACTACAAGTGGACCTAAACCACGCCAGTAAAAGCCAAGTGACGAAGGCTCTAAGTTTTGATGCAAGGTCAGCACTCATTTGGTTTCAATATCTGGTACTCTGATCAGAAAACATCAAAACACTGAATAAAAAATTTTACAATAAGACAATTTGCAGTCGCACGACTCCTGTGCAGAGTAGCAAATAGATCAACCAGTTTTAGATTCTTAGGGACAATTTTTTTCATTGCTAAAATTGCGGACCTTCTCTTTTGTGGGGATGCACTCGCATCCTTCTGGGTACGGGCCTGTTGTATAGGCAATAAAAGGAAAATATTCAGGTACCATATCCAAAACACTGGAAATGACCCACAGATGGACGAAATGAATGAAAAGTAAACACAACAGCCCACTAGGACTATGTCATTGGGTCATTCCATATGACCAGGGGGCATTGAATATTGAAATGGTTAGATTGTTGAGCATTTGAAACCACTTCCCAAGTGGGCATGGTGTCCCTGGAGTCCTAGTTCGCATGTAATGCGGCTTGTTCATTATGAAAATTATACCTTGGTATAAGTGTATAGACATCTGTATAATATGCCAGCCTGCATTATAATTCATACAACTGCCACCAGGGGACTGTGAAAACATATATGGCTAAAATTGAATATTGAATATTGGAATGGTTAGATTGTTGAGCATTTGAATTCCCAAGTGGGCATGGTGTCCCTGGAGTCCTAGTTCGCATGTAATGCGGCTTGTTCATTATGAAAATTATACCTTAGTATAAGTGTATAGACATCTGTATAATATGCCAGCCTGCATTATAATTCATACAACTGCCACCAGGGGACTGTGAAAACATATATGGCTAAAATTTCAATATGGCTGACTGTTGTGGGAGTCTCAAAAGTTAGCTCCCATGAAAAGCTCAATTCCTGGGTGCCAAAACCAATGAATGGATTGTAATGCGGATATAAAAGTTTAAGATAAATTATGATATCAGAACTATGTTTAAGAACAGGTCAATGACACTTATTACACCTCACGGAGTGTGTTTGACATATTGACTCTGAAGAACTGCAAGTCACCGTCCATGCCATTGATTTCAAAACAAATCCAGCCAGCCCCCCATAGTACTGGCTGACTGCTGTCATCTTTTTATCTAGAACTATAATTAACTATAGAATTTGGACTCAACCAACAATCAACCAACTACATAATGAGCCAAAAAACGCTGACGAAGAACAAGCTGACATTTCGGAAATGATAATAGCATTAATGGCATCGCCAATGATCGCAAACATAATGACAGTACTGGAACTGTTGATATAAGTAATGACACCAATGACATGGATTATGTTGGTGACCGGGGGTGAGGCTGAGGCTGTAACCGACAAACTCACTAGTAATAGCTGTGATAAAGTTGTCCAGACTAAAAAAAAAAACAGTTGTAGTTACGTATATATGTGTGCGTGTGCATGTATATGTACGTATACGTATGTGTGTGTATGTGCTTGTGTGTGTATGTGCTGGTATGTGTTTGTATGATATGGTATGCTAATTTCAACCGAGTTCATTATCTCAACCTGTTCTACTCTATACTTAATTGAAATGAGTTATCAATATGTAAGAAAATTATTCCTCTCCGATATAAATCGAGTGTACCTCTTTGTATTACCATTATGAGATGCATCCAGAACCCGGGAATTGAGTTTCACTTCTGGTCCCATGGTTGCGCCTCTTAAGGTTATGGAGTCACTCCAGCCCCTGTTTTGGTACCAGTCTAGTTATTCGTGATACTACGCACTCATCACAGCATCAACCCATGACATGTTATATGAATACATCATATATACTTATTTATATACGATTCTTCTTTGCGATTATTGAAACGATAAGTAAATTGTTATATTGAACAGAATTATTTTCATTTGGAACAAAGTTTTCTTGTCGGAAAAGTTATTCGTTCGAACAAATACATTGTTCGATCGGAAAGTTTTTCATTCCAAAGAAAAAAACGTGTGGTGGAACTAATAGTCTTTTCGCTGCAATGTAATAGTCAAAGTAATCTACAATGGAACATGATAATCTTCTCACTCGAACAAAAAAATATGATATGAACTTGGGTTTTCTTCGTATCGCATTTCTTCATACAATATCCATATTATGCCTGCTTCAGTTTGAAGTTCATCTTCCATCTTTCTTACCACGTACGGGACACATTGTTCAGGTCGTTTTGGAAATTTACTCGGTCCTGTATATTTTCAATTACTCACTTATCAGGCCAGTGAAGAGAAGGCGACTTAGGATACTACCTTAAGTGACTCCACAAGTTAGACCTACTTATTTCCAAGATGAGATAGTTCCTTTGATTTCGGCCACCTGTTTTAATTCAGAGAAGTCTGCTGAGCCATTTAAGCGACCCATTATTGATACCGTTTCCAAATAGCTTGTTTAGTAATCGCTGATGTTTTACATTATCAAATATGCTTTTTCGAAATCCATTAAGACTAGTTAAGGCTAACAGTCAATTTGCCAGAGTCAAAAAACCATCCGGTCCAGTCATCCATGGTTTCAAAGTAGACCTATTAACTGTTTGTAGACCTTCCATTTATAAAACCGTGTTGACCAGTGAACAGGATTTTAAATTCCCTTCATTTTAAATAGCATGCTGGGGCTGCGTCAGCATGATCGTGGTCGACACAGTATCCAGACAAGATCACAAATACAAACAAGACTGTGCAGAAAACCCAGTATCGCTGCTCTGCAGCTGTATTTGCAATTAGTGGTTGGTATTACGAAAAGGGATCTTCAATATGTGAGAGGTGGTATATTTGATTAGCCATTATCACACAATTGGCTGCCATCATAGTGTCATCAGTACCCTTTGGTAGGTTGAGAGAGGTTTTTTGAGTTTTAACTTATTGCCTTGGTATTTGAAAATTATTTGCACTGTCATAGGATACATCCCCTCCCGTGGAATTTGGAAGCACCTAATTCTTTCTTCTTGCCACCATTTGAATGATTATATTTGTACATATGCATATTTTGTAACGGCAATCAATTACAAACTTGTAGCTCATGGCATGTTCTATGATTGTGTTGAGGTTCAAGTTCGTTGCTTTTTGTATAGGTCACCAGGGGTGTTGAATAATACAGAAAGTAAGTTTTTAGGACGACGGTACGTAGTACACGTCGTCCTATTGTTATCGTGAAATCCGTCAAGTCAAACGATTACGTCCGTTTAACGCCACGTACACGTCTGGAACTTTCATTGTCGCTTAAATATGAAACAGAAGGTTGAGTTCATATATGGTGAATTTTTGTTATTTGGTTAATTAAATATTGCCGAAATAAAAAAATTGAAACTCTAAAGTAGCGCCACCCCTGTCTAGAAGTAAAACTGTATTAGTCCGCGCTTAAAATAGTGCCACGCATACATTTTTGAAATAGCACTTTACATAGGCCTATTCCATGATTTAGTTGTTTATTTCCGTATTGTCGTTTATTGCCCGAAATTTCCGTATTTTCTTGGTGTGTGTGTCTGCGGATTAATTGAATGTTTACGCGTTGGTGATATGGACTCGGCGAGTACACGTGCTACATCGATTCAACATTAGCTGCTGTTGAATCGATACTCGTAGGTCGAGCAACGCTGAAAACTATCTTACTATTACTAGTAAAATGATTTATCGTCATTAATTCTTTTGGACTTTTTCGTCAGCGATTCGTTTTTAGAGCCCGATTATGTGTATCTAGTTTGCGGCGCAGTGATGAGAGCGGGCGTCGATAACATTAGTTACAGTCCCCTAGGCAATATCGCCTTATAAAAGTGATCACTGTGTATGTATCATTAATAGATAATGCGCATTACCGAGCGGGTCGCGCGTATGCTACAAACCACACGCTCGTTATATCAAAATGGTCTTGAATTAGCAGAAGAAATATTATTCACGATAACTTTTACTATAAAAAATTCCCTTTGTGAAACCATTAAAACCTTTAAGTCGGTAACTTAATTTCGTCAGTAACTAGTTTTAATTTCGACTGTAGCCATAGTAGTTTCACGTTCGGATATTTTCACAAATATCCCATCCGATTATAAAAGCTTCTCGTCAGTAACCGGCCTACACCCTCATCGTAGTTGTTTTGTATCATTCTCCTTGATCTATCAAACATTTTTCAAGTCAAAGATTCCCATAATCAATCTTTAAGATATCATGTAAGAATTCTAATGAGACTGCTGGTAAATATTCATTCTGTTCCACTTGGTCGATAGTTTGACTAGCTCCAGGGCCTAAGGGTACAGTTAGCAGTTGGCCTATGGTTCAGTCTGTGAACAGCTTCAAATTACTGTGTTAACAGATGGATGCGAAGCTTGTACCCCATGGACTGCATGGTCATTGGCCTATGTCATGGGTTCTTGGCGATTGTGCCGAGAGCAGACTGTATCCGGTGGTCATGGTATGTATTACTTTGATTAAACATGCACCGATGGCTAAAATGATACCTTCGTTTCTCAACGCCTCTAATTGTATGTAAGGCAATATCAATCCATACCGACAACGATTTTGTTGATCAAGCTTACAATATTTCGAGCCTCAGGACATTTTTCCCTCTAGTTTTCAAACTTGCAGGGATGCTAACTGCTCCGTTTTGCCTTAAATCTCTGCAATACCTTAAACTTGCATTATATGTTCAACTCTTAGTCTAACAGTGGAACTTCGTCTGGACCTGGCTTGCAAATGTGTTTGAAAAGCACTACTGTGTGTAAGCCTTAGCAACCAACCTAACTCATCTTCACCCTGAGTTCCACTTTTAATTTCTATTCTCTGTCGTCGTCCTATTAAAAAATTTCTTTCTAGTTCCTTATTATATTAGTACCTAGGCAGATTTTGTTATCACAATTGCCAAATTGTAGCTCGTGACATTTTTCATGATGGTGACGAGTATCAAGTTCTTTGGTTTCAGGAGAGTCACCAGGGCGCATTGGATAGTGAAATTTTTGGTTTACCTTTGTCAGCAGTATGAGGTAGGCATTTAGCCAATTTATGTAAAATCGCGTACATTTTTTTGTGAGCATTTTTTTCATTGGTTCTCGGGTAAAACGACGTCTAATCCATGCGGTTGAAGACATGACGAGCCTCTGTCGATGACATGGTCAACTTTGTCTAAATTCAACGAAAAACTGTTTTTGGCGGGAAAATTCTTAGCTCTTGCGTATAAAATTGCAATGACCTCGATTGGGGGTGTCGTCTCTAAGAGCGAATGTGATCAGCTGTTTTTGGGATATACGGGGAATTCCGGCACTACTAAAATAATTATGGGAAAGCCATTAATGGCGAACGTTTCAATGGACTAGGTGCGAATGTTAAATGCTCATTGCTGGTGAGAATATAATTGTTTCAAATATCGCCATATTTTGTTCACTGTTGAGTAGAATTCATACTCCAAAAACTTATACCAGCCATCCTTGGATCCACGCAAGAAAGGAATAAACACATTGACTTTTGTAACAAGTTCTAACTTATAATTTGTAACATGAAATATAATAAAACTTACAACAGTTATTGTTTCAGTCTAATACAACTTGAGTCTGCGTTTTACTTCTGAAACGCTTCTCACATCAAAACCACGGAGGACTGCCTAGCCTTCGCTTCCAAAACCGAATGTGAAAGATATAAGACGGAATTAACGAATAAAAAGAACGACTGCGCACACACGAGAACGCGATTTAGGATCAACGGGGCAAATACGCACTAGAACTAACGATATTCATTGAAACCACACAACCTGCTGGTCACGACACATGACACGTCGCCACGTGGTGGTCAGGACATCCGAATTGATCGCTAATATTTCTGGCGACTGCATTACTCATACCGACGACGACTATTCAGCCTCTGTTCGTCATAGAAGTAAGAATTCGTCTTTGTTTTCATACAATGGTTAATGCGCTTTTATTCTTTTTCTGACAACCAACTAGCGATTAACTACAACGCAAATAAAATAAGTAAAGTGTTACAATCATCGCATAACTTGCAAATGCCCAAAAAATACTCTCAAAATACGACAATATTAAGCATACCTAAATTGTAAATCCTAAAAAATTTTCCATAACACGAACAGGCAGTCAGTGTCAAAGCACAGCAATAGACTAACCCCAAGCAGGGATATGAGAAGGATTATATAACATGTCACACAAAAAGAGCACACAACTGTGACAAATCCAGACCAAACAACTGCGACAAATCCAGAACACACCAGTTTAATATTGTATACTGAATAATGCTCAAAATGAGAATATCATACAAAGATTACAACACACCCGCTCCTCAATTGAGGAAACTCAATTAACAAAGATAAATATATCAACACATTACAAAATGGTATCAACACATTACAAAATAATATCTGTAGATAACGAATTTAACAAGTACTAAACTAAATCTAGTACTTAATCACAGTATTAGATTCTAAGAGAAGGCAAATCTTGGTGATGGGTCTACGAAGAACAGTTGTAGGTGTTTTCAAAGTTGCAGATCTAACGAAACCATTCTTATCTTTCCATACATCTGTTACGCGTGCCAAGACCCATTAGTTTCGAACCGCTGAGTCAACGATCAAAACAAGGTCCCCAATTGCTACATTTCTTTTGGATCTATTCCATTTATGACGTAATTGGAGAATCGGTAAATATTCTCCTGTCCACCGTTTCCAAAAGATATCAGCAAGATACTGGACTTGTCTCCATCGGCGTCTAGAATAAGTATCTGCTTCAATAAACAAATCTGGTGGTAGAGGTGCAGAACCTTTTAGCAATAGCAAATGGTTGGGCGTTAATGGTTCCGGATCATTTGGATCATTAGAAATTGTTGAAATCGGTCTGTTGTTCAATATGGATTCCACTTCACAGAATAGAGTAGATAACGCTTCATCATCGATTCGAAATACTTGCTGTTGTAGTAACACAAAAAGACCAAACCACTGTGACAAATCCAGAACACACCAGTTTAATATTGTATACTGAATAATGCTCAAAATGAGAATATCATACAAAGATTACAACAGCCTCCAACACACCAACCACACGCTATGAACACCATTTTAACCAAAACAATAGCATCAAGCACAAAATTTGCCTGATTTCTTCAGAGAGCCAATCGCTCAAAACTTTTACTTATGGCAGCCATGTTTTTACTACACCTATAGATGTCAGCACCTGCCGACTACAATATCTTAAAAACTAAAGAACCCTAACTCAATATTACAAGACGAAACATATGTTTTGTTTCATCTTAGTAATAAATTGTAATTTCTTGTGACCTGAAAATACTATGCTGCAAAGTATAGGTATAGGTCAAGGTGTGAATATAGTATTGGTAAATTCCAGGATTTAAAACGATCTAATACTATGCCCCGGTGTTTTAGCTTCCGCGGCCATTAATTGGAAGCTGTTTGGTTTCCAAGACTCAATATTAAGCCACCCTCTGATATGTTACATCATATGAATTTTATTTGAATATTTTAAGCGAACCTATGGTTGCCAACAGTCTAGTTGGTCTTGTGCCAATATTGCTAGAAAGTGATGTTAACAAGCCACATTTTGAAACGGTGATAGACCCGGTCGTATTTCTTGTTGCAGATGATTCAAATAGCCTAACACTCGCTATTTTGCGAATTTCGTTGCGATGTGATTGATCTAAGCTGTACAATTTTAGATAATTAGAAAATTTCCTTTAATATAGTATGACTTGACCTGGAATGACCTAAATCATGAATAATCATTAGCAGATGTGCATGCGCTCAACACTGTGTAGATTGACAGGTGGATCCTCGCTAAAATAGATCCATTTTGTAAAATGTCAAGCTGTGTATTGACGATTACTGTTAAGAAAACAAATGGCGGAAAAGCACGTTACATTTTTATACTTTGGTCACTGATTCTTGAAATAAGAGTACCGTCGACGTCAAGATACTTGAAGAAACCGTAGCGTATTAACTTCCACCAGTCATCAGGTACGGTACATGTACAAGGGAGGGAGGTAAGTTTTCAGTTTCTCCTGATGAATTAACGAATCACAATGTATATCCAATAAAAAGACCTTCATTTTTTCATGACTGGACCTCGTTTGGAAAAGAATGCCTGCTGAATCGGAATACAAACTTCTTTCAGCTATATCGTTTGCTACTATAGCTATCAAGAGAAAATAATAATCTTCCACCCCTCCACTTTTTACTCAATGGATTTACTGGCCTTGCGATTGCGCAATACCGATTAATGATGGCTGCACCAGCTTGCCAATTGAGAGCTCTCCACATTTTCGGCTGTCCCTGAAGCTATTTTAATAGTGAATGTGCAATTACTGAATTATTTCTGAAAAAAGTTATAACAACATAATTAAAGACCTGATTTAGCGATATGAACGGTGGGTTTGAATTGCTTTGTCTTCTTATCTGTTGCTACAATGCGTGTTTGTGCATGAAAACAGTTTCTTCAATGATTTTGAAAGAACATTGCACAGGCGTTTAAAGCATTTCTTGAGGGTGGCCATGCTGAAATTTCGAGATGATACGAACCAACTTAATATTTTAACGTAATTTAGCAACTCGCGATATTTGGTCATTAATTAGTTTGCTAGGGCAATGGAATACAGAAGCATCAGTAAAACATATATTTTCTCTTTTTTGATGGGTTTCGTCGTCAGACGAACCCATCTATGGCATCGTCGTCATGTCTGTCTGTCTGTCTGTCTGTCTGTCCGTCTGTGGATGTTTCTTTATGACACGATTTAAGCTGTTTGTGAGGACCGACAATTCTGTAATTTCACACAGGTATTCTCTACTTGATGTAGATGGTGCAGCTTGGTTTATATTTGATTCCGATGGTTATAAGTGCTCTAATTTGGTTAAAAGATAATTAACGTTACTCGCTAGTTCAAGCCGCTGTATAGCGCGTTGCTACGACGACGCTCGATCAACATACTGGTACTCGCTGTGTAATACTGAACACGTATATACCTGTAGATATTGATCGTACTAGCACCGGTTTTAGATAGCGCGCGCGCTGATCGGTCTTAACACTTCTCGGAACTGCTGTGCTAAATGCTGAGAGGCCGAATCTATGCGCAATCATTTATTGGGCTCGTCACATTTGATAGTGAATGGATAAATAACCGGTGTCAATGACGGTCGCTACTCCCCATCAGTATAACTCATCAGTATAAGAAATAATTCTTTCGAGTTTTTTTTTTCAATCCCCGAAGTTGTTGTTACTATGTTGACCTCGCCGTTTTATAAGCTTACCGATGATTCTTCTAGTATTTTCAGGGTCACAAGACATGACGAAGTCGCAAAGTTTTGTACAAATTTCACGAAACAAACAATTATTTAGGCGGCACCTGATCTATTGATTAATTATGATAAATAATGTTTATTTCATTAAAAATTTGTTTTATTCAAACACTACTTTCATCGCACATAGCGTGATCGGTAGGCCCTACTATTCTACGGTAGGCCATGGACTCTTTCATGTGGTAGGCCTATTACAAATGATACAATCCGCGTGTCCGTGAATAAGTGACACGTGGTGGGGCGGGTTGTGAGGAGCATCGAAACTAATCCGTCACAAATAATAGATAGAAAACAATACCTTAAGAGGTTAACTTTTATTAACATCATTACCAAATCAAAACCTGCTCATCCTATCATAAATAGAAATTCTAAGAATTTATTTCAAAGAATAATAAATTACGTCTAAATTTTGGGATTCGAACTCGTAGCATCGATTCAGGTGCCTTTCCCAAAGCGGGTATCCCGCGGGGAAAAACCATTACTATTTATATCGAGAATCGCCTTTTTGCGACAGCGCCACGGCGCTGGAGCATATTAAGTTGATCGAACCACCTGGTGTCTTCCAATACCACCACCTAGTGGGCTCAAATTCAAGTTCAAATATACTTTATTGATACTCATCAAATATACTTAATTGTTACTTTATTCAATACTTTATTGTTCCCAGTACTGCAAATACATCGGATTTCCGCAATTAAGTAGACAGAACACAAATAAAATCAAGAATCTTTTAGTATTCAGAAAACAACGTACATGTTATTTTTCAACTTTAATTAGCAATGAGATAATTTTTTGCGACACTCACGGATGATGCGCATTCCCTTTCTGGAAGGCTGATCGGCTCTTCCCTGAAAAATTAATTTCTGAATCGGCGTCCCGTAGTGATGAATACTATTTTTAGATCCCCTGATTTCAAAATTCAAAAATATAGATTTATATGAACCTTAGGTCTACCCTTGTAATTAACAAATTATTCGAAAGCAAAGATCTTGCATTCGAGTTTATTCATTTTTTAAGCAGTTTCTTTATTTCAAGCCGCCGAATTGATTGTCTAAATCTCTTTGCTCTTCTCGGAACTTGTATTCAATTAAATTTTCTATTCTCATTCTACAATTTGTACGTGAATACTATCAACGGTAGCATTTGTTTCTTTTCATTTCGTTTTTCATAATGATTTTGTAATATTTAAATCTTCATTTTAACGCGACGGGTGCTTCCGCTTTTAAACTGTTCGTTTGTTACTTCCGATTTTGTAATCTTCTTTAATTTATTCATTCTTTATGACTTCTCTCTCTCCAAAATCGGAATAATTGTATCCTTAGATACAATAGGATCTTGATTTTTAATGACTTTGCAAAACCACCTGTTGCAGTATATTTCCTTTTAGAAATATACCTTGTTGACAGCGAGTTCGGTGAATGAAACAGAAACAATTACACAGAAACCCATCATGGAAAGTTTCTTTCTGGTTATAAGATGGTAGTGAGTCGATGAAGTCATTTTCGTGTAGCCACTTATAACTTGTTGGTGGGAGTTCAGAGGAAGATTTGTCAAATGAATAAATACTTCAATCTTATTAATGCGGGGTGTGAAATTTCGCTTTATAAGATATTTCCCTAAATTATTAGAAAATGCCGATAGTAAGACCTTGGGAAAGTTTTTATCATTGAATGGGCGAATCACGGCGGCAGAGTGCACCTGTGATATGGCGGAAATAGTTCCATGTGAAGGCGAAGCTTTTAAATGATTAGACAGTCGGAGGTGGTTCATAAACTTTTTTCAACTATAGTGCTGCTATTTTCCCAATCAACTTGCTAGATTTCGATCGTTTCTCATGATTCAACACTTGTAATTCAAGTGTGATTTTGATGTGTGTAGAGATACATCATGACTAGCGTATTGAATGGCGGCGCCATGTTTAAGCTGCTTATCGATCGTTGAATAGTGGAATTATAGGGTGGAATTATCTTGATTGTATCCATATGAATATTAAATACACTTAAATATACTTATTAAAGGTTAGTGTCAACAAATGGTCCATTACAGTCCCTCTAATTTATGTGGAGAGACGCTCTTAACCGGCAAAACCGTGGTCTGTTTCGTGTTATCGTTGGCCTACGTGACTGACCTTGCTTGAGCGTTCGCTGCCAGCGCACCGCTTCAAAGTTATGAATAAAGTACTGTATAACTGATTGTTAATGACATACAACAAATAAACCTTTTAAGAAAGGTACCTAGCGTCTGACATTCTACTGAAAAATTCCCGATTGATCCACCGCATAGTTTTTTCATAGTGAGCATTTTAGTATATGAATCAATTAAGATGATTGACAGACGCGGGTGCGGTCGTATCAGCTGTTGAAGACGTTCGATGTAAACAATAATTTTAACCACATGCGTGATGAAAACAGGGACATCAAACTAAGAAGCACTTTTTAATTACATATGATTTGAATAGGCATCTGTGCTGGTTTTTCAGAAAGTCGAATCTGAATTGACTCCTATTACATAGGCCTAAGCCAGGACCTCTAAATTGAATTGAATTCGACACAGTGTCAGTAATTCGCCTGTAATTTGCGATGAATCTTTTTGAAAATTAGCATGAAGATTGGGTCTGGCGAGATGTCCACCCATATTGTAAAAAAAATGTCATTGGTGATCAAACATGGCTGCCATTGGGGTGGCCATGTTGAATTTCTTGTTTGAATTTCTTGTTTGCACGATGCAGCCCGCAATTCTTGATGGATTTCCACAAAGTTTGGTGTGAGGATCAGGGTCAAGCTGTCCATGCCTTTTGTATATGGAGGTCATCGGCCTTCAAATATGGCCGCCAGGTCAGCCATCTTGAATTTCTAGCACGAAACGGCCAGCAATTTTTGATGCATTTTCAAGATACTAGGTGTAAGAATTTTGGTAGGTGAAATGTCTTCCCCCTTGTGTCCACCAGGGTTCCCATCCATCTTGGATTTATTTTCAGCATGATGCCTACACCAATTCTTGATGCATTTTTTCATGTAGTGTGATCCTTGGGGCAGCTAAAATGAGCTTGTCTTTTCATGTAAGGATATATTAACAGAAAATGAACATTATCGCCACATAGCCTATATCTCTTAACTATTTTAAAACTTGTTACATCGTTACAATGTAAATCATTCCGTAAAACTTTGAATACTGAATCATTCTTCTTCTACTGTGTCATGAAGGTACAAGGCCTGTGGGACTCTTGCTAAGGTAATGATCTGGCGAATAGCAGTCATTAAACTTATAACAAAAATTACGACGTTCACGGGAAACCATAACCTAGATACATGTACGACGGAACATCTGAACTATTCAAGATTCAAGTTATTGTAAAAAAATTAGCTTGTTATTTTGCAAAGAAATAAAACATTTTATTTTATATGAACTGTTACCTTCCCATCTCAAATGCAAAGTTCAATGTTGTCACAGGATTGACTGGTAAGATCAACAATCCCAGACTTAATCTCTCGATGAGATCTTCCTGACCAATTACTTATTGGGACCAGGTCAGCAGCCACTTCTTTGAAAGCACATTTCGCTTTCTTCCTTTTGCTTTTCAGATTATCATGTCGGTGAGCTTCTGGGCCATTGGTCCTTTTTTCATATTGTGATAAATATTTTTTTGAAAATATAAAATAGTTTCCCTGCCGACCTACCTGTACCCTACGAAATTTTGGACTTAGACCATAAACAAGTGTTTATCATTGGTCTTATTTGACTACAAAATAATTCTAAAAGAAAGATAAAATACAGTATAAACTTCTAGAACTTTGAAGTCACTGATTAAAAAGATTTTTCAAGCAATGCCCTACTCAAAACCACCTCTAGCTTTCAAGGTAAACCACACTTTGCCCATTGGCAATTTATTAAGATTATTGAGCATTTGAAACCACTGCGCAAGTGGGCATAATCTCCCTGGACCCCTAGATTTTTAGATAAGTAGGTCATCCAATACAACTGCAGCAACCGAGCTTCTTTGAGAACGAGAGATTATGTTACTTAATTTTACTGAACAGTCTATAGTATATACTAATATTTTTATGACTTCTTATGACTTGCAGTAAGGAGGATGAACCCTAGTGCTTTTGATGTATATATGTTATCCAAGATTGCTGCCACAGTCATATTGAGACCTTTTTCATGAGATGAGACTAAGCATCAGGAATAAGTCCCCTATTATTGGATGCAGCGTGTGTTGAATTCGTGTTGACCGCTCTCTCTTCCGGAGGTTAAATGATTCACAGGCTAAGTACTGCAATAAGTTGGCTGTTATGATGGCAGCTAAGTGGCGACTGCTTTTGAGCCTAAATTGGGTAAATTGGCAATTTTATGCAATTTTAGGGGATTTTTAGTGATGTACTACTAATGTAAACACATGAGTGGAATTGTATAACATTTGCTGTTGAATTTACACGTAGGCTTTTTATACATACTTTTGATACCACATATATTAGTCTTCGATAAGAAAACTACAAAAGAAGAAATAAAATTGACGAGGATTTTTTATTTTTCTTGCACTGTGCTGAAAATTGCATATCGATGCGCCGTGTATGTAGTTTGCCGTATTTACTGTGGAGCTGTGATGATAGGGCTCTCGTTTTAGTAACACGTGAAGCTCACCAAACTCAAAGAAGCCATTAATCTTAGATAAAGGAATAAAAAAAGATTTGTTTGAAGACATTTGAACTAGAATTAATTGTGCATACGCCCTGGGTTATCTTGTGGAAAAAAACGATATGCAGATGAATTTTTACCTTCGACGTAGTCATGAAGGTTATAAGATGGTAGTTAGTCAATGACTTAATTTTTGTGTCGCCATTTATAACATGTTGGTGGGAGTTCAGAGGAAGACTTGTCAAAGGAATAAATACTCTAATCTTATTAATGCAGCGTGTGAAATTTCGCTTTTAAAAAATATTTCCCTAAATTATTAGAAAATGCCGATAGTAAGGCCGTGGGAAAGTTTTTATCGTTGAATGGGCGAATCACAGCGGCAGAGTGCACCTGTGATTAGGCGGAAACAGTTCCATGTGAAGGCAAAGCTTTTAAATGATTAGACAGTCAGAGGTGGTTTATTAACTTTTTTCAACTATAGTGCTGCTATTTTCCCAACCAAATTGCTAGATTTCGATCGTTTCCCATAAGTCAACACTTGTAATTCGAGTGTGATTTTGATGTGTGTAGAGATACATCGTGACTCGGGTATTGAATGGCGGCGCCATGTTTAAGCTGCGCATCAATCGTTGAATAGTGGAAATATAGGGTGGAGGGGGAGAGGGAGAGGGAGAGGGAGAGGGAGTTATCCATTTTTAGCCTTAAGTCTTGGCTTCGAATCCTGAAAATCCTGACTGAGTTTGTTTGGAACTTGGAATACTTTTTCATCTTCCGAAACAGCTAGATTTGATTTCAGCTTCAGCAACACAAATATAGATACGACATCTGAGATGCTTTTGATTTAAAGAAATCTCATAATTTAGTAGGAGGCTTACAATTCATAATGATTACATATATTTCATTTCAAAATTTACTAGGGCTACTTAAAAATGTGTTGCGTATTTACCTTCTCTTCCTTGGATGAACAACTGTTTGTCATTTAAAATCTTATTACTTTTACTTTTTTTAATGTCAACCAAAGCTAATAGTGCACTTTACTAAACCAATGTATGGTCTAGTATAGAGGATATGATTATCTCTCCTTGAATTCACTAACTTCTGCGCTGAATCTAACAGTGCCCATGGGCACCTTGTTTCAATGTTGCATTTGCTATATGACACCCACTCTATGACCGAGGGGTATTCATGACCTATGTCTAGTTTGTGTGTCCTTCCTCAGGCTGAGGTCACCAAGTTAGTATTCCTCATTTGTAAATGTACCCCTTCTGCATTTGTTAGCATCAAACAATCAGAATAAGTAAATTTGGTATAAATGAGTTTTCCCGGAGTATGTGTTGGATATGTAAGAAACTTCAATCATTGATAATTTACTCATGAAATATGTGGCATAAAATGGGGTGAATTTGGGTCAGCAGTGACACAATCAACCATGGATTAGAACAATGAAAAGTATGCATAGGTTGACTGATTTTTAGCTACATGGGGCATAGTCCCAGTTGTCTTTTTTCCATTCATTTTTTGCACATCGACCATCAGTTGATGCATGAATGGAATCTGCCCATTCAATGGATAACTAATGTTACCGTATCAAAATTCTGGTGAGCATATTTTGATCACCATATGATCAATTTCTAATTCATGGACCAACTTGCATGGGAATTCTATGATGATGATGGCATCTATTGTGTGTTATCTGGTTATATTGTTCGTAATTTATGAGATATGAATATCACATTGTAGGCTTCCCAAAGAATGTACATCACAAAAGATGGCAGCTGTAGTCGCACCAATCAATTGATTCTATCCCTAAAAGATGTTCAGGTATGTAAACTATGTTCCTTCCAATTTTTAACCAACCTGTGTAAAAAATTGCTCCAATGCTTCTCATTTTCATGGTAAATTCAAATTGAAATGTCATTCAGGTAAAACATTTGACACAGCCCAAAATTTCTGAAACAATATGTTACTAATACTTCCTACAACATAGTGCCGCCAGATATTTGAATTAAAGGTTTATAAAGTTATTTCATTGTATTTTTCTTGTAAGTAATGTGGTAGGTGAGAAGGTAAGCAATAGTGCACCAATGATTAGGCAGAAATAGTTCCATATGAGGGCAAAGCTTTTGAATGAATAGACAGTTGGAGGTGGTTAATTAACTCTTTTTGAACTCTAATGCTGCTATTTTCCCAATCAAATTGCTAGATTTCGATTGTTTCAACACTTGTAATTCAAGTGTGATTTTGATGTGCATAGAGATACATTATGACTAGCATATTGAATGATGGCGCCATGTTTAAGCTGTGCGTGGATGGTTGAATAGTGGAATTATAGGGGTGGAATTATCTTGATTGTATCCATACGAAGTTTAATAAAGGTTAGTATCAACAGATGGTCCATTATTATTTATGTGGAGAGGCGCTCTTAACCGGGAAAACCGTGGTCTGTTTCGTGTTATCGTTGGCCTACATGACTGACCTTGCTCGACCGTTCGCTGCCGGCACACCACTTCAAAGTTATGAATGAAGTATTATATAACTGATTGTTAATGACATACGACAAATAAACCTTTAAGGAATGGTACCTAGTGTCTGATATTCTGCTGAAAAATTCATTGTATAGTTTCTTTATAGTAAGCATTTTAGTATATGAATCAATTAAGATGATTGACAGGCGTGGGTGCGGTTGTATCAGCTGTTGACAGAAGGGACAACAAACTAAGAAGCACTGAATTTTTTGATTTACCTTTGTAAGCGATATTGAAGTTGGCATTGAGCAAATTATGTAAAATCGCGGTACGTTTTTTTTTATGTGAGCATTTGTTTCATTGGTTCTTGGCTTAAAAGACGTATATTTGATGCGATCGAAGACATAGCCAACCTCCGTTGATGACGTGGTCAACTTTGTTAAAATTCTACGAAAAACTGTTTTTGGTGGGAATATTCTTCGCGTATGAAATTGCAATGACCACGATTGGGGGGCGTCGTCTCTACGAGCGAATATGATTGGCTCTTTTTGGAATATACGGGGAATTCTGGCGCTACTAAAATTATTATGGGAAAACCAAAAAGGCGAACGTTTCATTGGACAAGGTGCTGTATGCTCGCGCATTCCAAATGCTCATTGCTGGTGAGAATATAATTATTTCACATATCCGCCATAGGTATTGTTTCATTTCAATACCCGGTGATTGTTTTGATTGATATTGAAGTGTAAGCGAACATTCACACGGCCTCCACGTGCACGCTGAGTGCTAATCATTAGACTGTTGCACACACAGTACACGCTGGTACTACAACAGTATACACTACTATGTGTTTATAGTGATACTGTAATAATGCAGAAGATGAGCGCTGTGTTGTTCCTTTGGTAGAATTTGTAATAACTTGTAATGTCGAGTGACCTGAAAATACTAAGCAGCAAACTATAGGTATTGGTCGAGGTCTGAATATTTTAGTGGTATTAAAACGATCTACTGACACCTATTTTTACGGTATCGGTATGTTTCGTAGCTTCCGCAGCCATACATTGGAAACGATGTCAAGACTATTTAGCCACCCTCTGATTTGTGATATCATATTAGTTTTATTGAAATATTTTTCATTTTGTGAAAAATATTTTTTTCCAAATATGAAATATTTTTCCTGCCTACCTGTACCCTACGAAATTTCTGACGCAGACCGTAAAAAAATCTATTTTTGGCCTTGATTTGACTACAAAATAATTATTTCATAAAGATAAAATGAAATAATAGAACTTTGAATTCACAAATTAAAAAGATTTTTCATAAGCAATGCCCTTGCCCAGGCTCCAGTTTTCAAGATAAACCACACTTTGCCCACTTTGCTGGTTTTTAAAAAAGTCGAATCTTTATTGATCTTTATTGATCTTTATTGCACAGGCCTAAGCCAGGCCCTCAGATGTGTATGGAATTGAATTGAATTCGACACAGCAATTCGCCTGAGATTTGCCATGAATCTTTTTGAAAATAAGCTTGAAGATTGGGCCCGGCGAGATGTCCACCCCTATTGTAAAAAAATTGGTCATTGGTGATCAAACATGGCTGTCATTGGGATGGCCATCTTGAATTTCTTGTTTGCATGATGCAGCCCGCAATTCTTGATGGATTTCCGCAAAATTTGGTATGAGGATCAGGGTAGGTAAGCTAGCTGTCCATGTCTATTGTATATGGAGGTCATCAGCTTCTAGCACGAAACGTTTCGTTCGTAACTCTTGATGCATTTTCATGAAACTTAGTCTAAGAATTTTGGTAGTTGAAATGTCTACCCCTTATTGAAAATTAAGCTCTAGTATGGTAGCCAGGGTTGCCATCCATCTTGGATTTCTTTTCAGCACGATACCTACAATTCTTTATGCATTTTTTCATGTGTGATCTTTGGGGCAGCTAAAATGAGCTTGTCTTTACATGTAAGGATATATTAACAGAAAATGAACATCATCGCCACATAGCCTATACCATCTTAACAATTCTAAATCTTGTTACATCGTCACAATGTTAATCTTTCTGAAAAACTTTGAATACTGGGTCATTCTTCTTCTACTGCGTCACGAAGGTATAAGGCCCTATGGGCCTCTTGAATTTGTATTGTTTTATTGAATAGTTTGTGTTGATAACTATGTGTGCCTTTACTCACAGTGTTTGTTAACCCTTAACCTGCCGGCAGCTTAGTTGTTAGCTCCTGTATGTGCCAGATGATTTGCATTTTATTGAAATTAACTCATTAAATCCCCATAAACTATTGTATATAGGGCATTGAAACTTTACAAAGCAGTAGTTTATAATCATAGCCACAGAATAGTGCTAAGATTAAACTTCCGATTTTTGAAAGAGGGGTCCACTCGGTGGGGTCATTTTTTGGAGTCCAGCGCTAAAAGACCCCCTAGAAAGTAAGAATACTCACAATTTCGTGTTAGATTGTCGATATTCATATAGACACTGTAGATTACTATATCCATTGTTAAAACCTTTATTATGCTTTTTATTACAGTCTTAAAGCTTGAATCTTCATCGAAACCCCAAAATATCAAATTATGGGGCATTTTTGAGGTCTAAATTTTTCAAAATATCAAAATGAGAAATTATTTCTGGGTTTGGATTCTCGAGTATCAACAGTTGCTGTGCATTAAGAACTACGGCTCAATGCGCTCCGAGACGCTTTTGGCATAAAAAATCATACCCCAAGTGGGCATAGTGTCCTGGACCCCTATTTATCCCTCGTCCACCATCATCCTGGCAATGAAGAAATTGATGTTTTTGGGTAAAGCCTTTGTTTAATACCCGTCACCTAAAAAAGAAACCAGCAGTCCTCTTCATGTAACATAGACCGCCGCAAATCAATAAAACAGCGCCAAAATAACAAATACTAGTTACTGTAACTGTAGGATCTTAAAGCAAAACATATTTTAGTAGATGCGCCGGTCACTGTACAGACTTCATACACTTTATATTTCCAGTGCAAGTACTATTGTTCCCTGGTACAATGAATTAGGGCGTGAAAGGGAAAACCCGATATAATGTTCACAGCACAGATATTTGATTTGATGGAGAATTATTTTTACTCACAAATGTATTTTGAATGTGATTTACTTTACCAAAATACCCCATTAGTCCGACACCCCACTATTCCAACACCCCACTAGTCCGACAGGCACGCATCCTACCATTAAATCATGATAGAATTTTCACCAGGTCTCAAAAAGTTTACAGACTGTTAGTTAAGAAGGAGCCAAAAGCATTGGCAGTTGTACGTGTAGCCCATCATGAAATGGGAGCTAGCTGTGAAGAACTTTGTGTACTGTAAATTTTGTGAATAGAATATCTCAACTACAAAATTAACTGAAAAAAAAACACAAAAATGATCTCTACATTTTTAGCCCACTCTGGACTTAAGTCCCAGTGGTTATCTTCAGCCCAAAAACTGGCCAATTCAGAACCAAGATGGCCAATTGGCAGCCATTGTTGTTCACCAAAATCAGCACTATTTACAAATTTTTGGACCAGCCATTGGTAGGTAGGTAGGTAGAGGGTGAGCGAATTTAAATGACATTGTTTCCAGAGAAAGGCTCTTTGACTGTGCAACTGAGCATATATTCATACAAATCATTCATTTGAGCATTATCCATTCTCCAACCCCCTATGAAGCTAGATTTTGAAAAAGGGTATCGTTAAAATCTATATGAGCTTTGTTGCGAAAATCTGAACACAAAAATATCTGTATTAGAAAGCCAATCAGAAAGCAAAGAATTCTATGTGATTGGCTTAGCCTCAGAGATCGGCAGGTGTTTCAAGATCGATTTCTGTGGAATCTAAAGTTGACTTGGTTTTTGGGAGGGATATTTTTATTTGCACTACAGAAAATATTGACAATAATGTAAAGTCTGGGAGAAATAGCTTTTTCTGAAATCGGATGGATGACCTTGATATGCTAATGAGCCATGTGCTAAAACTGCAAATTGAATCAAATTTTTTTCTGCGAAAAATATGAAATATAACAATATAAAATCCAATTCAATTTTACTTTATTGCGCAAATAAAACATCAAATCTGATTCAATTTTTTTTATCGAGCAAGTTTCAGAAAATTCAATTCTATTCCACATTCAAATTGATAAGACCAAGGGAAAAGATTTATCTGAGGTATTTGTTACTGCCAGCTCCAGCTGTCTGTGCTACTTATGAAACATAATTGTATTGTGTAAATTATGGGTATTGACTCTGAGCTGGGACGTTTTTTTTTTGGCAAATTTAACCCACAGAATGCATCATTTGCCTTTTTATGGAAAGCTGACAGGCTGGGGCTCTTGGCATGAGAAATATTTGGGCGATCGAACTCAAGATGGCCGTCCTGTGACTTTTTTCCTTCCAAAAATGTCAATTAGCCCGAATTCCATGTCCTGTAGCTTCCTACTGGCTTGCCGTTTTTCATTGAAATATTCAATGGCTATTCTATGGGAAGGGATCTTTATTACATGAGACAGGTATTTATGATCAGCCAATTTTCATGCAATTGCTGGCCATCTCAGTACTCATTTGTAGGTGGAAAAACGTTTTTTGAGGAAAAGATCAATAAGTTTTAACTTATAGTCTTGATATTTGATTATTATTAGCACTGTCATAAGATACATCTCCTCACATGGAATTGAAATCATCTAATTCTTTGTTCTTGCCAGCAGGGGATATCTTGAATAATATATAATTTGTCTATTTGTATTTGTACCTATGCATATTTTGTAGCCACAGTAGTTGTAGGTCATGACATGTTCTAGTGTTTTTGTGAGTTTTGATGTCATCGGTTTTGGCATATGGTCACCAGGGGGCGCTCAGTAATAGAATAACTTAGTATTTCCACATTATATTGGTACCTAAGCAAATTTTGTTACCACAATTAATTGCAAATTTGTGGCACATAAGACGTTCTATGATTGTCGTGAATTTCAAAGTCATTGGTTTTTGTATTTGGCCACCAAGGGCGTTGAATATTGAAATTGTTTGATTGTTGAGCATTGTAACCAAGTGGGCATGGTGTCCCTGGACCCTTAGTTTGAAATGATAAAATCTTAAATTTCAAAATTCCATTTGGTTCTGGATGAAGTACCTAGTACTGTGGGGTTTATCTGTGTAACATGTATATTTTTGATGTACTTAGAATACATTAAAAAGGAAGACAACTTCACTAACTTAAGCAACATTGACCGCCAGGCCACCCTGGGGGCCCTTGTATACTTCCACATTGTCTTGATCTTTCAATGTTCTAGATGAAGTCTCAAGGTCCTCGGACCTATTGTTTGATATTCCCCATGATGTATCATTATCTTTAATCTTACAGACACTTCGTACAAGTCTAATTACCAACGATACTACACATCAAAGAATGACAAGCGATTTTGTTCCTGTAAGTATATCATTATTGACCTTTCCTTAAAGAATTTAATCAGCTCATGAAAAAGCATAGTACGGACAATTTATGTATCAGGCATCCCGCTGAAAATTTTTTATGTCCGTTATTAATGAAATTGGGAAAAAGAATTGCGGATTCAAGGTCATGGACAAGCGAGCCGCAAAGTGGCGAAGCTCAAGAGGCCCTACAGCCACTGCCCTATGGCCGCGAGTGGGGGTAGCTCGAGGGTGGTATCTCTCTCTTAAATTTTTTATTTCCTGTCCCAAAATTGTGTGATTTTAGTAAACATAGCACGGTAATTTAGGCTACCTACGATCTCCTTACTTACAAAGCCGGTGACAGTTTAATCATATCTCGCCGGCCAAGATATTTTTTTGCCTGCCAGGCCTATGTTTCAGGGAATGCTTCACTTTGCCAGGATTTCCATGATTTTCAGGGATTAATAAAACAAAAGCTAGAAGAGATATCATCATCAAATCTGTTTTATTTTGTTCATCTGGTCTATCTTTTTCATGTAATATAAGCGGCATTTCCTCTTAGAGTGATAAAATCTGCAGCGACCACCAGTGCGGAGGGGCTATTTTGCAGAAAATATGCCCATTCATGCATGTTCAGCCTCCATTTGAATAGATGACGTCACTAACACACTGCATAGAATGACTGATGATAGTTTATTTTAGTAGTAAATGTCAATATACTAACTGGTGTTGTGCGATGAATTCGCCAACAAGTCAACCATACCAGTACGGTTTTGGCAGGCAAGTGATGGGAGATAACTATTGGCTGGCAATCAGTTAAAAAGCGTCAGGGCATCCCAAAATAATGGTCCCAAAAAAATGACCGGACCAACCCGACTTCAAATGTACCGAGTGAAACTTTTCCTGGGATTCATTGAAATAAATCTTATTTTTAACCGACCGACCGACCGACTGCTTTATTTTTCAATGTCGCAGAGCAGAGAGCATTCATCATTCTTTCCTTATGCAGCTGTCAATGAAATGGATTAACCCCCCCAGCTCATCCACTTGACAATCTTTCAACCAATTCGCTGTCCATTCGATGTCGAGTCCTGGCAGCATGAAAATATGATATTCTTACGAATGCATTGGGAAGGAATTTTCATCTTCTTTCGAGTGGACAGTGGTTTCATATAACTGAAATTCGAAACAGTCAAATCCTAGACGGAAGAATTATTTGTAAAATTCCGTATGCAAACACAAAATTATCGCACGTGTGTCACAAATAGCCATGTTTTAGTGGCTATGCCGCTGCCATGTTTTAGACGATACTCAATGTTTGTGAATTACACAAACATTGAATACCGGTATTCGACGAATTGGGCGTTTACCAATTTAAAGAAGCATGAAAATCAATGTAGCAAACCGGAATGTTATTTGCACTTTATCCAATTGAACGGATAATCGGATAACACAGGTATTCGTTTAGGCAGAGATTTAATGTAGCCAGGTAGTCATTAAGGTAGTCGAGTGATGGTCGAGTGTACCACAGCCAAAAAATTGTCAAATACAGTGATGATCAAATTGATATCTCGGCAAAAGTATAGGGAAATAGATCTGCAGTCGAATGAACTACCCACCTGAATTGAAAATTAAATGACAGCTGCAATTAAAGTCATTCCCAATATAGATTTTTTTAAACTACTGGGAGGGGATGACTGATATAGGCATCGCACATATTTTTTTCTGGGTTTACTGGCCCATAAGAGCATCCTGTATCTGTAAACTTGTTAGTTAAGTATCCCAGCCTGGCCTGTGCTGTCCCATGTAATACTTGCCTTATAGTATGTGCTGCATATATAGCCAGCCATCAGTATGTTGTATGCTCTATAGCTTGAGTGGGTCAAAGGGAAATGCCAGTACTGCATGCAGTGAAAAGCGCGTAACCTCTAAGAACTCTAATAATCATGAGAATGGCGATTAGATTTTGTGTGAAGGGCAGAAAATCTAAATATCGATGAATGTTCCATAAAATATACTGTTGTTATTGGCCTGCGCGTGTCAGTTGTGTAATATGTATAATATGTGCCATTAAGCTTGGCTTTTCAATTGATAGAGTTGCATGCACCAGTTGAAAAATGTTCCACAAGAAAGTGGTGATGATGTCAGTAGTTCCTCTATTGATGAAGATATTGGATCGGGTAGCCTCCCATTCACTGGTGATGATGTTTGGAAATCAAAAGACATGATTGTTCTTGAATTTGCTCCTAAAGGTAGGTAAGGTCCGGAAATACATTATTTTGCATAAGAAGTGTAAAACAGGCTTAACTCACATAACCATTAATGTTTTTCTTAATAATTGATCCCTAGCTATTTGAAAACTAAGTAGGCCTATATTGCAGCTCAGGCAAATCGAGAAAATGATGTTAAGTGGCAATGATTTCATATATTTTGCTCCCAATATCATCTGTTATTGCTGCTCAGACAAAATTGAGCCTGCTGTTTATAACAATGACCGTGAAGACTGATGGTGCTGTCATATCGTGGAATCACGGATTCGCGGAAGAACACAGAATTTGTTCAATTTCGCAATAAATAGTAACTGGGTCTGAGTTGGCTTCGAATCCCCCTATTTGCACACAATTTGTCTGACATCATTTTGTGATACCATTCACCGGCTGCCAGTTACCACCTGCGGCAGCAGTCAGAATCTAGTTGGAAAAAAGATCGATTGGCACCAGGTCAAACATCAGTTATTAAAAGTTACTTAACTTTTTGTGAACTTAGGAGAACCTTCAGGGATTGAGCACCCCTGCTCTAGGCCGGGCCGTAGTTTCAAATGGCAGCAAACGTGAAATGTGCTACGACCAAACATGTACCAATTCCTTGAAAATTATTTTGATTGAAACAACCCAAGGAATCGACACGCAAAAGCAACTATGTAACAGCTTTCTTTTCACAAACAATAGAGTTAAAAAAAGAAACCTTTTTACAATCTTTAGTATTAAAAGTGGAGTACTTTAATTAATTTTTAGGCGGCCCTTAGGCGAGCCTATACAAATGGAGCAAATTTAAATGACATGGTTTCCAGAGTAAAGGCTCTTTGACTGTGCAACTGAACTTAATTTCACACAAATCATTCATAAGAACATTATCCATTCTCCAACCCCAAAGAAGCTGAATTTTGAAAGAGGGCCTCGTTAAAATTTATATGAGCTTTTTCGCAAAAATATCTGTTTTGAAAAGCCAATCAGTGACAATCATGGACAATTGTGCAAAGTCCGGGAAAAATAGCTTTTCCTCAAATCGGATGGATGACCTTGATATGCTAATTAGTCATGTGCTCAAACTGCAAATTCAATCAAATTTTATTCTGCAAACAAATATCAAATCCAATTCAATTTTACTTCATTGAACAAGGTTAAACAGCAAATCCAATTAAATTTTGATTTATTGAGCAAATTCCAGAAAATTCATTCTATTCCGCATTCAAATCAATAAGACCAAGGGAAAAGATTTATCTGTGGTATTTGTTCCTGCCAGCTCCAGTCGCTATATGTGCTGCTCATGAAAACACGATTGAATTGTGTAAATTATTAGCCTGGGATTGACTAGTATGAGCTGGGAGTGTATTTGGACAAATTTAACCCACAGAATGCATCATTTGCCATTTTATAAAAAGCTGACAGGTTGGCCATAGTGCCCCTAGGGGCTCCTGTTCTAGATACACCACACTTGCATAAATCACAATTTAGATTCATGAAAAATCCAAAGCCAGAATGCATAATGTCTATTTACTTTGTCCGAAATCAATCATTTTGGGATATTTCACTTGATTGTTTGAACACCTACCGCAGTTTGGTCTTAATTCGACCAGTGAAACAGTGTAGTCTAATAAACTATCGTTTTTATATCCATTTTACAATGGGGTATTAATCTGATTAAATAAAGGCTTATTAGTGGTAAGAAGCGCAGAGATGCGGTCTCACGCGAGGCACTGCCTTGGGTACAGGCCCGATACACCAGTCACTGTGGGGTCAGCAATCAATGTTGAAACGTTTATTGCCTGCGTAGGTTGAGTGAGGATATTAATAAATTGTCACATAGGCCTAGCGGGAACCAGTAATGAAAAAATGCGTCCGGTGTCCAACAAGGGGTATCCCAGTCAAAAAACCTGCTTAGGCCTTACTACTTATAGCGAAAATGAAGAAACACGTGCTTTTGAAAAATTCTGCAATTCTGTGATTCTGTGATATGACAACACCGGAAGATGATAATACTCTAGTAAACTAAGCACGTCATCACAGATCACTTATCCCAGAAATGATATTATGTATGTACAAACGAGGAGTTATGTCAACAGCTATTTTATTTTTGAAATGCTTTAAGTGATATTTCAAATTACCATTGAAAATGAATGGGGAGCTTTTCGCTCCCAATAAAACCACACGAAATCTGTACACATAAAAAACACTATTCTGATCTTGAGGGTTCAATAACCAAGTAACCATAAAAATCTAATGAAATCTCGGTCTTTCAGCGGCAACAGTATCAGCAGAAATGCTTTTTCAGTATCAGCTCTGTAGTGTTCCAATAATCAATATTTTGTACGTGTTTGTAATTGATGTGTAATATGTAGCAAAGTTAGTGTTGACACATTTTGGGGAAAATGATTATGGCCGATTATCATAAACACATGTTGTTGGTGTTTTCTAGTTTGGATCTTCTTCTATGGCGACGAGGATGTGATCCTTGATTATTCCTTATTAATATATTCGTTTATGCTCAGGTTGTTTGTGTATCGTACTTTCAGAAAATCGGTATCACTAATCGGTGTAAATCGGTATCACTAAGCAGCAAACTGCTAAGCAAAGGTGAAAGACTAATGCTGTCTTCAGTCAGAGACGTTAGTTGTGCTTTAGACACGGTTGATCATAAGTTGCAAGAGATGAACCTGAGCGAACCTGAGCAGGCCAATAGTCTCAATAAAGGGGTGAGATCCAAACGGAGATCAAAGCAGTTGTATACGTCGACCACAAAGGAGTGTTACCGGTGTGGTGCTGTTGGTCATTTTGCCCTTATGCAGATTGCCCAATGTGAAACAAGAAATGCAGGAAGTGTGGTAAACTGGGCCATTTCCTTAGATGCTGCAAGACCAAGGGCAAAAACTTCAACCGAGAGGTAAATTGAAGCAGATATGACATATGATTAGTAATGATGATGACTACTACGAGTTCGTTATTCAAAGTATCGGATAGTCGTTGGAATCCTATGCCACATTGAATAAAAATCATGGCAAAATCCTTTTGCAAGTGATACGACGACTGCCTAAGAGGGGATTAACATGTAATTGGGATATATGCATTTTCTGCATGCCGAAATTTGTATTCTTCGGAAATGTTCTGTCGAAAAGAGGAATTGATCCTACGCCTGACATTATACAATCATTTATCTGCACGTGTGCTCGAAGTTTATTGGGTCTAGTGAACAAAGTTCATACTGGATGTAGCGACCTTGACTGAATCATTGTGACGTCTAGTTAAACATTGTGTCGCATTCAGATGGGGCGCTGATCACAAGGCTGAGTTTACTAGATTGACACAATACAAATTTTCATACCCTGGCACATTTTGATCCAAAAGCAAAAACAAGTAATTGCAGGGGCGAGTCCTGTTGGATTAGGCGCAGCCCTAGTGTAAAAGCAGGGAGATTAGTTTCGAGTGGTGATGTATGGCCGTCATTGCTTGTCAGACGTGGAGTGTCGGTATTGGCAGATTGAACAGGAAGCGCTAGCAGTAGTGTGGGCTTGCGAAAGGTTCCACATGTATTTGTAGGGGATTGAATTTGAAATCTGATCATAGACCACTTGTCTATATGTGTGCATTGAAATCGAAAGTGTGTGCCTGGATTGAACGCTAGGTTCTTCGATTGCTACCATATAAGTTCACAGTTAGACATATATCCGGTGCGTCTCATATTGCAGATATTTTGTCGCGGCTATCGTGTTACAGTGCAGTTGTTTTGAAACACATTCGATACGCCTGTCCCATTGCTATTTGTCTCTCAGAAATTGAAATGTTAAGTAAAGTCAATCAGGAGATTGCAGACTTCCGAAGGATAATTAGAACTGGTCACTGGAATGATAGTGCAAACAGTTTTAAATTCGTGGGAAAGAGTTACCACTCGGAACAGGGAACATTGTGCTACGAGGAACATGAATTGTAATTCCGGAAAACTTTGGATGAGAACTGTTGAATTAGCCCATGAAAGCCATCAAGGCATAGTTAAGTGCAAAGCACGGATTCATGGGAATGTTTGGTGGCCCGGTGTTGATAAAGCTGTAGAGACATTCTGTGGCGCCGTGTCTGGTGAAAACTATTTTCACTATAGTTGACTACGTACAGCAGGTACATCGAGATCATGCTATAAGAATTGCGCACGCAGAGGGGAAAGACTGGCGGAAAGACATAGAATGACGCCTTATAAAATGTGACCATTACGAAACCTAAACAATGTTAACCATTCAGCGGCATTTTACGACAACCGTAAATCGATGTGCAAAACGTCACAGGTCTATTTGTACACATACAAGCTATTTGACAAGATATTATTTACAAATATGTAGAATGTCTCCCTGTGATTATATGATGAGCTCTATTTGAACGTCGAAATGTTATATTGCATTGAATAACATTAGAAGATGTATTGTAATAGTAATGGATGTATGATTATATCAGAAGCGGTTGGCATAAATCGAAATGATAAGTAAATCGGATTATTCAGTCAAAATGGCGGATGTATACACAATTTGGAAATTTAATATAAAAGTAGGACCCTGACATGGGGATGCTGGTGGAATGACAAAGCTATCTACGATCTGTGTAGCGCCGACATGAATTTCATCGGCGGCTACAAGCGGTTAATATAAAAATCTGTTAACATAATTTAAATATTCAAATGTTTTAGAAAATATGTTCGATATTAGGGGTATGCAGGTTTCATGAGATTAGCAATTTATAATAGCATAGCTGTCATATACGGCTCCGCGTTTTCTTATAGCATGTGTATTAGGTGACAATTCAATTCTTTATTGATCCTTATGACATATAAAATTCCTAAATTCAATAAAGTAACAATTACTAAAATAAGAAAATACAACATACAAAACACGTGCGTTATTCATACAGAATTACATAAACAAGTTATTTTAAATGACATTGTCTACTTCAACCCAGACTCAAGAGGATATCGAGTGACAGCCACTAACCTGGGGGCCCGGCTGGCTATAGGCCACACGATACGCTCCAAGATTCATGATGAAGCAGACATCAGACGAGCTCTCCTCAACCATGGAGGCAATCAATTATTGACAATTTTCAATAAAACCATTAAACCACCACTGAGTCCGAAGCCCTGTATCACTTACCAACCAATCGCCAAATCTCAGTCCCCAAATTTCTTAAAACTTCGATTTCAAATTTGCAATTCCACATTAGCTTATCCGAAAAATTCTACATTTTTTTAGCAGGCGTCTAATAATTTATTAGAATTAATATTTCCATCGAGTACTGTACCCTTTCCTATGGTTTTTGCCAATATTTTCTAAATTTGGATTTATCGCCAATGGTTTTTCTATACGACCCGGCCCTGCGGTATTGCATTTAGCCACCGGCGAAATCCGCCATCTTTTTTCTTGCCGTTCTCGCAGTAGAACGCGTTGGATTTTTTCGCCGTAAAAATCTGGGAATTAGGATATTAGGGAGTTTTCACTCTCGTAACGGTGAGTCCGTTCAGTTTGGGGGTTATCCCTGATTTCTTTTTTTCCGTAAGAATTTTATTTCAAATATAATTTGATTGAATTGAATTGAATTGTTTTGATTTGTAACAGGATAATTATGCCACCCCCTCCTAAGGGTCAGCATCGTGGCGGGGAGGGATGCGGGCATTTGTTTGGCGCCTGGGACAACCACGATTCATGTGCGTCGTGCAGGCGCAAATCCGGTCAAATATGTGCAAGGAGCAATCCTTGCAATATTTGCGTCGTGTGGTCCGAGGACCTTTGGCTTCGGTCCGATAAGGCTCTTAAACTAAGAGATCGTCGTCGAGTTAGCAGGGATTCGTCGGTTTCGGCCGATGTGCCAACCGACGTTTCTAATCCTGTTTCTTATCGTAAAGCGGAGCGGTCGCCGGTCGTTCAGGTACGATCGGCTTCCCAACTCCGTTCACCGGGGAGGAACGCTGGTTCACCGGCACCGGTCTCCGGTCATTCACCGGTCTCTGGTCGTTCACCGGCACCGGTCTCCGGTCATTCACCAGTCTCTGGTCGTTCACCGGTTCGGCCGGTTTGGCCGGTTCAGACTACATGTTCGGAACCGAGCGCGCGCCGCGGTAGTCGCGAACGGCCCGCACCGGTTCGGTCGGTACCGGTCCGGTCCGGGTCGGGCATCGGTCCGGTTCGGTCCGGTTCGGCCACCGGTCCGGTCCAGACGTCGTCCGGTTCAAAACATCCGGTACGTTCATCGTCTGATTCTGATCGTCGCTCCGGGGATAGAGCTCGCTCTCCCACTAGATTTAGACGCCGTGAGCGTAATAAACGAGCAAGATCTCCTCGCAGATCAAGGTTTGATCGCGAGAGGGACTACGATCGTTATTGTCGGAAGTTTCGCCGTCGGTCTTCTCATCGTTCGTCGACGTCGGTTAGCGATGAAAGCGATTCTTCTAGTAGGTCGCGATCCCGTTCGAGGGACCGTCACCGAAGTCGGCATGATCGTCGGGATACTGGAAAATACCTGACTCAGAAGGATTTCCATGTATTTGAGGAGAAAATTTTAAACTTGTTATCTTCGTCGCAACAAGTCGCTGCAACTTCTACAACAGGTAAGCCTATTCCTGATTGTCCGGTTAGAAGTTCGCCAGCCCACTCAGTTTTTCGGAATTCTGACTCTGAATTCCTGGATGCTGCGGTAGGGTCTGATTTCAATGAGGATCCGGTCCCAGAGGCGGCAATTCCTTCTGGGGTCGTTCCTGTCGCAAGCAATTGTGGGTTGCCCCAGACGATGGGGGCTTCCCTGGCTCGCAATGTATCTCCGTCCCGTTCAGTTTTATCCGAACCAGCGGGGGACATGCCATTTAGAGCGATGATAAGTGAGTTCTTTGTCAAGCACGGGGCAACTCGCGCTAAGCCCACAGCAGCTCCTCTGGTCGGTGAGTCAATGGAAGCTTATCGCCCTCCGGACTCCGATCTTAACGTTTTACGGGAATCGTCAGCGGTTTCAAGAGAATGGGCTCGATTGGATACGCAATTATGGGGTGAATGTCGGCCTGGAACTTTTTCATTTCCCCCTCCAGAACGGGGTATGAAATCTGGGAAATATTTTAGTTCAACCGATCCACCTATAGGCGCATTTCGCTCGGCGTATTACGCAACTCCAGGTGCTGTGGATCACAGTCATAACTGCCTGGATGCTGATTATACTTTGATCAGCCCGGATACTGTTACAGCACAGTCGGGTATTCGTTTGCCTAAGTCCGGTTTGGTGGCCATGACGTCAATCCTGGACAATCTTACCAGGGTTGGTTCGTTTCAAGATATGGCACTTAAGGTGTTGACGGGTGAGCTTCGCGAGACTCACGCCGCCGTTCATGCGGGCTCCGACCCAGAGTCAGTTGCCCTAAAACTGGAGCGAATGGACCGGATTATCCAATCTTTGGCTCGGTCTGTTTCGCATGTAATTCCGTTGTTGGTTCGGGGTCAGGCTAATCTGGTGTTAGCCTCCCGTCAGTCAGTGATGGACTCCAGTGCCAAAACTCGTCTACCGGATATGGTGTCCAATGCTTTGCTGAGAGCCCCGTCTTCACGTCTCTTCTCCGGTTGGTGCGCTCCGGTTTCCGCAGAGCTGAGGAAGATTCGGGAGGTTCAGGCCAAGTCCAACCCCCGAACTCCGTTGAAAAAGCGTTCTGGTCCGAAGCCGGCGGCGCAAGGTTCGGCACGGACGCAAACAGGACCATCTCAAACTTCAGCGCTTTCTCAGGCGGCTTCGGATGCCGGTTGGAGAACTAGCGCGCAACTTCAACAATCGTGTCAAGCCTCGTCCGGTCGTAACAGTTCCGGTTCGTATCGAGGCAAGGGGAAGGCTCCAAAAAGGGGCTCTTCCTTTCGGAAAAACTCGAAATGAATTCTTGAGACCAGTGGGAGGTTGTCTGCAGCAGGCAGCAACCCACTGGTCCGACCTCTTTGGAGACGGTTGGCCCTCCCGGGTCGTCTCTCGGGGCTACCGTCTCCGTTTCCTAAGGCGACCGCGCCTGATGAGGTCACCTCCCGACATGCGGCCAAAACCAGGTCAGGAGGCCTTAATCTCTCCGGCTCTCAAGGAACTGGCAGAGAAGGGAGCGATAGAACCAGTTTGCAACGAAACTTCTCCCGGCTGGTTTTCTCGAATATTCATGGTACCAAAGGCCACAGGGGGTCAACGGACAGTGATAGATCTGTCATCCCTCAATCGGCACCTAGACATTCCAAGGTTCCGGATGACCAAGCCCAAGGACGTGATTCAAGGGCTCCGTCCGGGTCAATGGGCGGCTTCATTGGACCTGAAGGATGCTTACTTTCAGGTTCCAATTCACCCAAAATCTCGGCGATTTCTCAGGATAAAGTGGAAAGGCCGCCAGTTCCAATTCAGGTCTCTTCCATTTGGCCTCAGTACGGCCCCGTGGGTTTTCACCAAGTTGGTCAAGTCAGTTCAGAAGGTACTTCAGTCAAGGGGTGTTCGACTGTTCGTTTACCTCGACGACTGGTTAATAGTCGCGAATTCGGCTCAGGAATGTCGGGAGGCAATGACCTCAGTCTTGGACTTAGTCCATCAGCTAGGGTTCCGCGTAAACAGGGAAAAATCTCAGTTGACGCCAGCCCAACAGTTCACTTATCTCGGCATGGACTTCGATCTCCGAATCGGCAAAGTCTTTCCGTCTATGGTTCGAGTGGCCAAACTTCAAGAAGCTGTAGCGGGAGTGTCCACAACCCCGAGAACAGCTCGTTACTGGTCACGGCTTCTAGGCTCCATCAGCTCCATGGGTCTGGTGGTGCCCTTAGGCCGCCTCAGAAGCAGGCGCTTGCAACAATATTGGAAGGTCTTCTGGTCTCAGTCGAAGGGCAACTGGGAGGCCTTGATTCCCGTACCTCCAACCGATCTAAGTCCGGATCTTCAGTGGTGGGCGGCCACTACGAATCTTCGGCTCGGGGTGTCACTAGCCCCGTTAAAGGCTCCAGTTCGTGTATTCACAGATGCCAGTCACCAAGGTTGGGGGGCACATCTGGAGAACCGAGTCAAAGCCGGGAAATGGTCTCGCTACGAGGCCACCAACCACATAAATTTCCTAGAAATGCTGGCCGTGTGGAAGGCCCTGAAGTTCTTTCACAGGAGAGTGGAGGGCCACCACGTTTGGTTAGCCACAGACAATTCAACAGTGAGGGCTTACCTTCAGAACCAAGGGGGCACTCACTCAGAAACCCTCACAGGTCTGTCGGCCAAAATTCTTCTTTGGTGCCAGACAAAGGGCGTGTCCCTGACTGTGGCACATTTAGCAGGGAAAAGGAACGTGATGGCCGATGCTCTGTCTCGTCGAGGTCAGGCTATTGCGACAGAATGGGTTCTCCACCAAGAAGTAGCCGATCGGGTTCGGGGCATTTTTGGCAATCCGCTGCTGGATCTGTTTGCCACTCGGTTCAATCGGAGGTGTCCTCTGTTTGTGTCCCCGTTTCCAGACGCGGAAGCGTGGGGGGTCGATGCCTTCTCTCTGGACTGGTCGGGGATGCATGCGTATGCGTTCCCGCCCACACCAGTCCTGCCGCGCCTACTGGATCAAATAGAGAGATCAGTCAATTGCAACATAGTTCTGGTAGCACCATGTTGGCCGGCTCAGAAATGGTTCCTACCACTTCTCAACCTACTGTGCGACAACCCCAGGATTCTTCCGAATTTCCCATCGCTTCTGTCTCAGGGGATCTTTCGGCATCATCCAAACAGCCAGTGGTTAAATCTGCTCGCCTGGCCATTGTCCAGCGATCCTTGTCAGCTTCAGGCTTTTCAGAACAGGCTGCCTCCTTTATCGCAGGATCTAAGCGGCCATCAACAAGTACCATTTACGATGCCAAATGGAGTCATTTTGCGGATTGGTGTGCTGCAGGGGAAATTGATCCATGCTCACCCTCTGTAGCTCAATTGGCAGATTTTTTACTGCACCTATTTGTAGCAAAAGGTTTACAGGTCATAACTATTAAAGGTTACCGCTCCGCGATTTCTCATACATTGCGTGCTTCTGGATGGCCAAATGTAGCAGGGGATCATCGGATATCCCAGCTGGTTGCTGGGTTTTCTATTTCCCGGCCTCGGGTAACAAAGACAGTTCCACCATGGGATCTGTCTGTAATTTTGAAGAAGTTAATGGAGGCTCCAATTGAACCTCTTTCGGCAGCGTCTTTTGCAAATTTGTCAAAAAAGACTGTATTTTTGCTGTTCTTGGCTTGCTCGGCCCGTCGCTCTGAGATTCATGCGCTTTCAGTCCGACAAGGTCACATTGTCTTTGGGCCAGCGAATGAATTTGTTTCGCTGCGGCCTGCTTTGGAATTTTTGGCAAAGAACCAACGACCAGGCTCGGTTGGGCGTCAATGGCGAATTGAAGCCCTAAAACATCGAGTGGAACCGGGCATCCCGGACAGGACTTTATGTCCTGTGCAGGCGTTGTGTTTCTATTTAGATCGCTCTGCTTCACGGAGGGGTTCACGGGAGCGGTTATTTATTCCGCTGCTGGATCACCTAAAGGGTGATATTTCGCGGGACACAGTAGCCCGATGGGTCTCTTCAATGATCAAGGACATTTTATTGAAGGAGAATCTTTCCTCGGAGGGAGTCGTTTCTCATCAAGTGAGGTCTATGGCTACTTCCTGCGCAGCCTTTTCGGGTGCTCCGTTGGAGGAAGTCTGTCGGGCCGCCTTTTGGAATTCACCGTCGACATTCACGTCATTTTATTTACGGGATGTTTCAGGCCAGTTAGGCTCATTAGCTTCACTTGGTCCTGTTGTCATGGCTCAAGGTGTCCGTTCTTTCCGATCGGACCCTTTAGTGTAGAATATTTATGTAGCATTATCAGGATCACAGGGGGTGTATCCTTGTACATAGTTTGGGCTCATATCTGCAAGTATTAATTTCGCAAAATTCTGGGGGGGGCTCCTGAGCTGGACGGACTCACTGTGGCCAACCGGTCTTCCCTGTGCTACAGTGCTCCATTCCGTGCTTGGGTAAGTGCTCTCTTTTTCCCTCTTACCTTGCGTTTGAGCGGTGGTTTTTCTATCTACCTTTCCCACCATCCTTGTGCTAGGCTAGTCTAGCAAAAACCATAGGAAAGGGTACAGTACTCGATGGAAATATTACAATTTTTGGAACTAAAATTTGTATTTCCGAGTAGTACTTACCCTTTCCTATGGTGGGAATCCCGCCCACCTGCCCCGCATAGCTGTTTTTTTTTTTGGTCTGCTATGACGAAAAAAGATGGCGGATTTCGCCGGTGGCTAAATGCAATACCGCAGGGCCGGGTCGTATAGAAAAACCATTGGCGATAAATCCAAATTTAGAAAATATTGGCAAAAACCATAGGAAAGGGTAAGTACTACTCGGAAATACAAATTTTAGTTCCAAAAATTGTAATTTTCTTGTTTCAATGCATTGGTCAACCCCTCATTGCGTGACTGGAGAAACACCGGCTAAGTTGATATTAGGACACAGAATTCGTTCTAAGGTTCCCGAATTCATCAATAGTGTTTCGTGTGTTGACCATTCTCCAAGAGATAGCATTGCAGAATCAAAACAGCGAATGATGGACTATAGTGAAGCAAGGTGTTATGCGACGTATAGTGATCTGTGGATTTGAGACTTAGTTTTATTGAGACAAGATGGAAAAGACAAGTTTTCAAAGAAGGAGGAGGAAAATAAGACACAACAAATCAATTACTTGTGGCCTATATGATATAAGCATAGTTTTCAAGATCATTGACCAATCTCTAAGAGATAGTGATGCAGAATCAAAACAACGAATTATGGACTAAAGTTATGCGAGGAGTTATGCGATGTGTAGTGATCCGTGGATTGGAGACTTAGTTGGAAAAGACAAGTTTTCAAAGGAGAAGGAAAATAAGAAACTACAAATCGATTGCTTGTGGCCAATATGATATAAGCATAGTTTTCATGATCATTTTCTCAACACTAAGCTAGTAAGGGCAGGAGTATAGAAATGGTAATTCAAATGTTTGCTCTTGAATAAAGGCTGGAGGGCTGAAACGTCTTGCGAAATATTGCTTTAATTAGGACACCTTAATGACACTCCTTTTCTGAATTTCAGGGGTAGAAAAAAAAAAATTTTAAAGGTCTAAGGACAAAAATATGAAAATGTGATTAATCTTATGCTTTAAGACATCTTATGCTTTAAGTCTTTTATCAATTTTATGAGTTTGTTTTTTTTTCTTTCACAAGGGCCTCCCTGCTTCAATTGATCCAACACAGCATAGCCTTCTGTGCTCAATAAAAGTAGTCATTGTTTTAATTCAGGCACAATACGCTTGGCTTGAGTGATAGATTGGAAGATTATAGATAGGGGCTCCTCTTGGAATTCAACTATTCATCGAAAGGTTCATTTAAGCATGAACCTGTTCTCGTTATTTGGATATCATCGGAGCCATCCTTTTCATGTACTCAGAAGGCATACACAACGAATGATCAACCGCGTGGCAGCAGTGTTATTTTGCCATTGGAAAATGGGCCTCGGTGCGCCAAAAACTCCTTGAAATTTCAAAATTTTCTTGGGGAGGATCCAAACCCCCCTTTACGGGCTTCACACCTTTGGTGCTTGCGTCTTGTGCCAAGCCAGCAGTAGTTAGCCTCCAATACTTCTTTTTCAAATTTTTCCGGGTTTTTTAAATGCCTCTGTTTTCATCCCTGTACATTTGTACCTATGCATATTTTGTTCCCACAATTGATTGCAAAGTTGTAGCTCATGACATCATCTATGATTGTGGTGACTTTGGGTTTTGGTCACCAGTGGGCGTTGAATAGTTGAATAACTTAGTGTCTCCATATCAAATTGGTAGCGAGGAATATTTTGTTATCACAATAACAAATTATTGCTGCTGACATGAGTGTGTTGAGTTTAATGATGATTGGTTTTTGTATATGGTCACCAGGGGGCGTTGAATATTGAAATAGCTTCGAGGAGTTATTGAAAGGTTCAACAGAGCTAAGGAATGAAAATGTGATTTTTAAAGAATGACTCGTCTCGGCTGAAAAAGTAATTCGCGTTATGGAAGATAAGATAAAGGTTATGAAGAACCCTGTGGACATACGTGCTGACCAAGGAACCACTTCTATAGCTGACAAAGACAAATGTGTTCTGCTCATAACATGTGAAGACACATGATACACCACAAAGCATCATACAGACACTGATCTCGATATCCTATCGATCGGTGCAGCAAAACTAGAGCTCCTGGCCCAAATTGTGACTGATGATGCCCAGATATCATCTATCCGCCCGGGATTTGAAAATAAGTTCGTTGTAGATGTCCGGGAGGAAAATCGCAATAACAAGATCACGGATTATGATACTGTGCTAATACATATTGGAGCATACGACTGGCAGGTGGATGAAAACGAATTGGACGCTGATCTTATACCCACAAAACAAGTACAGTAAATCATGCGTCCCAGGAGCAGGATATTAACCTTTATCGTGAAACCACCGGTTACTGCAAGAAATGTGGCAACCGAAATCACAGAACAGTCAAGTGTAGACATCGCAACCCCGTCTGTTGTAACAGATGTCACCGCCCCGGCCATATGGCACGGTATGGTCACCTCTACAACTAACTAAAAATATTCGTAGTCCCACCACCAATTTGGAAACTCAAAATTCCCTGTCAAACTCAACATATTGCAGTGAAATTAAAATCGCTAGTATCAATGTCTGTGGGTTACAAAACAAACTACAGAATCGCCGTCCCGAGTTCCTCGAGTTTAACAGGAGATTTGATATCGTTGCTGTACAAGAAACCGTGTGACAACGCTGACAACTTCAAATGTTTTGTTCCCGGTTATGAAATATTTTTCAAAAATACACATGAACTCGCGAATAGAAGATCTGGCGGGACTGCAAACTTTTTACGACAGGATCTATGTGGTAAATGTGAAATTATTGATACTAGCAGCTCAATCTGTGTCTGGATAAATGTACCGAAATCAGTGATCAATAACGTGAAGGACATAGTAGTTGGTTCGGTGTACATGCCTCCCGAACAATCACGTTATTCCAGAATTGAACTCTTCTGTGATATTGAGGCAGATATTATCGATTTTGGTTGCTCGAATAAGGATGTCTGCTTACTGGGCGATTTCAACGCTAGAACATCAAATTTACAAGACACACTTGAGCATAGTGATTATGTAATAGCGCCATCACTAAATCGAGATTTAATTCAACCCCGAAATTCCAAAGATACTGTCATAAATAATTACGGTAATCGCCTTATCGAAATGTGTCACGCTTGTGATTTATTGATTCTTAACGGGCGTGGAAGTGACCCATCTGGAAAGCTAACTTGCAAAGACAAGTCAGTCGTTGATTACGCCATTGTTACTAGGGTCTCGTGTAAATTATTCAATAACTTTCAAGTGGATGATTTTGACCGTTTGTTTTCTGATTCTCACTGCGCGTTATTTATGTCAGCCACGAAAATTGCTATCAAGGAGATGATAAAGCCAAAACCTGTCATGACACGGAACCGTACACCAAAACTCGATTTACGTGACGAACACGCTTTTATAGAAAATCTGCCCGATACCTAAATCGATCGCCTTGAAGCACGAATCAAGCAAAGTTTTCATTTAGAAATGGCCAGAATCTTAACTTAGGTTCTATCTTTTTATTTTACAATTGCAATTGGTATAATTTTTTTTTAAATGGCCGTTAAGGCTTCATGTTTCGTCTGCAATTCACTGCAAATAGTTACGCAATTACACACATTTCAGTGTTTTTGGCAGCTGTACACTCAATTGGCACCGTTCGTGACTAGCTTCACTGCAGAATTATCATTAATTAACATCGCCATATCACATCAACTTATATTGTGCCTTAAACCCCTAACAGCCAAAATAATTGAAATGCACACACGATTTCTATCATTGAAAATTGAGAGAGTGGCCATGTTTGCGTTTGCTGCTTCGCGTAAATCCCGCGCAGTGGCGCAACCGAATTAATGAATATTATTGATGTTGAAATGTTCTGTAAATATTTTGTTTTTTAAATAGTGTGTTGATATAAATGTTTTTCTATATCCTTATACAAATGACATTGTCAGGATGAATAAAGTTAGTCTAGTAACCTGTCTGTGGTTTAGTTTCACGATCGGATATTTTCACAAACCACAGTCAGGAATGGGAACGTCATTTTTCAATGAAATCTTCGTCAGCCAATTTGACTGACGAGTAATTTGCCTGGCATTTTCTGGTCTTTTGAGATATCCTTTCTAATTTTTGTTGTAATCAACGCACAACAGATTCATAGTTTGTTTGATACCTATAACACCTCACCTGACGATCTTAATCCATGTGCAAATCGGCCGTAAAGTGAGAGTAAATTTCCGTCGATTCGAGGGCGGCCATTTTGAAAACTTGTGGTGGGTGCTGGCACCTTTGGACTGAGGCCAGGACAACAACACAAACTAACAAAACGAAACGACAAATTTGAAAACCGACACTAATTCACATTTTCCTTCAACCAGAATTTATTATTTCATTATTTATCATGGAAAACACGAAAATTTGAAATATATATCGGAAAACCATCAAAAACAAAAAATTGTTGTTTCGTCTTGGAAGTTTTATATAAATCTTTGTAGGTCACCTTGTATATCATGCCACATGTATGCAATACAGAGAAATGGCGGCCAATGGCGGAATTTGCGGAGAAATTAATTAATTTCTCAAAACAATGTTGATTAATCACTCAAAACATTCATAAAATTGGATTATTTCGAAAGGTACCTGTGTTAGTTGTGAATTAAGCTATTAATTGTGGACTGAAGTGAATAGAAAGTATATATTTGAAGTGTTACTTTTTTCTACTGTGTTTTGGCCCTTGTCATCCCTAACGTTGGTATAAGCCCATCCGATTATAAAAAGCTTACCACCACTATTAGGTAACTAACTAGAATAAAGTTATCTTACCTTATCTTATCTTAGCTTGTTGAGCATTTGAAACCACACCCCATGTGGGCATGGTGTCCCTTGATCCCTAGTTTCTGGGTTATTTTCCTTCATGCCAATTATGTCTGAACACATAAGGTAAAGCTAATGAAACTACTATTTTTCAAAATCTTCCATAAAACTACTATTTTAGGATCAAGTCGATTATCAAAACCACTTCCAAATTGTTTTGATGGTGGCAGGTGGCCCTGTGGCTTTATATTCTGGCCATTTTTCCCTATTAGCCTAAATTTATGTAGAAACCCTGCTCAAGGCAAATTTGTACGAATACTACGGAATTATTGAAAATACTATGAAATCTATAATTTTGTATATGGTTCTTAATGGCAGCTCTGTTAATTAGCTGACAGTCAATGCTTTCAGGTAGTGGTGATTTGACGCCCTTGATATTTTCAGTAGCTTCCTGGTATCAATCACGATGTCTACAAGCATAGGTCATGAAATGATTTTTCATTATTTCATTCATAATTATATTTTTGAACAATGAGTATATTATGATGGTAATCATAAAGCATACCCCTGTTTCAATAATCTTTTTCAGATTTGTCTGGGAAACATTTTTATTCTGCCAAGGCTAACAGAATGAGCCAATTCCACACTGATAGTAATGAACATTCAAAAGCTGTCCTTCATGCTGTTGAAACAGAAAATGATAATGTTAGGAGAATGACCAGATCCAATTTGAAAGTAGGTTTTGAAGAAATAAGCTATATAATCAGGGATAATGATTTTCCGCCGTTCGGTGGATTTTCATCTGATGAGCGTCTTGACTTGTCTCGGAACAAGCAGTGTGTTGACGGCAAAATATGGACAATGGTGTTTGATTTTCTGAGTGAAATTTCAATGTGAAAACTGCTGAAAAACGATCCGAGACGGTGTGAAAAATGGAGGCGAGCCCCCCAAACCCCTTTGTCATTAATTCGCGCCTTCGGCGCTTGTAGCTGGCAGCTATTGCCGCCAGTGACCTCACGCCTGTGGCGTTCGTTATTTATAAGATTAGGATATTTAAAATTATCTGCCATTTTAATGATGGCCTGTTATCATTCCTGATTATAAGGGTTTCTGCTCCTTCGCAGAAACCCTCTTGTTGCGCTCTGATTGGTAGTTGAGGGAATACCAGGGAATATCCTCAGCAGCTGGGGTATTCCCCAAACAACCAGTTTAGCTGAACAAGATATTGCACAAGCGATACACACCATTTTGACGTCTTGGGTAAGTGAAGTTCATGTTTTTTGCTGAATATGATAGAATTGGCTAAAGTAGTGTAAGAATCCAGTTAAGTATGGCAATGCTGAGTCCAATGTTGATGGAATTTTTACTTTGATTTATTCCGTCAATGTCTTAAACACGCAAAATTCTTACGAATAGTAAATTAAACAACCTGACAACTGTGGTGTTTTCTGTCGATTTCTAGCTACAAACTGTCATTTACCTAGGTTAATGATTAACAGTATATGCATCGATATCAAAGTATTCAGCGTAATTTTTAGTTGCATGTGATTAATTTTCAACCGCAATTGTGTGCCCTTCTAATAATTATTAATAATTGATAAATATCATATTCAAATTTCAACTTAATATATTTCACCTGGGAGATGATCTGCTCTCAGCCGCGTATGGGCCTATGGTTACCATAAAATGAGTAAAATATTTCCATTTTTTTCAGATTCATTGTTCTTAATCTCTGCTTCAGGATTCCTGCTTAGGTGCATGGGGTTAGGGGATGAATAAAAATGGCTTGGCCGGGCGGGAGCGTTTGCCCAAATTTTTTCTTAGGTCGCCGATGGTAACTAGATCATGGGGTTTTCCATGGCCGGCCTAATAGATATCCTAACTTGACAAGCCCTGACAGTGTAATGAATCTTTTTATGGACTTTAGCGAAGTCCATTTTGTTATCGCATATGAAACTTTCTTCCTTTGGTACAAAACAACTTCAAAACAAGGCTTAGTTTCTCTTTGGAACTTATAAAACATTCAATGCAGTAATAAAAGCTCTATCCCTAATGAATTTCATTGGAATCCGTTGCTTATTTATCAATTTAGTTATTTATTTGTTGTTGGAACTACATTTCGTTTTGGAAGAACACATGCCCTTTTACGTATATTCATGCTTCAAACACTTGCTCGTTATAGACTCGCTGCTATGTGATGTATTGATCTGTGCATGTATATGAAAAGCGGGCCTCGCCTGAAAATAAATTGTCTAACAAACTTCGTACACAGTGTATAGAAATCGTCACACCATGAACGTGGAGAGTTTTTATTTGAATCAGTGGGGACAACCCACTACCATGCATATTCATGATGAATCGTCATGCAGTTGTGTGTGAGAGATCGTATCAATAGACAGATTTTCATGAAAACTTCTGGATCTAATCAAGGGGGATGTCTAAGGCTTTTTAGCCCACTTGGGACTTTAGTCCCAGCGAGCTATTGCGTTTACTTTTCGTCCGTCGTCCGTCGTAGCGTCCATCCGTTTGTCCGTCCGTAGACGGCATCCAGTTATTTTGGGAAGTTTTGAAGACGCTTCAAGGTAATGTCTTGATATATACCCTAGACACATCTTCAGGCCTAAAACTGGCCCTATCAGATGCAAGATGGCCGACTGGCAGCCATTGTTGTTAGCCAATATCAGCACTTTTTACACATTTTCGAAGTTTTCAAGGGAATTTTTGAAGAAACTTTTATCAATTACCTTGATTGTTTGTGTTTATTTGTACCTCCCAAGGGCCCATCAACATAAGAAAAATTGGGTCGATCGGACTCAAGATGGCCGTCCCATGACCTTTTTAGTGCCCAAAAATGTCAATTTTGGCCCAAATTCTGAGTCCTGTAGCTTCCTACTGGTTTGCCATTTCCAATAGCAATTTGTGATGGGTATTCTTTGGAATGGGATGTTTTATACCTGAGACATGTATTTTTGATCAGCCAATTATGGCGCAATAGGCAGCCATCTTGGCGTCATCAGTACTCATTCGTAGGTGGGAAAAAGTTTTTCCACATTATATTGATACCTAAGCATATTGTGTTACCACAATGTATTGGAAATTTGTAGCTCATAACGTTTTCTATGATTTTGGTGAGTTTCAAGGTCATTGGTTTTTGTATATGGCCACCAGGGGGCATTGAATAATACAAAAACTTAGTATTTCTATATTATGAATGCGACCTGACGACCTCAGAATTTTGTCGGAATCTATGTACAAACACAACTTATTAATCCGTTCATTTCTTCTATCAGATGTCAACAGTTCTATCTCTTTTGAGAATTCACAAGTTTGAGTGGATTTAATCCACGTGAGAAAAGCTATTGACAATTCAGATGATGTACAAAAGTCAGTCATGACATCTTGACCTCTTAACAATCTGATAAATCGTTGTACGAAGGCAGTCGTAAACAACAAACTCAGTAAAGATGAAAATCTGTTCATGTCAATAACCTTTTCTATCGTCATAGAAATCTCGGCCTGAAAAAACCCCCAGTACACGTGGAATCGACTGAGAACACCGCAGTATTTCCAGCGGCAATAACATTAACGTCTATGTTTCGTAGTCCCATGGTGGACCATGAAACCAGTTAACATGGTTTACCTAGATGTCAATTGAACAAACCCGTGATAAGACATCTGCTGGCTTATCCTCAGAAGCACAAAAATGCCACTTAACTTTCAAATCTCCTTTACACAGTTGGACTCAAACTGATGAAGCGGCTTTCCACCTGTGATCCAACTCAAAACAATCTGGCTATCTGTCCAGATATAGCAATTGATATATAATTTCAGACTATTAACCACATGAAGGAGAAGGCGTACTGCGCGATACAAACGCCTAATAACTCAAGTCGAGGAATTGTTAGTTTTTTGAGAGGAGTAACCCTGCACTTAGAGATGACTAAATTGATTTGACCTCCGGACTTGATGTACGCAACAGCCATAAGCTACTTTACTAGCATCACAGAATACATGAAACTCTTGATCAGAACCTGGATCGGGAATTACCCGCCTATCAAAGTTCAAATCCGTCAGTCGCTCCAAATCTAAAACAATATCTTCCCATTCAGCCTTGATGGAAGATGAAACTCATACGTCCCAATCACAGTCTGTTGCCCATAGCTTTTGCACAAGGATTTTCCCCTTAACGGTTACAGGAGATACTAATCCCAGGGGATCGTAGAGTTTTCAATTTCTTTTTCGTATCGTATGACATAGTGATTTTCGAACAAAAATCGTAGAATAATCTTCCCTGACTCAAGGGACCAAAATGTCGTGACTGTACGACGACTTTTAAACGAATAACCGAACAAACTGAAATCCGATTTAACAACGACGTTTATTCAAGAACTTGCAGCAATATATAAGGTTATACCACGTGACTGATTATAATAAATATTAGAGCAGTGATAGGTTCATTCCGACAAACATATACAAACATATTACATGTAAACATAATACACGTGTAAACGTGACACGGTTACAGGAGATACTAATCCCAGGGGATCGTAGAGTTTGGATACATCACTTAGAATTTGACGTTTTGTTACTTCAACGTGTCGATCAAACTTTTATGTTTCAAAACCAAGACTATCTTTGAATGAGTTCCACTTCAACCGGAGAATAGAAGTCGGAGTAGTTGCATCAAGAACCCCATCCGATTTTGCTAAGTCGAGTAACATCTGTGAATTACTAGACCAGGCTCTGGCATTAAAAACATCTCTCTGGTTTGCTTATAAAACTGAACAACCACCGATTCATCAACGAACGTAGAAATGAAATTGTCAACATAGACATTGGGTAGAATCGCGTCAGAAACAAACCCTGGATTAAGCAGTAAATGCTTTGAAATAGTGGCATTCAGAATGAATGGTGAACTTGTAGCGCCAAACAAAACAACTTTAAATTGCATTGTAATCAGTTCAATATCAGGATTTGAAGGATCTTTTAGCCAGAGAAATCTGGTAAAATCACGGTCATCTTCGTGCAATTCTATCATTAGGAAGGTCTTCTCTATGTCGGACACAGCTACAAACTTGAAACGACGAAATCTGAGAAGAATATCAAGGATGTTGTTTTGTAAATGAGGGCCATCGTTTAAGGAAACTGAATCTAAGCAATCGTTTAAGGAAACTGAATCTGCCGATGTCTTAGAAGAACAATCGTAGGCGATCCTCAGCGGAGTAGTAGCTGAATTGCGATGAACTGCAAGATGTGGAATGTAGTGACAAGGAACATTGTGAGACGAAGCATTATGTACTTCCTCAATGAAACCTCTCTGTCGTTGCTCTTCAATGATAGCGGCATACACAGCAAGATGTCCTGTCTTAGCTAATCTGTTAATGGTTGACTGGGTGCGTTTCAGACATAAAAAATAATTACTAGGTAGTTGTTGATGTTGAAGTTTCCATGGAAGGCGGGCTATGTATTTCTGTCCATCCTCGTCATAAGTCAGAGAATTCTCACAATAGCTGTCAACAGTTGTTGTCTTAGAGTCACCGAGTTCATCTGGATGTTGTACACCGATTGACTCCAATGTCAAGAAGTCTTGTAAATTTGATAAGTCATCATCGTTTTCTGCAAGAGAACTTATAAATGATGAGGTATAATTGTTACTATTATGAGCTTCCATGTCTGGAACTGGACCACTCACAAAATAACCCACTTTCGATGCAATAGCAATGGGGCCTATGTTATTCTCTGGACGAATCTGCGAATCTAGTATAAAATTATAGTAGAAATCTGACCCCATTAATAGTTCTACATTGAAATTGTTACCACAATCATCAATCGGATGAGTTAATTGTAAATTAGCTAGATAAGGAAACTTTCTGAGAATAGAATGATCACCAAGAACGAAAGGTAGGGCTATACGTGGTATCACTCTTGCCTCTAAGCGTACCGACGCGTCACTACATACGATAAATAATTCTACTACGTCCATTGCGCGGAATTGAGCCAAGGAATTACTTCCCCCAAAACATGAAATGTTAACTTGTTCCGATCGAATTCTATTTAGATTCAATTCTTTAGCTAAAGATTGGCATATAAAGGTTCTCTGTGAGGTGTCATCAAATAGTGCAGCGGCGACGCATGAACAATATCTACTAGCAACACTGACTATGGCAGTTTTCAATAGCACACAGTCGTTATGATTGAACGAACTCGAATCTGAGTTCACAGTATCTGTCATACCTTCTAAAACATTTTTACTTGACACGGAACCAGAAGTTTTGCTATTAGTAGCCCCAATTTGGGTATTGCTACTTGTACATGTAGTGTTCTCATAAACAGGATTCGAACTAGAATATTTCAATTGCATTAAATTTGATCTATCACCAATAATGTTGGCTGATTTCATACAAACACTAGTGTGGTGTTTTCCAGTGCAAGATTTACTTCAGGTTTCAGATCTACAATTTCCAGATCTTTGACCTTGCCTAAGACAGTTAAAGCACAATTGCTTTTCTCGTATAATTTTTTTTCGATCAACCACAGTGGTAAACTTTGTACAATTCACAGATGCGTGTTTATCATTACAATAACTACAATTGCGAGAGGATAATTCATACTTTTGATTTTGAATCTTTTGTTTTGCACCTAGAAAAAATACCAACTTGATTTTCAGAACCAAAATTGTTCGATTTTGTTTCATTTGTTTCTTCTTTCACACACATTTCAAGGATATCAAGTTCTCGTTTTAAACACTCTAAAAGTTCTTCAAACTGCCACGGTTCCTCGAATTTTTTCCCACGCGTCATATCCTGTATCAACCGAAGCGGTAATCGCTCTAACTAAACGGGAACTAATACTTTACCATAGCCATCCGATTTTTCACCGAGATTTTCCAATGATCGAACATAAAGAACTAACTTATCGTAAAAAGATCTAACTCCCGTTGCTGTATAAACCGGTTCATTCATCTTCAACAATGCTTTCATATAACCATTAATCAACCGATTTGTGTTTCCAAATCGCTCCTTCAAAATGCTAACGGCAAGTTGATAATTCTTGTTCGAACGCGTTAATCCAGATATACAAGAGAGTGCTTCGCCACTCAAACATTCTTTGAAATATGTGAATTTGTTTATATCCCGTATATCACTGAAATTGATGGGCTGGCTCAGTTTATCCCGCGTATAACTTTTCGCTTTCCGAATCAAATCATCCACCGATCTTTTGTAACTATCATCATCAACATATTCGTTTTCGATATCAGAGTCCGTATCCAACAATGATACGATAAGATCGTGATTTGACGTAAGGTCTGCAAATTTATTTGTGATCTTGTTCGCGAAATCGTTTATTTTTCCATATTCTTCTGAATAACTATCCATTAAACAGTAGGTGTCATTCACATACCTTGTGATTACGGAGCGAAGTCCTTTTCTGATTCCTTTCAAATTTTTTAACGTGTCTTCTTTAGTAGTGGTCATGATGACGATTTGTCCTAAACTTCTAATCCGGCTCGAGGGACCATTTATATCATGACGATCGATATAATTAACACTGATTTCATTAACGAACAACGATTTATTAACAATAATATTCCATATAAGTTGACACCTTGCTTGCGAAGGCTCATACACCATTTCATTTTGTATTTTCCGGTAGGCATGCGCAGACCGGGTAGAATCACGGGAACCCGCCAAAAGTTACGTATAGCACCAATACGGCGGCAAATTCAAATTGGAGGAAAACTCCCGACACTGCTGACATATTCTATGATTGTAGGGAGTTTCAAGGTCATTGGTTTTTGTATATTGTCACCAGGGGGCATTGAATATTGAAATTGTTAGATTGTTGAGCATTTGAAACCACTTCCAAAGTGGGCATGGTGTCCCTGGACCCCTAGTTTGATTACTTCGAGCACGGATTCTCTGAAATTCTGCCAAAAACTTGATGCCGAAGATAGGTAGGCCTATGCATTTCCACTCATAATTCAAGAAAAGAAATTTTTTTTTCTTGATATTTTCCGTACTTATTTTCAATCTAATTATCTGTAAAAAGTCAGTCTTCTCCCATCATTTGAATTCAATCCAATAGTTTTCACTATTTTTCATTTGTTCCGCTTATAATCTCTAATCTAGAGTACCAATGTTTAATTTTGATGCTGATTAAACATACACTCATGTAAATTCAGGAAAGTCCATATTAAGAATTTCGTTTCTTGTTATTTGTGTTTCGATTAGGCAGAAACTATATTGGTACTTTTTTATTGTTTCAGATTTGTCAAATGGATGTTGAATGATACATACAATCACTATCTACACTAGACAGTGGTTTCTATTCGTCTATACTACAGCAAACACAGTTTTCCTCGGAATAGCTTCAAATTCGATTCTCTACCGGAGTAAAGGCATTACCTATCTGAAACAACCTAGTGATACCAGCAGGTGCAATAGTGATAGATCGGACATTGAATTTCCCTCAGACCGCACATTTAAAAAAAAGTTGAAGCTAATACAATTCAAGTCTCAATGGACTCACTGTTCCTCAGCAACTAGTTGTCAATCAAACTGTTTTGCGTTTTCAAAAATATTGAGCAGCAGGTCGATTTTGATCATATGTTTCATTCAGCCACCTATCTTCACTTCAAATCCAGAAAATAAAGAGCATGGTTCAATGTTTATGTTGGTGTGACCATAGAATTTCTTGTACAAGTTAGTTAAAACTCTTTGAATGCTAACTGTGACCGGACGACACAGTCACAGTACGCACGCTACTTGCAGGGTGTGACGCCACGTCACGGTGGGGTGACCTATATATCTCCGTACTATCTAAATGACCGGCTCAGGATCTGATTTTAAGGAAGTTCGCATTGAATTAAAATGTCCAAGCTTATTGATACTTTGCTAGTGATAACGACTAACCTTTAAGTCCTAATAGCAAAGAGTCTTGTTGATTTTTTTTTTTACTTTTTAACAAGTCCTTAAGTAAAATTGCTGAAATATTTTATATCGTTTCATTATTAACTGTGTTTGTAATGACAAATCATGTGCTATAATCAGGTCTTTATGTAATGTTCATTTTTTATTGCAATTTTTTTGAAAATGTTTTCAATAAAGTTTGAATAAGTTGGACAACCATTTTTCGCTTTCTCCGTGAAGCTGTGGCTGTTATTCACCTGCTTTTTAGAGGTATTCACTGATATGCTGTTTGAAACTGGATTGGTCAGATAGAGCACCAAACATAAACCTCAAAAGGAATTACCAGCGAATAGTTTCAGCTCATGTGGATCTTTGAGAAAATAAGCCCAGTAAACAAGCATATTTTAAAATTAAGACTTACATGTAAATGTAATTGATACGTTTAAAAACATTGATCCAGCCTGCCCGGTGAGGCGGGACTCGTTCCTTTCCCCAAACTGGATTATCTCGCCGAAGTTTCAAGATCCATGGACCTCTTGTAATTCTCATGATTATTACTTTTCCACTTTCCAGCCAAATTTTTTTCATAAAATGCAAAATACTAACAGCTTATTAACGTACTTTTTAATTCTGACAGAAAGAACTTAGTGTCTGACCGTTTCGAATTTGCATATAGTAATTTGTTATGAATTTATCCTGCGTAATTACTGGGTCTAAACAGCAACAAGATATCGCAAAGAATCATTATCCATTGATAAAAGTACACCCCGAAAAGCCTACAAATTACCAGACAACCTTGAGCGTCAAACTCAACCGTATGGATCAATCATGGATTCGGATTTAAATGAGTCCTGATCCGTCATTTCCCGCGTGCAATAACTACGGCTGGTGCGCAACAAGTGTCTTATTAATGTTATATCATGGCAGATGGTTAAAATCATTGTCGGCTTAAATTTGTCGCAAGTCTTAGGACTAATGAATTTGACATAACCATGATCCCTAAAGTGAGTCACTTGATTTATTCGTAAATCAATTTACGTTGGCTACATTTCCTGAAGAATTTTGGCTGAAATCAACTTAATATGGACAGAAATGGTAGGAATTTTCATACAGAATTTTACTTCTGTGTTCACTTGACTCTGATCAATGACAACGACAGCAGGGTTCATGTAATTTAAGGTGAGAATCTGTTAACCAGGGAATGTTTGAATATGATATCTTGTTCTAACTGCAGTTAAGGTCACCTTTCGACTGGGCTACCTATATGATGCCTAGCTTTTTTGGAGGATACACCTAGAATAGATTCAGGCCCTAAATGAAGTGTGTAGAGCAAGTGGAAAGCCCAAGTTTTTTAGTAAGGGGCTGGTTTACACTCATGTGTACGACTATTTATTTCGATTACTTTCTTTCCAGCTATTATTAGTGGAATGAACTGGTCACTATGATCTTCAATTCCTTTGCAGATGCTTGCAGCTGGTGGGAATATATTTTAACCACAGTGTAAGTGTACGTTTCAAATCAAGCTTTTTTTGTCATTGGCAGTCAAAGTTGTAACTGAAGCACAACTGTCTCAGATGCTGTAAGCACTTGAACTTAGTGTAATTGTTTTTAAGATTCAGCGCAGCTGAAATCTATTAGTATAATGCAGAGTGTTGAATTTGTGTTGACCCTCCGAGTGTGAAATGATTCACGGGCTAAGGACTGCATTAAGTTGGCTGTTATCATGGCAGCTAAGTGGCGACTGCCTTTGGAAACCAATTGGTGAAGCCTAAATTGGGTAAATTGGCAATTTATGCAATATTTGGGGACTTAAAGCGATGTAGTATGACATCACCTTGATCTACTAACGTAAACAAAACATGAGCGGATTTGTACTGCATTTGCTGTCGAATTTACAAGTAGGCTTTTATACATCACCGATACAACATATAAAATTCTTCATTTTTTGGTTTACCTTTGTTAGCGATATTGAAGTTGGCATTGAGCTAATTATGTAAAATCGTTTTTTTATGTGAGCATTTGTTTCATTGGTTCTCGGCTTAAACAACGTATAATAGATGCGATCAAAGACATAGCGAACCTCCGTCGATGACATGGTCTTATTCTACGAAAAACTGTTTTTGATGGGAAAATTCTTAGCTCTTGCGTATAAAATTGCAATGACCTCGATTGTCTCAGATGCTGTAAGTACCATGGGCAATTTATTCTTGTACTGTGCTGAAAATTGCATGTTCATGCGCGGCGTAGTTTGCAGTATATACTGCGGAGCTGTGATGATAGCGCCCTTGTTTTAGTAACACATGAAGCTCACCAAAATCAACGAAGCCGTTAATCTTTAGATAAAGGATATTCTCTTGATAAAAAAAGATTTGTTTGAAAATATTTGAACTAAAATTAATTATGCATACGCCCGGGGTTATCGTAATGAAAAAAACGTTTGTATCGATATGCAGATGAATTTTAAACAATTCTAATTCGCGTTATTAACACCATACAGGTCGACCAATGTTTCGTAGTATATAGTTGAATTCAAACGCTGCACTCTATAGGGCCTACTCGCTAAGATCCTGTCTCTGCGTGGGTTTCATCTTGTCTACCTATGCATCTTATGTGCGCGACAGCTTGACGCTAAGGTATATGATGAGACGGAAACATAGCAGGGTAGCTATGATCTGCCCCCTTATTCGTATGGCGTGGTTAAAACTGCATTGCTAGTAGAATGATACAACGAAGGAACATAGACTTGCTTCTGTCCGGCCAGTAAATATCGCTCACACTTCATATTGTTCATATCGAACAGATCTACTGTAGTCTAAGAATAGATAGAGAATTCATTTGAATGTCGAACTTGTTGCTAACCTGACCACACAGAAAGAATCTTTCTGGTTGTAAAATGGTATAAACTTAGTAATCGGTTCATTTCTAAAGCTGCCAGAAGTGTCTTATGGTAAAATTTCATTGATCATTGTTTAAAAAAGTAATGTACAGAGTAGATAGGTGCCTGGCTGAGTCCACAAAGAGTGGAGAGACAAGGTATCCATTTTTAGCCCACTTGGGACTTTAGTCTCAGCGGTATATTGTATCACATACGGTACAGGTATGCTAGCTTGCCAATTTGTACCGTATGCAGGGAGGAAAGTTTTCCGGATTTATCCGGAATTCTGGATTTTTCAAGTCCGAAGTCATTTTTCTGAGAAGCCTAAAAATGATGAGAAAATGTGAGGGGGTAGGGTTTATTCAATTTGTTGGTACCGGTGGCCGTAAAAGTGCGCAGACCGGACAACATTTATTTCGTTCTACTTTTAGATTCTATTACTGACGTCAAACAAGTGTATTCATTTCCTTCTGTTTCAATTATCGATCTTTTGGCGTTAGCTGTGCACCTGTGTGACGTGACCTTATATGTACGCGTAGGCTATTTATAGCCGCCAGTAGTAGTACGTATAGTGAGAAAACATACTGCATGTCTTGAGTGTCTATACTCAATACATTCAGCGCACTGTTTACTTATCTAGGGGTTCGACCTCTACTGCTTGAGATGCTGATTGTTAGTGAAATGTGGATGTGCCGCATTGGAAATAGACATTACTTTTCTAAATATGGTGATCGTTTATTATTGGCTCGAGATTGCTCTTAAGTGCTCAAAAATGCTTTTAATTTCAAAAAATTTTTCAAACCCCCAGGGTTGCTTCGAAAGGTGGTGTACGTGTGTATCTTTTATTTTTCCGCATTTTTCTTCTCTGGTGACTTTCCTCCCTGCATATGCCATATGGTTGTAGTATATTGTAAGGGTTGAAATGTGTTAGATATTAACTTTCTCTTCCTTGTAGAAACAACTGTTCATCATTTAAAATCTAATTAACTTATACTTTTATAACATGCATTTCCTTCTATGTCATGTATGAGCTGATTGAGCACCTTACTAAGCCTATGTATGTTCTAGTATGGTGGATATGAAAAACTCCTTCGATTCACTAACTTCTGCACTGAATTTAACAGTGCCCAGGGGCACTTTGTTCCTTATGCCATGTTTGAAATATTTGGATTGGTAATCAGTCGTGCTATATAAGATATCTATTATACTTTCTTTCGCTCCTCTATGATATTATATAACTGAGTAATTCTTGCATTTGATCGCTTAATTACAGGTGGAAAGAGGTCAGATGGCATGAAAATCGACTGTGGCTGACTAATTGGCGCAAGTAGATAAAGCATTGAGGTTTCAAAAGGTGTAGCCAAAATGCTTGTATCATCAGGGGTAGACAAATTATCCGAAGATAAATGGAAACTTCACCTGGTTGATTGCCAGTTGATTTTGCTGTAATTTTTCGCCTGGATAAATGAACAAGTTTCAAAATCTGTGTTCAGTGGAATTTCTTTCAATAAAATAATTATTATTTTGACTAATGTTTTTGTATTCAAGATTGAAGTTGAATTGATCTTAAAACCAGAGAAAGCATTCAGAAATTTAGAAAATCCTGGACTCTTAATCAAATTCTGTGAAGTCATTTAAGGTCTTTTGCTTGAATCAAGCTGAGGGCTCATGTGGCTGAAATCCAATTCCTCAATGTCCCTGTTCGAGTTTACGCATTGAAAAACGTTGGGCTGTGTAAGTGATAAGTCAGCAACATAATGACCGCTTTGCCCCACTGCAACTGAGACATAAACAAGTAAGATTGTATTGTTTCGATGCTTTGACAAGCTGACTCTGAAATTTTTGCACGCATCCTTGTACGACATTGTAAAAATCACGCCTGATGATGGCTTATAGTCTTTAGCGGAAACTTTGCGCAAATATATATACTCTTCTATTCAAGTGTCTCGTTTTGGCTGAATTCATTGTGGGATTTCTCTCGTTATCATCTTGCACGGATAAGTGGGAGACATACCCATCAATGAATATATGATTAAAGATTTTGATATTATACACTATTTTAAGTTAAATCGTGGTCTGATTGTTTATGTTCATAATTCAGTATCTTGTAAAGTACGTCAGGACTTAATGAATGGGAATTAAATAGTAATGCCATTTGGTTGGCAACAGACATAAACCATAGTTAATTTCACCTTGGTTTCTATTATAGGTCTCCCTCACAGAATTCTGAGGACTGCCATGCCTACTTTAATTTGTAACAGGATTCTATTCAAATGGCTCATAACTCAAATGATCTTTCTGAATATTCGGTAATTGTCATGGGTGATTTTAACTGTAAACATAATTTATGGTGTAACACTGATGTCACTGATTAATTTGGTAGGGAACTAAAATCTATTATGGATGATTCGAATATGCTTCAACTTGTTTCTGTACCTACTAGGGTAGTTAAAAATAGTTCTTCCTGTGTAGATTTAATATTTTGTGATTCACCAGGACTTGTAAATACTCACTCTGTTTATGCACCTATTGGTGGAACAGACCATAGTTCGTTGGTACTAAAGCTAAATGATAGTTGTCCAAGAAAAATCTGTTTACAAAAAATGTATATGGCACTATGATGCCTGTGGCGAGACTAAAGTTAGTGCTAATTTTATAAACACAGACTGGAATTCAATTTTTAATGAAGATGATACTGACACGATGGTCATTAAGTTTACTAAAGCACTGTCTGAAATTTTTTCTAAGTCTATAAGCTTACCAAACAAATCAGTTTATATCAAAAGTAATTCTAAGCCATGGTTTAGGGCCAATATCAAGCATGAGATAACAGGGTTCGTAGCGATCCTGGAAAGTGCTTAATAGTGCTTGAATCACAAAATGCGTTTTCAAGGCCTTGAAAATGCTTGAATTTTCAAAATTTCAGTAAAAATCATTGGAAGTCCTTGAATTTTTAATGTTGTCTAAATTTTGTCAATTAGTTTGTTGTATTGACTTCAATATGCCCACGCACTGCCAACCACGTGTGAGAGTGCTGTGACTCTGTACTGTCAGCGTGCTATAGACTCATATACACTGCTGACTTGTGTATATATACAGTACAAATGTATAAGCCACGTGGCTCACTGCTGACAATGCGTATACAAATCTATTAGTAGACACATGGCGGCACTACCGCTATCGCGCGCCGCGTATATACAAATGCCGTTGTGATGAAATAAACAAACAAAAATACTTCAAAATAATTCTAAATAGATTATTGGTAATAAATGATGACCTCAAATTAATATAAAGACCGTTCTTGATTTTGACGATCTTTGGAGCATTAACTATCGAAAAGTGATTTTTTATGTCAGGGTATCCCGAGCTGATCATGATTAAGCATAAGCTGTTATCATTTGGACGTTTAAGCCGGTCATCGAAATTTGTTGGATTCAAAATTAGATAGGCCAGTATGGGAAAGTGCTATTTCTCTGACGCCTGGTTGGTGCATGAATCATACAAAAGTTGGATTCAACGCAGACCAATTTCAACAGAAGCTAGGTGCAAGATATGCGCCAAAACCATTGACATATCTTCGATGGGAGAAGCGGCTCTAAAGAGCTAATTTCAGTCATCGAAACTCAAAAGGAGCAAATTAATCGATTGTAAATAGGTGGATGAGCTGTAATTTAATTTTGTATAATTTTGTTACTTTTGCTTTCGATAGTATGTCTTTTTGATGGCGAGGTCTACCTGTAGTTCCGTTGAAAGGCCCACAGATTTCTTGTTTTAAAGTTATTAATTTCTGATACATGTAGTAAATCTTTCTTAAAATAAAGCTGAAAGATTCCAAAGTGGATGTTTCTTTATGATGATTTGCGTTTGTACTTCTTTTAAATTTCTGCAATAAAGGAATTTTCATTGCAATAAATTTGCCTTAAATACTAGTGTTTATATGGTATTTTTCAGAAAATAATACTTGAATTTTGTTGAAATAGGTCCTTGAAAGTACTTGAATTAAGTTGGGCCTGGAGGCTATGAACCCTGGATAAATAGTAGAAATAAATTATACCATCTTTTTAAAAAATCGGGTAATCCACAAATATATATTCAATTTAAAAGGCAAACGATCGTTGTAAACAGTTCATTCAATGAAGCACGCTCAAACTATGAGCAAGGTATTTTAGCAAACCTCAATACAACCTCAAGGTCAAGCAAGGATTATTGGACTATCATTAAGAAGCTGATAGGCAATATATTTGTTTCTAAAATCCCTCCTTTACTGGATGTACGCACTATAAACAGTGTATTTCAAATATTGATAAAGCAGATCTGTTTCAAAACATATTCTCAGAATATGTGGAAAATCATATAAAATTATAGCTTCATATTTGAACGATAGAAAAATCCAAACACAAGTTGATGGAATGACATCAGAATTATCCCCTGATATAAATTGCTCAGTACCGTAAGGTTCGATTTTGGGCCCACTTGTTTTTGTTTTATATCAATGACCTTCCAGACAAACTACAGCATAAGTACAGCATTTTTATACGCTGATGATACATCTCTTTATACACCAATTGATCCAAATAATCTTGATATTGCAAATATGACCCTTCAAAATGATCTTCAAAAAATATCAACATGGACTTTTCTTTGGAAATTAGAATTTACAGCAAGTAAAAGCTGTGACCTTCTGTTTACAAAAAGAGGTGAAATTAGGCTTAATCAAATGTATTTAGGAAACAATCCAATACCAATAGTAAAAAGTCATAAGCATTTGGGATTTGTACTTGACTCAAACCTGTCTTTTCAATGTCAACTCCATTTATGAGAAAGTACTTAAATGTATACATTCTCTTAGATCTTTGTCATTAAAACTTAGATCTTTGCATTTAAATTTAATCTACAAATCCTTTATTTATCCACATGAGTACTGTGATATATTGTACAATATTGCTCCAAAAATGTCTTACGAAAAATTAGAAAGTCTACTTTATAAAGCAGCACTATTGGTATCGGATTGTTTACAAGGTTCTTACACCTCAAAGGTTTTAAATATATTTAATTGGTTAACGCTTGCCTCAAGACTTAAAGAACGGCTTCAGCAATTTATGTATAAAGTAGAATTAGGACATTGTCCATCCTATGTTCAATCATTTTTTAGGAGTTTTAGAGATAACCTTAGAGAATGAACAACACGAATGCAACGTCCATTTCGAATTCCGGCCACTATATCTTCAAAAATTGAATTCTCCTTATTTTCGGTTAATGGAATCCTGGAATGATACACATATTGATATCAGGAGCTGCCCCACTTTTTCGCAATTCAAAGATACTACACTGCAAGACCAGTTTATCTGTAATTTCTACTCTGCAGCTTCCAAATTTAAACCGATCTGAAGATATTAACCTGAATAGGATTTGTGCAGATTTCTTACTTCAAGGTCAGCTCTACCGTCATAATTTTATAGATATGTTATCCCCTAACTGTAACTATTGCAATAGATTTCTAAATACAAAGCATTTCTTAATTCAATGTCAGCAACCTGCCCAATTAACCAATATAGCATCTCTTTTTGCAGAATTGACTCTCATTCAAACAAATCTTGTGGACAATATTGAAACCCTTTCGCTCTCACAGAAATGCAAATTTTTACTCTTCGGTGACAATCATACTTTTAACTTTGATATAAATCAGCAAATTATTGAAAATTAATCATCATTTATTGTTAAAGCCCATGGAAACTTCTGAGGATTCTAGTATTGCTACGCTCAGTTCTGTGGCGTCGCAGATGATCTTGTGTCGGTTGCGATCGAAAGCAACTGCCCGCCTGCCGTAGGCCGGAGTAGAACATGGGCAATTGGCCGGATAAGGCTTGTGACGAGTCGGAAGGCCTCTTGTAGGCCGCTAATCGGCGATAAACCCAGTTGCATCGGTATGTGTCGCATTGCTTGTCGACATAAGCCAGCCTTTAGAGTTGAGTTAAAGTTAGTTCATTTTCAATGAGTTTACTCAGAGTCTCAACTCGAACTGTAGAACTGGACCCTTGATTCTGACAGAGCCAGTTTTTTGGCTGATAATGTGTCTAGGGTAGATACATATGTAACCTAAATATCAAGACATTACATTGAAGCGTCTTTAAAACTTCCCAAAATAACTGGATTCTGTCTACGGACGGATGGTCTAATGTGAATGCAATAGCCCGCTGGGAATAGAGTCCCATGTTGGCTCAAAATCATCAAAATTTTACTTATGAGCAGGGTTTTCATGTTTTCGTTATGAGGAGAATGGCGATTAAAAAAAACTTACTCATGAATAACTTTGGCTTTAATCATTGAAAAACATTATTTGTCTTGTTACCTGTATTATAATAAAATAGGGCATAAGTAATTTAATATAGAGGCGTTTAGGCCTATCTTATGGTCATGAATGATAACGCCGGAAGACATATTGCTTTGGATCCTCAAATTTGTAGAAACCGGTTTTATCGGTAGAGTCCCGAACCGGTTTGCTATAGTGAAAACAAATGCGACAGAACGAAAAGTTGGTTTGAATCAGCTAACGGCAGAAATTTGCTTATTTCGCAAAGCCCCGCCATATTGGAAAAGTCAGTTTTATGTTAAAAATGGCTCACCAAACGGTCTACTCAACTTAACCAGAGCGTTTAGGTAAACGGCTTAAGCGCCAATTTATCAAAATTGGTTTGTAAACTGTTATGAACAAAGACGATTTCCGGACGATAATGATTGCTTTGGATAATCACCCACCTCTTCTACTATAAAGCCTGCCAATTGCTTGAAATAAATGTATTGAAACTTGTTTAGACCTATATCGGTTGCGCCCAAAACCTGCAAACCGGTTTGTTGTAGTGAAAACAAATGCGACAGAACGAAAAGTCGGTTCGATAAAATCAGCTACCGGTGGACATGTTACAAATTGCTCGCCGAATGGTTAGGCCTAACTTGATTTTTGCAAAGCGTTTAGGTTATATAAACCGGAATGAAAAAAGGCGATTTCCCAACAAACTGAAAAGATTCATACAAACCGATTTCAAACAAATGCGCCTTAGGCCTACTTGACGATATTACCAATTGTAGGCCTATACCAGTTCATTTTGATCACGACCAAATGATCCGAGTCTAGCACTAACTCATAAGAAATTATCCTTAAAAGGCCTATCGATGAAGCTGCCTGCGGTAATACAAATCTCTTTCTCATTACCCCTATGGGTTGAACAGTACAAACACAACATCAATTCGATGTAGGCTCACAGTGCACCGAGTAAAGAATTTGTTTGTAGCCTACCCCGGAAGTATAGTAAACAAATTCAGTCATGTTTTCACATTCATTGGGTCAATATGCAATCCATATACCCGATAACAGGCTCCAAGAGTATCTAATGGGTCGATTCCGTAACCGATGGTAGAAACCGGTAACGAGTCTACTCAACTCAAACGACAACTAAACAGCCCCCATAACACCACGATATTGACTATAGCATATGAATTATGTTATATTATAACGTATCATTATTCATCATCTCATATTATCGTCACTTCGGAATATTACTCGCACGATATTGGGAAAAGAAACAATTAAATACACAATTTGAATTTGATTGTCCGGGATTATAAATGTAGGCAACATACTCCTAGGCAACATACTCCACTTTCAAGAATAACATGACGCTCTAGCAAAAACTAATGTTTCCAATGTCTCCGTTTTTAACGCCTGCGCGTTAGGCTTAGTAAGTGTTGGAAAAGTCTAAGTCGAGAAATCAGTACAGTGTGCAGGCGTCATGACAGTGTTTACATGTTTCAAAACTGGGTCATGTCAGTACGGTATTCACTTTTTTTTTAACCAGCGTGAACTTTATCAGCGGGGGATCTTGATGTCTTCTAAATAATCTCATGTATCATATGCTTGCGTATCATATGTTAATACAATTATATGAACTGTCAAAATAAATAAACAGTGACATTGGGATCACCATAGAAAGTGCACCAAAGTTCATAATGGTTAGCATTTCGAGATCAGCATTTTCGGGATTCGAACATGATAGCGCCATATAAGATAAATCAGCGACACTGGAGTCATCAAAGTTCAAATCGAATTGAAATGAGTTCAGTATTGTTCGGGGCTCGAATCTGGTAGCGCTGCAAATATAAACAAGTGACATTGGGGTCATCAATTTTCAAATCGAATTGAAATAAGATAATTATTTATTGTGGGATTCGAATCTAATAGAAACGGAAACATTGGAGTCATCAAAACACACATTCATTATGCGTAGTGACATGACCCAGTTTTGAAAGTTCTGACATGTAGTGACGCCTGGGCAATCAACTGATTTCTGGACTTAAAGAATTTCCCCAACACTCACTAATGGGCATGCGTTAAAAACAGAGACATCGGAAACATTACGGTTTTTGCGATGTTCCACTAAAATGGAGTACAATTACAATAGGGTTTCTGCGAAAGCTGCAGAAATCCTAAAAATAATCAAGCAAATATCAATAGGGTTTTTATGAAGTAACAGAAAACCCTAATAATCAGCAGAATTACAATAGGGTTTCTGCGAAATAATCAGAATTACAAGAGGATTTTCGATGAAGTTCAGAAAACCCTAATGAATGAGAAGTAAAATGAAATGATATGCAGACTTGCCAACTGTGCGGTTTCACCGTAATACATTACGTTTGGTATGCCGATAATAAGGTGTTCTGACCAGGATGAAAAAATACGGTGGAAAAAATGAAATGTTACGTTGTTCTGTTTTGGTTCTATAAAATACAATTGTACTGTAAACATGTTACAATGTTCTGTTTTATGTGTAATAAATTACGTGTTTGAGTTTGTCAGCGGCAAAAAAATATTTGATAGTACAATCCCCACCCAGCATGTGACGCCACTGCTTATAATTTATCGGTGTGCTTACTGTGGCAAGTTTCTTTGGTAAAATCGGAAGTAGGCCGTGTTCGGTTGTGTTTCTGTAGAGTCCGTAGTAATGAAAATGGACGATAGCATCAATCCGCTTTCATGATGCCTTTTGAAACTGCTGGAATGATTTGATAGGGATAGAGCATTGAACATAATGTAAACCTATATCAAAATATTACCACATTGATCAGTATGAAAATGAGCTAGTAGGCCTAAAATGAGAATTTGGGACTGTTTAATTGGCTTCCTGGATTTTTTTATGCGAAATACTAATAAATTGCAAAAACACAGCCAATATCAAATTATCAAATTTTGAGTTTTCTGGTCATATTTAAACCAAAACTAACAGTTACACAAGTGAATACTTAAGAAATGGATACATGTATAATTGTACGCTCTTCTAGATACTAGAAAGGTCAAACCACTTTGCCTGTGGCAAATTGTCATCAACATTGTCAGTAGTTGGTTTCAGCTCTAATTCTCATAAATTTTCCTTGGTCATTTTTTCTCGTGGCCATTTTTTCATCAGTCGCACTTCTTACGTCAGCGATCATGGCGATCATTTTTGGAGCCCAAACATCTGTATTGAGTTTGCAACATAGTGATGATATTACTAAGTGCATGATCTTGTTGATATCATTATCAAGTATACTTACAGACGTTTTACCTTGATATTATGGATAAAACATGCATCGCATCAACACAGTTATTGACTTATCAAGTTCGAAGTCAATATGCAGAAACCCATGATGAAATTTTTTTGGTTAAGATTCACAGAGATGAAAGCAATACTGGTAAAAATATAACTGGTTTTTTCACCAGGCAAACTGCAACATCACGCGCCACTTATTACCTCTTTGTCACCACGTTAGCTGTTCTAGTACAGAAATCTGATGTATCGACTGATGATATTTGGTATGTTTAGGTATAATAGATTGTCGCTCCCTTAGCATTCGTATTAAAGAGCATAAGAAAGATATTATTAATCAAAAACCCCAAAGTGCTGTGGCTACCCATGTTTGGGATACCAATGATCCAAATTTGATTTTGATAATTCTCGGATAATTTTTCCGTCTCACAGTATTACCCGACGTCACATTCCCATTCAAATTCCTATGTCAATGGTAACCTTGGTTTCTCCCTTCATAATAAACTTTTGTCCCTATACATTTCCTCTCTGGTTAATATTACCTAGTTTTCATGTGCAATAGTGTGTGTCGTTCTTACTGGTATATATACTGTGAAATGTCATAATTTTAGTTTGGTTTTTAGGATAAAACCGAAAATTTGAGTTTTTAATAAATTCTTTATAGTTTTGATATTTTAAAATCTTTTTTGAACTTGTGATTGTGGGACTCATATTTCATGTGCATAGCTGTATCTACCAGCCACCAGCACCCATGCAGTGAAAGGCTTAATGTTTCATTTATTTCTGTTTTTAGGTCTCTTCAGTGGCTGTCTCTGTTGCAACATCACTGCCCCATGCAACTGAAACAAATGCTTTCAAGTCTCAAGTTGGAGCACAATCTTCTGAAACATTCTATGAATTCAATGATAATCAAAAGAGAAGAGTGTGTAAGGCAGAAGTCACCCATTTTGATGATTTCCATCGATTTTCTTCATTGAGTGATCATGACCGGGAAAAGGTCGTTGCCAGAGTTCTTGAAATGAGACCTAGGTATGTGTGAATTTCTAAGAATTGTGAAATATTAAACACAAACTCGTCTATATGAATGTGTTCACAGAAAGAAATAGTTCTGGGATTTTGGCTAAATGATTTTAACATTGTATCACTCGGAATGGTGATGATAGTCGAGCAAAATCATTTTAGAAATATTTTAATAAAAGTTTATCAGCAAGCCGTTGATATTTATTCATTTTCGAAGTCAATTAATATGAGCATGTTTACACCACTTAGTGAATGGGTACCTATGCCGAGAGGCCAAAATTAGCAAAATCGTTTCCATAACAACAACCAGAGAAATAACTTAATCAACACTTGATTGTTAGAAGAGTCAAACTGATTAATACAACTAAAGGTTGTATAAATCAGTTATTAATCACTTAAATGTATAAATTTGACATAAATATCAACTAAATACCGGTTCAATCATTTCTTTTTAGGCCAGCCGTAGGCTGAGCCTGTTACTATACAAATGGAACGAATTTAAATGACATGGTTTGAGCTAAGGCCCTTTGATTGTGCAACTGAGCATATATTTATACGAATCATTCATTCAAGCATTATCCATTCTCCAAATCCTAGGGTGCTGAATTTTGAAAAAGGGCCTCGTTAGAAAGTTTGAGCTTTTTCGTGAAAGACAAATAGCAAAATTATCGGTTTTAAAAAGCCACTCAGAAAGCAAAGAGGCGTCTATGATTGGCTTAGCTGCAGAATTCAAATGAGCAGGTGTCCACGTGAACCTGCGGTATCGTTTACTGTTTTATTTCCGAGTTTTATTTCAAGATTTAAAATTGTATTTCAAGATTGATTTCTGTGATATTCTTAAATTGATTTGGTTTTTGGGAGCAATATTTTTATTTTCACTTCAGAAAATATCCTTGACAATTATGCAAACTCCGGGAAAAATAGCTTTTTCTCAAATCTCATGGAAGACCTTGGTACGCAAAAAACACGGAATTTCTTCATTTCATTATAAATAGTGACTGGGTATTTCCAGGGGGATATCCATAGTCGGACAAGGCGCTGGATGCATGTTTCATTACCGGTACCCGGTAGTCCTATGTGATAATTTATTACTATTGTCACTCAATAACACTGCTCATCAAGAAAATGGAAAACCTACGTAGGCAATTATCTATCAACATTGACTGCTGACCCCACAGTGACTTGTGTATCGGGCCTGTACCCAAGGCAGTGCATTGGGTCGTACCGCATTTGGTTCTGGGTATTTTACCACTAATAAACCTTGAATTAATGTGACTAATGCTGCATTGATTGATATAAAAACGATGGTTTATTCAAACTGCACGGTTTCGCTGGTCGTAATCAGACCAAACTGAGGTATGTATTCAAACGATCAACAGAAATATCCCAAAATGATCGATGTCAGACAAAAAATAGATAGACATAATGCATAACAAGAGAAATCCCACAATAAATTCAGTCAAAACGAGAAACTTGAATAAAAGAGTATATATATTGTGCAAGGTTTCCGCTAAAGACTATTAGCCATCATTAATTCCCTCCTTTGTTTGCCTTGATTATCGCTTGCTTGTTTGCACTCACTCACTGATTTCATCTGATTACCCCTAAGCTTGTCCTCATGTTTTAATCACTTTAGTTTGTGTCTTTTGTTTTTAAATAAATTTAATCTATATTGCCCTTAGTTTGCCTTTGCTTACTTTACTGTTTTTTCCAGCCGTTATGTCATTACTTTAATCTATTCCCCTCCCAACATTTTTATCATTCACTCATGTTTCTATTGTTTTGGTCTTGTATAAATATCTTGTAATATTCTCCTGTTCTCAGTATGCCTTATGATGGCTAATTTTAGCTGAAACGTTGCACAAATATATATACTCTTCTGGCTTTGGATTTTTCATGGGTGTCGTGCATCTAAATTGTGATTGATGCGAGTATAGTGTATCTAGATAAGTTAATAAAAGTTGAATGTTATTAATGATTATGAAATGGTTTATTTTTAGCTGATGGGTTTTTTTTTAATGGGTTAGAGTGATTATCAGCCATCGTCTGTCCGTCTGTCCATCAGTCAACTTTTTCTTCAATTTGCTACTAGTGCTACACTTCTTTTCTAATCTTGACCAAACTTGGTATAAAGCTAATATGGGCCAAGGGCTAAAAAGTTTTAAAGCCGTTTTCCCAGTTTGATCTCTAGGGGCGCTGTACGGGTAGCACTTGTATATCTTTAAATAGCTACTTGTCCTACAAATATTCGATCTTGATGAAACTCGTTTAATAGGTACTACAGGCGAAAATGTTATAGTTTGAATGTTATGGAGCGGTTTTCCCAATTTGACCATGAGGGGGCGCTGTACAGCTGTACTTGTAAATTGCTACTACTACTACTACTGCAATTATAGTCCGATGTTGACGAAACTTGGTATGTAGTTATTATGGGCCAAGGGTTAGATAGTTATGGAGCAATTTTCCAAATTTAATCTCTATGGGTGGCACTTGTAAAATCTTTACATCGCTACTTGTCCTACAATTATTACTCAATCTTGATGAAATTTGGTATGGCAATATTTTGGGCCAAGGGCTAAAATGTTATTGAGCCATTTTCCCAATTTGACCTCTAGGGGGTGCTGTACAGGTCACTCTTGTAAAAGCTTTCAATTGCTACTAGTCCTACAAATCATTATCGGATCTTGACAAAGCTTGCTGTTATGATACTAAGGGCCAATGGCTAAAAAGTTATAGAGCCAATTTCAGGATTTGAACATTTGAGCGTGCTGTGTAGGTGGTCCTTATAGAATCTTAAAAACAGTGGAGCTGTAGTCATAGGCACAGAAACCTGGCTATCTGAAGATAAAGCTAATGGTGAAATCTTTCCTCCCTCCCTAGGGTATACCCTATTCAGACTAGATCGAAACACAAACAAGGTGGAGTAGCTATCTTAGTTAAACGTGTCTGTTTAGCGCAGCCCCAACTGCAGACTAAGTATGATTATGGGTTAAGTTCCAAATTACTTAGAGCAAACCCACCTTCATAGGTGCATATTACCAACCACAAAGAAAATGTCCACGAATGCCACGTGAATCTCAAAGAATCCCTGTCAAAAATACCAAAAGATAATGATATCTGGATCCTTGGTGATTTCAACCAGCCAAATATCTCATGGCAAGATTGTGAACAAAAATCCCTGATAGTCAGAAAAAAGGTATCTATGAGAAATTTATCACCCTCATCAATGAGTTCAGCCTCACACAAACAGTTACCTAACCAACCAGAGGCAATAATACCCTTGACCTTTTCCTGACAAAGAACCCAACAATGGTCAACGAAGTAACTACCTTACCCTCCTCAGGAGACCATGACATAGTCTTCACCAAATTCCAAGGCAAACCAGTCATAAGTGAGCCCAAGACAGACAAGTACTGCTGCTTAACAAAACGAACTGGGGTGCCCTTAAAGCCCATTTTACCAGGCGAGCTTCCTAAAGAACTGTGACAGAACAATAGAACAGTACAGTAGAAACCTTCTGGACTGACCAAAGAGTAGAAATCAGGAGGGCATCAGCAAAATCATCCCATTGTAAACCCTGGTAACCTGCCCCCAGCTGCCCTGGATGACCCAACACATTAGACATCTTATACATTAGTGAGATCATCTTTATCGTAGGCACAGGCGATACATTAGCGGTACAACATGTGTTTACTTATAAACTTTTAGCCTATATCTTCTTATAAACTTAAAGCATATATCTTCTTATGATGACAAATGTATGTAACGAAACTAGTTGGGAATATTATGCTAATATTTCTCTCACAATTATTAAATACCAAAGATTTTGCAGTTGGTCACTTAAACATTAGGAGTATGAATAAAAATGTTGATCATTTCTTGACCTCTACACAAGCGTTTAAATGGTTTGTTATTGGCTTTACGGAAACAAGAACTTCAGAATACCATGACAATAGTGAAATGTATTCAATACCCAGTAATAAATCAATTTTTTCATCAAGAAAAGATAGATTTGGAGGTGGTTTAGGGGTTTTTGTGAAAAACGAATTGAATTTCAGTCTGTGATGACCTAAATATTGTATTAAATATATTGTATATCATATTGCACAAAAAAATTACTTCACTAATATCCAATTAGTTAAGAAAATATGCTAGATGGGAGAACCTTTCAATTTTATCACATGATTCAGTCGATTGTTGAAATTGCGCAGTACATTGACAATCATCTGTGTTATTGCAGATGTTTCTCTTTAGATCATCAATAGTTTCTGGTTGGTTTGGTACATTGTGTCCTTCAGCTAGCCCCACAAGTAAAAAAGTCCAGTGGATTTAGGTCAGGCGATTATATGGCCCAGTCGTTAACAGTTTGGAGCGATGAGATTCTGTCACCGAATTGTTTTTCCTGCTGAAAAACATTGCGCAGCATCCTGTTGGAACCACACTGGATTGAGACTTCCTCTAGCCATCTATGAAGTTTTGTAATGGAGTACTGAATCAGCATCTTATGATAGCCGGTTCCATTCATAGTCAGCATTTCCTTTTTTGTCAAAAAGTATGGCCCGAATATAGGCCCCCTGGATGACCTACTGTATGGCAAATCCAAAGATCACACCTCATAGACAACAGACAGCTCACTTGATGACATTGATTAAGTGGCTTCTCAGCAATCAAATATGGATTCTTAACCCAAAATCCATGGTACAGACTGACAGAAAGATTTGGTTTCCTAAAACCAGCATACCATCTAGGCTTTTTGTATTAGAGACATAGACATGATTTAACAGTTATCTATACTATAAAGCAGAACGGACGGTATTTACCGCGACACATTATAAGAAAATAAATGCATGTATTGAAACGTCCTTTTACTGATGCTTAATACCAGTTCTTCCCGTCATCAAGTTACACGTTTCAAACAGATTGGTGGTCCGAGGGAGTCACAATATTCATTCTAAGCCCGGGCTAAAATTCAGTTAAAAACGATGTGTTCGCCATCTAACAGTAAAGTACCATACTATGCTTCTGTAGAAGTACTATAGTAAATTACTGACCTGACCGACTTAAGATACACAACGCAGCATCAGAACAGTACTTGACACAGTTCTCTCAACACTGATCTGTCCCTCAGTTGTTTAAAACATTGGTTAAGACATTCATCACACGTAATCTTTGGATCAAAATTAATATCATTGGACTTAGCGATATGTTCTGACCGTGTTGCTGGCCCATACGCAGCGTCTCAGAATGCTTATTGAAGGGGACAGGCCCATTGCGAGTTTTTCAGAATGGTTCCATACCACAGATAGGTTACTGGCAGATAGGGAGGCCCAAACGCAGCCTCTCGGAATGCCTGTGGGGCTGCCGATGTGTGCGTTCGTGGTTAAATTTATAAGAGAGCTTTCAAATGCATGTAGTACATACGGATTTTGGGGAAGGGTAAACAAATATAAAACTTTGTATGGGGAGTGGGTCAAAGCAAAATGTACGTACTATTCTGACAGGATCTCTCTTAAGAAAATGTATGTATATATGAGAGATATCAAAAAAATATGTATGTATATATGAGAGATATCAAAAAAATTATGTCAAACAGTAATATAAAATACAGAATCCCAATATCATCGGATCGAGCGACTATCTCGGAAATTTCAATTAATAGTCCCTCAATTTAAGCATGCAATTCGTTGGTCGAATGGAGGGGCTTTTCAAATGAACGTATGGGTGGTGTGGTCAATATAGAAAGTACAAAGATCGAACGAGGAGGGGCCTAAAAACGGCTGGGGCAGAATTTACTGTTAGTTATTTGAATGATAAGGTTTGTACCACTGACAGGTCAGACGGGGTAGGGGAGGTGTGGGGTTGGTTGCAAGAACTCTAAACATGTGAAGCATTTAGATTTATTTCCCGGCCAATTAATTAATGATTAACAGGATTCTGCATTTATGCGCCGTCCATTGGACGGGTATTCAGCTAGTCTATTCTAAACAAGAATTACAAAAAATCACTACAACAATGTAATCAGTTGCTAGGAAATCACTAAGCAAATTACTATAGCAACCATGATAATTATCAAAAAGTACCGTTACATTCTATCATTTGGTGGAAAATCGAAACATTTCATTAAGAAATGTGGAGGATACAGGCAGTTTCTTTATGTATAGTAATTAATGGGAGACCCTGTAATTACCAAATCGGGAAATTTTTGGACTCTGCATTACCTAGTTCTGTAGCTGTACCTCAAATTGATATATGCACTCGTGTGACAGTGACTTCATCATCATTGATCGACAATATTTTTGTTAACTGTCACATCAAGTATAAGTGTGAATCAGGTGTTTTACTGTGTGATTTCTCTGACCATTATATGGTGTTCACTTCTTTCAATTTTCTTCTTCAGCATAAAACAAAAACTCCAAAAAAGGAGGTTATAAACTAACGACTTTAAAAATCGTAGAACCTTGCAGATTTTTAGGAGAAAATTGATGGTAACCAATTGGGACTCAGTGTTGTGTATAAACGATGCAGAAATTACATACTGTAGATTTTATAGTATTTCAAAAGTCATGTATAATGATTCTTTTCCAATTAGGACTGCTAAGAAATCCCGGTATTCTAGCCATCAACAACCCTGGATGTCTAATGGGTTACTTATTTCTCTTAAGCATAAAAACTTGTTGTATAAACAATTCAAATCACATAAAATGCAGCAATCAAAAAATAGATATTGTAAATTTAGAATCTATTCATCAAGCTATTAGGTATTGCCAAGAAAAATTGTTACATCAAAAAATTGATGAAGTAAGTCGTGATATGAAACAAACTGGCAAAAAATTACTAATATTCTTGGCAAAAGCAAAGATCAAAATTACCCTGAATTTTTCAAAATCAGCGTCACAGTCATACAGGATGATCAAAATGTTGCAAATGCTTTTAATGAATTTTTTGTGTCAATTGGATCCGGTAAACAATTGCATGTTTACGATCAGTATGTTTGGCGGCGATGGTTGCCTGGGACAAGATTTTTCACAATAGTGTTTCCACCATCTTGTTTGCAGTGTGTTTGCTCCACATTCTGTTTGTAAACACAAGCGACACGTGTGCACTACACTCGCTGTATCAGCGTTTGTGGCTCTCAAAACAAAAAAGCGTCAAATAGCCTACTGGAACCCATCAACCTGGGTACATGATTAAATCAAATTCTGACACCGTTTTTGCTTTTTTTTTCCCGCGTACATCATTCATATATTTTAGTTCATAAACTTTTGGAGGGTTTAATTAAAGATATAGTCGTAAAGCCTTCAAATGATCGCACATATGATTGGCCGCCCCGCTCGTGCTTGTAATGGAAGATTAGTATCTCATGCACGATGATGAGTGATCGAAAATAAAAGATGAAATCTAAATCATTCGATTCTTTCAAAGAAATGCATTGGAAAATGTAGTTTGGAAATAATTAACTGAATTTTTAGCTCTTCTTTGAGCTGTGTCGGTATCGTGTCGTGTACGTTTACAGTGAACCAAAGCACACCATTTTTACAGTCATTGAATTAACAAAAGATCCGATACATGGGGTCAAATACGCTGCAAAAATAGATCCGGCAAGTTTGTATTCAAGATTTTTTCATATTGGGTTGAAACAGATCTGCGTACTCTAAAGAGTAGTAGAATGAACAATGTAATATGTTTTCATCGATATTATAAACTAGAGGACCAAAGGTCCTGTGCTGTCGAGGTACAGTTTTTTATAATATCGATGAAAACATATTACATTGTTCATTCTACTACTTTAAATTATGCAGATCTCTTTGCTTTAACAACTGCCCTGGGCACTACGTGAAAGCTTGACACCTTGGACAGTGGTAGGCAGGAACAAATACGTCAGATCGATTTGTTTTGCTTTATACTTTAGAGTGAAATATGGCCGGTTATAGGACCAATGTCTATCACTTTCAAAGACTTTTTAATAATAATTGGACCGATAACAACTTAAAATATAGCTGCAAAGCAGCGATAAAGGGTTTTCTGCACAGTCTTAGAATCCTGTTCTACGGTGGATTTCGACAAAGCATTTGATAAGGCACAACATCAGCCATTACTGAACAGGCTATTAGGAAGCAGTATCAATGATAGGTCGCTCAAATGGCTCAGCAGTTACCTCCGAACGAAAACTTGAAGCCGAAATCAATGGAACGCCTCATCTTTGAATAAGTCGATCTAACTAGTGGAGTCACGCAAGGTAGTATCCGAAGTCGTCTTCTGTTTAATGTCCTTACAAATGACATACACAGTAATCCAAAATATACCAGAGCGAGTAAATTTCCAAAACGACCTTAACACGCCGTTCGACCAAAAAACTTAATGTTCCGACAAGAAAATTGATCGAACAATACGCTTTTTGTTTGAACCAAAACTTTTCTTCATTCTGACAAAAAATGTGTTCGAATAAAAAGCTATGTTATTGTTGAAATGAAAAACTTTTTTTCTCGGCAAAAAAATTTGGTTGAGCGAAAACAATTTTTTTTCGAACGAATGTTTAAATGAAAACAATTCTGTTTCGAATGAATGAAATACTTATTGGTCCGAACGAAATAAATTTTGTTCCAATGAAATAATTTTCAAGCGAAAGGTCTTATGAACGAAAAAAAAGATATTTCTGGGGCTCCACAGTAACTCACGTAGCCGGACATAGGTCGGCCTTGCGACGCGATGCGATCCTCGCGTTGCATCGCATGTTTCGGTGCAAGTCGGTTGCAATACGATTGTCAGCGACTGTGTGTGACTAGTTTCTGCCAGTCGCAAGGGCACGTAGGTCGGTTGTGACAGTTGTGTCGCCTCGCAGAAAGTAGAACCCGTGCGACTCCTTGTGACTGGCGTTGCTGACAGTCGCAAACCGTCGCAAGGGAGCATAGGTCGATGAGTCGTTACGACTCAATCGTCGCTGGCGGTCGCAGTTAATGGCATTGCAGTGAGTCACAAGCCGTTGCAAGGCCGCCCTACGCCGGCTTAAGTCATTAGGAATTAATGAAATACCAGTTTCATTTATGATGAAAAAACTCAAATGAAAAGTCTGGCTTATAAAGCTGTCTGCTCAGGCGAAATTTTCCAAAAAATCTTCATTTTTGCCAAATAAATTGATAATTGTGATTGATCGTTGCAAGTTGACACCAGTTAATCACTAATTAACATGCATTTTGATAAATCTGCTTCCTCCTTTATAGTGAACTTAGCTTTTACCTCGTAGAGGCTACTAGCCTATGTAGGCCTATGTATATGCGTAGGCCTAACATCCGGACAGATTGGTCGTAGGCCTAGGGAATAACAACCCTCCTAAATATCGTAAATTTTGTTTTGAAGTTCAATCCAATGAGTCCGTTAATGAACGCAACAATTATACTGTGCTTGTTTGAGACAGTAAAGCGCCGGTAGGCCTAAAGCCTTAAGGTCGCGTAAAACTGGATAAACACTTCAAGCGACACAGCGAACGATCTCCTTCCCCCACAGCGAACGCTTACTCCGAATGTCAAGTGGAAGTCCATCATACGGATAGGAGTGTGTTAAATACTTGTATTTAGTAAATACCTTGTGCATTTGACAATGATCGGTATATACTGTTGGAAATATATTGAGTATTGATGGTATTGATATAGAGGTTGAAGCCCGCGGCCGAATAAAGTAATATATTCTTTTATTTTGATACCTCGTCGACACAAAAGCTTTTCTCCGCTATATCTCTTTGGCGTGTTTAGTTTAGGCCTACCACTCCCTGGTACACTAATGATTTATCTTAATAAATACACGGTTAATTTGGTAAAGAAATATAGGTATTGTTAAACTAACTGCTTGAAGCCCGCGGCCAAATCACTGGTAGTAATGAATTTATTTGTACTCGATTTGATTCTCATGATGAGGAGAAACTTGCAGCTGATCCCCGGAACGACGATGTAGTGACACACGTCGATTCGTCGATGTTTACCGCCTACAGTGCTTTTAAAATCTAAAGTAGTAAATTTCCTGTGTATCAGTAATATGATTTTATGAGGAAAATGGGCTTTTGTTAAAATTAGTTTTTAAAAACCGCGACTGAATGTGCAATCTTTGGGTAATAAATTTGTTAATTTATGCTTGAATTGATAATCGACGTGCGAGAAACATGCGGTAGATTTCGGAAAGATGACTTAGAAAAACATGTCGGCTCTTTGAATGGGGCTCAATTTTCGATGTTTACGGCCCGATAGTGCTTTTGTAACGTTGATTCTTCAAAAAACACGCAGAGTATTTGTAGATCTCAGTGAGTTGAATGATATCATACGGATTTTATCGACAACAGCGGCAAGGTAACAAAGCCTTTGTTCTTTAGTGAAAATAGTGTGACATAAAATAATAATAATAATCACGCGAATCTCGATAGGGTTTTCTGTGATGTAACAGAAAACCCTAATGAAAATCGATTATTGAGTTTATTCCATTCAAAATAATAATTGCCCATGGGCCAAGAGGTTTTACCACAGCCTTATGAAGTGCAGAGATGAGATGATTTGTCGAAGTTCAAATTAACAGTAAACGATGTAGGGACGCAATTTGTAATATAAGAGTAGATTCATTCGCGGTTAGAAGAATGAACCATTGCAGCTACATCAGCGTGTTGCAGATTTAAAGACAGAGCTGCGATACTGCGCTAGATTTTAAAGGGGTCATGAAGAGGTTTTAAGATATGGCTAAAAGTATTTTTTATCAATTATAACCTATTTATTGATTTAGTGGTTAATGAGACTAGTGTTAAAAAGAGACTTTTGATTGGCCGCGCTGATTCCTTCCCAACCCGGAAGTGAGACATCATGCTGAGAACCCAAACGGAAACAACATGGTGTAGTGTATAGAAACGTTTGATACTAACAGCGATTAAAGTGCAAAATAGTGATTCAAATACATCAGATTCCAATCAAACGTTTGAAGTTTAGGACGCTACGGATGAGCGTGCTTTGGCATAGAATGACAATTACTTATATCCTAAACAATAATTGATCCCCAGTTCGGTGTTTTCCATATGTAAATAAGGCTTGTATTGTGTAAAATTCATCCGAATATTCTTACGCACATTTTATTCACCAAAATTAGCACTGGTGCACCAAAAATCAATTTTATAGTGCAAAATACTTAATTATTATTTCTATTTTCATACAAGATTAGATTTACAAGAATACAAGTTTGGCAAGGAAAATGTGTTACTAAACAGTCTATTGACGGGACTCCATAGCAGGTGCGCGTAGCTCTGATTGGTTGTTGCGATGCATAGGGAACCCTGTTAATGAGGAATGCTGACTGTTTGCTAAGCAAACCGTCTGCAGTAAATGAATAAAAGCACGCCACACTGCCATACAACTTGGCAATTATTTCGGTCTAACCGTAAAAATTACACGTTCAATGACATTGTCTGCTAACTATTCAAATTTAAAGACTCCCACTTACTTTCCCAGCACGAAACAAGGAATTTAAGACTGCTAAGGTACCCATAGTTAGTGCAAGGTGCCCATTTATGCCAAGTGATATTAATTCACCTTGTGAAATAAATTTATCCAAACGAATTATTGATAAAATATTCAAAAATCTTCTTAATATTTTTTTGATCAATTTTCATCACCATTCAACCTTATATAATGTAAAATAATCTTGAATACAGATCTATTTTTGCAGCTGATTTAACCCCGTTAATTGGATCTTTTATTAATTCAATGACTGTAAAAATAGTGTGCTTTGATTCGCTGTAATCATACACGATTCTCGTTCCTCGACAACTGTACCTCGAGAGTACAGGACCTTTGGTCTTTTAGTTTATTACCTCATTTCACATGTTGCCTTTCCCTTGACGTATTAACCCTTTCAGTGCGTCTACACCGCAGTGCAGTGTACGAATCAGTCATGGATTTTGCTAGTACACCGCACTGCGGTGTATTGATTTAATTAGTAATTACTAATTATCTCCATTGAAAGATAGCAGCACCTGTCAAACATAGTGAAATATTTGTAACTAACGATACACCGCGCCAGGGTGTAGACGCACTATAGTGCTATTCCCGTTATTCAACACACTAGGGTGGAATTTTTCAGAATTTTCAAATTATCTTCAGCACTATAGGGTATTAATTAGCCAGCACTGAAAGGGTTAACTACACTAACTTGATCGTTGTGATCTGTGTGCTGTCTGTGTGTGAGTTGATTATGCTCCAGTACCTATGAATTTTGACGTAACAAATACGCATACTAGTTCCTTGGTCCGACATTTATCAAAAACACCAAGTTTGTTACATTCTGGTTCAAGAGAGTTCTTTTTGGAGCAGCATGCTCACCTATTATACTTAACAGTACTATATTTTATCATCTACATATTTCTAAGAAAAGATTTTCAGAGAATATATTAAGAGATAAATACGTTGATAATCTTATCCCCAGTTTAGGAAGCATTACAGATGTAATTGAATTATATCAAGAAAGCTGAAGGTAATTTCAATTTTTGCGGTTGATCGTCTAATTGTAGTGAGCTGTCCGATTTGGCCTCACAAGACAGTAGAGCTTATTACTATGAATACATATTGAGTAATGTGATATGTTGATTACGACATTAAGCACATATTGATACAATATTCAAAAGTTATATTACATTATTGATATTATTATTATTATCATCATTTAACATTTCATGCAGTTAGAGATATGAAATATTATGAAGCGTTTGATATGAAATTGTAGATATATATAATTATAAAATATTTGACTTATATCATATCACAGGATTCGACAGTATTTCACTAACATGAAGATTTCCTCAACCCCACAGGGTTATAGCACTTTTCAGCATTGCTCTATTGGAGCAATAAACCATGATATATTATTTTGTTTTTCCAGCCAACAGAAGAAGCTTCTTAAGGAATTAGACATGATTGAAAAGATTGCACTGTCTTTAACCAAACCAGATGATGTATTATTAAGTGACCATAAAAAGACAGCTTCTTCATTACATAGTTCAGTAAGTTTCACAATTTGTACAGTATGATTTGTATTACAGCTGGATTTTTATGCCAAAATTGATTTTATTGGCCTACTTTATGAATTAAAGTGTGCTGATTTCAAAAAAGTTAGATACCATTTTTTAGCCCACTTGGGGCTTTAGTCCCAGCGTGCTATTGCGTTCACTTTTCGTCCGTCGTCCGTCTGTCCGTCCGTAGACGGAATCCAGTTATTTTGGGAAGTTTTGAAGACGCTTCAAGGTAATGTCTTGATATTTGGTTTATACATGTATCTACCCTAGACACATCTTCATGCCAAAAACGGGCCCTATCAGATTCAAGATGGTCGACTGGCAGCTATTGTCGTTCGCCAATATCAGCACTTTTTACACGATTTCGAAGTTTTCGAGGGAAATTTTGAAGAGACTTTTATCAATAACCTTGATTGTTTATTTGTACCTCCCAAGGGCCCATCAACATAAGAAAAATTGGGTCGATCGGACTCAAGATGGCCGTCCTATGACCTTTTTAGTGCCCAAAAATGTCAATTTTGGCCCAAATTCTGAGTCCTGTAGCTTCCTACTGGTTTGCCATTTCTAATTGCAATTTGTGATGGGTATTCTTTGGAAAGGGATGTTTTATACCTGAGACATGTATTTTTGATCAGCCAATTATGGCGCAATTGGCAGCCATCTTGGCGTCATCAGTACTCATTTGTAGGTGGGAAAACGTTTTTCCACATTATATTGTTGCCTAAGCATATTGTGTTACCACAATATATTGGAAAGTTGTAGCTCATAACGTTTTCTATGATTTTGGTGAGTTTCATGGTCATTGCTTTTTTGTATATGGCCACCAGGGGGCATTGAATAATACAATAACTTAGTATTTCTATATTATATTTGTACCTACGCATATTTTGTTACCACAATCAATTACAAAATTGTAGCTCATGACATCGTCTATGATTGTGGTGAGTTTCAAGTACATAAGTTATTCTATATGGTCGCCAGGGGGCGTTGAATAGTAGAATATCTTGATATTTCCTTATTAGATTGGTACCTAGGGATATTTTGTTACCATGATCAATTGCAAAGTTGTAGTTCATGACATGTTCTATGATTGTGGTGAGTTTCAAGGTCATTTGGTTTTGCATATGGTCATGGCATTTGGTTTTGCAATGAATCTGACCAGAAGTACTCCACGCCCGAGAAATGGATATTACCTCAGCATTGGGTAGATTTGCTTGAACAGTGAAAGAAATGCAACTTTATGGTCGAACAACACTACTGTCTGTCACACATGCTCTTCGTGCGACGTTTTGGTCCGTAATTTCATTAATAATCGGTTGATCTGTAAATATTATGCATCAATTTGTTTAGTAAGGAATTTGCATTCAGAAATAAATCATGAACTGGCAGAAATTTGTTTGTGTTTTCTTCTATCAGCGATAGTTTACCTAGCATACGCTCGCGTAATGCTGAAAAACGGCTTTTATGGCCCGTCACGTGGCGCCACCTACTGTATTTTGATATGCTAATGAGCAGGTGATGACGTCACTGTAACGTTTCCGAGCGTCCGCGGAGCGGATTTTTCAGCATTACGGGAGCGTATGCTGAGTAAACTATCGCTCATAAATGAAAACAAAAACAACTTAAGTGAAAATTGTTGTTTATTTCTGAATGCAAATTCCTCACTGAACAAATTGATGCATAATAAAGGTAGATAAACCGATTATTAACGAAATTACGGACCAAAACGTCGCACGGAGAGTAGGTGTGACAGACAGTAGAATGTTGAGTATTTATTGTTAGCATTTGCGTGTTACCAGGCAGCTCTAAATCAGCGGCCAAACTATCTTGTATCATAGTGATATTGCTGCCAGAGTCTAGCAAACCATATGTGGCGATTTGACGACCGTTCTTGCCTTGAACTATGATCGGTAATACCTGAAAATATACATTTGTGCAATTACTTTCAGCGCTCAAAACCGTAATTTGGCCAATTGCCTTTTCAGTATTATAGTCAATATTACATTGAAAATCATCAGACTTTCCAGAAGACCAGAATTTGACCACACATTATCAGAATTATTTGTAGGTAACTGAATTTGACTGAAGTTGATTATGCAATAGTGTACGATGCTTTTTACCACATTCTGTTTCTTTACACCTAATTGTTGACAAACAAGACAATGTATCAGATAATGTCCCTGAGCTAAACAGTTAATACACAAACGATTAGACTTGACAAACGTGAATCTTTGTTCAACGGGTTTCTCTAAAAACAATCTACACTTACTTAAATTGTGATTTTCCGAACACAGGACACATTTCGTAGTTTGACTCTAGACTTATTTAAGCTTTCATTATTGAAATTACTAGCACGCCTGGGTTTACTTTGCTATGAAAACGGACCGAAATCAGCATCGACACAGTCCTTGAGCCAATTTTCAAGATCTAATAAAGTGAGATCCCGCTGCCGATATATGCGACGAGCAAAATCATTCCACTTTGAACGCTTGTCAATTGGTAAGCGTTTGACAGTTTTTTGCAACAAATCACTACTACCTATTTCTGAGGTATAGTTCATCTGATTCAATGTAATTAAACAATCTCTGACAGAAATATAAAAATTACGTAATGAAATAGAGTCATAAGGATTAACTACTGGACCATTAGTAATGGAATCAATATAAGCTCTTGCTACATGCACACGATGACCAAAAACAAATTTCAATTCTTTAAGGGATCGCGCATAATTCTTTCCACTAAATCCAAGACCCCGAATAAGCTTCTTTGCCTCACCTTTTACGTGTGTCTGTAAAGCATCCATTCTCCTGGTATCTTTAATACCGGGGCGGCAATGAATTTGAGCATGAAACTGTTCAATGAAACGTGGCCATTGAAGTGCGGAGCCATCAAATGTTGTCAGTTCCACCTTCGGCAAGTCTTGGTCAATCTGCATCTTGACGACAGCTTCCTCGAGATATGAAATTACAGTTTCCGGTCCAATTACCGTTTCCATTCCTTCTATGAGATCATCGTTCCAAGCATCAATTGTTAAACGATTCATCAGGTTAGGCTCTTTTTCTTGCTCCGTACTGGATTTTTGTCTCACATCTTGCGATTGCGAGCCATTCGCAAAAGGTACAGCAGTAGGATTTAACCTTGAGCCAGCCGCAGTAGGAACTCTGAACGGTTTCTAATCGCGTGAGGGCATCCATTGCTCGTTCGTAATAACCCTCGAACCAATCTTCGGCTTTTTCAATTTCATGTTCATCCTCCAAATAAGTTACATAACGATTGTGTGCAGTTTGAAGAGAACTCAAACTGCCAGTAACACGCAATTTAGCAGATTCGACGGCCGATGAACAGGTAATTGTAGCGGCCTTATCTATCGCACGTGTCAACCAACCGGCTAAACTGGATCTCGTATCTTTCGGTTTCTTCGACAGATTTTTCGTCGACGACCGACATCGTGTAACTTGAACTATATAATTGCTACGGTAAGCAATTCAAACTTTTATGTCAGCAACTACGATCAACGAAAACGACGGAAGGACGGAATAGCTTCAACTCGGATTTATTAACTAGCACAAAACAACAAGTACCTGTTTGCTACAATACAAAAATAACTAAATGAGTGACAATACAATAAAATAAGCAGAAAATGGTGATAATTCAGTAACTTACAATTGCTACCTCCAGCCATAGCATAGAGCTGGCATACCTCAAATTCGAATGACAGGATAAGGCTGTGCATTTACAGAAATGCCCCGAAAATTTATACAGATAGAAGTTCATGGTTTACTAAATCTATTCAATTCTACGTGAAGCGAAACGCGAAGGATTTAAGGATAATACGATAATACTGTATACAAATATCCAACAGTACTAATACACAACTTAAACAATACCGGTAAAGGAAGCACAAATTTAACTCTATATACATAGATTTCAACAACATGTTCTATGATTGTGGTGAGTTTCAAGGTCATTGGGTTTTGCATATGGTCACCAGGGGGCGTTGAATAGTAGAATAACTTAGTATTTCCTTATTAATTTGGTAATGAAGCATATTTTGTTATCACAATCAATTACAAAATCATAGCTGCTGACATTCTATGATTGTGGTGAGTTTCAAGGTCATTGGTTTTTGTATATGGTCACCAGGGGGCATTGAATATTGGAATTATAAGATTGTTGAGCATTTGAAACCTTTTCCCAAGTGGGCATGGTGTCCCTGCACCCCTAGTTCAACCACGTCTTCAGAATGTTGGGATCACATGCATTGAAAACACTTGTGAACGGAATGCCTGATTTAGATACCATGAAATAACGACATTTCAGAGCTTTCCAGTTGTCTTGATAAGTTTTCTTGAGCAACTGCATTTGGGCAACATAGACTGGCACAAGTCGAGCATACTTGTCTTTGAACTTACTTCTTCAAAGATATCTGTGATGTCATCTTGTCTCTTGTGTAGCTTACTGCAGAGTTTATGGCATATCTGGACCATAGTTTCCAGGTTTTACTTGCCGTGTAAATGCTTCTAAGAGCAGTTCATAGCAGGCCATGATGTTGATGATGGGGTACTTACTCTACACCTTGCCTAAATCACTTTCCAGTGAATATTTGGGGGATTTTGTAGATGGAAAATATAGATCAGCTTCAAAAGCCTGTTGGCATTTGCTGTCGAAGATTGCAGCTTGGTTGCCCTCTCACACAAGTCCAGATCAAGTGTTATCACACTGTTCTGCGATGAGGACCTTCAACAAAAGCTCATATGCCTTGAGCAAGACACAAATCTGTATAGAGAGCACTACAATCAGTTGGAGATCTCTTTAACCAAGGGGCAACAATTCCACTTTGTGTATTTGGTTGATCGTCTGGCTGATGTGACCTTTGTAGCTGCCCAAGTTGGTATAGTATCTTCTTTCAATATTTAGCAGAAGATTGCACTGTATTAGAATCATCTAAAACTGGATTGTTCATTGAGGTTAGCATTTCCAATGCTTGGACTCTCTGAGCAAAAGGTGCCCTTAACTACGCCCTGTTATAGGTCTCATATTTTCTAAGGATGGTATCATGTGAGTGAAATTCAAACCTCTCAAAATGTTAATGGTTTGATTTAAATTGATGGGGGATTTATAGAAATTTTGTCAATGTCTACAGGCACAATATCATCAGGGATACGGAGATTTTCGATTACTGGTTCATCTGTTTCGTTTTTCTGGTTTTGCCAAGTGGCAGCCATTGTTGTTAGCCAAAATCAGCTTTCAAAGTTTTCAAGAAAAATTTTGAAAACGATTTGATCAATTATCATGATCTTTCACATAAGTTTTGACTTATAGTCTTGATATTTAGGGTTTTCTGTTTCTTCACAGAAAACCCTATTGATATTCACATGATAATTATTATTAGGGTTTTCTGTTTCTTCACAGAAAACCCTATTGAGATTCGTGTGATAATTATTATTATTATTATTTTTTCCACACTCTTTTTGTCAAAAGTGCATAGGCTTTTTTACATAACCACTGTTGTCGATACATTCTGTCTGATATCATTCAGCTTACTTTGATCTACAAATACTCCATGCGTATTTTGAAGAATCAACGTTACAAAAGCACTATCGGGCCGTAAACATCGAAAATTGAGCCCCATTCAAAGAGCCGACATGTTTTTCTAAGTCGTCTTTCCGAAATCTACTGCACGTTTCTTGTCAGGTCGATTATCAATTCAAGCATAAATTAACAAATTTATTACCCAAAGATTGCACATTCAGCCGCGGTTTTTAAAAACTAATTTTAACAATAGCCCATTTTCCTCATCAAATCATATTACCGATACACAGGAAATTTACCACTTTAGATTTTAAAAGCACTGTTGAGCCATAAACATCGACGAATTGACGTGTGTCGTTACATCGTTGTTCCGGGTATCAGCTGCGAGTTTCTCCTCATCATGAGAATCAAATTGAGTACAAATCAATTTATTACTACCTGTGATTTGGCCACCGGTTTCAAGCAGTTAGTTTACCAATACCTTTTTAGCATTGGTTGACATCTATGACGTCATGCCAATGCTAGTAAAATGGATCGAAAATAGTAGTACGAAAAAATAGCGCCGACTGTTCTCATTTTCATAGAAACTTCAAATTGTCACTCCGTTCACGTAAAACATTAGAAACAGCTGAAAATTACAAAAAAATGTTTCAATTATTCCCCACAACATAGCGTCGCCAGATTTCTGATTTAATGGTCCAAAAAGTTATTCGATCGCATTTTTCTCGTTCATTATCTGGTTGATGAGAGTGGGTTAAACAATCGCGTAGCGATATGTCCGCATTGACATTGGCAGTTAAGAATGGGGAACAGCCTCTTCTGAATAGAAAAACATAAAATTATGTACCTCCGGTTTAGAAAAATCACAGTGTTTGGATATCACTGTTATTCCAACTATCAGTATCCATGGGATTATTTGGGATTAATTCTCAGCGTCAGAATACGTATTTCTAGAGCAGTGGAACGGCAGCCTACTCGTGACTGAAACCCGTATGTGATCGTACGGGAACGCCTTTACTAAAGTTAAAACAATTTCATGATGACACGAAACATCAAACGGTAAACGGTAGGCTACCACCATGATACGATATCACCAATAAAGATAGATCATTTTATTCAATTTTACCAGAGTTGTTAATTGGAGGAAAATATCATTGTTAAGTACACCGAGAACAACCATGTTGTATCATCAATCAGTTGACTGACATTGTAAAATTCGATTCGGCTATATTCTAATATAAGTTTTCACTTTAGGACGCCCTACCTGCCTGCTGCGCACTCATAAGGCGGTAGCACCCTCTGACGCCCTCGGCAGAGATTCGCTTTGTAATGCGCGCCGGGAAAAAATACCTTTTATTATCTTTTCTATGCGTTAAACAACAGTGATTGAATTTACGCGTTGATTGTCGTAAATTGCAATATTGCGATGGTTATTTGCCGCTGCTGTGGTTTTTTGGAATTGAATCGAGCGGCCTCGGTAGCTCAGTGAGATAAGGCGTGATGATGTTGAATCCACTATCAATGCTGAGTGGGTTTGAGTCCTGCTGGCTGCGAACAGTGTGTGGGCAACACTTCAAAGGTCGTACCATCGTGAGATTAAATGAACAATCCAATAGGAATAGTCTTGGGAAACCAAGATCCAAACGATGTACGTAAAGCCAAACAAACAAAAAGACAAACAAACAATCACCAGCTGGCCTCAGTGACACCAACGCCGGCATCGCTCTCTGCGACGTTTTGCATGCGTACATGCATCAGAGCTTGGAGCTCTAAGATCGGAGGGTCTTGCAATTGCATTCAGAAAAATCGTTCTGTTTCTGTTTTCATTATTCAGTGGGGCCTAACAGTTCATGCGTAAAAATGGGTTTTTGTATCCAAATCTTGATTGATATAAATATCTTGGCTGGGACATGATGGAAAACATCAGAATAAACTAGTTTTGTCTTTTTAACAGAATCGCATTAATGAGGTTTAACAGTACAAATAGCCTAGGCTAAATAGCTAGGCAGAAAATAAATTCATTTTCAGGAATAAAATCGTACTAGACAAATAGACCTTTAAGTCTGTGGTCCTCCCAATCAACATCCTCATAGAAGATTTGCCGGCAGATGTAAAACATTATAACCACTTAATACCACAGTATAATCTACCAATGCTTCAAGGCCCATGGGCCTGTTGTTTCTTTACCAAATTAACCATGTATTTACTAAGATTAATCATTAGAGTACCGGGGAGTCGTAGGCCTAAACTAAACACGCCGAAGAGATATAGCGGAGAAAAGCTGTTGTGTCGACGAGGTATCAAAATAAAAGAAGATATTACTTAATTCGGCCGCAGGCTTCAACCATTTATCAATACTCTATATTTCCAATAGTACATACCGAACTTCATCAAATGCGCAAGGTATTTACTAAATACAAGGATATAACACACTCCTATCCATATGCTGGACTCGCACTTGACATTCCGTGGGGGAAAGGAGATCGTTCGCTGTGTTGCTTGAAGTGTTTATCGAGTTGTACGCGTCCTTAAGACTTTAGGCCTTCCGGTACTTAGCTTTACTGTCTCAAACAAACACAGTCTAATTGTTGCGTTTATTAACGGACTCATTAGATTGGACTTCAAAACAAAATTTACAATGTTTAGGAGGGTTGTAATTCAATAGGCCTACGACCAATCTGTCGGGATGTTAGGCCTACGCATATACATAGGCCTACATAGGCTACTAGCCTCTACTAGGTTAAAGCTAAGTTCACTGTAAAGGAGGAATCAGATTTATTAAAATGCATGTTGTTACGGCACGGACAGAGAAACAGTAACCAACGCTATGACATCGACGTGTGTGGAGTGTAGGCAGTTTATTACAGTACTGATTTATTTCACATGTACACAACTTATATACAACTCAATATAAATGGAACTTATGAACCACGGTAATACTATTCAATATTATATGTAGTATTCAGAACACAGTATTATATGTAGTAATCTCTTATCTGGTTAACAAGCGTTACGTTTAAAAGCGTTATATATGTGTACGTATATCTAAATCTGCAGTACATAACACTTCCCTCCTTAAAGAGTTTTTATGGAATTATACCAGAATATATAATATACACGATTTAGCTTACAATATCTAGAACACAATGACTTATATACATCAAACTCGTGATAGAGCATCAGCAATTATGTTTTTACTTCCACGGATATGCTCAATCTGTAAATTATACTCTTGCAGCAATAACGCCCATCTCATAATTCGTTTATTCTTATTCTTCATTGAATTCAGAAATTTCAACGGATTATGATCTGTTAATACAAGAACAGGATATAATTGCATACTATAATACACCTCAAAATGTTCTAGAGCAAAAACCAATGCCAAACATTCTTTCTCTATAGTAGAATAGTTCTTCTGACTGTTATTCAGTTTCTTCGAAAAATACGCTAATGGATGATCGATATTAGAATCATCAATTTGAGATAGCACAGCCCCTGTAGCGACATCACTAGCATCAACAGTCAATTTGAATTGTTTTTCAAAGTTAGGAGCAGACAAAACAGGACTACTACAAAGAAAAGACTTGACATTTCGAAATGCTAATTCACAATCTTCATTCCAAACAAACGGGACACCCTTCCTCAGCAACTGGGTCAAACAGCAAGTTAGATCAGAAAAATTTCTAGAGAACTTTCTATAGAAACCGGCCATACCCAAAAATCGAAGAAGAGATTTCCGATCATTAGGAGACGGTAAATCTAATATTGATTTAATTTTCGCATCCACAGGCTTTACCTGACCCTGATAGATTACTATGGCTTTACCGAAATCACTTATAGGCAAGTTTACTGTTAAGTAAACTTAAGTTAAGTAAACTTTTACCTAAAGGTTTGCCTCAGTCAATCTCTCAAATAGAGAATGCAGTTGCTGAAGATGTGACTCCCAAGTATCTGAAAAAATGATAAGATCGTCAATATATACAATCACGCAAACTAGACCGTTCACGACCTTATTCATGAGCCTTTGGAAAGTGGCCGCTGAATTTTTCAAACCAAATGCCATCTTTCGATATTGAAATAAAACCATTTGGTGTAACAAATGCAGCTATCTTCTTAGCGCGGTTTGTCAAAGGAACTTGCCAATAACCCTTGGTTAAATCGATTTTAGTAATATACTTGGATTTACCAATCTGATCGACAAGATCATCTATCCTGGGTATTGGATGACAATCTGTCTTAGTCACTGAATTGACTTTACGAAAATCTGGCTTAGGAATTAATAGACACGGAGAACTCCAGTCACTATCACTGGGTTCAGCTACACGTTTTCATCTTACTTTGTGATTCAGTCAAGTGCTCACGAGCACATTTCCACGTATTACACATTCTATTCCTAAACTCAGTTACATACTTCAATAAAGGAATTTTAATTGAGTCCGCCAACCACTGTTCTTTCATCAACAGTAAAGGACCTCGTACTTTATGGCCAAAAACCAATTCAAAAGGACTAAATCCTAATGAATCCTGAACAGATTCACGGACAGAAAATAGTAACAATGGTACTCCTTCATCCCAATCACGATCATTTTCACTACAGAACACACTTAACATGGATTTCAATGTTTGATGAAAACGCTCCAAAGCACCTTGGCTCTGTGGATGATACGCCGTCGAGTAACATTGTTTAATGTTTAATTGGAACATAACTTGTTGAAATATACCCGACATGAAATTGGAACCTTGATCTGATTGAATAGATGAAGGAAGACCAAATGTAGTAAAGAACTTAACCAAGTTTTTACATATAACTGGAGCCGTAATATTACGAAGTGGAATTGCCTCAGGAAATCGTGTAGATTTACACATAATGGTTAAAAGATATTCATTTCCTGCTCTAGTTTTAGGCAAAGGACCAACACAGTCGATCAAAATCTCTGAGAACGGTTGAGAAAATGCTGGCACCGGAATTAACGGAGCCGGCAGGATCGTTTGATTGGGTTTACCACTAATTTGACAGGCATGACAATTACCACAGAACTTTGATACATCTTTATATAATCCTGGCCAAAAGAAATTCTCAAGAATCTTGTTATAAGTTTTTTTACGCCCAAATGACCACCAATTAAATTGTCAGTGGCCAGATGCAAAATATGCTTGCGATACCCAGGGGGAACCACTATCTGATTCACCACGTTCCACTCATTATCAGCAGGGACATCCGGTGGATGCCATTTCCTCAACAGTACTCCACCGTGCATAAAATAACCCACAGGGTTATCATTTAAAAATCTTCAACTGAAGATGAAGCAGTACTACATAGTTTAAAAATTTTGGAATCCTGCTGTTGTAATTTAATCAAATGTGCCCTACTAAATTCTGGACTGCTCGGACTGTTCTCCCACAGACTCAAAATTTGTTTGCAAAAAAGTATCATCTAAATTGTGCTGACAATCGTCAGAAATTGAAGAATCAGAAGACAATACATTATCAGAGGGCTGAAAAGATGACAATGCATCTCTTAATTTTTTTGCAGCCATAGCACGTGTTACCGCGAAAGCAGGAAAAATACCCGGAATTTCTAACTCTTCCACTTTAGAATCCAAAGTGGGAGAGTCAGAAACAGTTCGATCATAATGAATATTACCTCCAGCTAAATCATTGCCCAATAACAAATGAATTCCAGGTACTGGTAGTACTGACTTGATACCAACTTCTACTTCACCCTGTACTTCAGATGTGTTTAAGTAAATCTTATGTAAAGGAGTCTCCAATATCTCTCCGCTAACGCCTTTCAATAAATCACTGCGCCCTACATATGTTTTTTCAGACAAAGGTAACGTACCAGTTAGCATAAGAGTCTGTGAAGCTCCTGTATCCCACAAAACTTTTATATTCAAATTTTCAACTGAACACCCTGGCAGAGAAACATAGCCATCAGAAATAAACGGTTCAAATGGTTTTTGCTCAAATTTGAAATTTTGTAACAAACTCTTTGTGTCCACCGTAGAAGTAAGCTGAACCTTTTGTACCGATTGAGATCTTTTCCTTTGTAATTTGAAACACTCAGAAATTAAGTGTCCCGCCTTTTTGCAATAACTGCAAACTACCGTAGTAGTATTAGTCTTAGGACTTGATTCCAATTTGCTGTTTGGACCTATTTTACGATTCATAGAAAAGTTGGTACTATTACTGTTACTACATGTATCTGATTTACCTAATGTAATCCTATGTGTTAACGCGTAATCATCTGACAAAATTGCAGCTTCACTCAAATCAGTTATTTTCTTTTCATCTAAATATGTCCTAATCTCAATCCCTAAACAATTTTTGAACTCTTCAATTAGAACAATTTGTCTTAATTTCTCAAAATCTTTATGCACTAACATAGAATCACATTACTTATCGAACAAATCTTGTTTGCCCCTTGCAAATTCTACAAATGTTTCTGTTGAATATTTTCTACGATCTCGAAATTTCTGACGATAAGCTTCAGGTACCAATTCATACGACTTCAATACAGCAAATTTAACCTTGTCATAGTCCTGACTTTCCTCGGCCGAAAGCGCAGAGTACGCTTCCTGCGCTTTTCCCACCAATACAATCTGAACCAGTAGTAGTGACCAAAATTGCTTAGGCCACTCCAGGTTCACAGCAATCTTTTCGAAAAGGGAACAATACTTATCTGGTTCCGCTTCATTGAATTTTAGTACCAGTCGTATATGTTTGGTGACATCAAACTGCTGAGGGCGTGTTCGACGTAAACCACTATCGTGGAATTCCATCAACTTCATACGAAGTTCCATCTCCTTCAGCGCAATCTCGTGTTGTCTTCCACATTCCCGCTTGTGATATTCTAACTCCAACCGACGCAATTCTAAAGAAGAACTTTTTGAACTTTCAATAATAGGCGATTCACTTAAAGGGGTCATGAAGAGGTTTTTGAGATATGGCCTTAAGTAATTTTTATCATCAAATATAACCTATGTATTGGTTTAGTTGATCAAAAAATAAATTTAACATTATGGAATAACTGTAAAATTAGACTTTTGATCGGCCCGTGCCGATTCATTCCAAACCCGGAAGTGTGACGTCATTCTGAGAACCCGAACCAAAACATCATGGCGGAGAGTATATCAGAAACGTATAGTGACAGCGATGAAAGTGAACGTAGCGACTCGGTGTCATCAGATTCCAGCCGAATCTCCGAAATTGAAGAAGGAAACAATTCTAACGATGAGATAGTGGTCATAAATCCGTTTGATTTTGAACCCGACGCGTCGGACGACGAGGTTTATTCGGCTAGTGTTTGGGAAGATGCTTGGCGGACCGAGGTTGATCGCTTGAAAGATTGGTTAGTAGACGAAATTATCATCGAGTTGTTTCATACAAATTATAATTTCGATCAAAGTTTGTCTCAGATGTTTCTAATACCATGTGTGCCGATTGATATCGACAAATACGGTGAATGAAACGAAAGTAGTAAAATTCAATCCAATCAAATCAAAATTTATTCTATTTATTTATCTATCTATCTATCCGCTACTGCCAAAACCCTCATTCATTATTATTACTTTTATTATATATTACTTCTGTATTCCCGAAACACTAACTTTTTAGACTACAATTTTAAATTTTAGCCTAGCATTGGGTAGGATGTTCAGATATTTTGGTATCTAGTTCATCTTACTGATATTACAATACATAACATTCACTAACTATGTTACAGGTGCACATGCGGACATTTTCAACCATTGGGGTTCGCCCGTGAATGTGTTTGTTGCCAGGAAATACCAGAAGTAGTCTCCAAATTAGACGAAGCAACAGTCATCCAAAAAATGGAATTCACGTGTATGACCGATCATCCCGGTTTGAATTCGGATTGTTTGGATCCTTGGAACTTGCAGTGTGCCTGGTCCCAATACAAGCAACAGTATAAAGGCAGTGGCTTTGAGGGACCTGCTCATGCTAAATATCGACACATTGCTTATAGACAGTTTGTACGGCGGTGCTGGAACTATCTCGGCAAGGATTGTAGGGTGGTGTTACCTTCTTGTGTTGTGTCTTGTATAAGGGCACATTTTCCACCACCTGGCTTAGAAGAGGACTTTAAATTTAAGGGACATCAATGGCCTAAACTCAAGAAATAAAACCTAGACGTGCCAAAAATAATTGTAAAGATCTGCTTAAAATTCATATATTAAAATTTTTTTAGAAATATATTTTAATGATTTCTATACAAAGATAAGATACAAGTCTTGGATTTATTTTTTTACAAACTAAAATCTAAGTTATCCAACCACTGCTTCATGTTTGTTGGGCCTCTCATATGATTCACATAGCGGTGCCGGTTCTATCCTAGAAACAGCTTGTAGATCCTCATTTCTTTCGACACATGTTATGAGCTTATCAAAGCATTGGTCGACATACTCTACAATAGATACATGTACTCGGGATTTAAAGAAGAATTACATCAATATGAAATATGCTGAAATAATGCGTGTGAATGGAAAATAATTATGAAATATATTTTAATCACATCAAACCCAAGAAGCAGGACAGATAAATAAGTGCACACATTTAGCAGAAGAAAAGCTGACAGATATAGAGTATAGATATAGAGTATGATTGAGTTACAGGTATGTTGTAAAATTAACTATAATATTGCACCCTTCAATATTATAGAAAGCAATGGTTAGATAGTTGTACTGTATTAATCGAAATAAAACACGGCAAAAGAAACAAGATACTTCTCAGATGCCTGTGAAACAAAAATAGAAAAAGGAAATTCATTTAACCCTTTGAGACCGAAAGGCCGGAATACCGGCCCATTTACCTTTTACTATATACCGAAAGGCCGAAATACCGGCCCATTATGTGGGACTCGAAACTACTGCCGTTTTTCAGCGGGGAATTCCATAATGACGTCAGCAAAGGTGTTTCCCGAATGTTTCAAGAAAATTCCGGAATTTTTTCAAGTTTTTGGTGAAAATAATGGATAAAAAACAATTATCAGTGAGTCAAGCTTTGCAACTTGTGATAGACGATGATGATGAGGATTTAGACCAGGAAGATTACGAACACGAAAGTGATTTTGAGACTGAAGATGAGAGTTTTGAAGAAGGTACGTTGATGTTAGTTGATAATTCATCACAAAATGACAATAATTATGAATCAGGTAGTGATAGAAATGGACCGGACATTGACCCTTTCCCTACCACTGCGGCTTCTCATACGAACAATATTATGGACAATGTTGTACCGAGTACAAGTACTGGACGTAGAGCTGTGAACAGACCTACTCATGATGTCAGCAGCAGTGATGATGAACTGTCTAATTCTAACAAACAACGACATTCATCTACTCCTTCCCATATTCATCCAAGGAGCCGTCCTTTAGGAAGGGGAGTCGGCGCTCGAGTTCGGTCACGATCTCCGATAAATTACCACGTGTCAAGTGACTCTGACAGTAAACCTGTAGGCCTACGTGTACCTCCTATCAACCAACAGCAGCGTGGACGTGGTCGAGCATTTAGAGGTCAGTGTGGCAATCAACGTGGTGGTCAGATAGGTAGAGCTGGAAATCGAGGGGCGCGTGGGGGCCGTGCCCGCAGGCGTCGTCGAGCTAGTGGCCATATTGGTAATCGTCAACCAATAATTGATAATTGGATAGAAAATGTTGCTGCTCATAATGAAATTCCTTTTCCCTGGTGTGAAAAATATCCCTGACACCATCACTGCTGAAAGTTCACTAGCTGAACATTTAGATTTAGTATGGGACAATGAATTGTGGCGCCTTCTCAAAGCGGAAACAAATCGTCAAGCCAGACGCATAAAAGCGGCCAGGCCTACATTTTATCATGCTAAAACCTGGCGTAGTGTGACCATAAATGAACTAAAAGCATTCTTTGGCCTGCGAATAACCATGGAGTGCCTGATTTATAAAAATCGCTATTCTGATTATTGGAGACAAAAAAGTTGGCTTTTATCAACCCCGGGCTTCAAAAAAGTTATGAGCAGGGATCGATTCCTAGCAATATGGACTTTTCTACACTGTGTAAATGAGGAAGACCCCACCCTCAACAAAGAATTCAACTCAAGAATTTTTATGTGCCTGGTGAAAATGTATCCTTAGACGAGGGCATCATCCCGACGAAAAATCGACTCTCAATAAAACAATACCTCAAAGACAAGCCCGTAAAATGGGGTATAAAAACTTTTTTATTGTGTGACAGTGACAATGGATATATTATAAACGCGGAAGTATATACAGGTGTACAAAATGATCCTGAGGATGTGGAAGTTGTCGGCGCAACCGGGAATTTAGTTCGACGTCTTTGCAAACCCGTTGCGAACCATGGTTACTGCCTATACGTGGACCGTTTTTACAGTAGTGTTTTCCTTAGCGAACATCTTCTGGACAATATGAACACTTGTATTGTTGGAACTACAATGACAAACAGAAAGAGATTTCCTGTATGTATCAAAACAGCGAACGACTTAGCACGTGGTGAATATAAGCGCCGTTTCAACGGAAAGGTAGCCGCTCTTGTGTGGATGGACAAAAAGCCAATCCACTTCCTCTCTACTGCTCATGTAAAATCTCCTGACACTGAAGTAAGGAGATACATAGCTGCAGAAGGAGGCAGGGTTCAAGTCCCTGCTCCTAGTATAGTAAAAAAATATAATATGCACATGGGAGGAGTTGATCTCAATGACCAACATACAAAGATGGTCAAGTGCAGACGTCATTACAGATGGCCGCGTAGACTTATGGTCAAATTTATGATGTGGGCCATTTATAATGCATACATACTCAAAAGAAAGACCAATCCATCACCAGTAGCATCCTATTGCTTCCATGATTTTGTTGATGAACTCTGTCATGATCTTGTGAGTGATCATGTTGCAAATAGGGACGAACCTGTTCTCGGTCAACGTCGTGAGCATGAACACGATCTACAAAGACTGAATGCTGGACAACATTTTCCTGAAAGGGGAGCAGAGGCTACTTCTAACAATCGTTGTGTTGTTTGTGATGAACGATATAAGCGTGCAAAAAGGAATGGGGATGAAAATCTACCTAAAAGACGCAAAACTGTATATAGGTGTATGTTATGTAACGTTTTTCTCTGTATCGGCACTGAAGCTGAAAACTGCTTCCGAAAGTGGCATTCACTTCAAAGATACTGGGAGTAGGGTGAGTGTTTGATATGTTTTTTGAGAAGCTTACTTCCTGTAATGTCTAATAAACTTTATTTCATGTAGATATCTTTATTAGTTAAAATTTTACAGCTATTTGAATATAGGGAATTTTTGCCCCCGAAGCCGGGTATATAGTAAAAGGTAATATCAAACGTCAGGGTTCAAAGGGTTAAACAATGTATATACATGTATTAGCCTATTTTGTTCACAATAACTACTGGATAACTACTCACTGTATGATGCATTTACTAGAACCTTCCTTACAGAATATCCACCCTTCTTGTATTTAGGAAAGACAATATTGTATTGGCCGCATCCTGACTTATTCATAGCTTGAGGCCGCCCTGCATTCTCATTATAATGAAGAGCTGCAAGATAGATCCTGCAATATACCGATATTATAATCTTCACAATACATGTATTTCAAAAATGTATATAAGTACTGGCACCAATGGATACAAATTGGCTAGAAGATAACATACCTACTGCACATTCCTTGGTATGAGAATTTTAACATCTTTGGAGCAAAATGATTAACCACACTATGGTAACACTCTACACCGCTAGTCTGTCCAAGAGATGACATGTTTGTCACATCACCAACGAATAGCTTTTTGGTCAACAGGTTTACAACTTTCTCGCAAGCTTCACTTCCTGTATATAAAGAGTTAATTACCATTTCGAAAGAGATTATAATCAAATTTTTCTTTTTAGTTATAAAGTGTACCTGGTCTCAACCATTTCTTCGGTTTTTCTAATGGACCGTGGCAACAGTTGTGGTGGATATTTTGAATATGTTCAACTGTTGAAGCCCATTTCCTCCTGATTTCTTCTTTATCGCCAGGCGATGATGATTGAGTAGAGCCAGTAGAGATGATATGTAATGCTCTTCATCCACAATTTCACAATAGAAAATGATTTGGAGATGGCGTCCAGTTTCTTAGCCAAACCTGAAAATAGATAACAAGTTTTCAAATTTACAACTTTCATCAAAGTCACTTGATAAGTACATAGTTTACGGCTTAGAGACTATTTGCTAAAAATTCACCTTTCACTACATGCCAGCAATCAAAATAATGGGGAATATTCTAGGATTCCCTAATCCATTTGGCAACTTGGTGGTGACGATCGGTTATAATAGCCAAGTCCTTTCAACATCGTTTCAATCCCTCAAGTTCCATATTGTAACTATTGCCGGTTTCATTGCTCTGAAGGAGAATAAAAATTTCATTCTGATTTAATAACAGCATGAATTGTGCGAGTGAAAAAAAACTTACTTGAACTAAGTTTACAGATATTAATTTATTCAAGTTCAGCTCCATGAGGCTAAAACTAGAGAACTTTGCGGAGTGTCCCATGGAGTCACATCGAGCATCCCCTCCTAGTATCAGCTGACTGCCTTTCAAGTTTTCTAATATTTTTGCTTTCGATTTTGTCCATGTTTCATTAACTGCTTTATGAAGAAATCGAGCTTGATGGTTAAAAAACGTCCTAACAGTTTGGCACTGTATATTTATAAACCTGAAAAGATACAATAGATTAATGAAATACGTATAATTGAGTAATATTTTCGTTTAATCGGCATTTTTTCATAGCGTACCGAAATATACGAAGTGCCTTTTCTGGGCTGGAGCCAGTAAACAGAATGCTCGCACTCAGTAAGATGTTAAGTACTGGAATTTGTTTGATCAGTGGTTGATTCTGCCATTCATTCGTTAAGCCGCAATTAGTACACTTGGTACGAACTCGTAAGAAAGTACCTTTAGTCTGGAAAAAGAAAACATGTACTGGTAGCTGTTTTTCTTTCAGTTGAAATGATAAAAAATGCAACCTTCTCCACCTACCTGTTTATAACACTCATTCTCTCCTCCACACAAGATACACACTACAAAAAGTTGAAGCAGAAAGGATTCAAATACTATGTGTTTCTTTCTCTTTTGATAAGGCAAATCTTCATCGCTTCTGTGAGTAAATCAAAGGAAAAAGTCAAAATCAATTGTTAAACCTCAAAAAAAATGTATTATATCATATTTGTAGAGTGTACCTACTTCATTTCGTGAAATACACCATTTTCCTCCTCCTCCTCATTTTCATCGCTTGGGATGTAACTTTTATCACTCTCTGTATCTGTATCAGAGCTGTCACTTGCTGATCCAAAATCGTCTTGCTCATCTGTATCTAGTCTCCTTCGCTTTTTGGACTGTGGAGAAGAAACTTGAGTCCCTACTGATATGAGCTGTGGTCGAACTTTATTTTGACAGGTGAGGCACTTTTGCTTGTATTTCAAAGTTTGGCAAGCTAAAAGAATAGAAAGTAATCAAAATGTATAATATGATTGGTCACTTTGCAAAATGATAAGTGAAAAACAAGTTTGGTGTGTCTATGAACTCTTAAAAAGATTTAGCCATTAATTACCTTTATGGTGCACTTCAGAAAGTGGCTCAACTCCAGAGATGTCTAAATCTACTTGACTATCATCACAAGTATCTGCGACAGCATTATCCACTAACCGTTGCCTCTCTCGCTTGGCATAGGCTGACCTGGGTTCACTAGCGCACATATTTGGTGTTGGAGACACAAATGTTTCTGAGGGTTCTGACTGCGGAGACTCGACTTGCAGCAAATGAATTGTGGGAACGGCATCAGACTTTAGACGAAGTCTTCAAGATAAAATAATTGTCAATTAATACATTATGACCTCTTTCAGTAATTGGACCTAGGGCTCTACATCATCTCTGACTATATAGGCCTATTGAACCAGCAGCCTCCTACACCTGGCCCAACCATTGACCATTTTTTGTTTTGGATAAGAATTAAACATCAAATTGAAACTAGTAGTTGGCTAATTATTATCACTGGTGCTGTCAGGTCATATTATAGACATATACTGCTGGTCTGTGGGCTTCTTGGTGCAAAACAAGTTGAACTGGATACGAAGACATGCGAGCTCGGCAAGCGAATTTTTAGAACTGACTAAGACTTAGGCTATTCAGTCAGATAAATGAAAAATGTATTTGAATTATGCCTAATAACTGCTTACGATTTTGCGTATCCGAGTTCATGTGCCATCATGTTAGAAAAAGCCTCGTCAGAAAAGTGCTTGTAGCAAAGTTGGCTGGTTGGAGTGGGCTGAAAGTTTTTTTCCTCTTCGTGCGCACGAAAGCCGTCCATATCCTATCTCTCGCTTGGTCTTTTGGCCACTCAAACTTCGAACTGCCTTCGTGAGAGCAATGCATGGCTACACAACGGCGGGGCATTGTCAAAATCGTTGAAAAATTAGCGTTAATTTGCGGAATCTTCGGTGAATAAACGTAGTAGTAGAACGCTTCCGGGTTTGCCTGTGGAGAGGACTTCTCAGAATGACGTCATCAATATCGACGCGCAATCGCGAGCGTCCTGTTGCTGGGGCCGTTGCTACGGGCTTTTCTCGGGATTGGATAATGATATTTAATTTTTTTTTTCCATGAAACTACTATAGACGCATATAGTAATCATTTTATACAAAAAAAATTAGATTTAGAATTTTTTCCTAAACCTCTTCATGACCCCTTTAATACACCCTGTTGAATTATATGCTGAGCAACTGATTCCTTGATTTCGGATTTTCGTATTTAAGTTTTAATTGAGATTTCATAATTGGCTGCTAGAACAATTAAGTCCGACTTCAATAACGAATTAAAAAACTCCCACGTGGGAGAGGTTTGAAAGTCAACGACTTTTTGAGACATAATTCACACTATTTTCGATTTTAACGAAGGACAGAATTTTATATAACACCAGTAAAGGTAATAAAACAGGTACAGTACCTTATAAACAACGACGAATCTGCCTCCGGAGTACTGATACAAAAATTATGAAATTTTCCGCAAAACGCCACGTAAAACAAACAGCTACGCATAGAAAAACGAACCACAATAACCATCGGTCTGCACCATCATTCCGTGTACGGTTTCTTCCAAATGATTTTTTTCCTTCCTGGACGAGCCCCCATTTCTATTACGGCACGGACAGAGAACCAGTTACCAACGCTAAGACATCGACGTGTGTGGAGTTTAGGCAGTTTATTACAGCTCTGATTTATTTCACATGTACACAACTTATATACAACTCAATATAAATGGAACTTATGAACCACGGTAATACAATTCAATATTATATGTAGTATTCAGAACACAGTGTTATATGTAGTAATCTCTTATCTGGTTAACAAGCGTTACGTTTAAAAGCGTTATATATGTGTACGTATATCTAAATCTGCAGTACATAACAATGTTAATTAGTGATTAGCTGGTTCTGACTTTCAACGATCAATCACAATTATCAATTTTATTGGCAAAAATGAATTTTTTTTGTAAATTTCATCTGAGCAGACAGCTTTATAAGCCAGACTTTTCGTTTGAGTTTTTTCATCATCAATGAAACTGGTATTTCATTAATTCTGTAATATAATGAGTTTATTGTCATTTATCAGGACATAAAAGAGAAGACGACTTAGGATACTTATTCCAAGATGAGGCGTTCCGTTGATTTCGGCAACATGTTTTCATTCAGAGATAACTGCTGAGCCATTTGAGCGACCTATCATCGATACTGTTTCCTAATAGCCTGATGTTGTACCTTATCAAATGCTTTGTCGAAATCCATAAACAGTAATTATGGCCTAACAGTCGATTTTCCAGAGTCAAATAGGACCATCTGGTCCAGTTGTCCATGGTTTCAAGTAGATGTAATGTAATTGACTGTTTGTCAATCTACCTCTTATAAAACTGTGTTAACCATTGAACAGGATTCTAAGACTGTGCAGAAAACCCGTTATCGCTGCTTGGCAGCTATATTTATTAGGGTTTCTGCTGCTTTCGCAGAAACCCTCTTGTATTCCTGTTGATTATTATTATTTATGGTCCACTTTCCAGCCAAAATTTTTTCATAAAATGTAACTCTTCTCAGATTTGACTACCAACAGCTTATAACGTAATTTTAAATTCTGTCAGAAATAGTGCCTGACCATTTCGAATTTGCGTATAGTAATCTATTAATGTATTCTATGAATTAATCCCGCATAATTACCGGGTCTAAACAGCGATAAGAATAACGCAAAGAATCGTCATCCATTGATAAAAGTGCACCCCGAAAAGCCTAAAATTTACCGCACGACCTTGAGCTTCAAAGTCAACCGTAAATCCGTTTCCGTCATTTCCCATGAACGATAACTACAGCCGGTGCGTAATAAGTGTCTTATGAATGAAACATGGCGGATGGTTGAAATCATTTTCGGCTTGAATTTATCGCGAGTTTTAGGACCTTATGATGAATTTCACGAAACCATGATCCTTAAAATGAGTCAATTGGTTAATTCTATTCGTAAATCAATTTCCGTTGGCTACATTTCCTGAAGATTTCTGGCTCGATTCAACGTAATATGGACAGAAATGGTAGGAATTTTCATACAGAATTTTACTTCCGCGTTCACTTGACAACTCAGATCGATGACAACGACAGCAGATTTTACGTAATTTAAGGTGAGAATCCGTTAACCAGGGAATGTTTTACATGATTTCTGTATAATATTAGTACATATGGTAGCAAATGAGTACTCGGTGAAGCAATGATCATTGTTGGCTAGCTACTTTACCTAGCTTTTTTGGGGGGATACACCTAGAATAGGCCCTAAATGTAGTGAATAGAGACAGTGGAAAGCCTAAGTTGTTAGTAAGGGGCTTGTTTACACTTATGTGTACGACTATTCATTTCAATTACTTTCTTTCCAGCTATTATTCGTGGAATTAACTGGTTACTACGGTCTTCAATTCCTTTGCCGACTCTTGCAGCTGGTAGAAATAAATTTAAACCACAGTGTGCAAGTGTACGTTCCAAATCCAGCTTTTTCGTCATTGTCGTAATTTTAGCGCAACTGTCTAAGATGCTGTAAGTACTTGACGTTTTATGTAATTGTCATTTTTTCAGTTGCCATGTTTACAATATTTGGATAAGTAATCAGTTATTATACTTTCTTTCACTCCTCTATGATATTATATAACCGAGTAATTATTACATTTCATTGCTTAATTACAGGTGGAAAGAGGTCAGATGGCATGAAAATTGACTGTGGCTGACTAATTGGTGCGATTAGATCAGGTGTTAATGTTTCAAAAGGTGTAGCCAAAAAGCTTGTATCATCAGGGGGTAGATTAATATCCAAAGATAAATGAAAACTTCACCTCGTTGATCATCAGTTGATTTTGCTGTAATTTTTTCGCCTGGATAAATCAACACGTCATTCAGTTCAAAATCTGTGTTCAGTAGAATTTCTTTCAATAAAATGAAAATTTAATTGACTTATTTTTATGTATTCAAGATTGAAATTGAATTGATCTTAAAACCAGAGAAAGTATTCTTCAGAAATTTAGAAAATCCTACTCATAATCAAATTCTGTGAAGTCAGTTAAGGTCTTTTGCTTGAATCAAGCCGAGGGCTCAGATGGCTAAAATTCAATTCCTCAATGTCCTACAATGCAGAGTATGATAAAGTTTACACACTGAAAAACGTTGGGCTGTGCAAGTGTAATTTGGATTATCTGAGACATGAACAAGTTAGACTGTGTTGCTTCGATGCTTTGACAAACGGACTCCTAGCAAGATGACCTGCCAATTATCAAATGTAAATTAAGAAAGAAAACAACACAACTGATCAGTCAATGCCTTGCGTCTTCAAAAAAATTTTCCCGGAAATATTTCTTTTTCTGGCCACCACCTGCCTCGACACGCGACGTTCAAGTTGATACAACTGCCGGCACCGGGGGACCATATCTTCGGTATTCTCAAAGCCAATTTGATTAGACTTGGTACATCAGTACCTTTTACATGGTAGCCCTTTTGGATCCACATAAACCAGCATATTGTTGACCCAGGTTGCGCTTCTTGGATATAGTCCTATATTACGGACGGATTTGAATAATCTCGATGAAATCTTTTTTACGCTTCCCATTGCAATATATGAACCAGTTAGGTAGAAACCCGTTATCGCTGCTATGCAGCTATATTTATTATTATTTTTTCCACACTTTTTTTGTCAAAAGTTCATAGGCTTTTTTACATTACCGCTGTTGCCGATACAATCCGTCTGATATCATTCAGCTCACTTCAATCTTCAAATACTCCATGCGTATTTTGAACTATCAACGTTACAAAAGCACTGTCAGGCGGTAAACATCGAAAATTGAGCCCCATTCAAAGAGTCAACATGTTTTTCTAAGTCGTCTTTCCGAAATCTACCGCAGGTTTCTTGTCACGTCGATTGTCAATTCAAGCATAAATTAACAAATTTATTACCCAAAGATTGCACATTAAGCTGCGGTCTTTAAAAACTAATTTTAACAATAGCCCATTTTCCTCATCAAATCATATAACCGATACACAGGAAATTTACTACTTTAGATTTTAAAAGCACTGTCGAGCCGTAAAGATCGACGTGTGTCTCTACATCGTCCTTCCGGGGATCAACTGCGAGTTTCTCCTCGGCATGAGAACCAAATCAAGTACAAATGAATTTATTACTACCAGTGATTTGGCCGCGGGCTTCAAGCAGTTAAGTTAACAATACCAATTTTTCTTTACAATACAAAATTTACTGTGTATTTACTAATATAATCATTAGAGTACCGGGGAGTCGTAGACCTAAACTAAACACGCCGAAGAGATGTAGCGGAGAAAAGCTGTTGTGTTGACGAGGTATCAAATTAAAAGAATATATTATATATTATTCGGCCACGGGCTTCAACCATTTATCTAAACTCCATATTTCCTACAGTACGTACCGATCCTTGTCAAATGGACAGGGTATTTAATAAATACAAGTATTTAACACACTCCTATCCGTATGCATGACTCACACTTGACATTCGGAGTAAGGAGATCGCTCGCTGTGTCGCTTGAAGTGTTTATCGAGTTGTATGCGACCTTAAGGCTTTAGGCCTACGGGCACTGTGCTTTACTGTCTAAAACAAACACAGTATAATTGTTGTGTTTATTAATGGACTCATTGGATTGAACTTCGAAACAAAATTTGAAATAAAATTCTGGCAACATTGCTACGATGTACAAGAGATTTCTTTCTTCATAATGCGAAAATGAAATTGATTTTACGAATTCAATACCCCAGAGACATATCTCTGTTAAATAAGGTGTATACGATATTTAGGAGGGTTGTAATTAAATAGGCCTACGACCAATCTGTCCGGATGTTAGGCCTTCGCATATATATAGGCCTACAAAGGCTATTAGCCTCTACTAGGTTAAAGCTGTAAAGGAGGAATCAGATTTATTAAAATGCATGTTAACTGGTTCTGACTTGCAACGATCAATCACAATTATCAATTTTATAGGCAAAAGTGAAGATTTGAAATTTCGTCCGAGCAGACAGCTTTATAAGCGGGACTATTCATTTGAGTTTTTTCATCATAAATGAAACTGGTATTTCATTAATTCCTAATAACTTAAGCCGGGCATAGGTCAGCCTTGCGACGGCTTGTGACTCACTGCGACGCCATTCACTGCGACTGCCAGCGATGATTGCGTCGCAACGACTCATCTACCTACGCTCCCTCGTGACTGCCAGGAGCGGGTTGCATCTCTCAGCGACGCCAGTCACAATGAGTCGCACATGTTCTACTTTCTGTGACGCGACACGACCGTCGCAACTGACCTACGCACTTGTGCGACTGGCAGAAACTAGTCGCACACAGTTGCTGACAATCGTGTCGCAACTGACTTGCACTCACACTTGCGACGCAACGCGAGGATCGCATCGCAAGGCCGACCTACGTCTGGCTTTAAGTTACTGCGGAGCCCCAGAAAGATCTTTTTTTTGTTCAAAAGACCTTTCGCTCGAAAATCTTTTCACTGGAACAAAAAGTTTTTCTTTCGAACCAATAATATTCTGTTCGATTGAAACAATTTGAAAAAATCGTTAGAGCGAAGTTGTGTTCGTTCGAAGAAACTTTTTTTGTCCTAATGAACGGTTTTTCTTTCGAACAATCATTCTTCGAATTTTTCTTATCAGATCATCAAGTTTTTTGTTCGAACAAGTATACTGTTAAAAGTTTTTTGTTTGAACCAAAAATATAAAGTATTTCAATTGAACAGAATTGCTTTCATTCGTTCGAAAAAAATAGTTTTCACACGTGTGTTACAGCCCTGTATGTGAATCACACATGTGATTTTGTCCCATTTTTACACAAGTGAATCACACATGTGATTCACATTCAAGCTGCATCACACGTGTGATTTTCTAAATCACACATGTGATTTTGTACCATTTTTACACATCTGAATCACACGTGTGATGCAGCCCTGAATATGAATCATACATGTCATATAACAGTCATGTGTGATTTATAACGCATTTGATCTGCATCTGAAATGTAGTTTCAAAATTACCAACCAAATGTAATAACTTGCTTGTGTACATGTTAATGGGAATTTTATTTTCTAATATTTGCAGATTTACTTCGTCGATTTATACTGTTTCAGGTTTTGTCCAATCTTCTTTCTAATTTAGGCTGCGGTAACCACCGATCTTTACTTCAAAACATGATCTGGAATGAGACAAATTTATAAAACTTTTTAATATTGCACACAATTCCAAACAATAAACCAATAAATCAATATCCCTAATATCAATCATCTGGTCACACTTACCATAACAATACTCTTGACCTCTTTTCCAGTAATTTGTTCCAGCTGAAAGTATAAGTTTCATTTTTCATATACATAAATCACTACTCAAGGAAATGTACTCACTCCCTAAATTAATAATGGAATATTCCATTTTCATTTGTAAGTGATTAATTCTTCATATGTAGAAAAAATTGGCAAATACTGTTCAATACCGGCTGATCATTCAGTTCAATGTTAAGGAATGATTAGTATAGTATGCAAACTAGCGTCATTTTCATGACTGGACAGATTGTGATTTAAAAAGAGTTCATGGTGTAATCTAGGCCTACTTGAAGAAGCTAGGCATGGACGTGTTGTACTTTGCCATGCATCATATAAAGTTTGGATGAATTTGATTTAATTGATCCAGTACACGACACAGATTTTACTGATTACAGTAAATTCAATCATCATCGTCGACTATAAATATTTGATGAAACACAATAATACTTGCCTTGGAGCTTGAATTCAAACACCAGACTGTTCGAACTAAGAAATTAACCATGAAAATTGACCAAAAACAGCAAAAACATCCTCGAAATAATTTGAAATGGCGCCGTGCATGCCTGCATGCTCATTCCCAGTCCTTTGCTAGCCGTCGTGAATGGTTCGAATCCCGTAAATACCTGATAATTTTTCAAATTCGTTTTTGAATATATATATTTTTTTAAACTCAACAGCGAATGCAAAAATATATAATAACATTAATTAAGCCGAATAAAAACACAAACTAGGAATGGACATTCGTACTAGGTTTTTGCTCAGTAGGCGCGGCATAAAATCTATGAATGTTGAAATAAAAAGTACAGTAATGGAAATATTCTTATTCCAAAATGGACTCTATGACAAAAATGCAGATGTTCAGAATTTGGAACCAACATGGGAATGGTTCATATCCGAAGTGATCACAAGTACAATCACACATGTTGCAGATTGGAATAACTGATGTTAATCACATGTGTTATTCTATGATATATGTGATCCCAGCGGTTACACATGTGATCTGTGTTGTTGAGCCAATCACATGTGTGAATCACACATGTATTTCTCAATGACACCTTGTATTTCACAATCACACGTGTGATCATTTGTTATTCACACATGTCATGGGCTCCACAACACAGATCACACGTGTGATGGCTGGAATCACATGTGTTTTTTGTGTCTTTCACACATGTAATGTGTGTTATTCACACACATAACATATGTGAATTTTTTGCAAGGGTAATCTTTATTCGAAAAAAATAATCTTCTAATTCGAACACAAAGGTATAATCTGAACCTGGGTTTTCTTTGTATCCAATATCCATACCATGCCTTTTAGGTTGAAGCCCATCTTCTATGTTTCTGGCAATGTACGGAACACAGCGTGTTATGGTCGTTTTGGATATTTACTCGGTCCGGTACATTTTGGATTACTGTGCATGTCATTTATCAGGCCATTAAAGAGAAGACAACTTAAGATACTACCTTGCGTGACTACACTAGTTAGACCGACTTATTCCAAGATGAGGCATTCTGTTGATTTCGGCCCCACGTTTTTTTTTCGTTCAGAGATAACTGCTGAGCCATTTGAGCGACCTATCATTGATACTGTTTCCTAATAGCCTGTTTAGTAATGGCTGATGTTGTACCTTATCAAATGCTTTGTCGAATCCATTAAGAGTAATTATGGCCTAACAGTCGATTTTCCATAGGCAAATAGGACCATCTGGTACAGTTGTCCATGGTTTCAAGTAGGTCTGATTGACTGTTTGTCAACCTTCCTCTAATAAAACTGTGTTAACTGTTGAACAGGATTCTAAGACTGTGCAGAAAACCCGTTATCACTGCTTTGCAGCTATATTTGATAAATGTTATCTATCACTGTCATAGGAGTCATCTCCTCACATGGAATAGGGGTTACCCAGGATGAATCAATGGTAGATCACAATATCCGTGATAAAACGATACAAGTAAAATCCCACAATAAAAGAATTAGATGATAAAATGTTTATTAAAACATATAAGAAATATTTCTGGTGGTTACTACCACCCTTCTTCAGTCTAAAATGACTTGCCAAATACTGTATTAATACATGAAATATGAAATAGGACACGAATCGCTGCACATTACGTTGTGGGGACTAGAGCACTGACATAACTTAAAAGAAGTTTATTATGGGGGCTGAAACCTTTATTGAGGTTGACAGAACGATCGGAATGAGTAGTAATCAAAGCAGATTCAACTATATGTCGTTTAGTGCGACTACTGTTGGGAAAGATAATATTGGCTCCAGAAAAATCAAAATTGTGTCCGGTAACCAAAGAATGGGAGACTACCCCACTTTCTAATTTAACCCCATTAAATACATCTTGTTTATGTTCTTTAATACGATCCTTAATATTCCTACCGGTTTCCCCAATGTAAAAAAGGTTACAATCAGAACAGTTGATTTTATAAACTCCACAATGGACATTAGGGTTCAGATTGTTATTGGAGCAAAATATCATCAGAAATTATGTTTTAATAAACATTTTATCATCTAATTCTTTTATTGTGGGATTTTACTTGTTACCCAGGATTTTCGTAGTTGTCTACGTTATAAAGAATACATTGTATTCAAGGTTTTTTATGGCTTGATGAAGGAATTTCATTAGTTCACAAACATTTTCATTCCAGCTGATGCCGCTTAAAATAAGTCAATGCGAAGATCACTCAGTTATTGAAGTAAACATGAAAGTAATTTCAAATTGGGGCCATCCAAAGCGTCTTGGCCTGACAGAAATTCAATTTATTGACATGGACAACAGAAGATTACAGATTAAGCCGGAGGACATAATTGTGTATGGTGCAATTGATTCAAATGGTGATATTGGTTCGCTCATTAATGGCAAATTTAAAGTGAGTATGATAAATCTTTAAAAATCAACCGATTGATCCCAAACCAATCCGCTGGACAAGCTACATATATTTGCTGATGGCATCACCTTGTAATACAGTTTTGCAACTGCATGATATACATCATATAACTCTTAATCAGATTGAGAAAAACCACCATTGCCAGAACGAACGAATACCCTATTGGTTCAGATGCTTGAAGCATTGCCCTTTCTACGGTCGGAGACCATAAAGGCATTTTATCTACCGTAGGAAATATCCTGCCATTCACCACATAACACCCGTTGTATCTCTAATTCTATAGATGTAATGCCATAACGCTCAATCATATAGAACTGATCATCTGATAGAAAAATGCTCGTAACACGACATCTGCCTGTTTCCGTGATACTAGCTATGGTCACGCGTGTTGTATTTAGGTCCTCAAATTTCTGATGATATTTGATAAAAAACAAAATAAAATTCCTGGTGAATAGTTTTGAGGCGACCTAAGGGCAATGAAAAACAGTCCCCATCATTATCCTCGCAATGCTTCCCAAATGATTAATTTGAATGTAATGCACAACAAACTGTGCAGTGGGTTTCTGAAAAAAACATGAGGTTTTAGATTGGGACCCCCATATGGATTGAGCTTCAAACTAAATTCAGCAATATTGGCGCAATTCGTAGTGCCTAGTAATTAGTACATTTCCCAGAAAGGAAAGCATTTCTCTCGAACAAAATGTTATCTTAAAAGTTATCTTAGTAATCGAATGAAACACTCTAATCTGTGTATACTGTAGATAATCGAAGAAGTCCCACAATCTATTTCATATGATATGATTTATTTAAATGAAACCACAATGTTTTGGCTGTTCACTAACAGCCATCATAGGGTGGAATGACCAGAAAACAGAAGTTACATAGCTGGAGATAGCAGTATGACACATAGTGATATTAACCACAATCTAATAGAGAGTTGATATGTCTAGATAATAATTAATTGTCTAGAAAAACCAGTATTTAGATTGGTAGATATGTTGGATTTTGAAAGTTTACAAGGGCTGATTCCAATATGTTTTTAGGGATGTCTTTACAATTTATATGAGTTTAGAATTCTGAAAGTCAAATTGGTCGTTGGTTGTAAAAACATGATTTGCCATCCCACTCTCAGGCTTTTCATTACGGGTATCTACTCTATGTTCATCTATACGTTGACTAAGATTGTGACCCGTTTCACCGATATACATCATGTTACAATCTTTACAGGATATATCTTATGGTTCCCAGACTCGATGTGCTCACTATGCGGTTTGTTTTTAGTTAAAACATTGGTGAGAAAAAGTTATCTTTCGACTGGTTAGGTATCCATTAGCGCTACATACAAAATATCAGAAACAACATTTTCATGTACATCTTTCAATGGGATTAAGAGATTTCTATGAAAATTGATATACCTGTACAGTTCGCAATTGAATAACATACTATGTATATGAGACTAGATGTCGAAAACAATAGAAGAAAGATCGATGATATGATTGATGGTATCAACATGCTGTCTATCAAAGTTGCGTCGTTAGATACATTGAGCATGCGAACTGCATTTTTCCCATGATGCCATCGTTGGCTGCCCTTACACGGTTGTCATCCATTGATCCACCGCGTAAGTTTCTTAAAACGTAAGCATTTTCATATAAGTGTAGGTTGATATACATATTTCAATGTTGTGCGCTATAGCATGCATTCATGCAGAAATCAATTTTGTTGTTAGTCATTTCATGGACTCTAAAACGAAGGCACTTGCAACGAAAAATGCTGCCGTTGATCTCTGCTATAGCATCCGAGCTACTGCTTTCTGCACTTTGGCATTCGTGTGACTTTACCTGTCAGTGTGGCTAATTGCAATTCTGATGAGTGCGTAGCTCATGTGTCTGTAGATGTGGTCTATAGTATTCTACACTCCCTGAATTATCAGTGGCTAAAGCTATGGTCAAATATCAAAATGAGTTCAATTTAAAATAATTGAAAATATTAGTGGTCAAAAAGATTTAGTTAATGATAATAGTATTAATAAAATAATGATAATAATAATAATAATAATAATAATCACGCGTATTTAAAGTGCTAGTATCCACTGCAAATAAGTGATCAATTGACACCTGGCTAGTGGGATAGGATATTATTGAACAGCTGCCCATGAAAATAGATGGGTCTTATATATGTTAGATATAGATGGAATAGTTTGTGATAATGCTCGGTTCCGGAGGTTAACTGAATCAATAAGTTAATTAGCTCCATTTGTAATTATAAGATCACTAAAACATAACCAATTGCTTCATTTGTGAGTAATTTGGTTTACAAAATTGGCAAATTAGATCAATTTAACTCTCAACGAACAAGCTGTTCAATATGTAAGCGATCATTCAAAGTTCATCAAAACTCGGGAATATCATTGTGGAATTCGTAGAGTATTATCTTTATAGAAATTTAGATAACAAAATTACATAAATTGATTATTCCATTGGTTTATTAGTTGTATAATCTGTGTACATTTCTATGCCCCTGGCTCAACTTTAGTTGAGAGGGGGCATATAGATTTACCACTGTCTGAGTACGCCGCCGCCACTGCATGTGACGTTAACAGCCTAGAGGCCGCAATTGTTGACCGATTGTTATGGACTTTCGCTTAACCCTTACAATACCACTACCCTATGGCATACAATACAAATTGGCAACCTAGCATACCCGTACCTTATGTGATACGGTATCGCTTAACCTTCTTCTAGAAGGGCATATCTATCAGTATCAGCCGTTGCAGCCATCTGCATAAAATCCAAGATGGCAGCAGCCTGAAAAAACAATTTGGCTGGATGAAACGGTTCAGCAGCTCGTATATGATGCTGACAGTGATGCTGGTGACTTGGAATTTGGTCGTGAACAAATTGCGAGTGACAACGAATATGACAGTGCAGTTCAGATGTTGAGACTTAGTCAGAAAATAGATTTAGTGCCGGCAATGATTTTTATGATGAAAATGAAATCAGTCACTATTTTTAGACCCTTTTGATCCGGTTGTCATGGCAACGGACACCAATAACCATAATGAAGAACGAGAAACTGTCCATCCTCACGTTCACATATATTCAAATTATTTGTCTTATTTTTTAGCCCAAAGGTTATCAACACCATGGTATACAATGTATCAGTGTCAAATACATAGGTAACAATTTTCTGAGGAGGCCTGAATATACCCTAATGAAACCCCTTACAATTGGTGACCGACAAACTTGGTACACAAGTAGGATATCACTAGGGCCAGAAGCCCATTTAAAATTGGGTTCAATTCAATTTAAATTATTGCCACCAGGGGGCCGACGTCAACAGCCTAGAGGCCACAATTGTTGACCGATTCAAATTATGGCCATCAGGGGAAAACAGCCTAGAGGCTGCAACTGTTAATAAATTATTTACACTTTGTACACATGTTCTGTAATATCACTCTTAATGAAATAATTGTAGCCATGATATTTCTAACGCATTTACCACAAACCCTGTCACTTCATGTGGCGGTGAATTTCAGGCCGGGGGCATTCGAGGCTTTGCCTCATTCTAATCCAATATGACGTATTTCTTGCTCAAAGGTTGTTCGACTATAAACGTAAACACTCGGTGTCCGATCTGAAGTAGCTACGATCCCTTTTGCATCGACAGCTGGACCCTTTGATCTCACATCTCGTTTTACATTAGTGGTGTTAGAGTCCATGGTCATCTTTTTGGTTTACCTATGTTATGCAGGGATGAAAACCTTCCGCGGATTTTCGCGGTTGGAGGTCCATTTTTATCATTCTTGAGATTGATGTAGATCCATTGAGAAAATGATAGGGGGGTTAGGGTCCTGGGGAAAAGTTGATAGTTAGATCGTAGCATACTTAAAGAACAGAATGCAAAAGCGTCTCATAAAACCGGTGCTACGATCTCTGAAATCTTATTTTACAACTTCATTGCAAAACACGGCTGTTGTCTAGAACTACTGTGCAGATCAATAATATATATACATGCAAAAGCGCTGTGTGGAAATTCTATATTTAGAATCGGCGGTCGCGCGCTTCAATTCAACACAGCATAGCATAGCCTACGTGCTCAATAGAAGAAGTCATTGTTTTAATTCAGGTACAATACACAGATATGCCAACTGTTACAATTTCCCGTAATCGTTGCGGATTGACAGGACAAATTACGTTGACACAATTGGGTGTTCAAAAATACGATTTTAGTCTATTTTCATTACGTTTTACAAGAAGTTTCAACATGTTGATTTTATTATCGGAAACTAAAATAGGAGTTCTTAGCGCACGCCGTGCGTTCTGGTAGATGATATACGCGCCTAACATCCAATCAATATCACTGTGTTACACAGACCGCTGGCATACACGTGGCTTCCTGCACGCATTCGATACAGTACATCTATCAGCTGGCTGTCACCGGGGCAATCTACTAATTTTTATACTCTCTCTCGTGCCTCATAAAGATACAGCCCACATTGCTGTAAAAATAATGACGATTGCTTGCAGGCGTTGAATCATTTTTTAGAAGTAACCTGACTAAGTTAATTTATTTGTATATCAATCAATGATTCTGCGTCATCTATTTGGTCAAAATGAAAAATAAATTAGAAAAAAAATATTTCTTAACAACGACCTCTCACCGCCAACCAGTCGCATCGGTTCTCTGCTGTAATCAGTGTGTCTGTACATGGCGGCTACTGCGACCAGGATTGCGATTATTTAATAGATTTAGACGTCATTTTATCTGATATAAGTGATGAACCTTATCAATAACGAACCAGCAACAAAGAGAGGGAAGCCCACCAATTTGAAGATGATACACTGTTAAATGTCTTGCATGAATGTTTCGTAGAGCCTCACACTTGTTTTTTTGTACTGACTAGTGACAAAGTATTAGTTGTGTTAGGAGTTGACAATTATAATCTACACGTCTCATGCCGGTATTACAAACGTACAATATCATATTGACAATTGAAATGAAAAAACAGAACGCAAAATCAAGTAAAATTAACCGTTTTTTTCCAATACAGCGTCATATTATACATAACACGCGTGTTACTGAAAAAATTCAGTTATTACTGAAAATTTATGATATTGTTCTGATTTAGTCAGACACGGGTTGGCAGGTCTGAATACGCTTGGCTTGAGTGATAGAATGGAAGATTATAGATAGGGGCTCGTCTTGGGACTCTACTATTTACTGACAAGTTCATTTAAGTATGAACATTTTCTAGTGATTTGGATATCGTCGGAGCCATCTAGAATTACTCTTGAAATCTATGCTATTCGACAAATTTCATATGCACAACGCAGATTTGTGATATTGTTTCCCTGTAAAAAAGGTGATAAATTTTGCATAACAAAATTTCTACCTACCTACTGACTCATCCTGAAAAGTTAAGTCGGTGTTACAACGAAAAGACAATTATTTTGGGTTGGCCTTACCTTAAAATGTTATATAATTCAAGGTCTGGTAAAAATCGAATTCTACGGCTGTTTCTCGATGTAAAAATCTTAACAATAATGTATATCTATGTACTATATGTTACGGTATCTGGGTAAGCAAAGGGGTGGAAGGTGTCCACTTAACTCCACATACTCAAAAGGTTTTTAGAACTTCTAGAATGGGAAATTAACCATTTTAAAAACAGGGGCCGGTTTCACAAAGCGTAATTAACCCTTAATTATGATTAAATCACTAATCATGATTAAATGATCATGATCAAATCAAGTTAGGTGTTTCACAAAACGTAATTAATTTAAATTATAATTAAGTTAATTATAAAATTTAGTTCTCTAGAGTGTAATTAAACCATTTAATCATCATTAGTTTATTATTAAAAACAAAAAGCTGCAGATATTATTCATGGAATTTGGTGTTTATTAATTGACGAAGGCAATTGCTACACTTATTAAGATTTTCAGATTATTTGGCTGAATAATTTGGATTTTTTGCCTTTTGTAAAAATAATACTCTAAATTTTATTGATTTATTTTCAAACATCCGATTTTTTGTCAGCATGACCACCACATACTTAGAAGTATTGAATTAGGCCCCTAATTGATTTTGTCCATAGATATGATAGATTTCCGTCAGTAGAGTACATATCTATGGATTTATGGTGTTAAAAAGTATCACTGCTCGGAAATAAACCCCATTGAGGATTTTATGATGCTGACTGGAGGTGAGTTTCTATTTAAAAACTTTGGAGACATCTTGCTAAGTTGTTCCACTGGTTCCTGAGACCTTTCAGAGCAATCTTTAACTCCCAAAGGAGTGAGTTTCTCTTTTCCTCTCTGAACAAGGAAGGTTGTTGATGCTTGAACAGCAAATAGCTAACTAAATATCCACCATTTTGATACAGTTAAATTGTAATTAAGTTTCCTAATTATGTAATTAGTTAATTTTGTTATGAAACCCTAATTAGTGAAACCGAATTTTAACCGCAATTAACTAATCATAATTAATGAAATTTAATCATGATTTAGGTCCTAATTATAATTAAAGTTAAGTGTGCTTTGTTAAACTGGCCCCAGTTGATTGCCAAAAGAGTTTTGATATTTTCTGTTTCTTAACCCAAACTTTGATCTGTTTTCAGAAAATATTCAGTTAGGAATATTTGAGCTTGAAATTTTGCAGGGATTCAACCTTTATTTGTTCTAAGATTTTATATGGTAATTTCAAAAAGTTAGTCAATAAATTATGGTTTGTCACTTTCTGATGAGTATTTGTTGTCTCATCATCTATCTGCTTTCAAGATGCCGTTTGAAACTGCTGGAATGATTGGATACAGCATTGAACAAAATCTAAACCTGTAGGAAAATATTGCCACATTGATCAGGAGGAAAAAGAGCTGGTAGGCTCAAAATGAGAATTCTGGAACTGTGTAATTGGCTTCCTGGATTTTAATGCTAAATAAAATGAATTGCAAAAACACAGCCAATATCAAATTTGAGTCATACTAATCCTAGAGCCCTTATAGTTTTCTGGTCATATTTAAACCAAAACTAACTGAACGCAAGCTTTTCAAATGAATACATGTATAATAGTACATTCTTCTAGACGTATCGGCCCCACTCCGCGTGGATGCCTCACCGCGCGGGATTTACGCGAAGCAGCAGAACACAAACTTGGCCACTATCTCAATTTTCAATGATAGAAATCGTGTGTGCATTTCAATTATTTCGGCTGTTAGGGTTTTAAGGCACAATATAAGTTGATGATGTGATATGGCGATGTTAATTAATGATAATTCCGCAGTGAAGCTAGTCACGAACGGTGCCGATTGAGTGTACAGCTGCCAAAAACACTTAAATGTGCGTAGTTGCGTAACTATTTGCAGTGAATTGCAGACGAAACATGAAGCCTTAACGGCCGTTTAAAAAAAAATTATATTAATCGCAATTGTAAGATAAAAATGAGATAGAACCTAAGTTAAAATTCTGGCCATTTCTAAAATGTTATTGCTAATTTTTAGTCAGTGCGGAACGTTTAGTTTTCCAACAATAATGAGGGGTGGTAGGTAGTCATGCAATTCAAGTCATCATTTATTACACGTTACTTCCGTGTTGTTGAAAATCCCGCGAGTCCTGGACCAAACCCCAATGAACAATGTGATCTGTGGTCTGGCCACAAATGCACACAGATCACACTACACTACCCATTACACACTCCAGTATCCCCAGCTTTCATATATCCATCCAAATATTTAGAGTGTCTTTCTTCCTGGATACTAGAAAGGTAAACCACTTTGCCTGTGGCAAATTACTTAACACCGCTGTGACTGGAAGAGTGGAGCTGTAGGGTTAGGGCATGAGCCATTGTTATCTGTCCATTCGTCATTGGTCCGTCTGACTGGCATCAACTTTTAGTTGTGTCACATTTTCTCCATAAGTATAAGGGATATTTTCAAGAAACGTGGTATACTTGTTTGTCTTGTTACCCATTGTTTACTATCAAACAATTTGTTGACAAGGCTACCAGGGGCACCACAATGCGAATTCATCGCTCCCAAGTAACCGTATCTTTGATAAAAAAACATGTTATTGTGTAGCTGGTTGATTATTGCGTAAAGCACAGCCAGCAGTTATACAATAGTTCCTGGGTAATGTCCGCGGCATGTCCTGCATGTCTCAAGCTAAGTGAAGTGTTTCCTTGATGCTATAAGGCATGAGTGGGTTGGTAAATAGCTAGTAATCAAATTTGTTAATTCTTCAAAGGCCAAAGTAAACACAACACCTTGACACACCAATTTCATTTTATAACTGGATTTATGTTTGCAGACTACAAAAGATTGCAATATGTGGAGTTGTGCAACAGACCCTAATCGACCTCTTGAATTTTTCTTCACTTTGCGTAAACATGATGACACTATTGCTGACTTAGCTTTATCAAAGATGAAAATATGGAATTATAACAGGAACTTAAATGTAAGTTTGATACTGAATTCACTCTCTAATATCAATTTCCTTTTTAGCAAACCCATACCTTAGTAGCAAGTTCACTCTCAGCCCCATGTGGCTAAGTTGTGAAACCCAACAATTTTCCAAAATGTTGTGTAAATACCTACCTAGCTTTATACGAAGATCATACGCTCTTGCTGTTGAGGTCCTATCTAGGGCTTGCCTACGTACTTAATGAACATTCCCATTTGTACCGGTTTAGGCAGTGTCTACTCTAATTTCAAAAGTTTTCTCGGGGAAGGCTCCAAGCTGCACCTACCCCCAAGAAATTGCTTTGGGCCTTCAGTGCTTGCAAATGCTTATGGCTAAGCTGTCGGCTAGTTCTGATATGTAAGCCAAGAATTACTACCGCTCTCCATTCAGGTTAAGTTTTTGATTGAAAATTGTACGTCTGGTGCGATTGCTGTGATATCTTTAGTCAATTTGGTTTTTGGGAGGAATTTCCATATGCAAAATAGAATATGTATTTTTAACAATTGTGCAATAGTTGGGGCCAAAATAGTTTGCTAAATGTATGATATATTGTGCTTTGTTAGACATTGTATGCTGTCTGGTGTTGCCATCTGCTCACAGGAAAATGAGTAAGAAGGCTTCACAGAAATCAATACTTGACTATTCTATTCTCTATGGCTGGTCTATTTCAAATCAGTTGCTAGCGACCGATTGCGGTTAAAGGGTTATTGAATGCTGAAATTTCTCATGAATAACCAGTGGGTGGGCAAGCAGAAAGTTATCATGGTGGATTTTTCATTAATGCAGTCATTTTTATGGACTGGGTAGTGGGAAATTTTATATCGGTTTTCAGTGCCCTCTCAATGGTCCACTCCCCCAAAATATCAGTTTCAAGGGATAGGCATTAATTTGTCCAGTATAATTTTGCAGGATCTGTGCCTTGGAATTAAAGACGTTCTGATATTTGTAAGTGGAGAACTTGTATATGATGGACAAATAGAAAAGGGATGTGGAAACCAGGTCTACGATTATCACCAGGCTATCGACTTACAAGGAATCATTCGTAATTATAGCTTCAATACTACTGCTGACTCAAAATTGTATTCCTCTCCTGAATCTTACTTCAATTCTGAATTGGGCATAGGTACTACAAAGGTTGTTCCTGCATCAGGTAGTGAACTGGTTTCATTGTCTCCTGTGTATTGATGATGTCAGAAATGTTAAACTGAGTTGACGTGAAACACTTGTACATTGTCATTTAAGTGACCTGCATTTGAGTAAAACTAAGATTATCAATGGGTTACAGCTTTGAATTGAATTCCACTTCATCTGCATCTATTCTATTTCATTTATTTTATGTCAGTAAGAAGAAAACTGTAAGAATCATTCTGCTAAAGAAACACACAGCATAACTGGAGAAACTTTGCTTTTACCACAGATTGATTTGAAGGATAATGGAAAATTTGGCTTAACTAACATCCAGTTTCATTTATTTACTGCTATTTTCTACCTTTTCTTCAGAGCCAAATAGTAAAAAAACTGATATAGTGGTATATGATTATGATGGAAGTGATGATGTGGAGAGTGAAATTGCGAGGTAAATTTGTTTTCATTGTTTTTAGATAAACATCTCTTACCATGTAATTATACCACTTTAACATACGCAAAAAACATCAAAAATTCTTTGTGTATGAATCATACGATTAACGAATAAGTCCATAAAATTCAGTTACGGTATCCAAGTTTATTTTCCATGATTCTAATTTTAATTATGTCAAACAGCGTCAATTCCTTCTAATGAAATATACGAATACGAGTACGATTACGAATACGAGTACGATTACGATTGACTGAAAATACAAAATTACAATAGTAAATGGTTTGTTCAAAAAACATTTCACCTAAAATGGAAGGTCAAGGTCATATGAATATTTTGCAAAATCACCCTTCCTGGCTATGTGAAACATCTTACAAAGCAATATTTATGCTTAAATGATACACCAATATACCATTATCTTTAGAAACATAAACTTTAAATGCATAGAAATGCTTACCGTCGTGTTTTCTCCAAATAACTACTGAACAAATTATTAAATCTGTCACTCCGACTGATAAGCTTCTCACTTCCGGCGCACACCACAGGTGGCAGCACTGGCTAATCAAATAGAGCCTTTCGGGCGTTATACTTTGCTTTCTATAAGTTCCTCGCTTAGACCTATTTTTGTGTTTCTGACGTGAATACGGAAAATTCTCGGATTTTCCGGGGATTTCTGGCTCAAATCAATGTAATATGGACAGAAATGGCAGGAATTTTCATACAAAATTTTTCTTCCGCGTTCATTTTCACTTGACGACTCGGATCGATGACAACGACAACAGCAGAGTTTATGTAATTTAAGGTGAGAATCCGTTAACCAGGGAATGTTTTACATGATCTTGTGAGTACAGTACATATGGCAGCTAATGAGTACTCGGTGAAGCAATGATAATTGTTGGCTACCCACCGGTATCTACAGCCTAAATTTAGCTAGCTTTTTGGGGGGGGATACGCCTAGAACAGATTAAGGCCCTAAATGTAGTGTGTAGAGCCAGTGGAAAGCCTAAGTAGTTAGTAAGGGGCTGGTTTACACTCTGTACATCTATTTATTTGGAGTACTTTCTTTCCAGCTATTATTCGTGGAATGAACTGGTCACTACAGTCTTCAATTCCTTTGGCTTTGCAGATTCTAACAGCTGGTAGAAATAAATTTAAACTACAGTGTGCAAGCATACGATTCAAATGAAGCTTTTTCGTTATTGTCGTAACTTAAGCGCAGCGGTCTCGGATGCGGTAAGTGCTTGACGTTTTGTGTAATTGTTTTTTTCAATTGCCATGTATACAATATTTGGATTAGTTGTGCTAAACGTACATGCAGAATTGGATTCATTGTTATTATGGGATGATAATTCATGGGCGTCAAGAGTCATGCGACTTACCCTTGATATGAAGCTTTTTAAAGTTTATTAGACTTGTTTTGGAGTAAACTGAAAAGTCCTTAGAATACTAATTCCACATGGCTTAATGGTGTCTATGCTCTGCGAGACAGTAGTCATAGATTTTTCACGACAAATGCATGATTTAAATTGGTCTCCTAAGATATCTATCATTAAGTAATTCAGGGATGAGAATTCCCCGCGGATCCGCGGTTTCCCACGGAATTCGGTATTGAATGATCTCACTCAATTGGTCCGGCGCGATCGGTAATCAGGTGAACCGTAAAAGCGTTCATTTCCTGTTTTACTTATCGTCACGTAAAAGTATTGCATTTCAATGCATATTCATTGCAACACAGTGATTTTGTATCTACATTTGTACTACGATGAGTGTGTATGTATTTTATCGATCGATTGCTGACACGCGCGTGCGGCAACAGTAGTAATGTATATAGGCTTACTTACTGTTGCTGCGCGTGTGTGGCGAACACCTTCAGATATTATACACTACTGGGTGATGATTTTTAGTGAGCATTCATCGGCGCATTTTTACTGCAATAATTCAGGGCTCGACCCGTAATGCATGAGATGCTGAATGTCATAGAATGAGGATGTACCACATTGGAACTAGCCATTACCTTCCAAAATATAATGGTCGTTCATGGGTTCAAGATCCAAACCCCCCCCCCCAATAGCTTTGCGTCTTCGGCGCTCGCTGGTGCTGGTTCGCGTGTGTAACTTCGAGAAAAAAAACCTGCGGATTTTACAGATCGGCGTTCTTATCCCTGGTAATTCTTACATGTGATCACTTAATTACAGGTGGAAAGAGGTCAGATGGCATGAAAATCGACTGTGGCTGACTAATTGGTGCGTGTAGATCAGGTGTTGATGTTTCAAACGGTGTAGCCAAAATGATTGTATCATCAGGGGTAGACAAATTATCGAAGATAAATGAAAAATCCATTTTGTTGATTGTCTGTTGATTTTGCTGTAATTATTTCGTCTGGATAAATCGACACATAATTCATTTCAAAATCTGTGTCCAGTAGATTTGCTTTCAATAAAATAAAAATCTATTTGACTAATTTTTATGTATTCAAGAGTGAATTTGAATTGATCTCAAAACCAGAGAAAGCATTCTTCAAAAATGTAGAAAATCCTAGACTCATAATCAAATTCTGTGAAGTCATTTAATCTCTTTTGCTCAAATCAAGCCGTTGGCTCAGGTGGCTAAAATTCAATTCCTCACTGTCCTATAATGCCGAGTACGATGGAGTTTACACATTGAAGAACGTTGGGCAATATAATGACCGTCCTGCCACGCTGCATGTGAGACATAATCCAGGAAGAAAGACACTCTAAATATTTGGATGGATATATGAAAGGTTTGGGTACTGGAGTATGTGATGGGTAGTGTAGTGTGATCTGTGTGCATTTGTGGCCAGCACACAGATCACATTGTTCAACGGGGTTTGGTGCAGGACTCGGGAGATTTTCAACAACATGGAAGTAACATGTAATAAATGATGACTTGAATTGCACGACTACCTACCACCCCTCATTATTGTTGGAAAACTAAACGTTCGGCACTGACTAAAAATTAGTAATAACATTTTAGAAATGGCCAGAATTTTAACTTAGGTTCTATCTCATTTTTATTTTACAATTGCGATTGGTATAATTTCTTTTAAACGGCCGTTAAGGCTTCATGTTTCGTCTGCAATTCACTGCAAATAGTTACGCAACTACACACATTTCAGTGTTTTTGGCAGCTGTACACTCAATCGGCACCGTTCGTGACTAGCTTCGCTGCGGAATTATCATTAATTAACATCGCCATATAACATCATCAACTTATATTGTGCCTTAAAACCCTAACAGCCGAAATAATTGAAATGCACACACGATTTCTATCATTGAAAATTGAGATAGTGGCCATGTTTGTGTTTGCTGCTTCGCGTAAATCCCGCGCGGTGCCGATACGTCAAGTAAGACTGTATTGCTTTGATGCTTTGATAAACAGACTCCTAAGCAAGGTGACCTACCAAACCAAATCTATTGTCTATTACAATACTTCAATTTCAAAAGAAGAATAGGAAAAAAGTGAACAACAAGTGTGTTTGCATTGCGAAAAATTTTTCCCGGAAATATTTCTATTTCTGGCCACAACCTGCCTCGTCACGAGACTTTTTCAAGTTGATACAACTGCCACCGGGGGACCATATCTGTTGTGTTTTGGATTCCTCTAGCTACGACAAATGAACAACCAACTCTATAATCGCCATATTATTAACTCTATTTCTATCAAACTCCACCAGAGGGTGCCAATCCCTGGTACAATATATTTAGCTAACACTACACCTCCCTTCGAGGCCTTATACATTATATATGTATTAAATGAATTACCTTGTTTAATAAAGATTTTATGCAGTCAAGTTCGACGTGGTATTTGATTGTCTTATTTCAAATGTCTAACAGTCGTTACTAAATTATGAATTTAAATGGAATTAATTATAGGTCCAAACGGCTTGGAGGCTTAACTGTCCTGCCTGAACGTGTGACGTTTCCATCGGTCACATGTTGATTCTGAGAAGACACATCAATTTTCGGATTCTCAGTCGCCTGAGACATAGATAACTTCTCTGGACTCGACGGAACCGTAACGCGGTTATCGGAAGTATCTGGAATTTCGGCAAGGTGGCGACAATTTCGCCTAAAGTCACCATTCTCTGTTCTAACGACATAGGACCTGGGGGTCTCCTCACATTTGATGACTGTTCCTGGGGTATCACCTCCTCGCAGGAAAACTCTGTCACCGGGTGTTAGAGCGAAGCGTTCCCTAGCACGGTGACGATTGTCGTAGTTCAACTTCTGGCGTTGTTTAAGATGTAGTTCTTTTGCACGTAATTGCGTGATGTCCGGACTCTGTGGCTTCAGACTGGACTGTATTACTGGTAGAGTTGAACGAATTTTACGTCAAAACAACAGCTCTGCCGGAGAGTAGCCATTTTCGAGCGGAGTAGATCGATAAGCCGGTAAGGCCTTATGCGGATCTTTAGACGAACGTGACATGTTTTCAACGGTTTGCACGGCATGTTCCGCAGCCCCATTCGCTTGCGGGTAGTGAGGGCTACTCGTAGTATGCACGAAATCGTAAATTTTTGCGAAATCCTGGAATTCCGTTGACGCATACTGCTGACCGTTATTGGATATTTCAATTTTGGGAACACAATGCCATGCGAATATCGATTTTATGTGACGAATCTTACCAACATATGATGTAGACTGTAGTTTTGCCAATTCTACATATCGCGAAAAATAATCCACTATTACGAGGTATAACTGACCTTTAAACTTGAGCAGATTAGTTCCCACTTTTTGCCACGGGTGACACGGGAAATCTGTCGGCATAAGCTGTTCTGCACGATCATGTTGACGTTTGATGCATGTTTCACACGATTTTACTAAATCGTTGATGTCGCGACTCAATCCAAGTCACCAGATTGAATCTTTCGCTCGCGCGCGACACTTGATTATACCCAAATGTCCTTCGTGAATCCGTTTGAGCATTTCAGGTCGCAATTCCTGAGGTATTACGATTCTGCAACCTCTGAGCAATAGTCCATTATTGAAAGTAAGATCGCTTTTAACATTCCAGTACGTTTTTATGCGGTTGTCTAGTTGATTAGGCCATTCAGACTGAATATACTCACATATTAGTTTGCAAACGGCATCGCGTGATTGACTTTCTCGGATTTGCTCTAGTCATGATTTAGACGCTGGGAATCCCTGATAAATTGTGTTGACATACGCGGTCGTTTCTTCCTCGAATGAATCATCCACCCCGGCTTTCGTCGGAGCACGAGATTACGTGTCGGCCGTTGTCATTTTCTTTCCGGGAACATGTGAGATCGAGAACGAATACCGCATCAATTTAAGTTTGAAACGTTGTACACGCGGCAGAAGCTCTTCGAGGTTTTTCGTCCTCAACAGAGGCACGAGGGGTTTGTGATCGGTTTCGACATGGAACCGTAATCCGAGCAGGAAATTATCAAATCGTTGGCACGCCCATGCAATGGCTAGTGCCTCCTTTTCAATCTGCGCGTGTCTCTGTTCAGTCGGCGTCCTCGCTCGCGAAGCATATGCAACAGGGCTGTAATGACCATTAGATTGTTTCTAGGCGAGAACAGCACTGAGACCGTAAGACGATGCATCTGCCGATAACACGGTCTCGGAACGGATGTCGTACATAGAAAGAACCGGAGTTGAGCTCAGCAAAGCTTTTACGTCATTAAAAGCCTGTTCCTGCGTGTCTGACCAATACCAAGCACATTTCTTTGAGAGAAGGTCGCACCGAGGTATCGTATCTTCCGCTAGGCTCGCTGAGAATTTTCCAAGCTGATATGCCATTCAAAGGAACCTTCGAAGTTCCGTGATGTTCGTAGGCTGCTTCATTTGCATGATAGCTGCCACTTTCAAAGAATCGGCTCTGATCCCATCCGCACTAATGATGTGTCCCACGAATTTGATTGAAAGTACTGAGAAGACGCATTTATCGGTGTTCAAGGTTACACCAGCAGCTTCTAGTCTTCGCAATACTTCAAACAATCTACTATCGTGAGTTTGCTGGTCAGGGCCAGCTACCAAAATATCATCCATTTCGCGCACCACCCCTTCTATCCCATCCAGAGTTTTCTGCATACGTTTTTGAAAGTACTCTCGTGCAGAGGAAATTCCGAATGGCAGGCGCTTGAAAGCAAAGCGGCCAAAGGGGGTCATGAATGTTGTAAGCAACTACGACTACTCATCTAGATTAATTTGCCAAAACCCGGAATTAACATCGATTTTCGTAAAAATGCTTTTGCACCGCTGAGTTGAGCAAGGGTTTCATCAACTGTCAGTAGTGGATGAAGTTCCCTTTTGACACTTTCGTTTTACCGTTGTAGGTCTATGCAGATTCTAACACGTTCAGAGTTTTGTTTCGGAAAAACGACCATTCCCGCACACCAATCAGTAGGTTGATCGACCGGTTTGATGACACCCAAATTCTAAATGCGCATGAGTTCGTCTTTGACTCGAGACATGAGGGGTAAAGCAACTCTCCTGGGTGTTGTAATCGAATATGGTTGCGCATTTTCCCTCAGTTCGATTTTGTACGCACCCTCTAGTTGCCTCAATCCTGTGAAGAGTTTCGGGAATAGCTTCTTGTATTTATCAAGCATACTTGTATTCTCTTTGACAGTATCGAGGTTTGCTTTTGACAGAATGTGGAGTGCTTCAATAGCTGGTCTTCCGAGTAGTGACTTGACAAGGTTTCTGACAATGTATATGTAGGGATCTAACCGAATGTTTTCTCCCATTCTTGGCGGATTCCAAAGCAAGCATACACCTAATTTTCCCAACAGTCTCTAATTTCGCACGACCAGGTCCATATAACGTGCGATCTGTTGGTATTAGTTAGGGCGACGCGGCATTTCATTATAAGTTTTCTCGGAGATAGCTGTTATGTCCGCACCCGTATCGATCTTAAACTGGATATCCTGGCTTTTCAGATTTAGTTTGACCGACCAAGGACTGCTGGAACTACCAATGATTTCACCTGATTCAGGAATGAATCAACATCTTCCTCTACTCCTACCGGGTTTCAGCTTCCCCGATCGGCACACGGCAGCAAAATGTCCTTTCTTTGAACATTGTCGGCATGTTGCATCCTTCGCCGGGCAACGCATACGGTCGTCGTTTGGTTTACAACCACACCAGGAATAACGCATTTTTGATTTCTCTGGCTGCGACACAATGTTTGGTCTGAACCGGGCCTTCCCTGATTTGTTAGGGTTTTGAAATCGCTTATGATGAGCTCTAATCTCTTCAACATCACTGTTAGATGCAGAACCACCATTTCTGATGGCTTGTTGCTGTGTCTTTGCTGACTCACTCTCTCGCGCGATGTTTACGGCCTTTAGTAAGGTGAGCTCATTGTTCATCTGTAGTCGTCCGGAGAGTCTCTCATCTTGTAGTCCAACTACGATGCGGTCCCGTATCATCTCCTCCCGCAGAGCACCATAATTACAGTGTTCAGCGAGACTGTATAGTGCTTTGATGAAAGAATTGACTGGCTCACTCGACAGCTGAGTCCTACGATTGAATTTGGTTCTTTCATATATGATGTTTCGACGGACAATAAAATGTCCTTCAAACTTCGCTTTGACTGTTGGTAAGTCAGATAATTGTTGTTCAGTAAGGTCGAAGCTAGGTAAGATTTCATCAGCCTTTTCACCCATGTTGTAAATCAGTGTATTTACCTGGGTAGCCCCATCCTTTGTTGACAGGCCTTATGCTATACTGAACCTATCAAATCTCTGGAGCCATTTCGGCCATTCTGTAGGCTTAGATAAATCAAACGGTTCTGGTGGCGCGATCTGAAACGAGGCCATCATTCGCTGTATATCCTTAAACACGTGTAGTGTAGTCACGTACTTAGCTGTATCGTTTTAAGGAAGGTCCACGTCACGAGTCTGCGTCTGCTGACGTTGCTGGTCTTTCAGCTGAGCTTTTCAACCTTGAGCTGATTTTGTTGGTGATTCGAGACTATTTATCTTTTTGGCTGACAGAATATAATAGATCCCACTTCTGACACCATGTTTGGATTCCTCTAGCTACGACAAATGAACAACCAACTCTATAATCGCCATATTATAAACTCTATTTCTATCAAACTCCACCAGAGGGCGCCATGCCGTGGTACAATATATTTAGCTAACTCTACGATATCTTCGGTATCCTCAAAGCCATTTGACTACACTAAGAACATCAGTACTTTTGACGTGGATGCCCTTATGGATCCACATATCCAGCATAATGTTGACCCAGGTTGCGCTTCTTGGAAATAGTCATATGTTATGGACCGATTAAAATTATTTCGATGAAATCTTTGTGCGCTTCCCAGTGCGCCATTTAAACCACTTAGGCAGAAACCCGTTATCGCTGCTGTGCAGCTATATTTAGCGTTTAAGTTCAGTATTTTTTCACCAATATATGTTCCATCCGGTAATACATCCATTCGTCTCCCAGGTGATCTGCAACAATCACGTGGGTGCTCTCATATAATCAACGCTCTATAACAACCAGGTTAGATGAACCAGGAATACACGCCATTTTGACTTTTATTGGGTGAGTTTCATCTTTTTGCAGAATGTGATGAATTTATCTAATTTAACCCATGTTCAACACAGTTGAATATGGCAATGTTGGACTTTTATCTATTCCCCCAATGCCTTAAGCCTTAAAATTCTTTGAAAAAGTACTTTGACGTTTGCTGGTATTTCTGTTGCTTTAGTTAGCGGCAAACCATGGTAAACCAAGGCTATTGTGTATCCTCGTCCCTTTTATACTAGATTCTAAGGACTACCAAGTCTATAAAAAGAATGTTGGACAACAAACCAGCTGTGTGTTTCTACATGTGATAAGTTATGTAGCAGCAGTCCGATCGCCACTTGTCACCCCGGGAAATGACTCGCTGATTTGCTGGAGTACCTCCTGCATGTCATATTTAAGGCAAGAGCCATTGTGGTCACGCATGTTATGAACCATGCCAGCGACTATGGTGGGTAGATGGAGGAGATTGCATAAGGTATGGCGCTACTCAAGAGCAAGGACCCCTATGTCCCCCTTTATTTCCGTCGAGTACTGTACCCTTTCCTATGGTTTTTGCCAATATTTTCTAAATTTGGATTGATCGCCAATGGTTTTTCTATACGACCCTGCGGTATTGCCTTTAGCCGCCGGCGAAATCCGCCATCTTTTTTCTTGGCGTTCTTCTATATATGAACGCGTTGGATTTTTTCGCCAAAGAATCAAAGGGATTAGGAAGTTAAGGGAGTAATCACTCTCGTAATGGTGAGTCCGTTCGGTTTGGGGGCTATCCCTTGTTTCTTTTTTCCCGAAATAATTTAACTAATTTAATTTAATTTAATTCATTATTGTGACTGATTAATTGAATAATTATGCCGCCCCCTCCTAAGGTCAGCATCGTGGCGGTGAGGGATGTGGACATTTATTCGGTGCCTGGAATGACCACGTTGCATGTGCGTCGTGTAGGCATAAATCTGGCCAAATCTGTTCTAGGAGTAATCCTTGCAAGACTTGCGAGGTTTGGTCCGAGGACCTTTGTATTCGGGCCGATAAGGCCCGGAAGCTGAAAGATCGTCGAGTTAATAGTAGGGATTTGTCGGTTTCGGCCGACGTGCCAACCGACGTCTCTAATTCTATTTCAAATTGTATAGCCTTCGTTCAGTACCGGTCCGGTTCGGTTACCGGTCCGGACCGGTTTGGGTACCGATCCGGTCCAGACGTCACCCGGTTCTAAACTTCCGGTTTGTACATCATCTGATTCTGATGTTTCGAATCATAGTCATCGTCGCTAGGGATAGAGCTCGCTCTCCCACTAGGTCCAGACTCTGTGAGCGTAATAAACGCGCACGGTCTTCTCGCAGATCAAGGATTGATCGCGAGAGGGATTACGATCGTTATTGCAGGAAGTTTTGGACCTGAAAGATGCTTACTTTCAGGTTCCAATTCACCCAAAATCTCGGCGATTTCTCAGGATAAAGTGGAAAGGCCACCAGTTCCAATTCAGGTCTCTTCCATTTGGCCTCAGTACGGCCCCGTGGGTTCTCACCAAGTTGGTCAAATCCGTTCAGAAGGTACTTCAGTCAAGGGGTGTTCGAATGTTCGTTTATCTCGACGACTGGTTAATAGTCGCGAAACTCGGCTCAAGAATGTCGGGAGGCAATGACCTCAGTCTTGGACTCAGCTAGGGTTACGCGTAAACAGGGAAAAATCTCAGTTGACGCCGGCCCAACAGTTCACTTATCTCGGCATGGACTTCGATCTCCAAATCGGCAAAGTCTTTCCGTCTTCAAGAGTCTTTTCTTCAAGAAGCTGTAGCGGGAGTGCCCATAACCCTGAGTACAGCTCGTTACTGATCACGGCTTCTAGGCTCCATCAGCTCCATGGGTCTAGTGGTGCCCTTAGGCCGCCTCAGAAGCAGGCGCTTGCAACAATATTGGAAGGTCTTCTGGTCTCAGGCGAAGGGCAACTGGGAGACTTTGATTCCCGTACCTCCAACCGATCTAACTCCAGATCTGGATCCTTGTGGAAGGCCCTGAAGTTCTTTCACAGGAGAGTGGAGAGCCACCACGTTTGGTTAGCCACGGACAATTCAACGGTGAGGGCTTACCTTCAGAATCAAGGGGGCACTCACTCAGAAATCCTCACGGATCTGTCAGCCAAAATTCTTCTTTGCTGCCAGACAAAGGGCGTTTCCCTGACTGTGGCACATTTAGCAGGGAAATGACTGTGGCACATTTAGCAGGGAAAAGGAACGTGATGGCCGATGCTCTTTCCTCGTTGAGGTCAGGCTATTGCGACAGAATGGGTTCTCCACCAAGAAGTAGCCAATCGAGTTCAAGACATGTTTGGTAATCCGCTGCTGGATCTGTTTGCCACCCGGTTCAATCGGAGGTGTTTCTCTTTTTGTTTCCCTGTTTCCAGACGCGAAAGCATGGGGGGGTCGATGCCTTCTCTATGGACTTGTCGGGGATGCATGTGTATGCGTTCCCGCCCACACCAGTCCTCCCTCGCTTACTGGATCAAATGGAGAGATCAGTCAATTGCAACATTGTTGTGGTAGCACCATGTTGGCCGGCTCAGAAATGGTTCCTACCACTTCTCAACCTACTGTGCGACAACCCCAGGATTCTTCCGAATTTCCCATCGCTTCTGTCTCAGGGGAACTTTCGGCATCATCCAAAAAGCCAGTGGTTAAATCTGCTCGCCTGGCCATTGTCCAGTGATCCTTGTCAGCTTCAGGCTTTTCGGAACAGGCTGCCTCTTTTATGGCAGGATCTAAGCGGCCATCAACAAGTACCATATACGATGCCAAATGGGGTAATTTTGCGGATTGGTGTGCTGCAGGGGAAATTGATCCATGCTCACCCTCTGTAGCTCAATTGGCAGATTTTTTTCTGCATCTATTTGTAGTAAAATGTTGGCAGGTCATAACTATTAAAGGTTACCGCTCTGCCATTTCTCATACAATTTTTGGCGAATTTGTCAAAAAAGACTGTATTCTTGCTGTTTTTGGCTTGCTCGGCCCGTCGTTCTGAGATTCATGCACTTTCAGTGCGACAAGGTAATATTGTCTTCGAGCCAGCGAAGGAATTTGTTTCGCTGCAGCCTGCTTTGGAGTTTTTGGCAAAGAACCAACAGCCAGGCTCGGTTGGTGGTCAATGGTGAATTGAAGCTCTAAAACGTCGAACTGGGTCTTCCGGACAGGTCGTTATGTCCTGTACGGGCGTTGTGTTTCTATTTAGATTGCTCTGCTCCACAAAGGGGTTCGCGGGAGCGGTTATTTATTCCGCTGCTGGATCACCTAAAGGGTGATATTTCTCGGGACACAGTGCCCCGATGGGTCTCTTCACTGATCAAGGACATTTTATTGAAAGAGAATCTTTCCTCGGAGGGAGTTGTTTCTCATCAAGTGAGGTCTATGGCTACTTCCCGCACAGCCATTTCAGGTGCTCCGTTGGAAGAAGTCTGTTGGGCCGCCTTTTGGAATTCTCCATTGACACTCACGTTATTTTATTTACGGGATGTTTCAGGCCAGTTAGGCTCATTAGCGTCACTCGGTCCTGTTGTTATGGCTCAAGGTGTCCGCTCTTTCGGATCGGACTCTTTAGCGTAGAATTTTTATGTTTGTATTATCAGGATCACAAGGGGTGTATCCATGTGCATATTTTGAGCTCATATTCGCAAGTATTAATTTTGCAAAATTTGGGGGGCCCCTGAGCTGGACGGACTCACTGTGGCCAACCGGTCTTCCCTGTGCTACAGTGCTCCATTCCATGCTTGGGTAAGTGCTCTCTTTTTTCCCTCTTACCTTGCGTTTGAGCGGTGGTTTTTCTATCTACCTTTCCCACCATCCTTGTGCTAGGCTAGTCTAGCAAAAACCATAGGAAAGGGTACAGTACTCGACGGAAATATTACAATTTTGGAACTAAAATTTGTATTTCCGAGTAGTACTTACCCTTTCCTATGGTGGGAATCCCCCCCCCCACCTGCCCCACATAGCTGCATTTTTGGGTCTGCTATGACGTAGAAAGATGGTGGATTTCGCCGGTGGCTAAATGCAATACCGCAAGGCCGGGTCGTATAGAAAAACCATCTGCGATCAATCCATATTCAAAAAATATTGGCAAAAACCATAGGAAAGGGTAAGTACTACTCGGAAATACAAATTTTAGTTCCAAAAATTGTGATTTTTCACCTACAGACCTCCATTCCTCCCTGTGTGTTGACCTGTCTGTGTGTTCGCCATTCGTACCAGGTTCCAATAAGCAGACCATACTGATATCCAAGTTTCTGATTTTGTGGGGATCCCCTACAAAAAGGCGGCCATGCACTGTCGGGAAATAATCCGTGTGGTAGGTTACATCTGCATACCTTTCCTTTGTAACCTGACAATGGTTCACCTGGGATCACTTGGTCTTAGTAATATTAGTGACAAAAAGCCATTCAGTCCATATACTACAACACATGACCCCTCAGTTGTAGCACATTCCTTCAAGCAATTTCTTTCGGTTTTCTTTGCAATTATATCTTTCAGTTCTAGAACAAGGAAATGCCACAGAAAGGCAAGCCAGCTTTAGTGTCCTTTGGCCGTATCTACCTTTTGATGGTACAGATATTTTTGGTTAGACACTAACCTTAGATGCATCCCGAATTCGAATCACAGACCACCAGAACGTGTGTCCTCCATGTTCTGAGACACTTAGATGCATCCTGAATACTGAGGAGTTTGAATGACTTATAATATTACTGTATCATTGTGTCAATTTATGTCAATATTTGGTGTAAATTTTAAGCTGTTCAAATTGGAGTTTAAACAAGTTGTAGGGGTTGGTGTGATGGAATCTGTCCATCAGTCATTTTCTATTTTGTAACTGCAGGGTGCTGCCCTCTCTTGGTAAATACAGAATAATAGGTAATTGTGTTGATATCTTTTCGTCTTGCTTTTTACTGGTTTTTGGCTCTTGGACTTGATATTTGGAGAATAGCTGTAGGACAGGCAGAATAGCATCTAGTTATACACTGCAATATATATTCAAATTCAATTGACCAATATGTTACATATTTCTAATAATTTCATGCCACATGAAACCTGATATGGGATAAGTAAAAAATGCCCTGAGCTGCAGAAAACAATATTCGCTTTTATTCATATATATTGGATAATATTTAATATTTTTTTTCAGTGTCTGTGGGAAATCAAAAATATACCAGACTGCTAAACCACAGTGGCTCTGTTCTACTGATTTGAAAGGTAAGATACAATATTTCAACTTGTCTGAATGGAGCAGTGCAGTGCAGTATAAGAGCAGAGCAGTAATCGGGTTTATATGACTTACATAGTTAAATAAAATCAATGGGGTCATCTTCCTTTCGGTCTTATCCTATGAATGTGCAGCTTCTACTGATAAATCACTGAAAATACGAGAATTGTAGCATTAGCCAAGTCGTTTTTGACCTTAACCCACTGATTTATAAACTATTAACAAAGTTAATTTTCATGGACTTTCGCTTAAGCAAAGTCCGTTATTGCTATCGCGTGACACTTATGCATAACACAAGATACATAGTTGTTATCTTATTATCTTCGTGCATAAGTGCTGTAATTTCAGGAAGTCGATCTTAAGAATTTAGATTCTTGTTAATCATTATGGTTTTGTTTATCATTGAGACTATAAGCAGCAGTGCATACCCTTTTCATCTTTTCACAACTTCACAATTGAATGCCAATGGGTTAATACATTGTATAATGTCTATAATCTCAACTCTTTGTCTGATACAGTGAAACTTCGTTTGGATCCGACTTGCATAAATGTTTGGAGAATTGTAACGCTGTATAGTGTGTACCAACCAAGCTTACTCGTCTCTTGTCAGGCTATTAGAAAGCATCTTTCTAGTTGGCTTGCATTAGCGAGCCTATTTTAACGGCCTGGCTGATCGATAATCGTTTGTATGCTTGATACACAACGCTCAAAGCTATTTTTAGCACACTAAAATGCAATTTTTGTAGCCTGTAATTTCTCTACTAATTGGCGAGGGAATTGAACAAAAATGGAAAGCAAAAATGTATTTCGTAATTGGTTTTTCTTTATGGTGCACAAAGTTGAAAGCTGTGTGTTTCATATTTCATAAATTTACCAAAAAGTGTAAAAAATTCAATTTATTTAAGCATGTTTTTTATGCAGCATGTTTAACAGTCCAAAATAACACATGTGAAAATTCAATGCTATTTGTGCCGGAAGACCTTCATATCACCAAGATCCGACGCCTTGTTCGGTGGTTATGGGCTTTCAAAGATGAAACCCCTCAAAATCTTGGTTGAATAAAATTTGTGTTGACCCGGTTGACTTCCATCATGACGTCTTAACATTGATAGAGGTAGATCACCAGGTTTGCATTATTTCACAAACAAAATGGCGGCACAATTTAATAGGTTGATATTCATCATTTGTAGTGCGAATACTGATACTCAAGGGGTATGATATAACAATTAATTGTGCGCCATGTGTTAAATGATTCATCTAGTTTTGATATCCCGTGCATACGGTAATGTTGCATCAAGATACGAAAATGTGGTTTCGCAATGCGGGAATTTACTTCCATGTTCGCCACACGGCTGATTTACTGATAGCATCGGATTTTTGGAAATGGGTCTGATATTTACATGACTGAGCCTGATTTTTTGGAGCCTGATTATTTGTATTAGTTAGTTAACTGTGGCACAGTGATGAGCGTTCACATTCTAAACAGTCGGTTACAGTCGCATAGGCAATATCGCCTTGTACTCATGTGTTCACTGTGTGTATGTATCAGTTAAAGATAAAGCGCGCTACAGTGTATATCGCGCGTATCGACGATTTGTCTATTGAGTGAAGATGTAAGCTACTTAAAGCAATCCTATCATGAAATTAGTAAAAACCATGTCAACTTTGTTTCGTCAGTAACTGGCACTGGCCTCAAATTTGAAGAACTTGAGAGTTTCTGTCCTGATTGGTCCGTATGATTATGAAAAACCTCTGATGAAACCAGAAATCAGAGTTAGGAACTGCGCAATGTTCATTATTGATATTAGTTGAGAAAATTGTGGTTGAGGATGATCTTTGTTTTCATACTGTGTTCTTACTTTTTGTTTTCATTTTAGATCCACTTTTGCTTGCTCCTTCCTCGTTTGAAAATAAAAGTTTACAATTGACAACTGATTTGGATACATGGCAAAATCAAGGGTAAGTCCTGAAGAAGGACCTTGTAGATTAATTTTCTAACAATACACTAATAATGTAACCTATTGATGTGGCACTCAAAGGTGGGCATTAGATTTACTTTCAAATACACATTTGAATAAAAAAAGTTTGATTTGATGAAGCAATATCAGGTTTTCTGGAGCCTGAATTTTCTATATGTCCTGGTTTTAAGCAGCCATTAGTCAATGGAGGAACTCCTAACTCATCTACTTGATTTTACCCCCAAAAAAATATCTGGGGCCAATTGATCACAAACCTATTTTACAGTCCTTAGTCTATTCACCTGAATTCAATATGCAAATTGATAATTATACCGTGATTGCCCTTCTCTCTTTGAATGAGCAGGGTAATATGGCGTCACTCAATTTGTGTGAGACATCTCTTGTTCACTTAAAAAATATACTGAGGTATAATGGCGTATTAATTACAGTTTAGAGTTTTCCCTTAAGCCGAATCAAGATTCTTTTGGCTTTGAATCATCAAATAATGCAAATGGGAAGAGTGACCAGTTGAAACCCTAAATGCACATATTTTAGTAACAATTGAAATGGCCTATTGTGCAACCTGAACACTGCCAAATTGGAGGCCATTCTTTTCACAGTCCTGGCACTGAATTTGATGCCATTCATCTTAATTGGATTCCCATTTTGAAATTCCTCACAAACACAATTGGTGTGAGCATTTAAGAAGTGCCAATATTGGGTTAATGATTTAAAGCTATTTATTAATTCTTGAAAGGTCTTGTTTACTTTCCAGGCGGGAGGATTTACCAACTGTGCTAGATAAAAGCAGTCCAGACAATAGAGGAGAATGTGCATCACAATTGGAAAGTACAGGTATGTTGTGATACTGAGGTTGCAGGTTTCATTTCTCCCTCCATGTCGATGAGAGCGACATAAAGAAAATTACGACGGTTCTTTAACGCACAAGTTTTATTTCTGACACACGAAGATGTGTGGTTAACTACAAATAAACAAATAATACAGTATTCAAATTAACAAAATTAACAGAAATAAATAGAAGAATTATCAGTAATGTACATAGTAGGCCTAAATATTTCCTAAATTCTAATTCCAACAGATTTTTACTTACAAGAACCATGTCGAGTGTACGTCTAATGCTGGCAAAAAGCCCCGAAATATGCTACACCATGACTTTAAATAAAGTTCTACAGTACAGTAAACTATACACGGGTGAATGTGATATGTATAGCATGAATGTAAATTCTGGAAGCTTAATTCAAGCAAGAAATCTAACAGAATATAGAAATGCAGTAGATTAATTCAAAGAAATCAAACTCTAGAAACACAAAGTATGAATATCTAATCAAAGCACACAAAATAAAAAAAAATAAAAAAAAAGTTTAATATGTTACACGGCGCCCCCTTGACGTCTGATACTTGATGACGTCAAAACGTTATTTCATTACTCAAACACGCTGAATAGAAATATTAATACAATTCATATTAATTTCATAATGCAAAATGCAGTAACCAAGAAAATATTCAATTAATCCACACTTTCTTCAAGAACAGCAACCTTTGTTAACGGTCTCAAAAACTCGGAACCATTTTTGGTTCTTACTCTAATGACACGAACACGACCATCCGGACCCGGGCAAACTCCAATCACTCTAGCCAAAACCACTGGCCACGAGGTAGGTTGGTGTCAACGAGCAAAACCAAGTCACCAGTTTTCATTACGCGGCTGTCTTTAAACCATTTGTTTTGTACCGTTATATTGGGTAGATATTCTCTACACCACCGACGCCAGATATGGTCATCGATCATTTGGCTTTGACGCCACCGTTTTCGACTGTTGATTTCTTTCTCGCAAAATACACCTGGACATTCAATATTACAGGAACCTCCCAACAAAAAATGATTCGGTGTGAAAGGGGTGAAATCTGTTGGATCAGTACTATTATAGGTAATAGGCCTACTGTTGATAACAGCTTCGGTCTCAACCAAGGCCGTTCGTAATACGGATTCTGTTACCAATTGTTCTTTGAGAACCTGTTTAAGTACTCGTTTTGTTGATTTAACGAGTCTCTCCCATGCACCCCCAAAGTGAGGTGCACAGGGAGGTGAAAAATGCCATTTAATTCCCCGCTGAAGTAGAAAATTGTGTATTTGATGCTGATTTAATTGCAATAAAGCTTCATGCTTCTTTTTCAGCACCCACTAGATTCGTTCCATTATCATTAAATATCTCAGAAGGTTTAGAACGACGCCCGATCATATTTCGTAACACAAGAATGAATGCATCTGTCTCCAAACTATCCGCTAATTCGAGGTGGATAGCTATAGTAACCAAACATGTGAAAAGGCAACCCCATCGTTTAATTCTACTTCTTCCCTGTTTAACCAACATCGGGCCAAAATAATCAACACCAGTAAATGTGAAAGGTCGAGTGTAACCGCTTATTCGCGCAATGGGCAAATCACTCATGATTGGAACTGTTGGTTTGATCGTTCTTTTGCGACATTCTATGCACCTACAAATAACACTCTGCACCAAACTACGTGCTTTTAATGGCCAGTATCTCTGGCGAATTTCAGATATGACATGTTCAGGACCAGAATGATATAAGTTTTCATGGATATCAGTAATGATCAATCGAGTTATTTGATGCACAAAACCTGATGTTTCGCTTCGAAGGGTACATCAGCTCTAGACAATCTCCCCCTTACTCTAAGAACACTGTCATTAATTAATGGCCGCAAAGGCAACAGTGAACTTCTCCTAGGCAAAATCCCATCAGCCGCTTCATCTATTTCCGAGCGGAATAAAAGCCAACCACTCTTTACAGGACTAACATGCATGTGTGAAATAAACGACAAGAACTTTTTTATAGCTCGTAACACCCTGGCAACAAACCGACGCAACTCAAACCATGAAGAGAATTTGTCAACGTTAATGTTATCAGCAATAAATTGACTAATATCAACGGTGTTTAGCATTTCTCTTCCATTCTGAATAAATTAATCGACAACAGCCCTTGGACCAAATTTTGCGCTACTGATAATGTTGTCAATCTATCTTCGGCTAAATTAACCAAAACACAAATTCAAGTTCTCGGTTTAGGATTAAATTTCTCCCGCATAGAAAACAACACATTTTGGATTTCGTTGAAGGTATGGAAAGATCTCCTCCGGCTAGTTTTCAATACAATTTTATATTCATGAATTTGGACACCATTTGGAATACCCTTCAAGGTCAATCTAATCAGTTCTTTCCTCGGAGATTTTCGATTGCTCTCCAGGAACTTAAATCTATCAAAACCATCCGCATCTCCAAGGCTGATAAAGGCGGCAAAATTGTTATTCAAGATTTGATCAATTACAATTCTAAAATGTTTGCTATTCTCGGTGATTCCAATTTCTACAAATCCATCAAAAACAACCCTTTGAAAAAGATGCAATCAGCTTTTAATTTAGGTTTAAAAAACATCTCTAAGAAATTTCCTGACCATTCGGACTTCCTCTCCAAATTTAACTCTCGGCTTCCAAATCTTCCTTATGCTTATGGTCTTCCAAAAATTCATAAACCCAATTCACCGTTAAGACCGATCATTTCTAATATCAATTCTCCATCATATCGGCTCTCCAAATATCTGGCTAAAGTACTCTCCCCGGCTTTGGGTACTTTTTCTGATTCTCACATTCGGCACAATATGGATCTTTTAGACAAACTCAAAAATCTCAAACCTAATGGACAAAAATTTATATCTTTCGACGCTGTTTCCTTGTTCACTAATATACCATTGGAACCAACTCTCAATTTCTTAAGAAGAAAACTCCCGGACTCCAATCTTGATCTCCCAATTCCTGTAGAATGTTTACTTGAACTTTTGGAACTCTGTACTACCAATTTATATTTCCAATTCCAAGACAAATTCTATGAACAAATTTTCGGTTTCGCTCTGGGTAACCCATTATCCCCAATTTTGGCTAATCTTTTCCTTGAACACTTTGAATCCGAAATTCTCCCTAAGTACGCTGGCTCTAAACCTAACTTTTGGATTAGATATGTTGATGACATTCTGAGCTTAGTTTCTGATAATTTTGATCTTACCTCTTTTATTGACTTCATCAACTCCCAATATCCATCTTTGAAATTCACTTTTGAATGGGAACAAAATGACCAAATTTCGTTTTTAGACTAAATTTTTTATTTAGACAATAAATTTTCTCATTTGATTTTCTCAGTCTACCGTAAACCTATCAACGCCGAGGCATACCTTCACTTCTTTTGGACTGCGGAGTTTACAAAATTCCTTGTTTTGGCTGTGATAAAATTTACTTTGGAGAAACTGGTCGTGATTTAAAAACTCGAATTCCGGAACACAAAAAGGATATAATAAATCAAAAACCGGCTAGTGGCATAGCCAATCACGTTTGGAAAACTGGTCATCGTTTTTATTTTGATAAAGCCGAAATTATTTATACTTCCAGCAATTACACTAAATGCCACATAGTTGAGTCTGCCCTAATTACTCGTCACTCAGATATTAGTACCAATTTAAATAATGGCTTTTCTCCGCATAATTCCCTTCTTTCTAAGTATATTACTTCATGCCTTGCCAAACACTAATTATTTACTCACTCACCAATTTACTCAATTAACCTGTCCTCCTCTGTATATATATCCCTGTTTTTAGTCTATTTCTCACACCTGACGATGATCTCTAGGGTGAGATCGAAACGTCGTGTCTTTTAAATATTTTAGATTTAATGAATAAATTCTGGTTTTTAAATTCTTTTAATCTGTAAATAGTGGGATTTTATCTTATTATCCGTTCACCACGTTTGAGTGTGGTCATCGTTCTATCAACGGTGTTCATTCTTTGAGTACATAAATTACTACTTTTATTGAAATTCGAATGAACAAGTAATGACGATGTTTTAATACTTTCAACGATGAGGACTGGTCCACGAACAACTGATTGATCTGGCCAATCAGTTTCGCATAGACAAATAAATCAAGGACCACACAACCAAGCCTCGCACTTACTAATCTCCACCGCAGATAATCCGCGAGTACATACATCGCCTGCGTTTTGTTCGGATGGAACATACTTCCGTTGATCAGGACTCGAGTGATCGTGGATTTTCACCAATCTATTGGCTACGAAAGTCTTGAAACGAGTAGAGTTGTTGTTTATATATCTCAGTACTGATATAGCATCGTACCAATACACTATCCAGGCAAAGTTCAATTCTAAGAGTTCCTCCTTCAAAATAGACGCAAGCAAAACTGCGAGTACTGCGCCTTCAAGTTCCAATTTCGGGACTGTGAGCGTCTTCAAAGGAGCTACTTTCGTTTTCGAAACTAAGAAAGAACAATCAACTTTGCCATTCGGGTTTTCTATTCGCAGATAAGCCACCACACTGAAACACAATTCGGAGGCATCGCAGAATACATGTAGCTTTACTTGACTGACACTAACTTTCAGACCGATATGATGTCGATTCAACCGAAATTCAGTCAAAAAAGAAAGTTCGTCTTCCCACTCAAGCCATTTCTCAAGAACACCGCCTGTCAACGGGCACCATATCTCCTGGATCAAGCATTTCGATCTGAAAGTAAACGGTGCGACAAAACCACACGGATTAAAAATTGGCTTACGGTTGAAACCACTAGATGTTTCCTTGGTGTTCCTTCCATGAGAGTTGGGTTAAATATGAAGCTGTCGGACTCGATATCCCACCGCACGCCTAAAGCTCTTTCTACAGGCATCTCATCGAAATCGAAATCCAACTCAGGCTTTGCCCTTTCCTCTTTAGAAATTTGCACTAATACCTTACGGTCATTACTTTTCCATTTGGTCAGGTGAAACCTCCTTTCCACAACATCTCTGTAACCCCATGAGCTAACTGAACAGCCTGTGAAGGAAGACAAACAGATTTAAGTAAATCATCTACATAGAAATTTCTAAGAATAGTCTGAATAGCCAATTCACTATGCATCCCCGCACTGTCTGTTGCACATCGTTTTAAACAATAGTTGGCGACACATGGGGGAATCGGCAGCACCAAAAATATGGACAGTCATCTTGTAAATCTGAACAGGCTCATGATCTCGTAAATTCTCCTGCCAGAGAAATAGAAGGGCATTTGAATCACTCTCGAGTACACGAACCTGGTGAACATACCTTCCACATCTGCTACTAATGCGACAGCGCTTAATCTGAAGCGCATTAATACTCTGAGCAAACTATTCAGTAGGTCTGGGTCTGTCAATAATTGATAATTTAAGGAAACGCCATTCCAGAGGGCAGCTGCATCAAAAACTGCCCTTACCTTACCAGGCTTATTGGGATTCATCACACAATGGTGAGGCAGGTACCAGATCTTTTTACCACCTATGTTGTTCATCTCATCAACTGACAGTTTACGTGCATGGCCCTTTGCTATGTATCCATTCATTGTTTTACAATAGCTTTCCTTCAAGGACTCATCTTTATTAAGACGATATTTCATGTTTTTTAATCTGACTTCAGCTAAATAACGGTTATTAGGCATGACCGATTCGAAATATCTCCACAACATACCTACCTGGTAATGTCCATCGACGAGCCGACATGATGTATTTAAAATCTCTAAAGCGCGACTGTCATCCATGGATCGTGTCTTTTCTACCGTATTAGGATTTACACCAAAATTCTCAGTTAACCAAAATTGCTCGATTGTTTTATTTAATGCTTCATTGTTTATCGAAAGAGTATTTATACAGCATTCACTACTTTGAATACTACCTACGGGACCGAGGACATACCATCCTAGCTGAGTGCGGACGGCAATTGGGTCCTCAGAATCTTTTCCATGGCGTATATCTAATTGTAAGTGAGCCTTAGGCACATTTGCCCCAATTAGAAGTTTTACTTCGCAAGGGTCAATTGTTCAGGCATAAATCTTTCAAATGTTTGTACCCTAGTAATAAAGATATATTTTGTGGAGGACAATTGAAACCTCCATCACGTGTCCACGCTTTCTTGACTATCAATTCTGGTTCACAAAAGTCCTTTGGCTGCGGACCGAAAAACTCACAATTTCAGATTCTTTCGTCTGTGCGGAAGTTAAAGTATTCATTGTGAGGAATTTTGTTTCACCCATCAAACCGAGTTGTCAAATCAATCATTGATATTTCACTTGCCGAATCTAACAGAGCGTAGGTTTTAAGACAGCGGCCATTTTGGCCTTTAATGAAAACTGGCACTATCTGGAAATGCACACTTACCACCAACCTACCACTGACCGTATTACTCGTAGCTCTTTCAGCACTCTGTTTAATTGACTCAGCTGACTGATTTGAACTCTCAGTCCCCTGCCTCCTCAAATTTCTGGAGTTATAAGGTTGTGGTCCATTTGTATCGTTGTGTATGGTCGTGTGATGCCCACGCTTTTTACATATGTGGCAAGTACCAGTTGAGGGGCACGAATCGTTCCTATGGTCGAAGAGAGACAGTTGAAACATAATTTATACATTCTCACAACACAAAATCTCTCCGGTATGGATTTCTTAATAAACTCATTTCATTTTGAGAGGTTATGAGAACCATTGCATAAAATACACGTATAATAACTACTTCTAGGGATTGAATTCTCTTTAATTGAATTTACAGAAGACCTACTTAATTGGGTACTTTGAGTCCCGGAAGGGAAATGCCGGACGGAAGGTATATGAACAGCATACGGCCCGCACTCGGCATCAACTCTATCTCTAAGCCAATTACATAAATCGTTTACACAGGATTCTCTCTTTTCAGATATATTTTTAACAGTTTCGTTCCACTTGCTTTTCTTCTGGCAACTTTCTGCAACAATTCACAACCTCAGTAATTAATTACGATAGGTCAATTGACTCAAAGTTATTATGCAATCTCGAATATGGATATAGAAATTGCGCGACGTAGCTGAACTGTTGGACTGAATGACCGGACCATTGGATATGCTACCTAAATACGCCCGAGATACTAGTACCTTGTGTCCAAATACGCGTTTCAATTCCTGGAAGGCCTGGGCGTAATTTCGACCGGTGTACCTTAGGCCTGGACTAACCTTTTAGCATCAACTCTTAAATGAGACTGGATCGAGAAGATCCATTCTCCTACAATCAGTGAGACCATACCTTTTATGAATTTGTACGTAAAATTGTTCGACGAATTTTGGCCGAACAATTGCTGACCCGTCAAAAACTGGTATGTCAACTGGTGGCTAATCTCGATCGCTAGCCAAACGAGCAAAGGCTTCCATCAATGTCGATTCTGAATCAGATGATTCTGCAACTATAGTTTCCTGCCCTGAGATCAGCTCATCAATCCAATCATCGATTGCAGGAACACGATCAGGAATAGGATTAGAAAGAAAATTCTGATGATGTGGTGGTGGTTCCCGATTCAGCTCTGCATCTTGGCGCAACCATTGTCGAACGTTCTCATCTGGATCCACCAATTCGCCCTCCCGAACGGATGCGTGGGGCAGTTCACGATTATCAACAGGAAACTCGAGATCTGACTTTCGCGATGACACAACTGGTGGTTTTACTTTTGACAAATTTGAAACTGATGATCTCGAAGAACGGGAATCAACATCCTCTGAATAACGCGTAACACAGCCAGCTAGGGCAGCGCGAGTTTTCAACTGAGTGGCAGCTTGATTCTCAGACATTGCTTCTTGGTTCATTTAACAATTTATGTCGACGAGAGCGACATAAAGAAAATTACGATGGTTCTTTGACGCACAAGTTTTATTTCCGACAGACGAAGATGTGTGGTTTACTACAAATAAACAAATAATACAGTATTCAAATTAACAAAATTAACAAAAATAGAAGAATTATTAGTAATGTACATAGTAGGCCTAAATATTTCCTAAATTCTAAATCCAACAGATTTTTACTTACAAGAACCATGTCAAGTGTACGTCTAATGCTGGCAAAAAGCCCCGAAATATTCTACAACATGACTTTAAATAAAGTTCTACAGTACAGTAAACTATACAGGCGTGAATGTGATATATATAGCATGAATGTAAATTCTGGAAGCTTAATTCAATGAAGCAAGAAATCTAAACAGAATATAGAAATGCAGTCGAATAATTCAAACAAATCAAACCCTAGAAACACAAAGTATGAATATCTAATCAAAGCAGACAAAATAAAGAAAAAAGAAAAAAAAAGTTTATTATGTAACACTCCACTTACATTCACTCATCATCTCTCTCCCACCCAAGCTTGTCGTAATCGAATGGGGTCATATCTAGCTGACTTTATGTCTTTCATTGTATTGACCCATGGCTTCACTCATGAGCAGGGCCCCGCATCCATACTATCCACATTGCATGGCTTGGATAAAAGGGACTTCATCATTTAAAATATTTAACTATATCCAGAATTCACACAAAATCCATAAGCCCTTTTGTTTTAAAAATGCCATACGTATGGCACTTGATGTGCTGCGACATTTTCGAAACTTCATGCACTTATTTATTTAAACCCACGTAGAGCAGAAGAAACGCAAGACAATTGACAATGTGAGACAATGTTTGTATGAAATAGAAATTGAAAATTCAGATTTTTTAAATGAAAATGCAATATGCACTGGCAGTGCAATTGCGTGGGCAGTGAAAGGGTTATGGACTAATCATCATCAATGTACATCCCTGTTTATGCCCTCTACTCAACTTCAGTATAATGAGGGTATATAGATTTACCCGCGTCTGAATACATGTCCGCCTCCAAATGTTTTTTACACCATTGAGGCTGCAATTGTCAATTGATTTTTTATAGACTTTCCCTTTAGCGAAGTCCATTTTTGCTACCACATAGGACACTTGCTAGTTTGGTACAAAATAACTTCCGAAGGAAGGTTTAGCTTCTCTTCAATGCAGTAATATAACCTCTAACCCTATTGAATTTCATCACAAAGCCTTGGGTATTTGCTGATTTAGTTATTTTTTATTGGATCTACATTCCTTTTTTCACAAGAACACATGCGTTGTTACGATGCTCATGCTTAATACACGCATCACTCTGACTGCGGCTGTTGTTATTGATCACCATATCTTGTTAGTTATATGAACAGCATGCCTCAGGCTTGGCCTAGTTAAAGTTTCAAACTTCGTTCAACTTTCATCACTTCAATCGACAGCTTTTACTGACAATGGATTGGAAGAATAGCCGTTGATTTTTAGCCCACTAGGGACGTTAGTCCCAGCGGGCTATTGCGTTCACTTTTCATCCGTAGACGGAATCCAGTTATTTTGGGAAGTTTTGAAGACGCTCTAATGTAATGTATTGATATTTGGGTTACACGTGTATCTACCCTAGACACATCTTCAGCCCAAAAACTGGCCCTGTCAGACTCAAGATGGCCGACTGGCACCCATTGTTGTTCGCCAAAATCAGCACTTTTTACACATTTTTGAAGTTTTTGAGGGAAATTTTGAAGACGCTTTGATCAATTACCACCCTCTGATATGTGACATCATATGAATTTTATTTGAATATTTATTCATATTGTGAAATTTTTTTTTTGAAAATATAAAATAGTTTCCCTGCCGCGCCTAACTGCACCCTACGAAATTTTGGACGTAGAACATAAACAAATGTTTATCTTTGGTCTTATTTGACTACAAAATAATTCTTTAAGAAAGATAAAATACAATATAAACTTCTAGAACTTTGAAGTCACGAATTAAAAAGATTTTTCAAGCAATGCCCTTACTCCAAACAACGTCTAGCTTTCAAGGTAAACCACACTTTTCCCATGGGCGATTTATTTGGTTTACCTATGCCGTCACTTTAGGGCGAGTGTGTCCGCTTTTTCATGGCACAAGATTTTAAGGCAATAGCAGTGCCGATTTTTGTGAGTGCAAACGGTTCTTGACATGAGCGCCTAGCCACCTGCAAAGATCCAGGATCGTAGCTATCATTTCCTTGGAGATTTCTTCTGAAAACGGTAATTTTTTACAATCGATTTTTCCGATCCTCGGTTTATGGCATAAACATCCTACCACCTACTGTCTTGAACTCCATCCTGGTCGTAGAACTCGATCTCCTAGTTTTAACTCAGACACATTGTCTGATAGAATTTCTTCTGGTTTCCCTCGTTTAGCAACAAATCTTCTAACAGCTTGAAGGAATTCCTGTGTTGTCATGTTTTCATGTTCATCACTACTTCTAGATGTACAGCTCTCACTGATAAGCATGTTAATAGACATAACCATATATTATTCACCTCACTACCTTCCTTCACATTAAAATGACCCATGTAATCCAAGACCAACGTAAGTGAACGGTTGATATCTCATCAATCTGTTTGCCGGTAGTGGAGGCATCGAAGGTAATTCATATGGTCTGCCTTCTAGCAAACGACATACATTACAATCATTCAGTACTCTTCTAACTATTACTCGGCCTCGAGGAATCCGGTATTCTTTCTGACTTCAGCAGTAACTTAGGTTGACCTCCGGGCAACTTCAAGTTAAAAATATAGCTGCAAAGCAGCGATAACAGGTTTTCTGACTAGTTGGTTAAAATGTCCTACTTAGATTTGAACGAAATCCATCTTAAATCAGTAGATAGACAACAGATTTTATAGGAGCGCCATCTAGAGTTCAACACTAATACCAGATATAGAGAACAATGTGCTTCGCGAAATACAAAGTACTCTTTGTACCAAGTTTAGTCAAAGTAGGATAATGAAGATGTAGTAACAGAAATCATGAACTACGATTTGGCAATTTTTGGATTGATTGGTGGTAATGATGGATCAAAGCGTCTTCAACATTTCCCATTCAAAACCTCTGCAAAAGTGCTGATTTTGCCGAAGGCCGCCTTCTTGATTCCGATCTGGCTGTAGAAACAAACATAACTAACTATTAAGACCATACATAAAAGCATATCGAAAACTTTAAGAAGACTAATAAAATTTTATTTGATTTGAATTAATGATCATAGAACAGATTAATAGGATTGCCAAACATATTCAATAAAATCAAACGTGTGCGAAACGACGCGAACATGGCCCAAATCCGAGGCCCAAAAACTCGCATGGAGAGCTTGAGCGACAGACAAGTTCATGCAAGTGCCACCAGGGATCTTAACAGGCAGGGGTTAGGTCATGGCTAAGTGTAGCGATGCCATCAATCAGGTTATAATCCCTTCAGGAGGGATGGATCCGATGAGACGTAAAACAAAATTAGATAAATAGGCTTTTATGTGGAGCTAGGTCTACTATATGTAGATGTGGCAGTAGGCTAAGCTTATACAAATGCTTTTCAACGGGCCGGAAGGGTTGGACCACATGAAATCTTGTTAACAGTGTCCGGGATTAAAAACCCGGAAGTGAAACAAATTGAGTTGTATTTCTAGGATTATTTGGGTGGATATGCAGCACCCAAATACATCAATAGGGTTGGACGATTAACTCTACACCTATGTCAATGATGCCGACCTGTAAACCAAGTGAAATTTGTTTGAAATGCATCCAAATGATGATAATTCCTGTTTTTCCAACTACGTTCTTCACTATTGCCTGGGTGTGTTAAAATGAAATCCAGATCGGTTACGTTATTTCATTTGTCGGGTAGAGTTTGCACGATCAAATGGACGGCCACTCCATTCTAGTCGGTATTGGCATTTTCTTCAATACATTCAAATAATTAGGGTTTTCTGTTTCTTCACAGAAAACCCTATTGAGATTCGTGTGATTATTATTAGGGTTTCTGCTGCCTTCGCAGAAACCCTATTGTATTCCTGCTGATTATTATTATTATATTCTTTTTCACACTGGATCTTACTGAAAGGATATAAACAACTGCAATTTACTTTCACTGTCGGTGAAACCAATCTGTATCGCAAGTACTACGCTGCAATGACAAATACTGTATATAATATTAATCAGAAATGCACTGTTTACTCACTGTGAGCCTCTAAACATAGAAATTTATGCCCGATTCAAACAGTATCCATCTATGTATGTGTATTGCCTACCTGTCATTCCCACAGCGGGTCAGTACGTGTGTTTGTGTCAGTGTCCCTATAAGCAGTGATAGAGCTGTGTACTAGATCTGGAGTTTTTTATTATTTTTTATCTCCGCTACTATATATGTGGCGCAGTGAATGAGGTCAGTCTCGAGTGAACGCAACTGAGGAATTTTTATAGCCTTGTTTGTCGCATATACAAGCAATAGCATCCTTGCAGTAACTTCCCCGGATAGAGCTAATGAATGCAGCTATCCTGAGAGCCTGGATGACTATATCCTGCTAGCATTACAATATTCCTTGACGGATTTACTTGAAACTTTCGAGGGATGTACAGAACACAGGTACCTTGAGGTAAGTCGAAGGGATCTTTGATTGGGTATCCCGTTCACCCACCAGGGGGCGTTTTACTTTTGAAAATTCTGACATCAAAAAGTTACTGTGTGAGAAAAATTTTTGTCTGCGTTTTAAGCTTCGGCTGAGCACGAAAGTTGTTCATGACAGCCCGGAGGCTAAAAAGTCAATGGCACGCTCTATCTGCGATTAACTGTTTGGGCTCTACGGGCTCGAAAATGGGACCCCAAATTTTTCAAAGAGATTTTTGCTCCTAGCTCCTTTACCGGTGGAGATAGAATCGTGGTTGCAATGAGTGATCAGTAGCCCTTGACAAGACGCTTGTATTGATGTATGGTTTAACTATGTAACTCATATGGTTCTCCAGTAGCGCCATCTATAAGACGCTGGAAAACACATTTTCATCTGTATCGACTAAGGGTATCAATGGATTTCTATAAAAATTGATACACATGTACCTGGTTACTACATGCAACGAACCCCTCACGCGATTAGTTCCTATTTAAACCACTAGGGGGCGTAAATTTTGGAAAAATAGATTTCGGCATCCATTTTTCGTATGTAATGCGGTCTGTTTATTATGAAAATCACAAAACTTGGTATAAGTACAAAGACATGTGTGTAATATACCAACCTGCATGATTAGTCCATACAACTGCCACCAGGGGACTGTGAAAACAACGATTTTTGCTCCCAGGTCCTTAACCGTTGGTGATAGAATCGAGGTTGAAATGTGTGGTTAGTAGCCCTTTACAAGACACTTGTATTGGTGTATGGTTTAAGTAGGTAACTCATATGGTGCTCCAGTAGCGCCACCTACAAATTGTTGGAAATGCATTTTCATTGATATCTACTTATCGGATGGAGGGATTTCTATGAAAATTAATACACATGTACTTTGCTACGAGGTAATGGTAGAACACCGTATCACCTATTTTCACCTGTATCACCAAGTTATTTTCCCTAAACTTGGTACATCATTACTTTGCACTTAAGAGCCATGGGTCAACATATCCATGATATGGGCTGACCCATGATACAGGCTGACCCCTAGGTGGCGCTTCTTCACAGATAGTGGTATGTAATGAACTGATTTCAGTGAAATCTTTTGCAACCTTCCTAGTACGGTATTTAACCCGGCAAGGCAGAAACCCGTTATCGCTGCTTTGCAGCTATATTTATTCATTTTTTTTTCCACACTTTTTTTGTCAAAAGTACATAGGCTTTTTTACATTACCGCTGTTGCCGATACAATCTGTCTGATATCATTCAGCTTACTTCTATCTACAAATGCTCAATGCGTATTTTGAAGAATCAACGTTACAAAAGCACTATTGGGCCGTAAACATCGAAAATTGAGCCCCATTCAAAGAGCCGACATGTTTTTCCAAGTCGTCTCCGAAATCTACCGCACGTTTCTTGTCACGTCGATTATCAATTCAAGCATAAATTAACAAATTTATTACCCAAAGATTGCACATTCAGCCGCAGTTTTTAAAAACTAGTTTTAACAATAGCCCATTTTCCTCATCAAATCATATTACCGATACACATGAAATTTACTACTTAAGATTTTAAGCACTGTTGAGCCGTAAACAACGACTAATCGACGTGTGTCGCTACATCGTCGTTCCGGGGATCAGCTGCGAGTTTTTCTATAAGGTTTCTCCTCATCATGAGAATCAAATCGAGTACAGATTAATTTATTACTACCTGTGATTTGGCCATAGGCTTCGAGCAGTTAGTTTAACAATACCTTTTTTCTTTACCAAATTAACTGTGTATTTACTAAGATTAATCATTTGAGTACAGTGGAGTCGTAGGCCTAAACTAACCACATCAAAGAGATATAGCGGAGAAAAGCTGTTGTGTCAACGAGGTATCAAAATAAAAGAATATATTACTTAATTCGGCCGCAGGCTTCAACCATCTATCAATTCTCTATATTTCCTATAGTACATACCGAACTTTGTCTAATGCACAAGGTATTTACTAAAGTCAAGGATATGACACACTCCTATCCGTATGCTGGACTCACACTTGACATTCGGAGTAAGCGTTCGCTGTGGGGGAAAGGAGATCGTTCGCTGTGTCGCTTAAAGTGTTTATCGAGTGTTACGCGGCCTTAAGGCTTTAGGCCTACCGGTACTGAGCTTTACAGTCTCAAACAAACACAGTATAATTGTTGCGTTTATTAACGGACTCATTGGATTAAACTTCAAAACAAAATTTTCGATATTTAGGAGGGTTATTCCATAGGCCTACGACCAATCTGTCGGGATGTTAGGCCTACGCATATACATAGGCCTACATAGGCTAGTAGCCTTTACTAGGTTAAAGCTAAGTTCACTGGAAAGGAGGAATCAGATTTATTAAAATGCATGTTAATTAGTGATTAACTGGTTTATGACTTGCAACAATCAATCACAATTATCAATTTTATTGGCAAAAATGAAGATTTTTTGGAAAATTTTGTCTGAGCAGACAAGCTTTATAGGCCAGACTTTTCATTTGAGTAATTTCATCAAAAATGAAACTGGTATTTCATTAATTCCTAATGACTTAAGCCGGGTGTAGGTCGGCTTTGCGACGGCTTGTGACTCACTGCAATGCCATTCACTGCGACCGGCAATTACGCGGGATTTATTCATAAGAAATTACTATATGCACATTCAAAATGGTCAGACGCTGTTATATTTCTGACAGAATTGAAAATTTAGCTTATAGGCTGTTAGTAGTCTTAGTAGGCTGTTGAGAGGACTTACATTTTATGAAAAATTTTTGGCTGGAAAGAGGAAAAGAAATTACCAATGTACCCCACAATCAATAAATCTCTATTTTTTCCTGCTGTTTGTATCTTTATACATAGTCCCGTTTAACTATTAGGCCTATGTATGTTTTCATCTACAAGCGAATGTGGTCACGCGTCGATCTCTATGAACCTTAAATAGCTTGTTTGTATGCCTGGTACCCTTGGCAACACTTGACGTTTTGTTTCGTGACGATTCAAACACAGGATTATGAAGCAGATATGTTCATACCAGATAAAATATATTTAGATAAGAGTTTGTTGTGCGGGGAGAAACCTCTCTTTGAATTCACAGTTTTGGGATAATAGCTGATATTATAATGTGTCTTTTCTTAGATCATTGCATGGATAAGTCAGCAATACAATACTTATACCTTTATTAAATATTATTATTGAAAATATTATTCAACAAAATAGATTATCAAAAATAAGCAGTGATGGTTGGACAGATAGAAATATTCCTATTGCATTTATCTTATGGCACAGGTGAAGGCCCTTTCTATCATCTACCTTCTTCACAGGCACTTTCATCCAGGCGTATAGGCCCCATTAATTCTCTCCTGGCACTCATCTGGAACAAATAAGGCACACTTAAAATCTTCAATCGTAAACTTGCAACTATGCAAATATGCAGGTTTTCTAGTATCCCTTCTAAGATATCTCTGATCAACATTATCTTCAGGTACAGAATATATCTATTTGGCTGATTTTCAACATTATTACTACTGAATTACGGGTGTTGAAATCATAGTATCCTCCACAACTACCTGTTGATTGGGAAATGAGAACTGTGGATTTTGATCATTGATGCTGAAGTTATTTTATCTTTATTATATTCTTAAGGTACAGAAGATGAGACAGGAGAGACTTGGACACCGACTTCCATGTTCGATCGTGCTGAAATAAACCTAGAGGAATCATGGACATCATTACATGAATTTGATAAACATCAACGTGGTAGAATTTCTGTCGACATGGAAGGTGTGTTATATTTTCTTGTGAGATAGAATTGAAATCATCAAATATAGTTACAGTTTTGAGTTGCTACCATAGATCGTACTTAGTGATTGCTTTGCTTTACCAATTCTGGTAATTGTGCTAAAACCCTATTGTTGTTTTTTCTCATAATGTTAGGGTTTATTGTCCAATCAACAGAATTCCCTATTTACATCCAAATCTTATCGCACATGTCTTCCCATCTTTAATATGTTCCCATTGAATGATCCTTTGATTCCTATATATTGAATCGAAAAAGTGAAATGATGACAGAACTACACCATTTGCAATAACAGGGATGAGAATTCCCCGCGGTTTCCCGCGGATTTCGGTATTGAATAATATCAATTTTCCAAATAGTCCAAAATTGATGTAAAAGTATGGGGGGGGGGGGTGATGATCTCATTCAATTGGTCTGGCGCGATCGGTAATCAGGTGAACTATTAAAGCGTTCAGTGCCTGTTTTACATATCGTCGCGTAAAAGTATCGCATTTCAATGCATATCGATTGCCACTCTGATTTTGTATCTACTACGATGAGTGTGTATGTATTTTATTGATCGGTTGCAGACACGCACGTGCGGCAACAGTAGTAATGTATATGTATGTATAATTCAGGACTCGACCCGTAATGCATGAGATGTGGTTCATGGGTTCAAGATTGCTCTAAGTGCTCGGAAAAAGCTTTTAATTTCTAAAATTTTCCCCAAACCCCCCCGAGTGCTGAGCCATCAGCTGGTTCGCCTGTGCAACTAAAAAAAAAAAAACCCGCGGATTTTATCGGTCGGCGTTCTCATCTTTGAATTAACTCTTTGCCTGCCAGGCCTTTTTTCAGGAAATGCTGCGCTTTGCCAGGATTTCCGTATTATTCAGATATTCATAAAACAAAAACTAAACGAGATATCATCATCAAATTTGTTTTATTTTGTTCATCTCAATCATCTCTATCATCTCAATCACTAGTGCAGAGGGGTTATTTTGCATAAAATATGCCCATTCATGCTTGTTCATACCCCATTTCAATAGATGACGTCACTAACACACTTCATTGAACGACTGATGATAGTTTGTGTTAGTAGTAAATGCATTAAACTAACTGGTGTTGTGCGATGAATTCGCCATATATCGTTAAAGTTAAGAAACAAGTCAACCATACCTTGACCATAAATTATTACCGCATCTAAAACTGCGATCTTATACTACACCCCGGTGTTATAGCTTCCGCGGCCATACATAGGAAGAGGTTTCATTCCCAAGACTCAATATTCAGCCACCCTCTGATATGTGACATCATATGAATTTTATTTGAATATTTTTTCATGTTGTGAAAAATACTTTTTTGAAAATATGAAATAGTTTTCCTGCCGCACCTGCCTGTACCCTACGAAATTTTGGACGTTGACCATAAAAAAATGTTTACCTTTGGTCTTATTTGACTACAAAATAATTCTTTAAGAAAGAGAAAGATAAATACAATATAAACTTCTAGAACTTTGAAGTCACGAATTAAAAAGATTCTTCAAGCAATGCCCTTCCTCCAAACAACCTCTAGCTTTCGAGGTAAACCACACTTTGCCCATGGGCAATTTATTTGATTACTTGGAGCACAGATTCTCTGAAATTCTGCCAAAAACTTCATGCCGAAGATAGGTTTATGAGTTTCCATTCATAATTCGAAAGAAGACGTCTTTTTCTTGATATTTTCCCGCGTCCTTATTTTCAATCTAATTGTCTGTAGAAAGTCAGTCTTCTCCCATCATTTGAAGTCAATCCAATAGTTTTCACTATTTTTCATTTTCTCTGCTTATAATCTCTAATTTAGACTACCAATGTTTAATTTTGATGCTGATTAAACATAAACATAAACATACAATGTAAATTTAGGGAAGTCCATATTAAGAATTTCGTTTCTTGTTTCTAATTTTTAAGGTGATGTTATGGACGAATATTTGAGTAAGTCATCAGTCTCCAAAAATATGAATGATGAATCAATTTCTGAAGATAATTGGGCTGATAAGTAAGTTGAATTTTCTGAAATACATTAAAAGGTTATATCATTAAAATATGCTGAAAATTCTTGCAGCTATAGAGTCTTCAGGGGTTTGTGCGTGTGAAACCGTACACCCCGACGCACATGACAAACAATCATGTTGGTTCTTAAAATATTCATTATTTATCGGGTTAACTCTTTCAATGCCATCTTGCATTATTGTAAGATGAGCTGTCTTTTGCTGCACTACTCTCACATTTATGCAGAATTCATGCACATTTTTGCCAGACGGAAGTTGACTCATTTTGACAATTTGCTATTGACTGATTCCAAATTCGGTACGCGGTAATAATGCCAGAGGTTAAAATGCCAAAGGTATTAATTCCAGAAGTAAAAATACCAGATGTAAAAATGCCAGGGGTGTAAAAATGGTAGAGGAAATAATGCCAGAAGGGTAAATTGATTCAATGTTTATAAGAAACAAGTGTATCAAACTATTCATTGAATTGTTGCTTTGATGTTATGAATTACAGCAAACTAACTTGAAAACTTTTGGATTTTAATTGTCATACCTAGAAATATGCTTTATCTGAACTCTGTATTTAATATGTAAAATCTGTGCATTCATTCAACCCTAATTAATATTCATTAATTAGGGTTTGTGCTGCCTCGGCAGAAACCCTATTGCATTCCCGCTGATTATTATTTTAACATATTTTCCACTGAGTTTCGTCACATAAAAAGCATCTTCTATCAGATTCGACTTTACTAACAACTTTGAAATGAAATGTTAAACTCTGATAATGATATAACAGACTCTTTCTGCGCGTAGATTCTATGGATGTACTGTGCTTCCTATTTTAAACTTCAAATTACTTAAAGATAACACCGGTGGAAATAGCAATATCATCAATCATAGCGCGCGTACTGGCGTGAATCTGAAAGTTGGTGACGTCATTTCATAAATAAATGAAGAAGGAAGGCTCCGAGAATATCCAAATCACAGCTAACTGAATAACTGGGATTCGACCATTCACAGGTTAAAAATGTACTTTTCTTAATTGAATTGAATTGTTCCGATGAAACGGCGGGTCATACTAGTTTAGCGTCAGAAAATGTCAGCATCAGTGATAACTTGTTGTCGTTGATATTAAATGGTCTAAAGTCAGTTTATACATCACATACATTACAAATTGGAGGTCCCTTGTACATGACATCATGATGCAGCGGCATTGGTGATGTCATAAAAGAACAAAGTCAGTTGAAAATACCTACCCACTGCACAGATAAAGAATGATTGCAGGCCAGCAAGTGATGGTACCATTCGTGATTATGTTTTTATAATGGTTATCGGACGTCAATTTCATATGTGAATTTTAGTCCCCATCTGATTGCTTGACTAGTCAGACTGACTTGTCACTCCTCTTCCATACTAGGTCTTCCCTCCTGCATAGTTAACCCTAGGCCTAATTTGTGCCATGGGCCAAATTCGGTTTTGCTATTTAGTCGACTATTTGTCAGAACTAATAATAACAGAATGCGCTTAAACTATCACTAGGGAATGGTAAAAACACCATAGCTTCGTTATTCTCAATGTAAATTTCCCAAAACTTGGCACATTAGTGCTTTGCGCGTGGTAGCAAATGCGCGTAGTAGCACATGTGGGTCAACATATCCATGTTGTGAGCTGACACCTAGGTGGCACTCCATCGAAAAAGTGGAATATTACGCACTGATTTTGGGTGAAATCGTTGCTCACATCCCTGTACGACATTCTATCCGAAAAAGCAGAAACCCGTGATCGCTGCTTGCAGCTATTTTTTAGACTTTGTTCGCTTTTTGATTTCAATTTTAAAAGAATATGTGCATTAATTTTTTAATATCCAATGATCTAAAGATATGTTGTATCTCAATATCATTTTTTGCATAAGAATATCAATAATTTTGATGAATTTCTTGCTTATGTCAGACTTTATTTTATTGATTTGTGATTCTCTTTATTTTATAAATTTGTAGGCTGAGCCTATTACTATACAAATGGAGCGACTTTAAATGACATGGTTTCCAGAGCAAAGGCTCTGACTGTGCAACTGAGCATATATTCATACAAATCATTCATTAGAGCATTATCCATTCTCCAACCCCTATGAAGCTGAATTTTGAAAAGGGCCCTTGTTAAAATTTATATAAGCGTTTTCGCAAAAATCTGAACTAAAAAATTTCTGTTTTAAAAAGCCAATCAGAATTACGAAAATAACTTAATTAATGGGCTTGAAAATAACTCAAGTTCAAATAGTGATGTTACTAGAGAATTATAAAGAAATTACTGGGATACAAATTTACTTCTGGTATTCCAACCTTAATTGATAATGAATCAGATAAAGAATGTGTTTCAAGTTTTGACAAAGCCAAGACAAAGCCAACCTATTACTTGGGAAAACTGTGACAAAATTTAAAAATGGATACCGGGATAATTTACCTTTTTCCCTTGTCGTTGTCCTTATAATGTCATTAATAATTATACCTTCCTTGATGCTATATTTAAAATGATTAATCAACTTTCTTTAAACAAGGCATGTGGTCCAGATGCCATTACAAATACAATGCTAAAAATCTCAGCACACCAGGTCTCACCATAAATTTCCAGCCTATTTAATAAATTATTTGAAAATGATACCTTTCCAGAATTTTGGAAACTAGGAATTGTGTCTCATGTTTATAGGTGTCAAAAATGACCGTGAAAACTATCGTCCCATAACCCTTTTAAATACCCTATCCAAATTATTTGAACGTGTCATTTAAGATTCTATTTTTCCACACCTTAAGCGGCATGACTTAATATATCACATGCAATCGGGTTTTTTAACAGGGCACCGTACATGCGATCAACTGTAGCAATTACTACACATATTCACAATGAATTCCGAATGAACCATGACGTACATGCTGTTTTCTTGGACATTAGCTCTGCATTTGACAGCGTCGCTCATAAGCTATTGTTGCATAAATGGGAAGCAAATGGCATAAGGGGAAGTGTTTCAAAACTGTAGACGAGCTTTGTAAATCAAAAAATTAAAGTTAAGGCAGATGGTCATTTTTACATAAGTAGTTCAGTGCCTCAGGGTTCAATTTTAGGTCCCCTGTTATATTTATTGTACATAAATGACTTGCCTGATAATTTAAAAGATACGGTGTTCCTCTATGCTGACGATACGTCCCTGTACCATAGTATTGACCCAAATAACCCTTACCCTGGTAATGGAGCCATTCAAGAAGATTTAGAAAGAATAAACGCATGGGCTTTTTCCTGGGGACTTGAGTTTAAACCTAGCAAGAGTTATGACCTTACATTTAGTAAAAGTGGCATTAGAAATTATGATCCTTTATTTTTAAACGGTACCCAAATTCCTATTATCCAACATCACAAGTATCTTGGCTTTATTCTTGACAGTAACTTAAGATTTCATAAGCATATTGAATTTATCTCGGAAAATTATTGAATCCTCTTAAGTCACTTAAATACAAAATTAAAACTAGACATCTAAATACGATTTATAATTCCTTTATTTTCCCCCATTTCGAGTATTGTGATATCCAGTAAGACAGCGCAAATCAGACTAATTTGAATAAACTTGAACGTCTCCATTACCAGGCTGCCCTTATTGTTTCTGGAGGTATTATGGGTACCAATAGAGAAAAGGTTCTTAACATTTTAAATTGGAAACCATTGTCATTTTGGCGTTTAGAATGTCAGAAAGTATTCATGTATAAGTGTTTGATGGGCTTGGTTCCCATACATGTTTCGTCTTTGTTTAGCCGTTATATTACTGTAATAAAGCGTAATCTCAGAAATCCAAATCCTTTTCATGCTAATATCTCACATAAAGTTAAAGATTCGTCAGTCTTCAAACTCATGGCACAATACTGGCCCTGATATTAGAAATATTCAAACTTTCTCCCTGTTTAAATCTAAAGTATACAATCGCCTGTCCAACGTGGCTATCATATCCATTGTACATATCCCCAACCTAAATCGAAATAAAGAAATTGCATTTGATAGACCACGAGCGGATCTTTTACTTAAATCGCATTTATTTAATCACAATTTCAGAAATATCTTAAATCCAAATTGTTCACACTGTAATAAAAGGCCGGGCACTGTTCATTTCCTTTTAAAGTGCCAGTATCCACCCCACCGTGAAAAATTCGAAACCCTACTCTGCGACTTAAACTATATCTTTCCTAATTACAATGATAAAAGCATAATTGAGAAATGCAACATTTTACTTTTTGGTAGTCCTGACCTTAATCTGGTAACTAATATAGAAATATTAACGCTTACAGCAAATTTTACCTGCTGTAATTACCCATACCTATTTTAGTTTTCGTGTTTATTCATTAGCTGTACTTTGTACTCATTATTATTATATGTATTGGTTTTATTATTTATACGTAATATCACTATTATCTCTATCATTACCTTAGATTATATTTTGAGTTTTGTTAATATTTGTTTGTAGCCTATATTTCTAGTATGTCTTTCTATACGTATGAATTTGCTAATAATGTACTATTACTGTACCTCAGCAAATTCTATATTGAAAATCTTTATTTGATAATTTAAAAAAAAACTTATCCGCTTATAAGTGCCGATAAACAATTGCATGTTTGAGAATTTAGCCATATGTTTGCACTGCGCACGCTCCTCATTCTTATTGTAAACACTATCAACACATGTGCACTACACTCGCTGTACAGCGTTCGCGGCATTCTAAACAAAACAGCGTCAAATAGCCTACCAAAACCTGGCAAAAGGGATGAAAATCTTCCCCCCATAGACAGAATTCCGACTTTTTCTTCCATTCTCTTCATTCCTGACATCAGGGTAACTCGCTTTAATCGCCCCAATCGCGCGTGTCACATCAGAGCGCTCCATAGTTAGGAGTGCTCCTTAAGACCGTTTTCAGCAGTAGTTGGCACAACTGTGGAGTCGGAGTAACCAATATGGCTTCTTATTCATGAAGCAGCTCTAGTTCAGGCCCAAACTATTAATATTTTGATCAAAAGAAAGTAAGTTTTTTTTTGGCTAAAAGTTATGATTTTTATTCCCCAAAAAATTCTTTTTAGCCCACGTGGGACTTTACTCCCAGCAGGCTATTGCGTTCACTTCTCGTCCGTCGTCCGTCCGTCCGTAGACGGAATCCATTTATTTTGGGAAGTTTTGAAGATGCTTCAATGTAATGTTTTGGGTTACATATGTATCTACCCTAGACACATCTTCAGCCCAAAAATTGGCCCTGTCAGACTTAAGATAGCCGACTGGCAGCCATTGTTGTTCGCCACCAAAATCAGCACTTTTTACCCATTTTTGAACTTTTTGCGGGAAATTTTGAAAATGCTTTGATCAATTACCTTGATCTTTCGTTTATATTTGAATCTCCCAAGGGCCCATCAGCTCAAGATGGTCGTCCTATGGCCTGTATAGTGCCCAAAAATGTCAAATGCCCTAAGCTCCTGTAGCTTCCTACTGGTTTACCATTTCTCATTGCAATTTGTGATGGGCATTCATTGTATAGGGTTGTTTAATACCTGAGACAGGTATTTTTGATTAGCCAATTATGGCTTAATTGGTGGCTATCTTGGTGTCATCAGTACCCTTGGTGTCACCAATGCGCCCTTTCCTAGGTGGGAAAAGGTTTTTTGACGCCTTATAAAACGTTACCATTATGAAACCTAAGCAATGTTAACCATTCAGCGTCATTTTACAAACAACAACTGTAAATCGATGTGCAAAACGTCACAGGTCTATGCGTACACATACAAGCTATTTGGCAAAATATTATTGACAAAGATGTAGAATGGCTTCCTGTGATTATATAATGAGCTCTATTTGAACGTTGAAATGTTATATTGCATTGAATATCATTATTGTAATAGTAATGGACGTATGATTATATCAGAAGCAACAGGCATAAATAGAAATGATAAGTAAATCGGATTATTCGGTCATAATGGCGGATGTATACCCGATTTGGAAGACCGATATAAAAGCAACACCCTGACATGGGGATGCTGGTGGAATGACGAAGCTATCTACGATCTGTGTAGGGCCGGCTTGAATTTCATCAGCGGCTACAAGCGGTCAATATAAACATGTGTAAACGTATTATTTCAATATTCAATTGTTTTAGAAAATATGTTCGATATAAGGGGTATGCAGGTTTCATGAGATTAGCAATTTATAATAGCATAGCTGTCATATACGGCTCCGTGTCCTCTGGTGGCATGTGTATTAGGTGACAATTCAATTCTTTATTGATCATTATAACATATTAAATTCCCAAATTCAATAAAGTTACAAATTTCAAAATAAGAAAATACAACATACGCGTAATTCACATAGAATAACATAAACAAAATATTTTAAATGACAATGTCTACTTCAACCTACTCAAGAGGATATCGAGTGACAGCCAAACCGAGCAGGAACCCCGGGCTGGCTGACTAGGCCACACACACGATATGCTCCAAAGTAATTATGACGCAGACATCAGAAGAGCCCTTTCCTCAACCATGGAGGCAATGAAGTTGCAGACCAGCTTAGCGGCAAAAGTGAATGAAGTCGGTCGCAAGTTATCAATTATTGACAATTTTCAATGAAAAGATTAAACAGTCGAAGACCTTTATTACCTACCCAATCGCCAAATCTAATAATTCCCCAAATTTCTTAAAACTTCGATTTCAAATTTGCAATTCCACATTAGCTTATCCCGAAAATTCTACATTTTTTCGCAGGCGTCAAATGATTTATTAAAATTAATTTTCTTGTTCCACATTATATTGATACCTAAACATATTGTGTTACCACAATCAGTTGGAAAGTTGTAGCTCATAACATGATGGTATTGGTGAGTTTTGAGGTCATTGCTTTATGTGTATGGCCGCCAGGGGGCATTGAAAAATACAATTACTTATCATATTTGTACCTATGCATATTTTTTGTTACCACAATCAATTGCAAAGTTGTGGCTCATGACATGTTCTATGATTGTGGGGAGTTTTAAGGACATTAGCTATTCCATATGGTCACCAGAGGGCGTTGAATAGTAGAATAACATTGTATTTCCTTATTATATTGGTACCTAGGCGTATTTTTTACCAATCAATTGCAAAGTTGTAGCTCGTGACATGTTCTATGATTGTGGTGATGTTCAAGATCATTGGGTTTTGCATATGGTCACCGGGGGCGTTGAATAGTAGAATAACTAAGTACCGTATTTTCCGGTGTACAAGTCGACCCGGTGTATAAGTCGGGGTCAAATTTTCATGTTTAAAAAGTTGTGCTAGGTCTAAAGTCGGTGTATAAGTCGAGTCGCTTCTTCATGCGTTTACATATGTCAAATTGAAAACAGTGCCGATGTCATTCTCATAGTAGTTGAGAGTCTTTACCACTGCATTATTAAATCATTGGGATCTGTTGTTTCTAATATTAAATTACGGGATTAGTGCTCATTGTTTGTATCCACGTGTTGAATGTGTAATGTATACGTTGAATGCCACGCGCCTGTAGTCTAGTATTAGACTGACTGTGTATTGATTATTGGCACGCCGCCACAACATCGCGGCTTATATAAACACTGTACAATGAATATACGTGGTTTTCTTTCTCTTTTGATTTTTAACATTAGTTAATTTTGAAACATTTCCAAACTATAAGAAACTATTTTTATCAACATCCTAAATTCTAATTGGTATATGAGTGTAGCCTAACATAAATTAATATTCCATTTCATCATGGCGACCTTGAACTCTAAACATTGTCAGTTTAAAACGATATCGAAAGTGTAGCCGGTGTATAAGTCGACCTACGTTTTTTGGACATGATTTTTGGTCTCAAAAACTCGACTTATACATCGGAAAATATGGTATTTCCATATCAAATTGGTAATGAGGCATATTTTTATTATCACAATCAATTACAAAATCGTAGCTGCTGAAATGTTCTATGATTGTGGTGAGTTTCAAGGGCATTGGTTTTTGTATGTGGTCAAGGGCGCGTTGAATATTGAAATTGTTAAGATTGTTGAGCACGTGAAACCACTTGCCAAGTGTCCCTGGATCCCTAGTTTAAATAATATTTTCAGACTTTTTCAATATGGGCCGTTTTCATTCCTGTGGCCACTGTTACTACAATTTTGTATCTACATGATTAAATCAATCACGACAACATTTTCGCATTTTTATTTGTGTATCTAGTGTTTCAACGTGTTCATCAGCGTACCGCGGGACCCGTGGTTAACATATGAAAAATTTTGAAATATTGATATTTTCCACTTATTTCACATGTTGCCTCTCCCTGGACGTATATTACTACACTTACTATGATCATTGTGATCTGTGTGCTGGCCACAAATGCACACAGATCACACTACACTTCCCACCTCAACACCCAACTACCCACAGCTTTGATATTACCATCCTATTAGCTAGTGTGTTTCTCCCTGGATATATGATTTGGATTTTGATTAAATGGAGTTGGGATCACCACATTCTTTGTTCTTGCCACCAGAGGGCCCTTACGAAAATACTACACATGTGAATTTTTTTCACACATGTGAAAAACTATTTCATATGATGTGAAATTGGCAGTAATCACATGTGTAAATGTGAAAATTCACACGTGCCACACGTGTAAATTTTCACATTCACACATGTAAATGATATTTTTCAAGCGTTAATTTCAAATTCTGGATTTTAAATGTAATGCATGAAAACTAATGAAAATGGAAATTTCACACATATTAATCCAAAATATTCCATCATGAGATCAACAGATCTCCACACCTTTTCTACGCAACGAAAATATATTTTGTCTTACTATTTCATTTATGATTTCCTCTCTGTTTGGGGTCCATGAATAGGAATAGAAGACGATAAAATATAGCTGCAAAGCAGCAATGATGGGTTTTCTGCAAGGCCATTCAGGTGATGGGAATTGTAGAAAATTTAAGTACCGATACATAGAACAAAATGCATTGACAGGTTCGAACCTAATGCAACCACTGGTAAACGTCAAATGTGATTCAACTTTGAAACCAAACTTACGCGGACGTACAATCAACAAATATGAATTTATTTGACCAGGCATTTATTTTGGCATTCAAACTTTATGATAATGTACTATCACCACACTTAAAAAATTGATCTGTTCTAAAGGACTCGTCTTAAGAATCTGCTGAGTCGATATGTTGATAACTTACAGATAAGAATGTATCATGATTTGGAATAGATTTAAGGAGTTAATCTTTTTATTGAAATATTTGAATAAATACATATAATGTCGTGTAGATTCAATCGAGTGGATTACAAATTCTATACTGATTCTATACTGATTCTATACTGATACCGGCAACATGTGAGTAAATATCAAATCTATCGACTAGTTACGTGTTTGTAAATATGATGTAATAAAATAAATTTGAATTTGACTTAAATTTGAATATGAGAATCAAGCATAACTTGTGTTCTTTCCACTTGTCTTGCGTATTTCTCAATAACAGTTCCAGAGTTTTAATTACAACCAAATCGGAATTGGCTAAAAAGTACATGCAAACCTATTCCAGCAACACTGCAAACCTATTCCAGTGTTATATTGATCGTGTTGAATCACTTTGCTTGAGTTGAAAGAATCAGATCTTTCATATGATGCAACATCCGTCGAAGAGAGTTCTTGGTGTTGACTGCCCTTAAACGCATAAACCCATTTGAACTGGAAAATATTCATAGAACATGAAAACCTATGTTGTAAACAGTACTTGTATACAGTATTCAAACTTTCACTGATGTTGGATATTTGAATGAACGTTAGGCTTATTTCAATATTCTAAAGCAGGAAATAATAAGCCCAATCAATATGCCCTATTCCCATTGGTTTGATGTGTACTGTACACTTAACAGTTTAGGAGAAATCGGTATACCAAACCTACGTGCAGCGAAATGTACAGGCCTACATCATGATTTCTGGTATACAAGCTGTGACCGCATGAAGGTTTTGGATCTAGGCTTGAATATAAATGTCAGCAGGTCAGAGAAGGCCTGGCCAAATTTAATCACATAGCTCAAATCAATTAACCTTTCTGCGTGTGAATACTTCACCATATTGTTTTTACAATATCGAGTGAATAATGCATAGACTGAATTAGACTTAAGGCTAGTCCTGACCAAATCCTATACATGTGATAGTTATGTATCCAGTTATAGTAACATCAGTGTAGGGTCGACCAGAGGGAAAAAGTTGTGTTTGTAGTACGTAGGCATGGTAGGCTTATCGTACTCACTTATTACTTAAAACACTGTTGTTACCCGTACGTGACAGTACGGTGATTTCTACTGGTTAGCCGTATGCTAGAACGTTGGCGCTCAAACCTGCAATACTGGGATTCTAAACCAAACGAAAAAAAATCCAGCAGTAGTCCAGTGATTTACCAACTGAGCCATAGAACGCAACTGCAAGGTTGATGAAAGTTAATTTACATATAGCCTCACCTAACCCAGACCCTATTCTTTTACGCATGTGCATACGTAGGTTATAGGGACTCACTGTAGGGAACTCACGTACTGTTAACCTGTAGAGATCACTGTACAGTCACATATCGATAACAACTCCCAACTTCGTACTTAAAATGGTATTGGCTACTATGATAGGCCCAAGATCAAGATCAACAAGATAGACAAATAAATACCTGTAGGCTTTCTTAGTTTCCACACTTCACAACCGAACCAACTGACCAACCAGATCATTTTAGTGCCTGTACGCACCAACTGGCACAGGCCTAACACTGTCAACTATGTGTTCCGTAGTAGGCTATCGATAATCACCTGATACTTTTCTGTTGTTTCTTTTGTCTCTGAAGCTGAATTGTCTAAATATAGCCACCCGCGAGTCAGTGACCCTGATTTACAAATTTGATCAGTTCAAAAATATTATTTATTGACGCCTTTGGTTACATGAACAGATCAGCAATATACTTAAATAAGATAACCGGTATAACAAGATAACAACAATAAAGAGGTAAACAACAAACAAATGCTCGTAAACCTGTCGGACTCACGAACGCCGGACTCGTGAAGTCTTGGACTCAGACCTGGTGTTCTCCGAGCATTCCTCTTTTGAACGAATGATAGGTACATGTGCATTTAGGTTCAATTCAATTATCTATTGAAGTTACCTAGTAACTAATTTTAAGTTTCAAATAGAATAGACAGTACATTTAGACACTCTGCTGGTTCAAGAGACCATTATTACAGTATCAAGTTAAACATTTCTTTTAGAAGCTGTCAGTTGCCAAATCTGAATCAAGATGAATTTTACAGGGATGAAAATCTTCCGCGGATTTCCGCGGACAAGGGCCCATTTTTATCATTCTTATCATTCTTGCTCTTCTGTAGACCCATCAGGGGGGTTGATAAATTATTAAAAAATCCGTGGAAATGGAATTGGTTAGAGAACGTTATCGACGATGTTACCCTCGCTGAATGTATAAGAAAAATCAGCGTTGCTGGAAGAGCATTATGCATCTGGTGCAACAGCGAAATAAACTATGGTGTAGACTCCTTTGTTTTTGAACCAAAAATTTTACCCAGTCGGTACCTTAGTTTGTTCTGTGGAAAAAATTTCTGCAGGAATCCCGGCTGCAGAATTTTATTTGCAGCTTTTAGATATGAAATTAGATCAAATAATTTGAGGCCTAGACATTCGGTCTAAGAACAAATAAAAACGGACAATCGATTGAGTCTTCAATGTTTACCTTGCAGGGTGATTCAACATCACAACAGGAGACACCGTATGGTCTTTGGCAAGCATTTAAAGATTCACCATCCACTGTAAATGAGAGCAGTCGTCCGAAAGTTGAACCTTTCATTCCAGTGCAGGACCGGGTTCTTCATTCTGAGGCTATGCTGCTTGCATTCATTGCCGACAAAAACATGTCATTTAGCATTGTTCCGGATGTGATAGATCTGATTAAAGCCTTATGTAAAGACAGAAATGCCCTGTCGCACTTACAAATGTCCAGAGTTACAGCATCGTACAAAATGAAACATGGCTTGGCCAAGACATTTTCAGATCAGTTAAATGAAGAACTAAATGAGAACTTCTTCTCTCTCAACATCGATGAAGCAACAAGTTTAAGTCTGAAAAAAGTTCTTTCTATTCTCACCAGTTTTTATTCACCCGTCGAGAAAAAAATCGTGTTTCGTCATGTCTCTTCACTTGAGGTCATCTTGGCTAAAAGTGAAAGTACAGTCAAACCCGCTTTATTCGGATCGGTTTTACTCGGATTTTGATGTATCTCGGATGATTTTTAAAAGTCCCTTCAGTTTCTTATTATAATACCTTACAAAAATGTCACTTAATTTGGTTCGTATTATTCGGATTTTCGGCTATTCCGGATGAATTTTCAAGTCCCATTTGTCCATATCCTTTGAAATCTTACCACTTTATTCGGATGATAAATATTGATATTGAACAGAGCACAGCGACAGTGCCGTGCGACGCGACATGATGCAATCCACGCTCGATAGTCATACTGATGTGCTGCATTACGCGTCGCTATATACAGTATACGATCGGGCAACAGTCTATTAGAATAGGCTAACGGTATCGATTGTTGCGATAGTAGGCCTTACAGTGTGCTGTAATATTAAAGCCCAACCCGACAGTCACCGACGTTCATGGGGCTTTGGATGTTCTAAACAGATTTGCACTGGCCAAGTCTACCGACGAGAAATTTGTTGATGGAGTATCCGTTTTCTCTCGGACATATGAGAACTTTCTTCGACGGGACGTCCCGAAACGCGCCAAGCAGACATTGATTTCTGCCTTCTTTGTAAAAAAAAAACTGAGACTGTTTATATTGCGATGGCGTATAGTTTATTCATGATACCATGTAAAATACATGTACATTCAATAATAATTGATATTTTTGTTTCGATTTAAAATGCAACACTCATTGTTGTCATTTTCAGTGGTAGAGGCATGGTAAATTGCTACACAAAAGGATATTTATTTAATTCGGATTTCACATAACTCGGACGAATTTTAGCGGTCCCGAGTGATCCGAATAAAGCGGGTTTGACTGTATTTTTAACAAGGTCATTGGCGAGTTGGACCGACGGTAGATATCTTATGATCATTTAATGTCCGTTCTTGTTGATTCATGTAATGTCATGCGTGGCTGCAGATCCGGGTTCGAGACCAGGTTGCGTGATAAGGTCCCTCACCTTCTAAACATCGACGGCGACTCGGCGCACCACGTACACAATTCGTCAAAACAGTTTACCAATTGTTTTGATAAAGTGCAGGGCTGCCAACCCTCCCGAATTATTCGGAATCCTCCCGATTTGCGTGAAGAAATTCCGATGATACGATCGGGTATACAAAATTCCGACTTTTTTTTTCTTTTTCGGCGATGTCCGATTTTCCACCCGCCAGCGCGTTGTTACACAATATGGTGATTTGGTAGAACAGAATTGAATAGGTGGGGAATTTATATGCACGCCCGCGGTGGATGAGTGCGTGGCTATATACTGTGTACGTGGGTCAGGCGATAAACAGCGCTTACTAGCGCGCGCGTGCGTGCGTGTGTGTGTATGAGAGTAGCTGTGTTATTGATTTTATCTACGCATGGCGTACGATTATTTCGTAGTAGGAGAGCAGCTTTTTAATTTGTTTCAAGAATAAAAATAAAGTTCATTCGTTTTAAAATACGTTGTTTTCAATCATTTTTGTGAAAATATTATGACATGTGGCAAAATGTGATTGTTATTGTCAAATTGCTCCGCATCGTTTCGGAGAAGAATCAGTTTACTGCGGTAATTAGCTCGTTTTCGCAGCGCGATTAGCATTCGAAGATCCGGGTTAGATTTCAACGTGTGGACTCTTTGAAATGTTTCGGTAAGCAATTGCTTTGCTAGTTTGAACCTTAATGTTGTCACTCTTGTGTTAGTTTGATTTAAAAAGATAATTTAAGATGCTTTTGAGCAGTGCATCTCAAAGTAAACTTTTAGTTCGCATATTTGGCAGATGGCAGCACCATCGAGTAGCATGTAGATTTAGAGACTTTTTACTGTTTGTATCTTTCAGTTCTGTACGTGGAGTCTCTCTTGGACAGTATCGTGGAATTGATGCTGGAAATGGATATATTCGCATGACAGCTGTATAGTGTTATGTAATTCGTTTGACAATTTATGCCAGTTTTATGTTCTTATTTTTTAGTCTATTGTATATTTTTGATAAACACTGTTGATTTTTATCTTTCATAAAATAATAAAGAAAAAATACATTCTGTAGAATTTGCTGATTTTTTATTTTGCTAATAATTCCATATTTTCATATCCAGCTTTCATATATTACACGTGAAAGGTATTCCTAATTGAAAGCAAAATATTCCTACTTGGAAAAGTCACAATTTCTTCGGTTTCGATATATTCCTATTGAAACCTTCAATATTCCTAATTAATCTGCCATTCATCCCTAAATGGAATTTTGAAAGGTTGGCAGCCCTGAAAGTGATCGAAAAGCTAATTTCAGATCTGTACAATGATTTGAAATGGTCACCTGACTTGCGCGATGATTACCGTCATGAAATATGTTCTTTGTTAGGATTTAACTTCATGATGCCCGAAAGATATGTTGTTACCAGGTGGCTGTCTTTGCACAATGCTGCTGTTGATTTAGAACGTAAGTTAGAAGCCTACACAGTGTTCTACTTCAGTTTTTTTAATCCAGGTGATCGCGTTATATCTGGCCCGTTGTGTAGAAATTTATCGGCGCTTGGGTATTTCAGAACCTGCACGAGATCGCATTAAAGAGATACAGTCAACTGTAAAAAACAAGAAACTTACTGAGGACGGAAAAGCGAGAAAAAATCGAATTACCGATCGATTGTTTGTCGACCGAAAACGGACAGTTATGTACCTGAATTTCCTGATTTCAGTTTTGCCTGTCCTGAAAAAATACGTTCTGAAAGTTCAAAAGCGAGAGCCGTTGATACATAAGCTTATTGATGAACAAGTCAGTGTATTCCGGGAATTTCTCTGTTGCTTTATTCGGCCTGAGAAGATCCCTGCCGATGATCGAAAATTAGTTAGTGATATGATATTCGATACTGATCTTTGTAAGATGAAACCGAGTGAAATGTTTGTTGGAGACAAAGCCTCAAAACTTAACAGTGAGAATCCAAAAGATCCACTTGTCAATGAATTTTACGACAAAGTCAGAAAGGCCTACATCTCTTGTGCTAAATATTTGGCAAAGAAACTACCGCTTAACAGTAAGACACTGTTACGTATAGATGCAATTGATCTAGCATGTCGCGGTCATACCTTGACCTTGAAATATCTAAAGGATTTGCCAAATATAGCAACACATGATCTGAATTCAGATGAGGTTGATAGCTACCAACTTGAGGTACACCGTTACACGGCTGACAAGACGTTCCCAGAAGCTTTCGGATGCGTCAATACCGGTGCCTATAGACGAATGGTGGTCGCACGTGGCTAAAGCATATCCTAATCTTTCAAAAATGGTATGTGCGCTCCTAAGTTGCTTCACATGCCCACTAGTTGAAAGTTCATTCAGCGAAATGTCGAATATTGTGGAGACTACATCCAACCGGTTGAATATATCAACATACAGTGCCTTACAGACAGTGAAGTATTCGTTGGCTGGGAAGTCGGCTGTGGATTTTTTCAATAGAAATGACATTCGCCGCGATCCCATCCGTCCCACGGGTTTGAACGTAAACATGGCTTCAGCTGCACAAGTTTATAAGCAAGAACTCGAAGAAAGAAAAGAAAAGCGGGAATCTCATTTAAAAGCGATCCAAGCACGGAAAACTGAAACAATCTCAAAACGAAAAGCAAGAGAAACAAATATCGAGACGGCGAAAAGAGCTAGGATCGTTCATGCAGCAGCCGCCCAGGCCAAAGCCAAAAGGGCCGATCGAAATGAGATTCTTCAGAAATTAGCAGAGAAGCGTCGGCGGTACAGTAGAAATTGAATTTTTGCTCGGCTTATATTCTTTGTCCTTAACCTGTAATTCATGGCTATATTTTGTGTTTGTTTTGTTAGAACTATCATTTTCCGTTGTAAGTGAAAATAGTTTCAGAACGAGAGATGGTTAAACTGGACTCTTAAACGAGTTTAATCTAAATTGTTTGAAAGTTTACGGTTAAACTGATTCCTGCGTGATCTGGATCCCGTGTGATTATAAAACTGTATAATATGGCAAATTAAATAGTTTAATATCTCTTCTTGTGTGTTGAAATAATAAAACTAAAAAAGATACCCTTATCGGATTATCATTGTGTTATTGGTTTGTGTCCAGGAGTGAATTTCAGAATCCATTACTTAATAATTCAAAGGCCCCCTTTTCTAAGCCGAGGAAATGAGAATCGTTATCCTATTAGCAATGGACCGCACTGGCGTTGAAATAAGAATTCCCGAGTACCGACTGCTAGCGCCACTGTGTTCGCTTGCCTTAACATATCATGCCTCAGTACTGACTGCTAGCGCCACTGTGTTCACATGCCTTATCATGATGATGCCTCAGTACCAACTGCTAGCGCCACTGCGTTCCGTACGGCGATTGCTTTTCAATAAGGAATAATATATCGTCAGTGAATTATTAAATGTTTTCCAGTAGGTTATATAGTGTAAAGGTAAATTCATAATGTTTCAAAATTTCTGCGGATTTCAATACCTCCTGTTTTCATCCCTGATTTTATTTGACGAAAATAGGCGGAAAATATATAATGATGATAATAATCAACAGAATTATACGAGAGGGTTTTCGACGAAAGTCAGAAAACCCTAATAACTGAAATGCATCAAATCCATTCTAAATATGATTATACATTCAGATTGAAATAACAGATTATATATAAAGATTAAAATGTGAATGAAAAATATTTGTAACAATTGTGGAATCCATTTTTACAAATCCTTCAGACCAATCATATCAAATATATTGAGCCATTTTTGTGCAGATCTTTGCTGATGTGATCTGGAAATATTTCCATTTTATTGCCTTCAAAAAAGAAAAATAAAGAAATTGTGGGGTTACCCATGAAGAGAACTTAACGCAACATCATAATTGACAGTTTCTGAAAAATCAGCAAAAGTAGTAGTAGTAGTAGTAGTAGTAGTAGTAGTGGTAGCTGTAGGGGTAGCAGTAGTAGTAGTAGATAATTATGTTTATCTATAATCAGACAGCTTTTGGAATTTAAGTGAATTGACTCAGCATTTTGATCGTTAACTTGATTTTTACGGGATGAAGGAGCTTGTTATTTCCTATTAATTATCTGTACATTGTGCGTATTACTGAACCAAATCTCATTGACTTATTAGGCCTTAGTGGAAAAATTGTCATATAATTATATGTTTAATTTTAAAACATATATCATTATACGGTTAGCGGTAACAATCCCCTCAGTGAAAAATAGGCAGGAATCCACGATTAATCTAATTGTACAAATCCCAAATTCACGAGTTTGAAGCACAATATTTTTCACATTCTATCCATTCTCAATTCTAATTTTTCTAAAAAATGGTTATATATATAGATAGAATGTGAGAAATTCTCTGCTTCAAAATATTCCCCATTATGGTCATACATGGATCATAGAATCTGAAAAAATATTTTGATACAAAATGTTCCTTTCAAATCATGAAGTGGGGATTTATACCTACTTTGAATTATTGGGTATTTTTACCTTTTTTTCGTTACATTGATGATGGTTTTTTCTAAGAAAAATGGTGCATGTGATGGATCTGATGACATTGGCTCTAAAAGACATTGATGTCTGACATGTAAAGCTGACATGGGACTTATTGCAATGTGAATTTATTTCCACACGAGTAGTTTGAAAAATTACGCGTGTGATTTGATTTTCACATGTATAGCTGGAAAAACTACACATGCGAATTCGATTTCACACACTTAGTTAAAGAAATCACATGTGTGAATTAGAGTTGCCACTTGTAATTCAAGAATTTACACATGTGAATTAGATTTCACATGTGTAGTTCACGAATTCACACATGTGAATTCGATTTCACATGTGTAGTAAAAAAATTCACGTGATACATTACGTGGGGCACATTTTAGAAGTTACCTTAGTTTTACCACTAAACATTTTTCGGAATACCCGGTACCGTATGGCGGCGCTGCCACAAACCACGTGACTCAATTTCTTTCTTAGTGCCGCCATTTTGGTGTGTTTTTATGCCACTCCATCGTCCGTACGTTTAAGATAATTTGGTGACATTTTTCGGATGGGTTATCCGAGAGACCGTGAGTAATTGATTACATTTCAGGTCTTCTAGGTCAAAAGTCAAGGTCACCAGGAGCTGTTTTGTATTTTCCATTTCCGGGCTCTAATTAATTCATAAACGGTATAAGATAAATTTGTGAAATTTTATGGATGGGTTACCCTAGAGACCGTGATTGACTGATTAGATTTCGAGTCTTGTAAGTCAAAAGTCAAAACCGTTTTGTATTTTTCATTTCCTGCCTTCATAAACAGGTCGACTTAAGTTCGGGTGTATTTTCCACTCAGGCATTTCACCTGATGTTGGGGCTCCAGTCGTCTTCAGCAATATTCTAGGTTCAAAACAAAAACAGAAAAACAATTTGAATACAAATTCCTCACTGAATAAATGGATGCATAAACCAATTATCAACGAAGTTATGAACCAAAATGTAGCACAGGGAGCAGATGTGACAGACACTAGGCTGTTAGCAACGATGGTTTGATTTCTTGTATAGCCATGTTATATGATTCTTAAATTGATTCTCAAAATTTATGTTCTTCAAAGCACTCGAAAGTCCATTTTAAGAATTTTAGCTCATTTTCCCAAGGGAGAGGATGTGCCCTATTGATTTTGGGGTTCAAATGTGAATCCTGGTAGACAACATTCAAGAAGAACACTTGATAGCAAGATTATGCTATTACATAGTATAATTAGCCCTAGGGAGAGAATGTGCCCTTAAGATTTTGGTCAGTAGATGTAATTTGCACCAAAACTTGTAAACATGATTAAAGAGGAACTATTGATAGCTGGACTATGATGTTACATATTATGTTTACCCCTGGGAAATGGATGTGCCCTACTGATTTTGGAGTCCTTGGGTTAAAAGTTAAGGTCACTAGAAATCGTCTTGGTGGAACCTTGAAAATGCAATTCAAGAAGAACTATTGATTGCGCTGGACTATGCTATTTCATTGTGATTCATTTGATCGTATGATTATCCCTGGGGAGAGGATGTGCTATACTGATTTTCGAAGGTCATGGGAGTCTTTTACCTGAATTCTTCTAAATGCGACTCCTAAAGAACCATTGATTGCAGGGCAATAATATTGCATACCAAATACCAGGGGCTTCAGGGGTAATTCCCTACAGGCTTTCACGGGGGACATAGATACATAGTATCAAATTGCCTTGTTTGTTTCTTGTCTCTACTGGAAAAGAAGAAGATCACTGTCAAAAATTGTCTCTTTCAGTGATGATTTTGTTATTCCGGAACTTCCAACTGGTAGTGAACTGCTGATAAATATAAGGAGTACTTGGGGTGACAAGCATTATGTTGGACTCACAGGAATAGAGCTGTTCAATAGTTTAGGAAAACCTATTTATATTAAAAAGGTAAGCAAATGTTGTTGGAGCTTCACGAGGTGTCTTCAATTCATGTCCCTTTTGGTCCATGTGGCCAAATTTGTGCCATTTTTGGCTGACGTTAGCGAGCCTGTGTCAACGGTCTGGCCGTTAATCATTCCTAAGTTTGATACTCTACACTCAAAAGCTATTTTAGCGCACTCAAACACAATTTCAGTAGGCTGAAATTTCACTACTTATGGGTGAATTGAGCGGATTAACCAAAAATATATTTTGTAATTTGTTTTTCTTAATGGTGCACAAAGTTGCAAATCGTGGGTTTCATATTTTTTTTAGAAATTTACCAAAAAGGGTCAAAATTTGATTTACTTGAGCACTTTTTTATGCAGCATCTTTTACTGTCCAAAATTACACATTTGAAAATTCAATGCTATTTGTGTCAGAAGATCTTTATCGTAAGTTGATATTCATCGTTGCTAGCGCGATTACTGATACTCAAGGCGTATCATACAATGATCTGATTGTGTGAAATGTGTTAAATGATTCTTCTGATTTTGAAATCCTGTGCATAAGGTAACGTTGCATCAAAATACCTGGCGAAAATGTGGGTTCAAAATGTGGAAATTTACTTCGGGCATGGCTGATTGATTGATGCCATCGAATTTGTAGTGATATTCTGATATTAGCACGACTGGAATACTTGTTTTATCTTCATTAATCATTAATTGAAGTCATTTGATAGACTGGATATACTAGAAGCACACCAAAAGTGATTGTCAGAACTGGTGGCTAGATTACATTTTTGTCCAGGTACAAATTAGATACTGTCTGAAAGGCTACATGATCCAATTTCATAAGATGGAATCCCTAGTTACGATATGTTAGCTGATTTGAGCCAAGTTACCATTCCACTAAGCCCGATTCCCTGAACCACTAGTTAATGCATTGTTTTTTCGTTATTTTCTAAAACTTTATTCAGGTTTTTGCCAATCCAGCTGATATTAATGTGCTACAGGGGTATGATAAAGATCCAAGAGTTGTTGGTAACTTATTTGATGGCGTTAATAGAACTCGAGATGATACACACATGTGGCTTGCTCCATATACCAAGGACAAAAACCACATCATAACCATTTATTTTGAAAAATGCAAGATTGCTTTTGTGCGAATATGGGTGAGTGCATAATTACAGTTTATCTAACCAGTGTTAGTATAAATAATCAAATCCACTCAGTGATAGTATTACGCAGGTCAATGTTTAATGCTCTTGTCTTTTAAAATGTTCATAACTTCCTTATTGTTTATTTAATTCTTTCTTTATTCAAACAAGAAGGTTTAGGGCTATTTTTGTATGTAATTTGTTTTCAGATAAGTCATCGTTTGCGCTACAAAAATCTATCTCGAAAACTTCCCTTGCTAAGAAAAAAATGGGCAGGATTTTTCTATTCAAGGTCACAAGTTGATTTATGTTTCCAATGCTTCAACCTACACTATTCTAAAAGATCCTGGAAAAAATATGTAGGTTGGAATGCTTATTTCAGATTCAGTACTTCAGCCTCGAAATGGGCTATTTTTGCACTGACAGAACCACATAACTGAGCAGATAATTGATTTATGAACTCCCGGTTTTTTTTCGCTATGCCTATGTCATCAGTCTGGTCGATCGATAAGCATTTATATGCTTAATACACTACGCTCAAAGTTATTTTTAGCACACTCAAACACAATTTCAGTAGCATGTAATTTCACTACTAATGGGCAAATTGAACGGATTAAGCAAAAATATATTTCGTAGTTGGTTTTTCTCTATGGTGCACAAAGTTGAAAGCTGTGGGTTTCAAATTTTTTGAGAAATTTACCAAAAAGTTTATTTGATCACGTTTTTTTATGCAGCATCTTTAACTGTCCAAAATTACACGTGTGAAAATTCAATGCTATTTGTGTCGGAAGAACTTTATATCGCCAAAATCCAATGCTTTGTTCAGTAGTTATGGGCTTTCAAAGACGAAACCCGTCAATCTTGGTTATATTAAATTTATGTTGACCTGTTTTTGACTTCCATCATGACATCATAACATTGAACGAGGTGGATCAGCTGGTGCACGTTACTTAAAAAACAAAATGGCGGCACAATTGACTAGGTTGATATCATCATTTTTTAGCGCGAATACTGATACTCGAGGCGTATGATATAATGATTTATTGTGTGCGATGTGTTCAATGATTCATCTAGTTTTTATATCCGTGCATAAGGTAACGTTGCATCAAGATATCTGACAAAAATGTGGTTTCGAAATGCAGAAATTTACTTCCGTGTTCGCCACACGGCTGATTTACTGATGATAGCATCGAATTTTTGAAGATGAGTCTGATATTTACACAACTGGAATAGTTGTTTCATCATCATTAATTGAAGTCATTTTATCGACCTTTGCATTAGCGATACGTTTTGTAGCCAGTTTATTTGTATTAGTTCGTTTACTGCGGCACAGCGAAGAGCGTTCGCGTTGAAAACAGTCATGTACAGTCGCATTGGCAATATCACCTTATACTCTCGTGTTCACTGCGTGTATGCATCAGTTAAAGATAACGCGTGCTACGGTGTATATCGCGAGTGAAGATGATGTAAGCTACTTATATCAGTACGGTGTATATCGCGAGTGAAGATGTAAGCTACCTAAAGCAATCCTATCACGAAATTATCAAAAACCATGTCAGTCGCTAAATTATGTTTCGTCAGTAACCTGCACTTGCCTCAAATTTGAAGAACTTGGGATCAGTTTCTGTCCTGATTGGTCCATATGATAATGAAAAACCTCCGATGAAACCCAGGCTCTCACCAAGTTTGTACCCTATCTTAATGGGTCACTCATAGTTTTAGTTGTGTTGCGTCATTCAAGGGATGTATTAAAATTATGAACATTTGTTCAGACTAAAGGCCCATACCAATTTTTTCGAAGATTTAAAAGTCATTTATCATTAAAAGTTCACACTGACCAAAATTAAGTGCTTTTTTAGAATAATTTTTTCTTTAATTTTCAATGAAATGAATTTTTGCATACCGATAGCCTATGTGACAGATTTTTTACTTCACATCAGTTAAGCGAGCCACTGGACCATTGGTCCTTTTTTCTACATTAAGATGGAGTATCTTGAAGAAATGAAAGAGTTGAAATCTTATTTTGTATAAAATCCCGCTATATTAGTAATTTTGGTGATTACGATTCGAGAGAAAGGTCACCGAGAGCAGGCCTACACACGGTAGCGCCTGAACTGTCTGGAAACTACTATACTGAGGCACATGCGGCGCAACAAACATCCAGACCTGCCAACTGTTACGATTTTCCCGTAATCGTTACGGATTGACAGTACAAATTACAGTGATACGAGTGGGTCTTCAAACATACGATTTTAGTCTATTTAGTCAATACAGTTTACAGAAAACTCTAGCGTTGTAACGATTCTTTGAAAATATGTCACGAAAGAAGTTTAAACATGTTGATTCTATTATCAGAAACTAAAAAAAGGAGTCCTTTAGTTCCGCTAGTTGATATACCCGCCAAGCATCCAATCAATGGCACTGTGTTTACACATACCACTGGCATACGCCTGTCTTCCTGCAAGCACTCAATACAGTACATTTATCAGCTGGCTGTCACCAGGGCAACCTACTTCTATTGATATATTATATATACTCTCTCGCATGCTTTTTATAGATACAGCACATTCTGCTATTGAATCATTTTTAGCATTGGTTGACGTCTATGACCTCATGCCAATGCTAGTAAAATGCAGGGATGTGATTTTTCCGGCTTAAACCGGATTTCCGGGCTTTGGGACCAAAATATTGACGCCCTTGGATTTGTACAGATCCGTTGAGAGAAGTGGGGGGGTGAGGTACTCTGCTGACTGACGATTGGTACCGGTGAGCCATAAAAGCGTTCAAGACCGGACAATCAGAAGTCTTTCTTGCGCTGGATGGTTGCGCTGCTGTCAGAATTGGACGACGATCGACGACCCTCGAGCTATTAATAGACAGTGTTCGCTCGCGTAATGCTGAAAAGCGGCTTTTATGGCCCGTCACGTTGCGCCACCTACTGTATTTTGATATGCTAATGAGCAGGTGATGACGTCACTGTAACGTTTTCGAGCGTCCGCGCAGCGGATTTTTCAGGATTACGCGAGCGTATGCCGAGTAAACTATCGCTCATAAATGAAAACAAAAACAACTTTAGTGAAAATTGTTGTTTATTTCTGAATGCGAATTCCTCACTGAACAAATTGATGCGTAATAAAGGTAGATACCGATTATTAACGACATACGGACCAAAACGTCGCACGGAGAGTAGGTGTGACAGACAGTAGTTGCCTATTTCCTGGTTAGAATTAGGAACATCGTTTTTATCCGAAATGCTCTAAAATCGCTCTCAGGGCAATGAATATTCAAAATTTTTCTGGGGGAGGGCGCCCAGGCCCCCGCCCGCGGCTTCGCGCCTACGGCGCTCGCTTCATTGCAGCTTCGCTGCATTAAGAGGTGAGTTCCGGATTTTTGATAAAATGATATCAAATCCCTGAAAATGGATCGAAATTAGTAGTACGAAAATATAGCACTGACGCTTCTCATTTTCATAGTAACTTCAAATTGTCACTCCGTTTACGTAATACATTAGAAACAGCTGAAAATTACTTTAAGAAATGTTTCAATTATTCACCACAACCTAGCGTCGCCAGATTTCTGATTTAATGGACCAAAAAGTTATTCGATCGCATTTTTTTCGTTCATTATCTGGTAGATGAGAGCGGGTTAAACAGTCGCGTAGCGATATGTCCGCATTGACACTGGCAGTAAAGAATGGGGAACAGCCTCTTCTGAATAGAAAAACATAAAATTATGTACCTCCGGTTTATAAATATCACAGTGTTTGGATATCACTGTTATTCCAACTATCAGTATCCATGGGATTATTTGGGATTAATTCTCAGCGTCAGAATACGTATTTCTAGAGCAGTGGAACGGCAGCCTACTCGTGACTGAAACCCGTATGTGATCGTGCGGGAACGCCTTTACTAAAGTTAAAACCATTTCATGATGACACGAAACATCAAACGGTAAACGGTAGGCTACTACCATGATACGATATCACCAATAAAGATAGATCATTTTATTCAATTTTACCAGAGTTGTTTATTGGAGGAAAATATCATTGTTAAGAACGCCGAGAACAACCATGTTGTATCAGTTGACTGACATTGTAAAATTTGATTCGGCTATATTCTAATATAAGTTTTCACTTAAGGACGCCCTACCCGCCTGCTGCGCACTCATAAGGCGGTAGCCCCCTCTTACACACTCGGCAGAGATTCGCTTTGTAATGCGCGCCGGGAAAAGAATACCTTTTATTATCTTTTCCATGCGTTTAACAACAGTGATTGAATTTACGCGTTGTTTGTCATAAATTGCAATATTGCGATGGTTATTTGCCGCCGCTGTAGTTTTTTGGAATTGAATCGAGCGGCCTCAGTAGCTCAGTGAGATAAGGCGTGATGCTGTTGAATCCACTATCCACTATCACTAGCTGAGTGACAAGTGGGTTCGAGTCCTGCTGGCTGCGAGCAGTGTGTGGGCAACACTTCAAAGGCCGTACCGTCGTGAGGTTAAATGAACAATCCAATAGGAATAGTCTTGGGAAACCAAGATCCAAACGACGTACGTAAAGCCAAACAGACAATTATCAGCCGGCCTCAGTGACACCAACACCGGCATCGCTCTCTGCGACGTTTTGCATGCGTACGTGCATCAGAGCTTGGAGCTCTAAGATCAGAGGGTCTTGCAATTCCATTCAGAAAAATCGTTCTGTTTTTGTTTTCATTATTCAGTGGGGCCTAACAGTTCATGCGTAAGAATGGGTTTTTGTATCCAAATCTTAATTCATATAAATATCTTGGCTGGGACATGATGGAAAACATCAGAATAAACTAGTTTCGTCTTTTTAACAGAATCACATTAATGAGGTTTAACAGTACAATTAGCCTAGGCTAAATAGCTAGACAGAAAATAAATTCATTTTCAGGAATAAAATCGTACTAGACAAATAGACCTTTAAGTCTGTGGTCCTCCCAATCAACATCGTCATAGAAGATTTGCCGGCAGATGTAAAACATTATAACCACTTAATACCACAGTATAATCTACCAATGCTTCAAGGCCCATGGGCCTCTTGTTTGGAAGTTATCCGACTTAAGTTACGTTATTTGTATCATCCATGATTCTGTGTTATCTATTTGTTCAAAATGAAAAATTTATTAGAAAAAAAACATTGCTTAACAACGACCTCCCACTGCCAACCAGTTGCATGGGTTCTCTGCTGTAATCAGTGCATCTGTTATAGATAATGGCGGCTACCGCGACCAGGATCGTGATGATTTAGGTCGAGGATATTTCAGATCTCTCAGCTTCACCGTTTCAGGTGATTTCTCGGCCAGGTCTAGATCTAGCCCTTTCTTGGCTTATCTAATACCATGCATGCGCAATGAGGAGTATTACTTAGAAAATTTGAAAATTTAGTTGAGCGAATAGACCGGGATTCGAACCCGGGTTAGCAGATTGCTAGCGCAGCGTCTATACCACTAGACCACCACGGACCGATAAATACGGTGGTAAATTTAAATTGATAATACAGCACTAACCCTAACCTTATATATAATCCTAATCCTAACCCTCTGGACCCTTTTCTCACCCTCTTGAGGCGTTTTCTCGCTTTTATACAGAACCCTAACCCTTGATTAGTACAGCATATCAAATGAAGAGGACAGCACAACCAATCGACGCTTGGATATTGGAAAAAGACCTAGCTCTGTAAAGGTGAAACAGAGATCTGAAATATCCTCAACCGATGATTTAATGTATTATCTGTAGTTAGCATTTTTGGTTAACCTTTGTTAGCAGTATGAGGTGGGCATTGAGCAAATTCATGTACATTTATGTGGTACGTTTTTTTATGTGATCATTTTTTTCATTGGTTCTCGGTGTATAATCGATGCGATTGAAGACATGATGAAACTTCGTCGATGACATGGTTAACTTTGTTCAAATTCGACTAAAAACTGTTTTTGGCAGGAAAATACTTAGCTCTTGCATATAAAATTGCAATGACCTCGATTGGTGGGCGTCGTCTCTACGAGCAAATGTGATTGGCTGTTTTTGGGATATAAGGGGAATTCTGGCGCTACTAAAATAAATATGGGAAAGCCATTAATGGCGAACGTTTCATTGGACTAGGTGCCGTATATGCAGGTATTTGTACGAATTTTAAAAGCTCATTGCTGGTGAGAATATAATATATTCACATATCGCCATAGGCATTGTTTCATTTTAATACCCGGTGATTGTGTTGATTGAGATTGTAGTGAAGTGAACGTTCACTACACAAGGCCTCCACGTGCGCGGGAGTGCTAAATATTATACTGTTGCACACACAAAACACGCTCATACAGACTACTATATGGTGATGCTGTAACGCTGCTTGGCGCGTGCACGTTTGGTATGATAACAGGCTGAATAATCGTCGTAGCAGAAGATGAGCGCTGTGATCGGCTGTTTTTGGGATATACGGGGAATTCCTGCGCTAATAAAATAATTATGGGAAAGCCATTAATGGCGAATGTTTCATTGGACTAGGTGCCGTATATGCAGGTATATGTGCGAATTTGAAAAGCTCATTGCTGGTGAGAATATAATATATTCACATATCGCCATAGGCATTGTTTCATTTTAATACCCTGTGATTGTGTTGATTGAGATTGAAGTGAAGTGAACGTTCACTACACAAGGCCTCCCCGTGCGCGGGAGTGCTAAATATTATACTGTTGCACACACAAAACACGCTCATACAAACTACTATATGGTGATGCTGTAACGCTGCTTGGCGCGTGCATGTTTGGTATGATAACAGGCTGAATAATCGTCGTAGCAGAAGATAAGCGCTGTGTTTTCTGTTTGATAGAATTTGTAATAAATTGTAATTTCTTGTGACCTGAAAATACTAAGCAGCAAACTATAGATATAGGTCGAGGTCTGAATATTGTAATGGTAAATTCCAGGATTTAAAACGATCTAATACTACGCCCCTGTGTTTTAGCTTCCACGGCCATAAATTGGAAGAGGTTTATCGTTTCCAAGACTCAATATTCAGCCACTCTCTGATATGTGACATCATATGAATTTCATTTGAATATTTTTTCATATTGTGAAAAATATTTTTTTGAAAATATAAAATAGTTTCCCTGCGAATGTGATTGGCTGTTTTTGGGATGTACAGGGAATTCCAGCGCTACTAAAATAATTATGGGAAAGCCATAGAATGGCGAACGTTTCATTGGACTAGGTGCCGTAAAAGTGCGAATTTCAAATGCTCATTGCTGGTGAGAATGTAATTATTATCCGCCATAGGTATTGTTTCATTTTAATACCCGGTGATTGATTTGATTGACATTGAAGTGTAAGCGAACATTCACTTACACAAGGCCTCCACAAACACAAACACACGCGCGTACAGTATACACTACTATAGTGATACTGTAACGCTGCTTGCTAGCGCGTTTGACATTTCATCAGTAGAAGATGAGCGCTGTGTTTTCTGTTTGATAGAATTTGTAATAAATTGTAATTTCTTGTGACCTGAAAATACTAAGCAGCAAACTTTAGGTATAGGTCGAGGTCTGAATATTGTAGTGGTAAATTCCAGGATTTAAAACGATCTAATATGCCAATTTCTTACTGCACCGGTATTTTAGCTTCCGCGGCCATACATTCGGCCACCCTCTGATATGTGACATCATATGAATTTTATTTGAATATTTTTTCATATGATGAAAATATAAAATAGTTTCCATGTCGCGCCTACCTGTACCCTACGAAATTTTGGATGTACGATAAACAAATGTTTATCTTTGGTCTTATATGACTACAAAATAATTCTTTAGGAAAGATTAAATACAATATAAACTTCTAGAACTTTGAAGTCACGAATTAAAAAGATTTTTCAAACAATGCCCTACTCCAAACAACCTCTAGCTTTCAAGGTAAACCACACTTTGCCCATGGGCAATTTATGATTCATTAAACTTAAAACTGTTTCACCAAAATTGTTTAAGTTGTACCTCGCTGTGATTGATATTGGTTCTAATTATATAGAATTGTATATATAATTTCAATGATAAATGAATCATTAGATAAATTATGAAATAAAATCAAAACTTTGTTTTTCAATTTAGTAGCGTGAATTTAGTTAATTTTTCATATTTATTACATTGTTAGGCCATCCCAAATAATGGTCTGTTTGCCGTAACCCGACCGACCTGACTTCAACGGTACTGAGTGAAAACCTTTTTTGGGAGTCATTGAAATAAAGTCTTTTTTGATAAAAACGGCTGACCGACCGACTGACTAAAGCTGGTAATCTTACAGCGTGCTTATTAGGGTTTTCTGTTTCTTCACAGAAAACCCTATTGAAATTCGCGTGATTATTATTACGAGAGTTTACGAGTCCGGTGTTCGCGTGTCTGACAGGTTTACGGGCATTTGTTTGTTACCTCTTTAATATTTTTGATTTCTTGTTATTCCGGTTATTTTATTTAAGTATATTGCTGATCAGTTCATGTAACCAAAAGCGTCAATAAACAGATTTTGAATTGATCAAGTTTAAATCATGGTCGTTGAGGCGCGGAAGGCTACTAGAATTACGTTCGTCTCAGAGAGAAAACAAACGACAGAAAAGTATCAGGTGATTATCCATAGCCGACTACGGTACACACAGTTGACAAACAGTGTTAGGCCTGTGCCGGTTGGTGCGTACTGGGACTAAATATACTGGTTGGTCAGTTGGTTCGGTTGTGAAGTGTGGAAGCTAAGAAAGCCTACCGCAGTACTGGTATTTATATGTCTGGTAGGCCTATTATATAGTAGCCAATACCATTTTTAGTACGTAGTTGTTACTCGTACGTGACTGTATGGTGATCTCCACAGGTTAACTGTACGTGAGTTCCCTACTAACGCCGTACGTGAGTTCTTAGTAGCCAATACCATTTTTTAAGTACGAAGTTGTTACCCGTACGTGACTGTACAGTGATATACACAGGTTAACCGTATGTGAGTTCCCTAAAAACGCCGTACGTGAGTTCCTATAATCTGCAAACGCGCATGCGTGAAAGAATAGAGTTTGGGTTAGGTGAGGCTAGGCTATTTGTAAATCAAATTTCATCCACCCTGCAGTTACGTTCTGTGGCACAGTGGGTAAATCACTGGACTACAACTGGATTTTTTTTTCGTTTGGTTTCGAATCCCAATATTGCAAGTCTGAGCGTCAACATACTCACATACGGCTACCCTGTAGAAATTACCATACAGTCACGTACAGGTTACAACAGCGTTTTAAGTATTAAGTGAGTACGACAAGCCTATCATGCTATGTACTACAAACACAACTTTTTCCCTCTCGTCGGCCCTACAGTGATGTTACTATAACTGGTGCAATTATAACATGGATAGGATTTGGTCAGGACTAGCCGAAATTCTAATTCAGTCTATGTACTAATACACTCGATAGGCCTATTTTTAAAACAATACAGTGAAGTATTCACACGCAGAAAGGCTAATTGATTTGAGCCATGTGATTAAATTGGGCCAGGCCTTCTCTGACCTGCTGACATTAATAGTCAAACCAAAACGTTCATGTGGTCACGGCTTGTATTCCAGAAATCATTGTAGGCCTGTACATTTTGCTGTTCGTAGGTTTGGTATACCGATTTCTCCATTCTTGACTGATAAGTGTACAGTATAGCGTACGCATTATACAATTGTGGGAATAGGGGGTATTGATTGGGCTTATTATTTCCTGCTTTAGAATACTGAATAAGCCCAACGTTCATTCAAATATCCAACATCGGTGAAAGTTTGATTACTGTATACATGTACTGTAGGTTTTCATGTTGTATGAATATTTTGCAGTTCAAATCGGTATGATGCTGATTCCAATGTCAAACGCATGCAGTTAGATGGTCAAGGACAGTCAACACCGAGATATCTCTCTTCTACCGATGTTGCACCATAGAAGATCTGATTCTTTCAACTCAAGGAAAGGGATTCAACACGATCGATATAACACTGGAATAGGTTTGCAGTAACTAACGGTTCATTTCATTTAGTCCTATGTACTTTTTTAGCCAATTTGGATTTGATCGTAATTGAAACTCAGGAACTGTTAACAAAAGACAAGTTGAAAAAACACAAGTTATGCTTGATCCTCATGTTCAAATTTAATTCAAATTCAAATTTATTTTATTGCATCATATTTACAAAGCATATCATTGGTTCATACAGTAATAAAAATTAGGACAGAACAAATGTTATTACAGAATTTCCAAAAAGGCAATGAATTTCTATAACTAAATGAACATTATTTTTCTAATAACTCAGATCAAGAGTGACTCTCCCATTTATTAGGAAACACACGTAACTAGTGGAATAGATTTGATTTACACACATGTTGCAGGTATCAATTCAGTTTATCACTATAGAATTTGTAATCCATAAAGCCAAAATCAACATCAGCCGGAAACCCAGACCAGATCAATTCATGATTTATTGATTGAATCTACACTACAATATATGTACTTATTCAAATATTTCAATAAAAACATTAACTTCTTAAATCTATTCTAAATCATAATACGTTCTTATCTGTAAATTCACTCAATCTATCGACTCAGCAGGTGCTTCAAATGAGTTCTTGATAGGACAGATCCATTTTTAAGCATGGTGATAATACAGTATCATGATGTTTGAATGCCAAAATCAATGCCTGGTCAAATGAATTAATATTTGTTGATTGTACGTCCGCGTATGTTCGGTTTCAAAGCTGAATCATATTTGACGTTTACACAGTGGTAGCATATTAGGTTCGAATCTGTCAATGCATTTTATTCTATGTATCGATATTTCAATTTACTACAATTCCCATCTTTCTGAATGGCTTTGCAGAAAACCAGTCATCGCTGCTTGGCAGCTATATTTCAATGTACTTTTTCATTTTGAACTAAGAGATGACGCTCCAGGCGAAGTTAGAATTTTGAAATTATTCTTGAAATCTAGGCTATAGACAAATTTCCTGTGCACAGCGCAGATTTTTCATATTGTTTCCATATAAAAATGGTATTTTTTGCCCTTAAATTTAGCAAAAAAATATTTCTACCTACCTACCAACTCATCCTGAAAACTTGAGTCGGTGTTACAGCAAACAGACAATTATTTAGGGATGGCCTTATCATCAATTATTTTGTGCGATTTCTAGATTCAGCTGCTGAATTAGTTTACTAAATGGTGCCGATTGATTAGTGTTGCACATCTTCCCCGCTGAATCTGTAGCATCTAACGCTATGAGTGTTGTGTCAAAAGCACTGTTACAGTTGTAGAGTCATAGTTTCTGGTGGTATAGATATCTGGTGTACCGTAAAAACCGGCGTATAAGTCTACGCGGCGTATAAGTCGAGGTCGATTTTTAGACCTACATTTCATGATTTTAACATATATCTGGCTTATAAGTCGAGTCCCTTCTCTTGGAAGAATAATTACTAGTATCATTGTATTGAATAGTTTGTTTTGATAACGATGTGTGCCTTCACGCACGCCACCGCGCGTCAGCCTGATTGCTGCCGTGTGTTAATCAATAGACTGTTACACACACACTCGGGTATAATACACTACCATACAGTGAGACAGTAGTGTGAGTCACACGCTATATATAGCCTAATGTATTAAGCGCTGCTATGAGCGCGCATATATGAATACATCGTTTTAAATGAAGCTGTGTCAAAATGAAAGGAGTTTTTTTCATTAAATAACTTTATTTATCATGAATAATTATTCAAACTGTTATAGCAGTAAGAAGATGAACACTGTCTTTTTTGTCTGGTAGAATCAATATTTCTCGCGACCTGAAAATACTTCGTAGAAAACTGTACTCGGCGTATAAGTCGAGGTCAATAATTTAGTGGTAAAATCAAGGGTTAAAAACTCGACTTATACGCCGGTTTTTACGGTATCTAATTTGGGCACTGGGGGCTAATTTCCATACGATTTTTGGCATTTCTAGAGTGACATGTGACGTCATTTTCATGTGGAGACGGACCGCAGCATCTGAGTGACATTTATACATGTACATATACGCGCTGTAAAAAGATCCTTGTACCAGTAGGCCTACATCATATTGCATGAGTCTGAAACTGCAAGCATTTTCTATGTAGATGCACTCGAATATCGTCCCTTAAGACTGTAATCATACTTTACGGAAAAATATAGTTTCCATGCGCTAGTAGATAAATACTGAATATTGCGGATGACGTGACAACCCCGCGCCGCCATTGATTTACTGTGACGCGAGTCAAGAGGTAGGTACCAGCATTTTACATACTTTTTGTGAAAATAACAGGATTTATGTGTGTAAGTTATGTTCAGACTAGATGTCAATAAAGCGTTGAATTGTTTTTTGTTGAGAATAAGAGTTGTCAATGCGTATTTAACTGGCAATTACACTGATGATGTGTCGGTCGGTTCCCGCCGTTCGCGGCGGCACAAGGTCTAACGTACGTTATTTTTTATTTTTTCCTAGCTCGGCCGGCACTTGTAGGTGATTTGTAGGTGTATTTCCACATAGACAGTGGTGTTGAATCCACGATGATGTATTTTTTTGTATTATTCGGTCTATGAATTAAGCAAGTGCTTAAGTTCAGTGATGCTTCACCTTTCTTTGAATGCATTAGGTCGTTGCCAAGTGACCACATGTACGCACTGTGCTGAGTCCAGTAGCACTACAGTCATCAATGTCATACAGGCATTGCTACATACGTAGTTGTACAACCATAGACGCAATTCAGTTCATTTATAAAAACATTACTGCTGAAGTTTCCGTTTTTGGCGCTTGGGCTTGATAAATATTCCAATAAAATATAAGGCTACTTTATTTTCATCCTTGAGTTCATTTATTTTTCAACGAGAAATACATACCAGTATAGGCTTAGGCTTTATATATAGTTTTTTGAAAGGGTTTATAAAAGGCCTATTTAAACCCCATTATGATGCCTGCTTAAAATGCCACATCCCTGCAGTATTAATAATAACCCTGTGTATGCATCGCTAATAATTTGCATTCCATTGTGACCACATGTGCGCTTCACTACTCACCATGCACTGGTTACCATGCCCTTCACCACTAACCATACACTGATATTAACCTTTCACTACTCACCATACACTGATATTAACCCTTCACTACTTATCATACACTGATATTAACCCTTCACTACTTACCATACACTGATATTAACCCTTCACCACTTACCATACACTGATATTAACTTTTCTCCACTTACCATACACTGATATTAACCCTTCACCACTTACCATACACTGATATAAACCCTTCACCACTTACCATACACTGATATAAACCCTTCACTACTTACCATACACCGATATTAACCCTTCACTACTCACCATACACTGATATTAACCCTTCACCACTTACCATACACTGATATTAACCCTTCACTACTTACCATACACCGATATTATCCCTTCACTACTAACCATACACCGATATTAACCCTTCACTACTCACCATACACTGATATTAACCCTTCACCTCTTACCGCACATCGATATTAACCCCTCACCACTTATCATACTCCGATATTAACCCTTCACCACATATCATATATCCACTGATATTAAACCTTCACCTCTTACATTTTGGTCCTACCTTAATGCAGTTGCTTGCATACTATAAACCCAATAGAGAATATGCTACTTATTGAAATTAACGGCTCCATTCAAGTTCTACATGACTTAGTATATTTATTTTAAATATTTAAAGCAATAGGAAGTTATACCACTAGTAATAACCAGAACAAGTGTTACTATTCTCATTAGTTAATTTCTTGCCTTTATTCTTTTCAGATGATGAATATACAGAAACTACAGACGAAAAAGAATCCCACGACAGTAGCACATTTACCTTTGAGGGTGGCAATAAAGAAAGAATTAATGATTAGAAAAATATACTACTCCCGTTGCTGCTGCTTGGTCTCCAGTTTCATGCGTTGTAACTGGACAGCTTGGCAAAGGCCAAATTGATAGGTTGTAACCAAAATCATAATTCATGCAAACACTAGAACTTGAGTGTTTATTCATACATTACAGCAGGCATTGGTCCAAATAAGTTCCCTCGATCAATTTTTGGGTTTCTTGGTCAGTGTTGGGTCAATCACTCTTCTTTTTATGAGAGGCATGTCATCATCCCATGACAATTTGTCAAGCACATGACTATTTACTTTTAAAGCTGAATCTCACTGTGCCCACGGGCACCTTGTTAATGTCCATGATACTATATTGATGTCTATGATATCATTCATTGGGATGATGAAAATGAAAGGTATCTTGTTTTAGTCGCTAGGATTGTGTTGATATCTGTCAATGGTCTTAGCTTCTCTTGATTCTACTCAGTCAAACAGCAGTAAAATATTTTTGTGTATTAGCACTTACTCCCCGGTGCAATTATAACATGGATAGGATTTGGTCAGGAGAATTCCCCGCGGATTTTGGTATTGAAACAAATCATTTTTCCAAATAGTCCAAAAATGATGTAAAAGTAGAGGGGGGGGGGGGGTTATGATGGTCTCAGTCACTCAGCTGGTCTGGCGCGATTGGTAATCAGGTGAACCGTAAAAGCGTTCAGCGCCTGTTTTACTTAATATGTTGCGTATTGCATTGCAACACTGATTTTGTATCTACTATGATGTGTATGTGTTTTATCGATCGGTTGCAGACACGCGCGCACAGCCGAAACGTTGCTCAAAATATAATCATTTTAATAAAGAACTTTTCATTATTGGCTGAATTTATTGTGAGATTTCCCTTGCTATTCATCATACACGGATATTGTGTATTTTCTAGTCTCATCGATCATCTCGTCGGAGCTGTCTGGGATTTTTTATTTTCGGCAAAAATTGTGACCCATTAAGTCGGTTTTCGGTACATAGATGTTGGTCTGGAATGATGGACTATTGCACGTTAAAGCCTTTTCCAAGTATAGGGCATTTTTTCTGATGAAATTGCATGGCTAGTCATCATTCTCGATACCGTTTGCCTTCTACAGGAAGGATGTCGGGGTCACCAGGGTCTGTCGGGAAAGACATTCTTATTGGCTCCATTAATGATAGGTATTACGATAAGATGAAATGGAGTTAGCCTAGCCTAATGACCCAACAACAAAACAGGATTACACAAAATGTAAATTTTCGTTCACAAGATGGCAATATAATGCTGGTCACAACATGTATCACACAAAATACTACTGCTGGATTCCTTTAGTACATCAAATAAATCAAATTATAGGCCCATTTCTGTTTATTTAAGGGCCGGCCGGGGCACTAGCATAAACAATTAAGTGACGCTTCACAAAAATGGCTTCAAAACCACAAATGGGTTAGCAGGTAGAGAGGGACCACCAGGGTTGTCAAGAATAAGAACGATTTCTGATGAGAATGATATGTTTCTGATGCTGAACTAAACAAGGCCCATGAGCCGCTAGGTTGTTTTCTCCTGTTCCTAGTCCAAAGATTTTCTTCTTCATTTCAGAATTATAACAAATCACGTATTCACTCATATCGTGGAGCTAAAGACATAGAAATAGCTTTGGATAACAAACTGATTTTCAAAGGTGAAATTACGAAGGCATGTGGTGGCATTTCAGGAACACCTAAATCATTTGGAGATGTAAGTTTTTATTGATAAAGAATGTTTCATCCATTTCCAGAGACATGTGTGCACAAATACCAAGTCTATATAAACATGCCCTGAAATGGATGATGTACTTTTATTTCTGTTTGAAAACATATTTGAGTATACTCAGCGGAACAAAACCTGCCTCACCACAACTGGATTTGTTGACATCCAATCACGCATCAAATATCATAAACCTTATTTTCCTGCCAATAAGTGTAGGGCAACTTTTCGCCCAAAATACATGGATTTCATCCAGATTCACCTAATAAGCCAGTTTGATTAACAGATTTAACAATCAGTTAAGTTTTAATTCACAATGTAAAAGCAGAAACTGAAAAATACCTTCATTCTTCTTGTTGATCTGCTGTGCGCACGTGGGCTCACTTCAACAGTCCTGGCCTTGGACTTCATAATCGGGTAGGTGCATTTAGTTTTCTGTGCCGAATATAATGGAATTCCCTAATTTAGCATGCAAACTTCATGAGTGTAGCAATGTACGGTCCAAGCTTGATAGAATTCTGACTTTATTGTGTGGATGTGAAAGGTGACAGGTGCCAAACTGGTCATTGTTTGATACATTAGTCTGTCTGAGCATGGATTAATGAATTACTAAACAAACAAATGAGCAGATAGTTATAGTTAAGATAAAATAATAAGACCCCTGTGAAGCTGGCTCCCGGTTCCCGGTTCCTTATTCGGCTCCCGATTCAAAATGCTTTTGAACCGGGAGCCGAACCGGGAACCGGGAGCCGGCTACCGGTTCAGCTCCCGATTCAAAAACATTTTGAATCGGGAGCCGAATAAGGAACCGGAAGCCGGCTACTGGTTCAGCTCCCGATTCAAAAACATTTTGAATCGGGAGCCGAATCGGGAACCGGGAACCGGGAGCCGGCTACTGGTTCAGCTCCCGATTCAAAAACATTTTGAATCGGGAGCCGAATCGGGAACCGGGAGCCAGCTACTGGTTCAGCTCCCGATTCAAAATGTGAAGCTGGCTACTTATTCGCCAGGTGGCGCTGGTATACACTATGCCGTAGTCCAGACATTTTACGTAACTATGTCTACTCTGCTGATAAACAAACTCGACCTCGACCTTGACAACAAATCGCCAGGTGATGGCGCGAGCCAATCCAGACGTCTAAACACGATTGCGTATGCGACCACGAGAGCGGTCAGCTGTAGCTTTACGTCAGGAGTTTATTAAGTTGCGTCTATTAATATCTTGGTTTAAGAACGTGCGTATTGCTCGGTCGTTTTTCTCGTCACCGAATCGACCTTTATATGTTATTCGCCTCTTTAACCATTTAATCAATTAACCATCAATTGTTCCCGAGCCCTAAACAACAGAGAAAGTTTCTAATGAAAGTTATCGAATCCCCTCATCAAGAAGTAAATATCTGCAAGCCCATGAAATTGAAAGATATAAAATAAACAGATGCTTTCTGCCCGCCTATCTATCAAATTCCATAGAAAAGAACATTTTTTCATCCCTAAACCGAAAATGGCTGGAAATGAGAGCGCACATAAATACGTATATATATATAAAAGCTCCAGTTACACACACATGTTTTAATACTAATCGATCAGATTGCTCTCAATACTTTTAATACGAATACGAATATTCATTACACTCCAATCACTTCTATGGTATATGGAGGAGGAAGAACAGCATTTATTTAGGAGGTAAATGAAAACGTATCTTAAAACATAACAAACATTTTTTACGGAACATACTATTTACATATTACCCGATGGATTCATATACATCTAAAGGTGTCCCCCCTTTCGAGTTTAGAACATTTATACTCCGTGGTATTATACCGGTACCTTCTGTAACATGGCCATGGCCGCGACTGCACATCAATACCCGGCACTGCGATTTTCCGTGTTACACTTATATATAAAACATGTACAACGTAAGGTAAACGGAGATCGGGAAAACACAAACAATGAACGCTTTTACGGTTCGCAGCGCTTTTACGGCCGCAAAATGTGATCTACCGATCTCAGAAAAATTATGTGACCCAAGCCTTAATAACCCTCATCCCCTAAATCTCTACATATTTCCACTGCTCTCTGGAATGATGAGATAAAAGAATAGAAATCGACATCAGTAGCATACGGAAGCCCCTAGGTGACATACGAGAAAATTTTTTCACAATTTCGACTTATTAAGTCGAATTTCGACATAATAAGTCGAATTTCGTGTTAATTAAATCGAAATTCGACATAATTATGTCGAAATTCGACTTATTAAGTCGAATTTCGACAATGCGTATTGAAACATACATACGCTTTAAGCGGCGTGATCAGTACTCACAATAGGAGCATTTATTGATTGCTAGAAAAGCGATAAAGCGACTCAACTTGTCGTGTTGTATTGCTATAATACTTAACACTGTATTTTCACATTTGTGATCATACGTACTAATTTCCCCTGGAGCGGTGCCCCGGCAACAGTGCGTCAGCAACAGGTGGGATTCTCACGTGTATCTCATTGAGCGGTGATGAGTGATAACAGATATCAATTTCTTCACATGGTCAGCTTTTCCGATATCAAAATAGTAGGTCAGCATCATTGCTTGGTGACGTAGCTACGATAGTCCCAGTTGATTGTGTCATCACGTCTGGCGCAGCCTCGGAAATCCTCTCGATGACAGACACTGTCCAATAAACGTTGGATCGCCTCTCTGGTGCCATACTAGCCAGGGTTTGATTGCAGCCCACCGAAACTCTTGCTTCAGCGTCTCAAACGTTTTTTCTTTTGGCCACATGGCCAATGAATTGTACTTTTCGTGATTGATAAATGCAATGCTTATTTCGCAAAGGAATGATTACTTATAAATGCGTCGTTTATTTATTCTTCACTTTGTCTACACAGTTCACCAAACACACTGTTGCTTTTTTCACGGTATGTCGGTGATAAACCTAAGCACGTATGCGCTCTCTAGCCCATATACGTATGCAATTGATAGTCATAATTTGTGCCCTCTTATATATCACGGCTATATGATGCACCCACTAACATATATGTTTATCATATCATATACGATGGCACCAACAATACTTTAGAAATCATTAATTTTAAAAATCTTAAATACCCCTTTTAAATGAGTAGAAACTGAGTAAACAGTAAGCTTTCAACAGAGATGACGTCAGGAACACGTACCTGCACACATCTAGATACAGTGAACACCTGCTCAAACTGCCAATTTATAAGTGTATTTCAGGAAATGACTGAAATGATAATCAGTAGCATATTATAACTTATGAACATATTACTTCATAGAAAAAGTATGACATGATATTCTATTAATTGTACATGTGCCCTTTAAGCAAGTAGAATCAACATCGCGGATTGAATCCTTCATCGTAAAGGAGACATGCTGAAACTTCACTATCATTAAGTTCCAAACTTTGATTTTTTTTCATTCCAGAAATTATATAACTATGCCTTTAAAATTCCAATAAATCGACCCTCTAAACCTTCGACCTTCATTATATATGACTCATCAACGATATTCGAGATATATCAAAAATTTAGAAATTATGTACTTTTACAAAGGAATTCCGTTGGTAGTAATAAGTTGGAAAACTGTTCCGATTCTACTTTTTTTACTAAAACACCCTAAATCGATTCGGCGCTATGGTTTAAGTTATAGCGCATCATCAAATACATCGAAAAACCAACCGATGACCTCTCGTAACATCTCTATTCATGGCCGTCGGAACAGGGGCGGCCAAAGCCGCCCCACTTTTTTGCTTAACAAAATATTTTTCAAAAGCACGCTGTACCGCGTAGCAGCTCGTCGTTCTCTGTACTAGGTGGTGGGCTCACGGCTTCTCATGCTTCTGTGAATGAGACTGTGAAATGGCCCCAAAACGCATCTCCGGCGATTGAATTTTCAAAATTGTTCTAGGGGAGGGCCCCTAAACCCCCTTCAGAAATAAGCCTCGCCACTTAAAAATTCCTTCCGACGGCTCTGCTATTACCTTTTGACAGCCGGACATTTCATTCGTTCCAGGTTTTCTGTTCTCACATGGCGCGAGTATACAATATTCCTCAGTCCAGACGTATTTACGTAACCATGTCTCGCCTGAGATAAGCGATAGCTAACCTGACCTCGGTCACTAGGCTAATCGAGACGTCTGCGTGTGCAGATTTCAGTAGTTTCACAGTTGCTATGCAACCACAGTAACCATTGGATTAGAATACATATGAATATATTTACCTACACTATAACCCTTTCTTCCAAATTATCCACATGTTTTCGTTTTCTAGTGTGTTATAATATTTACGGAAAATATTATACTCAACAAAAAAGGCGACTATAGGACTATAGGACTATATATGTATATGTAGGTGGGCGGACGTCTCGTTCGAACGCCTGTTTATTTGACGATGTCACAATTTTGATCTTGTTGATCGCATTTTCACCAGGGTCGGGTTTCGGGTTTCACGAACGGGAATTTAAGCTCCCCCTAATTCCAGTGTGCATAATTAGCGACGGGGCTGGTCATTTTATTAGGGTTTTCTGTTCTTTCACAGAAAACCCTATTGATATCCGCGTGATTATTAGGGTTTCTGCTGCCTGAGCGCCACCTACATTTTGCTGGAAATGCATTTTCATTGATAGCTACTAAGCGGATAAAGGGGTCTGTATGAAAATTGATATACATGTACCTGGATATAAGATACAACGAATCCCTAACATAATTAGTTCCTATTCTAACCACTAGGGGCGTTAATGTTGAAAACTCATTCTAGCATCAGTTTTTTCGATTGTAATTCAGTAGTATCGTACCGTACCGTATCTTCGTTATTCTCGGTGTCATATCCCCTAACCTTGGTACATTAGAACTTTTCGCGTAGTATCCCATGTGAATCAACATAGCCATGTTATCAGCTGACCCCTAGGTGGCGCTCCCCATCCAGCAAGGCAGAAACCCGTTATCGCTGCTTTGCAGCTATATTATTATTATTTTCTTCCACACTATTTTTACCAAAAGAACAAAGGCTTTGTTACCTTGCCGCTGTTGTCGATACAATCCGTCTGATATCACTCAGCTCACTTCGATCTACAAATACCCTGTGCGTATTTTGAAGAATCATCGTTACAAAAGCACTGTCGGGCCGTAAACATCGAAAATTGAGCCCCATTCAAAGAGCCGACATGTTTTTCTAAGTCCTCTTTCCGAAATCTACCGCTCGTTTCTTGTCACATCAATTATCAATTCAAGCATAAATTAACAAATTTATTACCCAAAGATTGCACATTCTGTCGCGGTTTTTAAAAACTAATTTTAACAATAGCCCATTTTCCTCATCAAATCGTATTACCGATATACAGGAAATTTACTACTTTAGATTTTAAAAGCACTGTCGAGCCGTAAACATCGACGAATCGACGTGTGGCACTACATCGTCGTTCCGGGGATCAGCTGCGAGTTTCACCTCATCGTGAGAATCAAATCGAGTACAAATTAATTTATTACTACCAGTGATTTGGCTGCGGGCGTCAAGCAGTTAGATTAGAAATACCTATTTTTCTTAATCAAATTACCGTATAGCCTATTTACTAAGATAAATCATAAGTGTAACGGGGAGTCGTAGGCCTAAACGAAATACGCCGAAGAGATATAGCGGGGAAAAGCTGTTATGTCGACGAGGTATCAAAATAAAAGAATATATTACTTTATTCGGCCGCGGGCTTCAACCTGTATATCAATACCATCAATACTCTATATTCCCTACAGTACATACCGATCATTGTCAAATGCACAAGGTATTTACTAAATACAAGTATATAACACAATCCTTTCCGTATGCTGGACTCACACTTGACATTCTGAGTAAGCGTTCGCTGTGGGGGAAAGGGATCGTTCGCTGTGTCGCTTGAAGTGTTTATCGAGTTTGACGCGGCTTTAGGCCTACCGGTACTGAGCTTTACTGTCTCAAACAAACACAGCATAATTGTTGCGTTTATTAACGGACTCATTGGATTGAACTTCAAAACAAAATTTACGATATTTAGGTGGGTTGTTATTCAATAGGCCTACGACCAATCTGTCCGGATGTTAGGCCTACATAGGCTAGTAGCCTCTACTAGGTTAAGCATTCGCTGTGGGGGAAAGGAGATCGTTCGCTGTGTCGCTTGAAGTGTTTATCGAGTTTTACGCGACCTTAAGGCTTTAGTGTGGTGGCTGATAAGGGCCATGCGTAAAAAAAAACACGTATATGCAAATGAGGGCGACATTATGACAAAACGACGAAACTAAAATAATGCGACAAAACAATAATTTTGGTTTTGTCGCCCGCGACAATTCATTATTTTGGTTTTATCGCCGGCGACAATTCATTATTTTGGTTTTATCGCCCACGACAATTCATTAATTTGGTTTTGTCACCCGCGACAAATCAATATTTTGGTTTTATCGCCCGCGACAATTCATTATTTTGGCTTTATCGCCCGCGACAATTCATTATTTTGGTTTTATCGCCCGCGACAATTTTTTTTTTGTTGCGGTTTTATTGCCTGCGACAATTCAATATTTTGGTTTTATCGCCAGTGACAATTCATTATTTTGGTTTTATCGCCCGCGACAATTCATTAGTTTGGTTTTGTCGCCCGCGACAATTCAATATTTTGGTTTTGTCGCCCGCGACAATTCAAGATTTTGGTTTTATCGCCAGCGACAATTGATTATTTTGGTTTTATCGCCCGCGACAATTGATTTTTTTGGTTTTGTCGACCACTTTATAAGCTTTTGAATAATTAGGCCAATTAATAACGTAATAAAGACTTATGCTTTTGCCTATTTTGAAGTCGATTAATCTGATATAGTGTCGAATATTAAGGTCAATTTGGCAGATTCTTTTTTTTTTAAAGTGATATTAAAGCGATCATTCAAGTGATCCTACTTAATGAAAGATCACATATTATTTCTTTTTCTAAAGATGTACGGAAGCTTATATGTCAAAAGTACGGAAGCGATAAAGGGCCTCGAGATGTCACGTTCCAACTCGACAAGTCGCCATATTTATGTCGACATACCGCGATATATCGCGTCAAGTCGACATGAATATGACGATATATCGTGACGTTTTGACGACATATTTCGTTTTCTCGACCACTTTCTTCGCGACAAGTCGACATATTCATGACGACTTGAAACTCAATCGTCATATCACTGGTGTCCTCATCCTACATTTAGACATGTCTTTAAATGACGGCTTGTCCCGTGAAATGGGCGAAAAAGCAAAATTTGTCGTGAAAACGTCACGATATGTCGCCATATTCATGTCGACTGGACGCGATATATCGCGATATAAATCGCGATATATCACGTTTGTTCGACATAATTTCGTCGTGATAAAAGGTAGCGACGGTTTTGTATGGGTCCCATATATACGGAAGTACGGAAGCGATAAAGGGCCTCGAGTTGTTGCGTTCCAACTCGACAAAGTCGCCATATTTATGTCGACATATCGCGATATATCGCTTCAAGTCGACATCAATATGTCGACATATCGTGACGTTTTGACGACATATTTCGTTTTCTCAACCATTTTCCTCGCAACAATTCGACATATTCATGACGACTTGAAACTCAGTCGCCATATAACTGGCGTCCTCATCTTATATTTAGACATGTCTTCAAATGACGGCTTGTCCCATGGAAAATGGGCGAAAAAGCGAAATTTGTCGTGAAAACGTCACGATATGTCGACATATTCATGTCGACTTGACGCGATATATCGCGATATGTCGACATAAATATGGCGACTTGTCGTGTTTGAACGCGACATCTCGAGGCCCCTTATCACTTCCGTACAAAAGCGATAAAAGGCCTCGAGTTGTCGCGTTCCAACTCGACAAGTCGCCATATTTATGTCGACATATCGCGATATATCGCGTCAAGTCGACATGAATATGTCGACATATCGTGACGTTTTCACGACAAATTTCGCTTTTTCGCCCATTTTCCATGGGACAAGCCGTCATTTGAAGACATGTCTAAATATAAGATGAGGACGCCAGTTATATGGCGACTGAGTTTCAAGTCGTCATGAATATGTCGAATTGTTGCGAGGAAAATGGTTGAGAAAACGAAATATGTCGTCAAAACGTCACGATATGTCGACATATTGATGTCGACTTGAAGCGATATATCGCGATATGTCGACATAAATATGGCGACTTTGTCGAGTTGGAACGCAACAACTCGAGGCCCTTTATCGCTTCCGTACTTCCGTATATATGGGACCCATACAAAACCGTCGCTACCTTTTATCATGACGAAATTATGTCGAACAAACGTGATATATCGCGATTTATCGACATAATTAAGTCGATATATCGTGTTAATATCACGATAAATCGTTATACGGATCACGCCTTTCACCAATGTCGACGTCTGTATCTCAACATAACCGCGTACTGTCGACATAATTATCACTCCTTTAGCTAAAATGTCGTGATACGTATGGCAATTTATTGAGACAATATCGCAAAAAGTCGACATAAAAATACCGACATTTTAAATAAGGTCTTCCTAGTTACATCGATATATTGAGATAGTTAACCTAATTTCAATAAGGGGACGCATACTTAATGATGTTTAATGTAAGATGAATATGAAAGAAGAAATGAAGTTGGCAGAAAAATTAAAATGACTTTATCATCACCAGAATCTGGTGGACATATTGAATGTTGGGGTTCAAGTAGAATGACCCCAAATGCTGGGGCACAATAATAGTGTTCGGTACATGGTCGATGAACTAAATAGGTCATTCGCATCAATACTTTGTCACAATTGATTTGCGGTATATTTTGGATTACTGTGTATGTCATTTGTCAGGACATTAAACAGTAGATGACTTAGGATACTACCTAGCGTGACTCCACTAGTTAGACCGACTTATTCCAAGATGAGGCGTTCCGTTGATTTTGGCTATAAGTTTTCCTTCAGAGATAACTGCTGAGCCATTTGGGCGACCTATCATTGATACTGTTTCCTAATAGCCTGTTTAGTTAGTAATGGCTGATGTTGTGCCTTATCAAATGCTTTGTCGAAATCCACCGATGAACAGGATTCTAAGACAGCAGAAAACCCGTTATCGCTGCTTTGCAGCTATATTTAATGATAATTTTTTCATCGTATAGGAATAATGCAATAATTAATTTGGAATTAACTTCGGAGATAATTACAATTAATTCACTTTTCCCTGATTAGCGTTTGTGAAAGAGATTTAATCATCGAATCAGCTAACCCGAATTAAGCATTTCTCATTCGAATTATCACCTAAACCGGGCCCAGGGCATTAACCCAATTGGCTGTGGGAAAAAACTACATATCACAAGTCACGCGCATTCATATCGGAATGATGACGTAGTAGCAGCAGCTTGCAGTTTTTAAAAGGAAAGAGATTTCCGAGGATTTCGCTTATTTCACAAAACCTTCAATGAATGAAAGAAGATATTATGAGTTGCTGAGTCAAAGTGCAGGTCAACGCTTCGAATAAGTAGCCAGCTTCACATTTTGAACTGGGAGCTGGGAACCGGGAGCCGGCTACCGGTTCCCGATTCGGCTCGTGATTGAAAATGATTTTGAATTGGGAGCCGGGAACCAGTAGCCGGCAACCGGTTCCCGGTTCCCAATCGGCTCCCGATTGAAAATGATTTTCAAATATGTTGACAATATTTCAATACACATTTCAATAGCCAACTTCATATCGCTGACAAAGGTAAACCAATTAACTAACCCGAATTAAGCATTTTCCATTAGAATTATCACCTAAACCGGGCCCAGGGCAGAAGAACTAGCAACATATAACAAATCATGCAGTACATCTTTCTCGTATCAGACCGATGATGCTCACATCGCAGTATTCTCCACTATTACATTCCCCAGAATTGACGTCATCCGCGTCTCTGTAGGCAGACAAAATGAAATTAGGTCACCGGCGTCTGTGTAGTCAACGAGCAACAGCTGACGCTCAAATCGCGCAAATGTTTGTTTTCATCATCGCGCGCAGTGACGTCACGCGGAAAGTCCAAACTTAATGGTAGAAAAGTCTACCTAAACTTTATCGTATCGGCACGAAATCTATTCGTAAACACAGATCAGACCATCCTCTTTCAATCCATACCACTCAACGCGTAATCGAAGCCACACGAACGGAGATTACGCGCTACAAAGTTAATACGCTATGGCTTAGCCGCTTATAGTATAGAATATAGTTGCAGAGTAACTGTGTATATTGAAGTCACACGCGTGTTGTTAATTCAGACGTCTCGATTAGCCTGGTAGCCGAGGTCAGGTTGCACTCATTTCAGCAGACATAGTTACGTAATTATGTTTACCTGCTGTCCGCAATAGAGTCGAATCGAATAAGTAGCCAGCTTCACATTTTGAATCGGGAGCCGAACCAGTAGCCGGCTACCGGTTCCCGGTTCGGCTCCCGATTCAAAATGGTTTTGAACCGGGAACCAGTAGCCGGTTCCCGGTTCCCGATTCGGCTCCCGATTCAAAGTGATTTTGAATTGGGAGGAAATCGTCACACGCATGGTGTTAATTCAGATGTCTCGATTAGCCTGGTGGCCGAGGTCAAGGTTGCACTCATTTCAGCAGACATAGTTACGTAATTATGTTTACCTGCTGTCCGCAATAGAGTCGAATCGAATAAGTAGCCAGCTTCACATTTTGCAATTGAGACGTCTAAACAACCATCTTATCTCTGCGCCAATGTTAGTGGTCTCACTGTTTTACCATGCAACCGTGGTAACTATTGGATTAGAATTTTGTGTGCGCTCTCATTTCCAGCTATTTTCGGGTTAGGGATGAGGAAATGTTCTTTTATGTTTTCTATGGAATTTGATAGAAAATATTAAGTTTAATAGAATATTGAAGTGATTGTTTTTTCATCTTTGACAATGGATTTACCCTGCATGAAGGGTGATTTATACGGCAGGCAGAAAGCGTCTGTTTATTTTATATCTTACAATTTCATGGGCATGCGGATATTGTTTTCTTGGGGATTCGATAACCCTTTCAGTGCTGACTAATTAATACCCTATAGCTCGGGAACAATCGATGGTTTATTGATTAAATGATTAAAGAGGCGAATAACATATGAAGAAGTCGATTCGGTGACGAGAAAAACGACCGAGCAATACACACGTTCTTAAACCAAGTTATGTTATTAATAGACGCAGCTTACTGACGTATAGCTACGTACATACAGCTGACCGCTCTCGCGGTCGCATACGCAATCGTGTTTAGACGTCTGGATTGGCTCGCGCCATCACCTGGCGATTTGTTGTCAAGGTCGAGGTCGAGTTTGTTTATCAGCAGAGTAGACATAGTTACGTAAAATGTCTGGACTACGGCATAGTGTATACCAGCGCCACCTTGCGAATAAGTAGCCAGCTTCACATTTTGAATCGGGAGCTGAACCAGTAGCCGGCTCATGCCCGGTTCCCGATTCGGCTCCCGATTCAAAATGTTTTTGAATCGGGAGCTGAACCAGTAGCCGGCTCCCGGTTCCTTATTCGGCTCCCGATTCAAAATGTTTTTGAATCGGGAGCTGAACCAGTAGCCGGTTCGCGGTTCCCGATTCGGCTCCCGATTCATAATGTTTTTGAATCGGGAGCTGAACCAGTAGCTGGCTCCCGGTTCCTTATTTGGCTCCCGATTCAAAATGTTTTTGAATCGGGAGCTGAACCAGTAGCCGGCTCCCGGTTCCCGGTTCCCGATTCGGCTCCCGGTTCAAAAGCATTTTGAATCGGGAGCCGAATAAAGAACTGGGAACCGGGAGCCAGCTTCACAGGGGTAATAATAAGACTTAAGGTACAATAATATCGAAGTAGAAACAAGCTAATGTGTTACAGTGGGAACCAATTTCATTTTAAGCATGGTCTATTTATTTGAATATAGATCCTTTTGCCCTTATCTTACATTTCCCTGCCGTGACAAGGTCCAACAGATTGTAGCCTATTGTGGCAAGTGTTGTGTGATTTCAATTTGTGTCAGACAGATTTGAATTGTGCAAAATGTCTACAATGGACACCTACTGTGGTTTCTGCTGGTCTGATATGTACTTCTGCGAAACTGGTTTCCTCAGAACTACTTTGAAATATTTTATTTCACCGACATAAACATATTTCTGATCATTCCCTTATTACAGATGCCAGTGCAGTTCATCAGATGTAATGCGTTTACCGCTGACCAAATTATCTTTGGACTATGCATTTTTTTAAATTGGTCATCATATAATTCAGTTTTTTCACTATAGAAATGGACTGCATTTTATTGGCGGATTTGTGATATTAAAGTAATTTCTGTGCATTTGTAAGTTAAGATGAGGCTAAATCGTTTTATATTGAAAAGTCCTAATATGATAGATTTCATTGGACATTTCTAATGGTCTTAATCTGCAACAACTAAAAGTTCCAAAGCAAACAGTGCTAGATCAAATCTTTATTAGCAATATTGTTACAACTCACATTGTTATATTAGAAAATTAAACAAGCTTGCCTGTAAGTGAAGTTTGATTTGGATTCTATTGAATCACATGAGGTATTGCCAGTCAGTCTTTAATGCTCCGAAGTGGGATCAAATTAAAAGAACTAGGGTTGGGGAAATAGAGGAATCAAACATTTCAGGAAGCAGTGGGCATGTGATTCCTTCGTTCCCTATTGCTGAATCCAAATCAAACTTCACTTACAGGTACCGTATTTTCCAGCTAATACGCTGATTTTCTAGCCAGCAGGTCATCACGTGAACCCACGGTATCGTCTACCGTTTTACTTCCGGGTTACATTTTAAGATCTCGTTTCTGACGAACATCCATTAGATGTGTCGCGCTATCTCCCGCTGGGATGAATGAGCGCGTTTTCTGCCCGAACATCAGTTCGGCCAGGCTCAAACCTGTATCCTGACGTCGTGTATTTTCATGGGTTTAATGATCAAATGTTTGATCATTTTTACAGCGGCTTCGGCTTAACCATTCGTGCTATGGTGAAAATGTGACGCTTCAATATGATTAATTCCCCATACGCCCAAGAATTCCTTGAATTCACGACTAGTGAACTGAGGATCGACCCGGATCGGTCACGATTTGCTTCGGAATCCCGTAATGCGCAAATTGCTGTTTGAGGACCGATATACACTTCGTAGTAGTAGTGGTTGAAGTCATACGCTCGACTTCGATCCAGCTCGCAAAATAATCAACCGTGATGAGGTAGTTGGACCCTTTGATCTTCACATGCAATCTTTTCGAATGGTTCGCTTCCATCTGGATGCTGTCGCAACGCTTCTCGCTGGTTCCGCAGCCTAAGATCTTGGCATGGTTCACACGTATCGGCCATTTTTCTGATTTCGCTCGACATGCCAGGCCAGAATATTATGCGTCTCGCTCGTCTCATCATACTCTCATAACCAAGATGTGCAGCATGCAATCTGGTTTTCATGTTTTGGCGAAGTGATCAGGAATAATCATCGCTTCTCCTTTCACGAGGTTCCCTGTTGTGCTGTCATAGCTGAGCACATCGCGCATATTGTAATATTGCCTGACCTCATACGGTACTTCGGTTTTCATGCTAGGCCAAACATTTATAATCAACGATTTCAGTTTCTGGAGCGTTGCGTCACATTAAGTGGCCGCTGCCACTTCTGCAATACGAGAGTCTGCTATCGACGGAAAATAACAGACGTTCATTTTTTGTGGTCGGTCATCCACTTTCTCCAAGTGGGCACGACTTAATGTGTCGGTAAGCACAAGCGACTTTCCTTCACAAAATACAAATGTGATGTCATAAAGATATACGCGCATCAATAACGATTGGAGCCTTTTGGGGACCTGGCTCAGGGTTTTCTTAAGTATTGATGCAAGCGGTTTGTGATCATTATGAACAATCACCTCACGACCGTAGGTATATTGGTCAAAAATTGTTCAAAAAATTTGAGATCAAAAACGACAGCATTGAGCTCAAAATGATTTTTCGTTCTTCGCAACGACGATACTGTGCGGCGTGTTTCGTATCGTGGTCACAATCAGCTGCGTCTCGGCTGTCACCGCATCTGGCCACAATTTTATCGTCGGCGATCGCAAATGTTCCCTCAAGCCCTTCTAGAGCCACGCTCAACATTCGTTGCTACTGACTTTGAGACCAAATGGAAGCGAGTCCAACAAAATCTTCCATATGGAGTTATCATCGTTATTCATAGGGGAATGTGACCTAATTTCGGCATAGATAAAATGTCCACATGTTCCCACGCGTCTTATTAACAGCGAAATGAAAAATGTTTGAGAGTTAAAGTCGTTTGTCATTTTTAGCAGTAAAATGGTTTAACTTATTATCAGGGTTTATTGATAATCTGCCAAAATGTATGTTTCTTTGGCTGTTCAAGTACTGGGTATCATAAAATGATTTTTGGACCCAATTTTGGCCTATGTTTACCTTATTTCGGCATAGCGTACCTAATTTCGGCTGCCATATTCATGGTTCTGAAAATTGTAGAACCAGCCCTGTAATCTGAATAATTTCAACATTTTGCAACATTAGTTCTTTAGAAGACTGCTTAATTCAGATTCCGGGGCCTTGTATGAAGGATCTACTTTCAAAATGAAAACTTAAACGAATCAATAGTGAAACGTGGAAAGCGCGCAATTTCACAACGGCAAGTAAGTTCAGATATATAAATATTCATTATTAATAAAATATTCATTTTATTTTTATTAAAACATAACACAATGACCTACCGATTTCATATACCGATATTTCTTTAAAATTATAAATATACAGGCTTTTCAAAAGACAAAAATGATTCGTAAATTAGCCCTATTTCATCACATGTACTAGGCCATAATTTTCAACAAATATTCAACAAAACTATATTTATATCATAGAACTCTGATTTCTATGATTTATATTTATAGACTAAGGCCTATAATATTTTGATTTATAACAATGCCTCTTATTATTTCACAAATACGATTAGGCTAGGCCTGTTTAGACTAACAACCCATCCTCGCTTGCCAGGTTTGATTGATCAAGCGAGGATGCTGACAATCATGAATCAAATCGCACAGAACAAATCGGTGCTGAGTTTATTAGATTCATCCGAATTAAATGCCAGCTGAAGTCGCCCATTTACAACCGTCGGTGGTGATAAAACATTGATGACATTTTCTGGTGGGTGCTCTTCGATCTCCTCTGTCCATAGGTATTATGTATGGTTTTCTGTGTAATTTATCTTATTAACTCTTACAGATGTTTTTTGTTTTTTTGATTTTGATTTTTTCTTTTCTTCTTTTTCTAGAGTTGACGCTATTTTCCTCTCTTGCCGATATAACTTCTGAACATATGCCTCATCGCAGGTTAGTACATAGTAGGTATCCAAAAATGGAGCTGTAGTCTTAGATTGGGTGGTACTCTTGGGATAATTCAAAACGTCTTTAAGATGACTGGATGGTGTCGAACTATTGCTGAATGGAAAGTACTTATTTTGCTGAAAAAAATTTAGGGTATTGAAACAGCATTACTTAATACTATAAAAGAGGTGATCAGATTTCAAAACCACTATCTTACAGATGACTTTTCTTTAAGTCGTTTCCAAGTCATATACATGGCATCTGTCTTGAGGTCGAAACCCTCTTCGTGTCTCCTTTTATATTTGGCTAATTGCTCAGGCTTCAAAGCTTTTTCGACAACTTCCAATGCTTTATCCGCTGGGCACTTTCGTTATTGGCATATCACAAGGAACATCCTAAACATTTTAGATTTAGCCTGATTGCATAGATTGTTATTACGGTACCGATCGTTTTGAAGGCTACACTTACTTCAGCTAGCATTGGTTCATCAAACATTGAAAGGTTTCTTTCAGATGACCCAACTCTTTCTCCATTTAATGCCTAACAAATGGAAAAAAATATCTATTATGCCTGTATTTGGTAGAATGATGATTTATATTTTCATTAATAAATCGAACTAAACTGAGACCTAGGGAATCGAAACTTGTGAAGCAACAGTTTCCTGATTCACCAGATTACTATTCGTTAAAACATTCTTAACATTAGTCGACACAGTTTTACAATTCGTCGACATATTTTCTCGATTTGTCGACACACTATCTCGATCTATTGATACATTTTCTCGATCCGTCGATATAATTTCCATCGATAGAGTTTCTTGATTTAACGGCTGGAATTTAAGCAAATAAATCCAAAAATTGAGCGTTTTAAAACTATTTGAATAAATTGATATCCATTCAATAAGTCTCCAATAAACTCATTGCATAATATTACTTTCATAACTCATACTTACGACGGAATCTGCTTTGATCAAACCTCGAAGTTGATCTTCATTTGTTGCATGTACATATGCAGATTGCGGTATAGCCAGTGGATTCTATGGAAACATTCCAGTCGCACGGAAGCAACTTATGCAATTTGCGGGGGTAACCCCGCTTCCCATGCATGTTTGAACAAGCCGAAAAAGTTCTTTTTCCCCTCAACTACCCCTGGATTTTCAGCCATGAGTGTGCAGCACTTAATGTTCCAGGCTTTTTTCAGCGGGACGAATACACACCTATAGATGATAGAATTAGAAATACATCTGGAACAGGATTTTGTGTGATAATGTTAAAAAAAGTAGTCTAATTACCAATCGAGTGGCTGCAGCCAGTTACTGGTGTGTGATGGAATTTCAATCAGAATTATATCATTCTCCCGACATACATCCAGTAATTCAATGAAATTATGGGAATTATGACCATCCATTAGCAAAAAGTTGGGGCCTTTCTCGTCCTATGTTGGGTAAAAAGGTCTTAGTAAACCATTGATATCCAATACCCTGCAGGAAAAAGGTTGTATGTATTGAGCATTTTGCCTATTATACCCGGTAATCAAATCAAGTTGACTAACTTGTTTTGTCCAGCCACTATTGGAGGAACTCATTCGCCAGTCCGGTCGTGCATTTTCCGTATCGAAACCGAGCAGAGACTTTCTGGTCTTTCCTTTAACGACGAAATGAGGTGGTATTGTCTGACCGACGGCTGACACGCACCCCAAAACATTCACTAATTCCTTCGAATACGCCGTTCTCATTGGTAATGACTTCACACCTCGTCTTGAAATAAAATGAAGAAGCAACTTATACTTGAACTTTTGAAAATCAATATACGTTTTAATATCTAGGCTAGTACACAAAATCCTACAGATTTAGATTTGACTTACTTGGCTAGCACTTTCTGTGGTTTGAAATCCAATTGAAAGCCAGTTTCGTCCATGTTCCAAATACGGGACGGACTTTCAAGTAATTCACTCTCGACCAATCTTTCATGGTACTGTTTGAAAAAGTTGAGCACTGGTAATGGGGACATACCAATCATTCGACAATGCCCAGTAGATTCAGGAGTCCTTAAACTCAGCTCCTTGTGACGTAATTTCATCCCACGCCACCATTTCTCGGATGGTATACCATTTGAAAATAGTTTTCCTCTCTTTGCAGCGATTTTGGCAGCGTACTGCAGGAAGGTGCTCTTTTTAAATCCGATGCCCATACTTGCACGATTACACGCGAAATCAACTAATTCCTTCTCATCATCCTCGGATGGAACAGTTTTCGACCCTGAATCAAATCGCACAGAACAAATCGGTGCTGAGTTTATTAGATTCATCCGAATTAAATGCCAGCTGAAGTCGCCCATTTACAACCGTCGGTGGTGATAAAACATTGATGACATTTTCTGGTGGGTGCTCTTCGATCTCCTCTGTCCATAGGTATTATGTATGGTTTTCTGTGTAATTTATCTTATTAACTCTTACAGATGTTTTTCGTTTTTTTGATTTTGATTTTTTCTTTTCTTCTTTTTCTAGAGTTGACGCTATTTTCCTCTCTTGCCGATGTAACTTCTGAACATATGCCTCATCGCAGGTTAGTACATAGTAGGTATCCAAAAATGGAGCTGTAGTCTTAGATTTGGTGGTACTCTTGGGATAATTCAAAACGTCTTTAAGATGACTGGATGGTGTCGAACTATTGCTGAATGGAAAGTACTTATTTTGCTGAAAAAAATTTAGGGTATTGAAACAGCATTACTTAATACTATAAAAGAGGTGATCAGATTTCAAAACCACTATCTTACAGATGACTTTTCTTTAAGTCGTTTCCAAGTCATATACATGGCATCTGTCTTGAGGTCGAAACCCTCTTCGTGTCTCCTTTTATATTTGGCTAATTGCTCAGGCTTCAAAGCTTTTTCGACAACTTCCAATGCTTTATCCGCTGGGCACTTTCGTTATTGGCATATCACAAGGAACATCCTAAACATTTTAGATTTAGCCTGATTGCATAGATTGTTATTACGGTACCGATCGTTTTGAAGGCTACACTTACTTCAGCTAGCATTGGTTCATCAAACATTGAAAGGTTTCTTTCAGATGACCCAACTCTTTCTCCATTTAATGCCTAACAAATGGAAAAAAATATCTATTATGCCTGTATTTGGTAGAATGATGATTTATATTTTCATTAATAAATCGAACTAAACTGAGACCTAGGGAATCGAAACTTGTGAAGCAACAGTTTCCTGATTCACCAGATTACTATTCGTTAAAACATTCTTAACATTAGTCGACACAGTTTTACAATTCGTCGACATATTTTCTCGATTTGTCGACACACTATCTCGATCTATTGATACATTTTCTCGATCCGTCGATATAATTTCCATCGATAGAGTTTCTTGATTTAACGGCTGGAATTTAAGCAAATAAATCCAAAAATTGAGCGTTTTAAAACTATTTGAATAAATTGATATCCATTCAATAAGTCTCCAATAAACTCATTGCATAATATTACTTTCATAACTCATACTTACGACGGAATCTGCTTTGATCAAACCTCGAAGTTGATCTTCATTTGTTGCATGTACATATGCAGATTGCGGTATAGCCAGTGGATTCTATGGAAACATTCCAGTCGCACGGAAGCAACTTATGCAATTTGCGGGGGTAACCCCGCTTCCCATGCATGTTTGAACAAGCCGAAAAAGTTCTTTTTCCCCTCAACTACCCCTGGATTTTCAGCCATGAGTGTGCAGCACTTAATGTTCCAGGCTTTTTTCAGCGGGCCGAATACACACCTATAGATGATAGAATTAGAAATACATCTGGAACAGGATTTTGTGTGATAATGTTAAAAAAAGTAGTCTAATTACCAATCGAGTGGCTGCAGCCAGTTACTGGTGTGTGATGGAATTTCAATCAGAATTATATCATTCTCCCGACATACATCCAGTAATTCAATGAAATTATGGGAATTATGACCATCCATTAGCAAAAAGTTGGGGCCTTTCTCGTCCCATGTTGGGTAAAAAGGTCTTAGTAAACCATTGATATCCAATACCCTGCAGGAAAAAGGTTGTATGTATTGAGCATTTTGCCTATTATACCCGGTAATCAAATCAAGTTGACTAACTTGTTTTGTCCAGCCACTATTGGAGGAACTCATTCGCCAGTCCGGTCGTGCATTTTCCGTATCGAAACCGAGCAGAGACTTTCTGGTCTTTCCTTTAACGACGAAATGAGGTGGTATTGTCTGACCGACGGCTGACACGCACCCCAAAACAGTCACTAATTCCTTCGAATACGCCGTTCTCATTGGTAATGACTTCACACCTCGTCTTGAAATAAAATGAAGAAGCAACTTATACTTGAACTTTTGAAAATCAATATACGTTTTAATATCTAGGCTAGTACACAAAATCCTACAGATTTAGATTTGACTTACTTGGCTAGCACTTTCTGTGGTTTGAAATCCAATTGAAAGCCAGTTTCTTCCATGTTCCAAATACGGGACGGACTTTCAAGTAATTCACTCTCGACCAATCTTTCATGGTACTGTTTGAAAAAGTTGAGCACTGGTAATGGGGACATACCAATCATTCGACAATGCCCAGTAGATTCAGGAGTCCTTAAACTCAGCTCCTTGTGACGTAATTTCATCCCACGCCACCATTTCTCAGATGGTATACCATTTGAAAATAGTTTTCCTCTCTTTGCAGCGATTTTGGCAGCGTACTGCAGGAAGGTGCTCTTTTTAAATCCGATGCCCATACTTGCACGATTACACGCGAAATCAACTAATTCCTTCTCATCATCCTCGGATGGAACAGTTTTCGACCCTGCCTTACTGCCCAATTCAGTTCGACCATGAATGATATCCTGTATGGTGCTTCGGGGAATTTTAAATTGGATCGCAGCAGATCTGATGGACATCCCTGCATTAACGGCGTCGATCGCATTTTGCTTTTGGTCACAATCATAGTTGCTGTATTTTTCAATAAGCGATTCACTGAAATAATTTTGTTTTTAGTAGAATACACAATAAAAGCAATGATGATGCTGGGTATTTTATTGTATTAAGTTGTTATAGCCTATATTTTAAGCTATTTTCAGTAATGAATGAAATAAAATTGGTTTTTTCTTTCTGTCTACTAAGTCGTATTGTATTTTTTAATTAAATTAAGACTGTTCAATGAGATCTTGAAGCCCAGGCTGCGCAATCAGTCGCTTCCATTTTTGGCATAGGAAAAAAATGCGCTACCGCGTATCCATTTTTCGGATAGGAAAAAAATGATGCGGCCCGCATTTTTCTTTGTTTCAGTTACTAGAATTTTCATGTTACTGTAGTTGTAAGTTGAAAGACTAAGGTTCATTAACCGCGAATCTACGGATCTCATCGTAGGCCTATCGGGGATTATAATAAGATTAATATATCGTTATTTTTTCAAGAACATTGATTGGACAATGGTTAGGCCTCTACGCTACAGGTTTGCCGATAAAAATAATGTTGTGCCCAATTTCGGCCGGGATTCGTACTATGAATCGGCCGGCCGAATTTAGGTACTACTGCTTCTGAAATAGTTGGTTCAGACGGCCGAAATTAGGTACAATAGGACATTTCATCTCATTTATGATATAAAATCTTGAAAATCAATGTAACTTGACGATTTCAGACATATTTCACATCGTAAGAACGTAGTAAATCGCTTAAGCAGTGTAGTAAACATGATTCACAGAGTGATACATTGTTTACAGTTCGAAAAGTTAACCTACTTTTTAAGCAATTGTGACAGGTAATGTAGTCGCTTCCTCGCTCTGCGAAAATGGCACGGATTATGCTAATATTTACATTAGCCAATCAAAATGACTTTAACAAATCAGACACGTTTTCATGACCTTGACATTAAATGTAAACATTTATCTTTGTGGCACATTGCTACGGAGATATTCCACGCTAAAAAAACCGGCCGAAAAAAGGTACATGGTCGAAATTAGGTCAACCTCCCCTAAAGGTCTGGAGACCTTTCCGGAAATAGCTTGTTTACATATACTGTGCACGTAAACTCGTCTTTTGTACCGTACATTTTCGTTTGCAAAGATCAAACGGTGTGAAGATGAAACTGTGAAACGCTGCAGTTACGCAGCAATTAGCAGTCAAAGTTCGGTATTTTTTCGCGAATATATGCTCTTCAACGGGGTAGGCTGCGGCCTGCGTGATCGCGCTTGTGACGTCATTGTGAGAAAGCTGCGCGCTGCTTGGTTGTTGAGGGAATACCAGGGAATACCCTCAGCAGCCGGGGTATTCCCCAAACAACCAGTTTAGCTGAACAAGAAATTGCACAAGGGATACACGCCATTTTGATGTCTTGGGTAAGTGAAGTTCATGTTTTTTGCTGAATATGGTAGAATAATCTAATGTAGTGTAAGAATCCAGTTAAGTGTGGCAATGCTGGGTCCAATTTTGATGGAATTCTGACTTTGATTTATTCCGTCAATGTCTTAAGCACGCACAATTATTACGAAAAGTATATTAAACAACCTGACAACACTGCTGGTGTTTTCTGTCGATTTCTAGCGACAAACCGTCATTTACCTAGGCTTATGATTAACAGAGCTGCATTGCATCGATATCAAAGTATGCAGCATAATTTTTAGTTGCATGTGATTTATTTTCAACTGCATTTGTGTGCCCAATTATTAATTATCAAATTCAAATTTCAACTTAATTTATTTCGCCTGGAAGACGATCTGCTATGTAACCATAAAATGAGTAAAATATTTCCATTTTTTCAGATTCGTTGTTCTCAATCTCTGCTTCAGGATTCCTGCTTAGGTGAGTTTTTTTCCAGTATTTCTGTCATTTCAATATGGCAATTTTAAAATGTCACGAGAAATTTTGTTGAGTTTCGAACAAAAAAATATACCGACGATGTCATGCCAACGGCAATTCAATTTCATTTTATTCATTGGTGTCGTGACCATATTTTATTTTCAATATTCACGAGTTTTCATTTTTATGGTTGCCATGGCTACCAGGTCCAGGCACCTGTTTCACAAAATCGCAAATGGCGGTGGTTTGCGTTCAGATTTTAAAAAAATCTCTGGCCTGTTACACTGGAAAAATGGGAAAATATACATTTCAAGATTCGTGGCTTCATCATCCAGAGTACCGTAGATTGAACGTGTTCCGAATTGTATTCATAAGTTTAGATGTAGAATTTGCATGAAATCGAACGAACTTGGAGCCGGTGGTTTGGGAGCTTTGAAATCTCACATGAAAAGTACCTTACACCTATCTGGTGGTTCGATAGTCTCTCAAACAGTTAAATTAGATGATACGATTTGTTTTGGCTCTATCCGTAGTCTTTTGGTAACATGTCTTTACTAGGTAGCCAAATGGCAGTGAATTTGACTTTTCATTGGCAGTGAATTTTTGTCAGCAGTGACAATGAACCCTGGGGATGAATGAAAATGGCTTGGCTTGGCTGGGCGGGAGCGTCTGCCCAAATTTTTCTTAGGTCTTGACTTAGATTTTTTTTCACAATCAATGCGAACGGTAACTAGATCATGGGGTTTTCCATGGCCGGCCTAATAGATATCCTAAGTTAAGCCCTGACAGTTTATTGAATGATTTTTATTTGTGTTTTGATTAAGCAGAAACTAAATTGGTACATTTCTATTGTTTCAGATTTGTCAAATGGGTGTTGAATGATACGCACAATCCCTATCTACACTAGACAGTGGTTTCTATTCGTCTATTCTACAGCAAACACTTCAAAATCAATACTCCACCGGAGTGAAGGCATTTCCTGTCTGAAAGAACCTAGTGGTACCAGCACGTGCAGTAGTGATAGATCGGACATTGAATTTCCCTCAGACCGCACATTTTTAAAAGTTAATACAATTCAAGAATCAATGAACTTGTCTGTTCGTCAACAACTTGTTTGCAATCAAACTGTAGTGCGTTTACAAAAATATCTAGAAGCAGGTCGATTTTGATCTAATCACATATGTTTCATTCAGCCACCTAACGGCACTTCAAATCCAGAAAATAAAGACCATGGTTCAATGTTTATTTTGGTGTGACCATTGAATTTGTTGCACTAGTTACTTAAATGTCCAAGCTTATTCATACTTTGCTAGTGATAACGACTAACCTTTAAGTCCTGATAGCAGAGACAATCTTGTTGATTTTTTTAAACTTTTAAACAGGTCCTAAAGTAAAATTGCTGAACAGTAAATTAAGTGTTATAATCAGGACTTTATGTAATGTTAATTCTTTAATGAGAGATTTTATATTGCAATATTTTTTTTAATGTTTTCAATAAAGTTTCAATAAGTTGGACAACCATTTTTTGTCTTCTCCGTGAAGTTTTTGCTCTGGCTGTTATTCATCTGTTTTTAAGAAATATTCACTGATATGCAGTTTGAAACTAGAGTGATTGGATAGAGCATCAAAAATAAACCTCAAAAGGAATTACGTATCAGCGAAAAATTTCAGCTCATGTGGATCTTTGAGAAAATAAGCCCGGAAAACAAGCATATTTTAAAATTAAGACAGTATTGAATTCAAATTATATTTCAGCACAAGTGGTGACATAAATTTGTTATATGGCGAGGTGGGACCTGTTCCTTTTCCGAAACTGGAACTTCCGATTATCTCGACGAAGTCTCAAGGTCCATGGACCTCTTGTCCAGTCTGACATGCCAGTACGCTTCGTCTATGTTGAGTTTGCTGAAAACCTTCGCCTTACGGAGCATTGGTAGTACATCTTCTATAGTCGACAACTTGCGGTGTTCATGCATGAGAGCTTCATTTAGCGGTTGTGGATCTATACACACCCGGATATTTCCAGATTTTTTCTTTACAACAGCCATTTGCAAACCCACTTTGGTTTAACAACTGGTACGAGTATCCCACGTTTAATGAGAGTGTCAATCTCACTCTTGACGTCATCTTTGAATGCGATCGGCAGATTTCGACAAGGTAGGGCTCACGGCTGGACTTCAAAACAACTTCACCTAGATCTCCTAGTATGGGTGTTGAGTCAACCTTTCCAACGAATCGTTTGTTGTGGACTGTTATGAGTTTCATATCTCGCAACACACAAAGACCTAGTAAGCACAAGACATTGTTGTTGATGACTGTAAATCGAACATTTCTTGTCTCCCCGGTACATGGATTTATGATATCCAGTTTCGTTTCACCAAGTGGAGTCATTGTAGAACCATTTCACATGATCAAATTAGCTCCCGAAGAGTTTGCCAACTGCTCTCTCTTGACGTAACGCTTGCATATCGTGTTTACGTTGCCGCCACTGTCGAGTTGAAACTTGATGTCACAGTCATTCACCCACATTCGAGCACTGATGAGACCAGACGGTGGCTGTGCACCATTAACAGCACCCAAAAAGCCGATTGCTTCATCGCTGTCTGACTCAGACTGACGCGCAGCTTCAACTGCTTTCACAACCTTGGGTTTTGTGCGCTTGGATTTGAAGTGATTTTTCCCATGACAATAATTGCACGTCTTTGGCCATGCTGGACATTTTTCACGACCAAAATCATGCTGAAATGAAATTTTGGATGTGGACCATAAACAAATGTATATCTTTGGTCTTATTTGACTACAAAATAATTCTTTAAGAAAATAAACTAAGAAAGATAATATACAATATTTAAACTTTTAGAACTTTGAAGTCACGAATTAAAAAGATTTTTCAAGCAATGCCCTTACCCCAAACAACCTCTAGCTTTCTTTCAAGGTAAACCACACTTTGCCCATGGGCAATTTATTTCAACTGATTTAGAGGTGGGAGCTTGTCTACACACATATACCCTTATATATATCGCTATCGTAATAATACGGAAATCCGTGCGAAGCGATCAATAGATAACGTTCAGCATAGTTATCACATGCGTGCTGTTAACAACAAACACAGATGAGACTGGGAGTAGTCGTGCGTTGGGCGAGTATTTTAATTTAATTCAAGGATGATAAAATCTGGAAATTGCGAGTATAATAATATCTTGTATATATTAATCGTGTAATAAGGGGCTAAGAATTAATGAAGTGATTAGATTTAGAATAAAAGATTGTTGTTTGAAGGTTTGAAGAGTTTGTTCAGCATATCGTCAGTTGATGGTTTTAATAAGCTACAATTGGAATTTAATCTATTCTACATTCGATTGCAATCCAAATTAATTTATAGTTAGTATAATATTTTTGACAATATACACTCAATGTTATGATGGTGAGCCGCAGGTCCATTGGATCTTTATTCATCTTTCACGACATATATATCATTGGATATTTTCCAATGTTCATCACTTCTAAGTTTTAACATGTTTGTATATCTCTCATCTGGAACTTAGCTATCGAAAAATGATGAAGACCTGCAAAGAAAATAATATGCATGTAAGTGAAATTTTTTCCCACCAAAATTTCAATGATACGGATGAAAAAATTGTAAAAAAAAAAAAACTCAGAATAGACTTGCTGGAGAATTATTCTGCTTAGGAGCTACAACATCAACAACAGACGGTGTAGACATAGTTTATTTCAACTTCTTGTTGACATGGTTCTCGTTGAGGTTGATGAACTAGCGGAAATTTATCTTGATCATTATTACTAATATGTACCCTTTTTTGCGGCGTTTTTAGTACATCATCGTCTTCACGATTCCTTTTTCTATGTTTTGGTGTATGCAACACACCATCAGACCGTGAAAGTTTGGCATAATTATTGAAATAATAAAACAGAATACAGCGGAATAGGAATGAAATAATAAAACAGAATACAGCGGAACAGGAATAGACAAAGTTACATGTGTTAACAGAGTTCCGGTACAGCTGCCTTCCGAGGGCGCTTGTAGACAGTAATCACTTGCTACAGCAGTTTCCTCAGTTTGCAGGTTGATATCGGATACTAGAAATGCGTTATTCGCGAAAGTTAAAACAAAACCAAAAATATGTCGCGGTCGCTATGACAGTCTTTCGCGGATTTCAAAATTAGTCAGATATTCTTATGCAGGAATAAAAACAATTTCAATAGCTAATTTAGTAAATTCTTGATAAATCATCAAAATTAAATTTCGTTTATAACAGGCGGGTTTGGGAGACCTAATCCCAATAATGTATTCTGAAATATTTGGAATACACTGTGGATCCGCCCCCCACAATACCGGTTTAGACACGGAAAGAACGGTACAGTTGAAAATGTTACCACGATGCATGAGAACAGGTAGGCCTTCCTTGCATTGTAAGGTCGATCAATACTTTTTTACTGCAGATGCAGCTACAGATAGCAGCCGGATCACACGGTACCGTCCATTCATCGGACTAATTTGTCTATGTATAGCTATACCTGCTATATACCTGCTGCAAAATGCATTTAAAAGTCTTGGACTTTTGAGGAAAAATTCAGTTGTCGATTTTTTAAATTTCTAATTTTTTAAACAACTTTTGTAAAACCTGTAGTTGAAAAAGGACATACACGATGTGCATACACTCGGCAGTGTGTGCCAAGGGTATGAGTAATGTTCCCTTATTTATTGTTTCATTAAATGCATGGATTATTATCGCTGCACCTCATAAATTAGTTGGTAGATATAGATAAAACAAGAAAACATAAGTAATTTCGATATATCTTTAACTTTAATCGCTGAAAAGTTACGTCCAATGAAAAATTTTTTGTTTGAAAATGAACTTCATTAGAACTCGCTCACCTCGGAATTTTGCTTGCCTCGGAAAATTAGAAAATCATTTTTCATTTGTAACTGTTTTTCAAAGAAAAATATGTGTCTTGCTTGAAATTGCCCTCCTCGGAAATTTGTTTACCTCGGACTGATTACCGTGGGACAAACGTAATTTTCTTCACCTCGGAAAACTTTAACGACCTTCCGTGTTTTTTACCCATTGAGACATTTTTTCATTGACGATATACAATACATTTATCCTGACAGTTTATTGATTTTGAAGTGTGTTACCGGAAATCTAAAATGATTATCGTGACAAATGGCACCATCTATTGAGAAAATAGAAAGTACATATAGCCAGGAAATCAAATCATGTACATTTAGAAAGAAATTTGCTGGATTAAACTTTACTTAACCCCTCTGAAATTCCCCCAGGAATACTTATTAACGTCAAGAAATAACAAAAAATTGGAAGTTTTCATCTGTCATTTGTTTTAACCCCTTGACCGCCACTTATTTTTATAATAAATTAAAGGCTGAATCAAAGAACATGTCTATCGCACTTTTGCGCCCAAACGTCTACTTTTACTCAGTAGCCACTTGAGAACAATAAGCAATTAGCGATATCAGCTACGTTTCCAGTAGTATACATTTCAAAACAGTCACTCAGAAATAGTATTCCTTTCAATTCGGTTGGTTTTCTATAGTGGCTGTTTCGAAGAGTCTACTATTGAAAAGTGACCATTTTGAAACATCTGGTTTCGTAGCAGTAGAGATGACTGTAAAACCACCAGCCTGTTAACAGTGACTTTGTGATAGTAACTCCTACCATAGCAGCTACTCTCAAAACACATCGTTTCTAAAAGTCAACTATTGAAAAGTGACCATTTTGAGATCGCTTGCAAGATTCCCTGTTATAAATACACGGAAGCAACATATGCTTCAAATTTGCAGTGATACGTGACAATATAAACATATGGAAAACTCTACTCACGCTATAATTTGGGGTATAGTTCCATTAAGAGTGACTCAGTTAAGATCCAAAGATATTATAGATACTCTTTGAGGATGTGAAATGTAATTAGCGATTCCCAACTCTAACCAATAAAAGTCGAGATTGGAATTAAATTTGTTTACAAATTGTCAATAGTTATGTAGTTTTAAGATAAATCGAAATTTCCTTCTTTTCATGAATTCAATTTGAACAAATGCAGCTATTTTCAAGCATAGGTCTGCATTTATTTTTGATTAAAATTCTTAGATTAAAAGCACAATCATGAATTCAGGCTAACCTCTCATTATTGAAATGGTGGTTTATTTTCAACGGGGGCCTGGATGTCTTTGCATCATAAATTAAGATGTGCATTTCCCTGAATTCTAATTTCCCAAAATCATTGATTTTTTTTAAACAAAATATGCTTTATCCATGTGGATTTTAAAAATTCTAAGAGAGCCCATATTTGATCGAATTTAATAGAAGAAACTTTGTATGGTATTCAAGATTTCATTTGGTTACAGTAACAGCCTTTGGTGGTTGTCCCAGGGTTCTATTGTGGAATTTCTTCATTTATCTACAGTTAACACGGTTTAGAGTATTTTATTCGACTTCTTCCGGTCCTGTAGCCGTTTAGATCGAAAATTATTTACTTTTTGGCACAGAAGGGATATACAACCGAGTTTGTCGCTATGAGAGGGATTCCCTGTATATCTGCACCTTAAAGCGGTACCCTTGTTGGTTCTAGCCTGCATTCGCTTCCAAATTAGAGTATTGCTAACGTTGGTTTACGATAATTTGAGAAAAAGAGTTTAGTTTGAGAAAACTGATGATTATCTTATAATTCGGCGATTCATTGGTTCATCAATTCGTAAAAATAAAATAAAGTCTCATAGAGATATTGCGGTGCTAAGTTTATTACTATTAAGAGAGGTAATTACTTTTGGTTCGTGGTCTTTAGGTGGTTAGTGCAGTTAGTTCATTCGTTCATCAATCACTGTCTAGTTAGCCAATGTAATTGACCTGCTGACCGATAGCTGCTGCTGAGTTTTTGATAACCTATATAAACAATTTACTCAACAAAGTAGGAAAGTATGTGAAACTGAAATTACAGCCTATCGAATTTTTTTCACTTCTTAAGCCAAACGAAGTTTCTCTATCAAATGAAATTGCTGATTTCAAAATTACGTGAACATCTCAACACTCAACTCTTATACGCTAATCCTTTGATCTTTCATAATAGTAGGTAATTTCATTTCAACTAAACTATATAACTACGAAATAAGATTTTGATTAGGGTATCACTTCTAGCAAGCGATAAAACGATATTCAACGAACAAGCAGAGAACCGCGTGACAAAGTGAACATCACATGGATTACTTAAAAATCGTTTGTATCGAAATAAACAATAAATTCAAGGTTAATTCTAAGTATTTTATATACATTTTTTTCGTAATTCATTTTCTGAACATACGATTTTATTTGTGTATTCCTCTGTCATATACCCTTAAAAACAAATTAAGCCTAAAAGACAAATTTATTTTTTGTCTTTCTTTTCTACAAAATCAAAGATTTATGAACGCACCAGAATGTTTTATAATCGCAAATCTTAAAATTCAAAAAATTCTAGGACTGGCACTATATTTTCGCATTAACGGATTTAATCCATGATGATATAATTTAGGGGATTCTCAGTAACTCAAAAACTTTGATTTTCTATTCACAGAACTGTATTCAAAGCATACAGAGTTCTGTATACAAAGCAGATAGGGTTTTACAGTACCTTTGAACCTGTCACGTATCACTGCAAATCTTTAACAGATGCTGCTATTTTGAACAGGAAATTACCATGCCATCTCAAAATGGTCACTTTTAAAATAGTTGACTTTTAGAAACGATGTGTTTTGAGAGCAGCTGTTATGGTAAGAGATACTATCACAAAGTCACTGTTTACAGACGGGTGGTTTTAGTCACCTCTACTGCTAGTGCGCACTATCGAAACCAGATGTTTTAAAATGGTCACTTTTCAATAGTAGACTCTTCGAAACAGCTACTATAGAAAACCAACCGAATTGAAAGGAATACTATTTCAGAGTGACTGTTTTGAAATGTATACTACTGGAAAAGTAGCTGATATCGTTAATTGGTTATTGTTCTCAAGTGGCTACTAAGTAAAAGTAGACGTTTGGGCTCAAAAGTGCGATAGACATGTTCTTGGATTCAGCCTTTCAAATATACCCGTACGCCACTTATTTTCGGGGGATTTTTATGTCGTGACCCAAAAGTTGAAAATTGCCTTCCAGTCACTTATTTCTCAATTAAACTGCTATAAACCATATATATTTGAAAAGGTAACATTCAGAGCAATCTATTCAAGCCCATAAGAATACTTTTTAAGATACTTGGTTGTTCATGATGATGTCATTATGACGTCATCAGTATGGCCGCCATCAAAATTTCATATACACACCTCCTGAAATAAAATTTTGCATATATAAAGTGCAGAAACAGTTTTGTGTGTGCCTGAATGGATAGATATGAATGTTACCTACAATATACAACCATTTCTGTGTGATTAGATCTCCAAATAAATGAATAAAGGCTCTCTTACCTGAAAATATCCGTTTAGTGAAATTTCTAGAAAAACACAAATATCAATTGTCACAGTTCATATGCAGTTGTATCCAGTTTATAAAGTATGCCATTGTTCAAAACAGGGTGCAGCACAAAGAGGCACATTTCCACAGGCTACACACCTGTATTTTGTTTCAACACGTTTCCGTGTTCCAGGAGCCCCATTTTCGCGATCACGTTCTGAGCAGATTCGACAGACACGAAACGCAACTTGTCTGTTTCCAGTAGGAGGATGCAAAGCTGGGAAGTGTCTTCCACTAAAGTTGATGGGGACATCATTTGACGCTCTTGGGCGACCCTTAGCTGCAGATGTTGGATCAGCACCATCACCCTCCACAATCTGACTTATCAAACGTATGCCAAATTTGAGATGTCGCGTGTTTCTTCGAGTTGGATCTGCCTTCTTCCAGAGAACAAACTGTTGAAAATTGCGATATCGATCAAATGCATAGCTAGTTTACAGTACCATTTGATTGTTTTACGATGCATAGCATTAGCTTCAAGCATGTGGTCCTTGAGATCTACGCCTCCCATTTGATGATTGTATTCGACAATTACATGTGGCTTGCGTATTGGCTCTTGAGTGGTGCGGTTGACTTTCCCAGTATCAACAATATGTTCATCATGATAGTTAGATAACATTGAAACATACTTTTTGTCCAACCAACAGAGTGCTAACAGTTTGTCTGAGCTTCTATGTGTAATGTCTCCTTTCACCAAGGGAATTTGTACCCCATTAGCATCATAACGGTACTTCAGATCTTTGGGCATGTGTTTTCGATCAAGCCGAACAGTACCGACAGCATGAGTCGCACGTTGATATAACTCCAGAAAAAGAACAGGGCTCGTGTAGAAATTATCTACCGTCAATTTGTATCCCTGATCAAGCAAACCATCCATCGAATCCATGACAACATCTTAAGAAATACCATGCACAGACGCTTGATTTGCAATTTGATCTTGTCCGGTATATAACCTGTATTTCCAACAGTATTCACTGCTACTTTCGCACAGATCATACGACTTTAGTCCGAAACGTGATCGCTTTTTGGGTGTACTGCTTGAATATCAGCCTGCCCTTCCATAGCAAAAGAGCTTCATCTATTGACACACACTGTTCAGGGGTGTACATGCGTGTGAAGCGGGAAGTAAGATAATCAAAAAACGGTTTGATTTTCCATGCACACTCACCCTCTGGTCGTGGAATATTATTATTCTGAAAATGTATCACACACAAGATTTGTAAGAAACGATTCCTACTCATTATTTGCCCAAATCCTGGTGTTTCCAGAAACTGTCTGTTGACCAATATGAATCACTTACTGGTTTTTCTACCAATCCAAACATTATTACCAATGTCAAAAAGCGCCACATAGTCTCACGATCAATCGGTTTCCACATATGCATACGTGCATATTTTTTATTAGCAGGCGTGGTTATTTTTCTCTCATTTCCATACCGATTTGTTTCTCTCACCACAATATCAATTAGTTCATCGGTAAGGAACAGTTTCAAAAAATCCCATTCTGTAGCATCATTTGGTAATCGGAAATTTGGACCATGTTGTCCTGTAAATGGAAACGAGTGAGTTACCTGTGGGTCTCTTTTCCATTCTATTTGGGGTGGTTGATGAGGTTGATGACGATTTCTTCCTCGAACACCAGCTACACCACGAGCACGTCCACCACGGCCTCAAGCTTGGCCACGACCACGAGCAACGATACGTCCACCACGTGCTCGTCCGCCTCCGCCTCGTCCATGGTCTCCACGGATATTACCACGAACAGCTGATCCATCGCTAGCTCCACTGTCGTCATCAGAATCTTGACTACTAGGTAGGCTTACTGCTCCTGAAAAATGAATAACCAGAAGTTCATGAGAATTTGCCTAATTTTGCCTATAATTTCAAGACCATACTCGAAAACGAAAACACAGAGGAATACAAAGAAATTGTAGGTACCGTAAAGTAGGCATCGAGCAATAATTCACACTGAAATGTGACACTGACATTATTTATGTTGAGAGTTGATGTGTACATACCTTCAGATTCGCTGGCAGTGCCATTATCATCACTATGATCTGAATCCATAGCAGAAACCGACGGCGACGCTCTATCAGCATCGCTAGATTCGTCATCTATTACATCTTCAGCATCCTGTAAGGCCCTATCATCAGTATTATCACTGTCACTGACAACATCCTGATCACTGCCATCATGGAAATTGGTATTTTCACTTTCATTTCCACTTTAATAACTAAAATCATCATCGTTTATTTGATCAACAACAGCTACAAAATCATACCGTTTAGGTCTACGATTAACCATGAGAATCTCACTAATACACATACATTGTATCCCTTATAAATCTCCTAGATGTCATCAAAATACCAGCAAATTCATGAAATTGAACATTTCAAATACGTGAATGTTTACTACGGTACCTAGAAACGGTGATACCGACTATATCGGTACAGGCGGTCAAGGGGTTAATATGTCTTATAACATTGGAGTAAACCGTGACGTTTTATTGCAACAAGACATACATACATTGAAACATAGAGAAAATTATGTCTTTGAAAATATTAATTTCTATTTCTGCTCCTGCCTCGGAATTCGCCTACCTGGGAAAAATTTTACGGTCCCACAAGATCCGAGGTAAGCGAGTTTTACCGCAATCAATGCAAAAATATCATTGACAATTATGCAAAGTCCAGGAAAAATAGCTTTTGCTCAAATCAGATGGATGGCCTTCATATGCGAATAAGCCATATGCTCAAACTGCAAATTCAATCAAATTTTATTCCGCAAAAAAATATCAAATCCAATTCAATTTTACTTTATTGAACAAATTAAACATCAAATCCAATTCAATTTTTTTTTATCGAGCAAATTTCAGAAAATTCAATTTTATTCCGCATTCAAATCAATAAGACCAAGGGAAAAGATTTATCTGAGGTATTTGTTCCTGTCAGCTCCAGTCGCTGTCTGTGCTACTTATGAAGACACGATTGTATGGTAACGAGAGAAATCCCACAATAACGAAGCCAAGAAAAATTCTATATCAGAATGATTATATTTGAGGAGCGACGTTTGGGCTAACAACTGTTAGCCATCATCAGGCTACTGAGAACAAAATATAATACCAGCCCAGTGGGCACACAACCAATTTTTGACGTTGATCCTGCGTTGACGACCGAGACGTCGAAATACTGACGTGGATTTACGTCGATGGTTTTCCTAGTTGTAAGCTGACGTCGCTTTACTAGTTGATTTCAACGTTATATCAACGTGGGCTTGAAACAGCGTTCTTTTAAAAACTCCCTGATCATTATTGACGATATTTTTTTCTTCATTTTGAAAACCCCATGTGCTCAAATGGTCCTTAATACCAATCACCGTGATACTGCTCGACATATTTTTTATTGAAAGACTTTCAGGGCAGATATCAATGTGACATATCCTCTTTATCGATGAAATAACCATCTAATATATATATTGGTAAATGCAATGGTAATGCTAACGTTGCATTAAAAATGTGTTATTGACAACCTAAATCGACCTTCGAATTGCGGGATTCGAACACCATCCACCAAAATTAATCAATCGATGTAATAACATCGTGGCCATTTTGGTTCATTCGGGTCGAGGAAGAAGGCAGTCGCAGTGAACTTTTTTTCAGAATTTTCAGGTACGTAAGTAGTTTTGAATAAAGCTAAACCATCGTATTTCATTAGCTATGAATAGAAATATGCCTTATAACGCCCAGACCTGCTAACCCTTAGGGTTTCACCATATCTTACACAGCCGGGTGGGCGTGTTTACGTCGTCGGCCGACGTCGTACGTGTACGGTATACCATGTGGTCAATCCACAAATCAAAGGTAGAGACAGATGAAACTTTATGAACTAAATGTGATACCACATTCATTTGAGGGTAATGAGTACGTAAATGCAGAAACAATTAAGACTGTTTCTGCATTGTCTTTTAATTGTTCCAGTATAGGCCTGTTGTTTTTTCAGGGTGATATCAAATTCACTGATGTTGATGTTATACATAAAATGGAAATAAGACATTTTCTTTTGAGGAGACCTGTCCCTGTGAAGTCAACATTGGTAAGTAATTTTTAACAATATTCCCTAGTTGGGAGAATATTACCAAGTACCTTTATAGTGTCTGATATTGGTCACACTAGGAGTTTATTGTGAATACAACCACTTCCAGGACTAGTTGAAGGGAGCAATGGCTTTGATTCATTGTTATAAAACCTACATTGAAAAATTGATTACTGACTAGTTTCTACTGACTGATTACTGACTAATTTCAAACTTGCTAAGTTATGAAAATATTTCTTGCTCATTCATTGCATCAATATTTTTATGGTTACAGATGCTGTTCGCAAATCGTAAACTGTATCAGACATCATGGAAGTTATTCGGAACCAGCTGAAATATGATGCTGAGAGAAGGATTGAGTTAACTGTCAAGAGAAAACTAACACCATAATGGATCTTAGAAGAAACTGACTATGTATGATTCTCGATTTCTTAAATTGATAAGTAGATTACTACAATTTGTAGTTAGGTTGTGCATTTTAATCATGTTTTGTTGGTTTAAATTTTATTTTTGGAGCTTATTATGTTACATGCAAACCATTTGGTAATAAATGTAATTATTTCTATATGTATTTCAAGTATATGTGCTTGTTTGTGATTTTATTGGTATCGGGTTAACATTTCGGTTGGTATTGAGTCATATTCAGATTAAATATTATCTGCAAACAGGTTGGATGGAGGTCTATACGCAAACAAGTTATTCCATGTTGATACGACGTCAGACTATCAGGTTATAATTTGGTCGAAATCAAGTTGGATATTGGTCGTCGGACTATTCACTTTTCAAAATCAACCTACAGTCGACGTCGAAACACAACGTCGTTTCAACATTGATTCAACACTGGGAGGATGTTTATACAAGCATATGACAAATGATTAAGATTCAAGGATTAAGATTAAAGTAAGATATCCTGGTATAATATTTGTTCTCAGTACGCCTGATGATATTGCAATGATGTATGGTTAAAATAGCGGTAGTAAACACTTTGCCGTATATGGTTAGATATCCACTTCGTTTATGAAAAGCTGTCGGGCTGGCCATAGTGCCCCTTAGTATTGTTTAGGATATAGTCAATAGTCATTTTATGAGTGGACACGGTGTGTCACAAGCGACTCCGTCTCTATGTGGACGTCGTGATGAGAATTTGTGCGTATTGAAGAAACTACGATTTCATTAAAAGTTTACACCGACCAAAATTAAATCCATTTTAAGATTTTTTTCTTAATAGTTATAAATGATATTTCAAAATGTAGACATGTATAGCTACCATTTGCAGCCTTTATCCTAGAAATTGAAATTCATAGAGCATTTGACATTTACAAAATTAATTTACTAAATTTCATCTATTCCAGACGATCCTATTTACTACAGATGAGACTATACTAGAGGCAGTTTCAAAATACGATAACACTTACGAGGGCGAGGGATATAGCTTAGATGATGAAATCCAGTTACATACTGCACGACCAAAAACAGCTGACGATGGATTAGAGGTAACTAACCGGTACTGTGGCCAATTTTTTTTTCATTGGTTTACATCTATGACATACCAATGCTGGCGAATTCAAATTGAAATAATGTTCATGTAAATCATGAGACACGGCAAAAAAGTCATACATATGTTTCAATTATTCCCTACAACATAGCGTGACCAGATTTTTGATTAAATGGTCCAGATCTTCTTAATATCATTGCCTACAAGTTTGGTAATAACAATAGATAATAGTAATAATAATAGATGAGTAGGGGTTAAGTTATCATGTGGCGATGCATCCTAATTCATATTAGTAGAAGGATTGAAATTAGGGTAGGCTATGTCTGATCAGAAAAGTATTAATCTTCAGTTTTTTAGCCCCAGTTCTTGTGCAGCAACACACATCAGGCCATGGTTTCAGGTCGCCTTTCTCTCTGGATGTCTGTCAGTCTGGATGTCTGTCTGTCTGGCTACCGTTGATGTACACTACAGTGATTTGGCCGCGGGCTTCAACCATGTATTGTAGTGTTAGCTATAATATATTGTACCAGGGCTTGGCGCCCTCTGGTGGAGTTTGATAGAAATAGAGTTAATAATATGGCGATTATAGAGTTGGTTGTTCATTTGTCGTAGCTAGAGGAATCCAATAAACAACAAGAGTTTATAATATGGCGATTATGGAGTTGGTTGTTTATTTGTCGTAGCTAGAGGAATCCAAAACCCAACATGGTGTCAGAAGTGGGATACATTATATTATGTCAGCCAAAAAGATAAATAGTCTCGAATCACCGAGAAAATCAGCTCAAGGTTGAAAAGCTCAGCTGAAAGACCAGCAACGTCAGCAGACACAGACTCGTGATGTGGACCTTCCTTAAAACGGTACGTGACTACACTACATGTGTATAAGGATATACAGCGAATGATGGCCTCGTTTCAGATCGCGCCACCAGAACCGTTTGATTTTTCTAAGCCTACAGAATGGCCGAAATGGCTCCAGAGATTTGATAGGTTCAGTATAGAATCAGGCCTGTCAACAAAGGATGGGGCTACCCAGGTAAATACACTGATTTACAGCATGGGTGAAAAGGTTGATGAAATCTTACCTAGCTTTGACCTTACTGAACAACAATTATCTGACTTACCAACAGTCAAAGCGAAGTTTGAAGGACATTTTATTGTCCGTCGAAACATCATATATAAAAGAACCCAAATTCAATCGTAGGATTCAGTTGTCGGGTGAGCCAGTCGATTCTTTCATCACAGCACTATACCGTCTCGCTGTACACTGATTATGGTGCTCTGCGGGAGGAGATGATACTGCAAGATACCAAGATGGGACCGCAACGTAGTTGGACTACAAGATGAGAAACTCTCCGAACGACTACAGATGAACAATGAGCTCACCTTACTAAAGGCCGTAAACATCGCGCGAGAGAGTGAGTCAGTAAAGACACAGCAACAAGCCATCAGAAATGGTGGTTCTGCATCTAACAGTGATGTTGAAGAGATTAAAGCATGTCATAGGCAATTTCAAAACCCTAACAAATCAGGGAAGGCCCGGTTCAGACCAAACAGTGTGTCGCAGCCGGAGAAATCAAAAATGCGTTATTTGAACGATTCATCATGTTCCTGGTATGGTCGTAAACCGAACCACAACCGTATGCGTTGCCTGGCGAAGGATGCAACATGCCCACAATGTTCAAAGAAAGGACATTTTGCTGCCATGTGCCGATCGGATCGGGGAAGCTGAAACCCGGAGGAGTTTACACTCGGTAGAGGAAGACGTTAATTCCTTCCTGGGTGAAATCATTGGTGGTTCCAGCAGTCCTTGGTCGGTCAAACTAAATCTGAAAAGCCAGGATATCCAGTTTAAGATCGACACGGGTGCGGACAAAACAGCTATCTCCGAGAAAACTTATAATGAAATGACGCGTCGCCCTAACTTATACCAACACGTTATATGGACCTGGTCGTGCGAAATTAGAGACTTTGAAAATTAGGTGTATGCTTGCTTTGGAATCCGCCAAGAATGGGAGAAAACATTCGGTTAGATCCCTACAAGACATATACATTGTCAGAAACCTTGTCAAGTCACTACTCGGAAGACCAGCTATTGAGGCACTCCACATTCTGTCGAAAGCAAACCTTGATACTGTCGAAGAGAATACAAGTATGCTTGATGAATACAAGAAGCTATTCCCGAAACTCTTCACAGGATTGGGGCAACTAGAGGGTGCGTACAAAATCGAACTGAGGGAAAATGCGCAACCGTATACGATTATACGATTACAACACCCAGGAGAGTTGCTTTACCCCTCATGTCTTGAGTCAAAGACGAACTCGTGCGCATGGAGAATTTGGGTGACATCAAACCGGTCGATCAACCATCAACCTACTGATTGGTGTGCGGGAATGGTCGTTGTTCCGAAACCAAACTCCGAACGTGTTCGAATCTGCGTAGAACTTCATCCACTACCGACAGTTGATGAAACCCTTGCTCAACTCAGCGGTGCAAAAGTATTTTCGAAAATCGATGCCAATTCCGGGTTTTGGCAAATTAATCTAGATGAGCAGTCGCAGTTGCTTACAACATTCATGACCCCCTTTTGCCTGCCATTCGGAATTTCCTCTGCACCAGAGTACTTTCAAAAACGTATGCAGAAAATTCTGGATGGGATAGAAGGGGTGGTGTGCGAAATGGATGATATTTTGGCAGCTGGCCCTGAGCAGCAAACTCACGATAGTAAATTGTTAGAAGTATTGCGAAGACTAGAAGCTGCTGGTGTAACCTTGAACACCGATAAATGCGTCTTCTCAGTACTTTCAATCAAATTCGTGGGACACATCATTAGTGCGGATAAGATCAGAGCTGATCCTTTGAAAGTGGCAGCTATCAGGCAACGTGCCAACGATTTGATAATTTCCTGCTCGGATCACAGTTCCATGTCGAAACTGATCACAAACCCCTCGTTCCTCTGTTGGGGAAGAAAAACCTCGAAAAGCTTCCGCCAAGTGAAAAACGTTTTAAACTTTAACTGATGCGGTATTCCTTTCTTGATCTCACATGTTCCCGGAAAGAACATGACAACGGCCGACACGTTATCTCGTGCTCCGACGAAAGCCGGGTGGATGATTCATTCGAGGAAGAAAGAACCGCGTATGTCAACACAATTTATCAGGGATTCCCTGCGTCTAAATCATGACTAGAGCAAATCCGAGAAAGTCAATCAAGCAATGACGTTTGCAAACTAATACATGAGTACATTCAGTCTGAATGGCCTAATCAACTAGACAACCGCTTAAAAACATACTGGAAACTTAAAAGCAGCCTTACTTTCAATAATGGACTATTTCTCAGAGATTGCAGAATCGTAATACCAGGAATTGTGACCTGAAATGCTTAGACGGATTCACGTAGGACATTTGGGTATAGTCAAGTGTCGGGCGCGAGCGAAAGATTCAATCTGGTGGCCTGGATTGAGTCGTGACATCAACGATGTAGTAAAATCGTGTGAAACGTGCATCAAATGTCAACATGATCGTACTGAACTGCTTATGCCGACAGATTTCCCGTGTCGCCCGTGGCAAAAAGTGGGAACTGATCTGCTCGAGTTTAAAGGTCAGTCATACCTCGTAATAGTGGATTATTTTTTCGCGATATGTAGAATTGGCTAAACTACACTCTACATCATCTGTTGCTACGATTCGTCACATAAAATCGATATTCACCTGACATGGTGTTCCCGAAATTGTAATATCCGATAACGGTCCACAGTATGCGTGTGAAGCCACAGAGTGCGGACATCACGCAATTACGTGCGAAAGAACTACATCTTAAACAACGCCAGAAGTTGAACTACGACAATCGTCACCGTGCTAGGGAACGCTTCACTCTAACGCCCGGTGACAGAGTTTTCCTGTGAGGAGAAGGTGATCCAGGAACAGTCATCAAATGTGCGGAGACCCCCAGGTCTTATGTCGTTAGAACAGAGAATGGTGACTTTAGGCAAAACTGTCGCCACCTTGAGGAAATTCCAGATACTTCCGATAATCGCGTTACGTTTCCGTCGAGTCCAGAGAAGTTATCTATGTCTCAGGCGACTGAGAATCCAAAAATTGATGTGTCTTTTCAGAATCAACATGCTATCGATGGAAACGTCACACGTTCAGGCAGGACCGTTAAGCCTCCAAGCCATTTGGACTTATAATTAATTCCATTTAAATTCATCAGTTAGTAGCGACTGTTAAACATTTGAAATAAGACAATCTAATACAAAGTCGAACTTAACTGCATAAAATTTTTATTAAACAAGGTAATTCATTTAATACATATATATATATATATATATATATATATTTATATATATATATATATATATATATATATATATATATATATATATATATATATATATATATATATATATATATATATATATATATATATATATATATATATATTTATATATATTTATATATATATATATATATATATATATATTTATATATATATATATATATATATATATATATATATATATTTATATATATATATATATATATATATATATATATATATATATATATATATATATATTTATATTTATATATACATGTTTAAGGCCTCGAAGGGAGGTGTAGTGTTAGCTAAATATATTTTACCAGGGCATGGCCCCCTCTGGTGGAGTTTGATAGAAATAGAGTTTATAATATGGCTATTATAGAGTTGGTTGTTCATTTGTTGTAGCTAGAGGAATCCAAAACACAACATGTATCAATATTCTACTTTTCCAAATCATTGGGATATTTACTAGATATGACATATCCGTAAGCTGGACTCACGCTTGATATTTGGATTTAGTGTTCTGATAACGCGGGTGATAGGAGATAGTTTCTAGTCTGCTTGAAGTGTTTATTGAATTGTACGCTACCTTTTGGCCTACTGAGCTTTACAGTTTCAAACAAACACAATATAATTATTGTGTTTATTTCCGGACTCATGGATTGAACTTCGAACAAAATTTGCAATAGAAAATTTTGGCAAGATTGCTAAGACACGTAGTACAAAGGTTTATTTCTTTATCCGAAAATGAAATTGATCTTACAAATCGAATACACCATGAGACCTAGCCATGTTAGATAAAGGTTTAGAAATACGATGTTTAGGAGGGTAAGAGTGATATAGGCCTAGCCTCCTCTGGCCGGTTGCTAGGCCTATGCAAATACGTAGGCCTACTACAAGGCCTACGCACATACTTTTAGGCCTACATAGGCTAAAATGAAGATTTTTTGAAAAGCTGTGAGTATTTGTCTGAGCAGGCAGTTTTATAAACCAGAGTTTTCATTCGAGTCCTTTCATCATTAATTAAACTAATTGTCTTATGTTTTTTCAAATTGTAAAGTTTGTTAAGATATTTTACGTAATGGACTGTAGATAGATATTATTATTATTTTTATTATTATTATTATTATTATTATTATTATTATTATTATTATTATTATTATTATTATTATTATTAAGTCTGTGGTCCTCCCAATCAATATCGTCATAGAACATTTGCCGGCAGATGTAATACATTAACCACTTTACCTTACCACAGTAAAATCTACCAATGCTTCAAGGCCCATGGGCCTCTTGTTTTCCTACTGTAGGGACGTCCATTCACTACAGCACTTTCACGAGGTGAGACAACTGACAGCAAAACTGATATTGTGAGGCAGATTATTCAGGCAGATGATTGCAATGTGTATAAAGGACAGCGTAAGTGTATTTGTAAATGATTGATGACAACCCTTATGAAAAAGTGTACTTTAAGTGCACTTTTAAAGTGCGCTTTTGAGTGTACTCAAAAGCGCACTTTAAAAGTACACTTTAAGTACACTTAAAATGGAATGAACTCAGAAAGTGCACTTCATATCTTATTCCAAGTGCACTTCCTTGCATGAAAATCCTTCCTGAAAACCTTAAAAAAGCCAGAATAGTCTCACGTTCGATTATGTACTACTTTCTCTATATTTTTCATATTTCAATTAACAGGTTTATTCCGACTCTTGATGTTATTGAGTTTCTTCCGCATCGCTGCTCTAATATTGCTTTGTTCAGCGGCAGGGAATTGTCTACTAACATAATCTGAAACAATACATCATAAGATTTTATTAACAGGATGTTAAAACACTATACGATTTAGGCATCCCAATATTCTTCTTGCCCACCCTGAAGATGATAAATGGTGAAAGAAATCCTATAATGAAATCAAAGCTAGGGCCAAGTGAAATTCAGCAGCAGATTTCCAAATAGCTGATCACTGCAGGGTAAAATGAGGAGAGTCTGCTTCTACTAAAAACTCTGTGCAACTATTTCTCAACACCCGTCTTCGCGATGCAGTGAAATACTTTTGTAAAAATTACCAGATTGAAATCCATCATGCATTTACATCTTTATTGTGTAATGAATGAATTGCTTGGTCGCTGTATGAAAATGGGGCCCAATTTGTTGGGAGTTTGGCAAGGTTTACTGTCCCTGTCTTTTTTTAGGTTCACAATTTTGCATCAAATTTTTATTGGTTTAGTTTTAGGCAACTGTATAAAGTTGCTCGTTTACCAAATAGTAACTTCAGACTTACTCTTAATCGCTTGAACTTTTGTTGGTGACAGAGCGGTCTTAGTTGACTGCCCGATACCCTTCAGTACGTGTGTCTGAAGACATCGCGTGCCAAATACTGCCACCATGACATCGCCAGTAAAAATACTGTATGACTTCCGACTGCAGGAATCAAGGGATGACTTCTTTACTAATACCCCATTCCCCAAATCGGTCATCTGCTGAAAAGGAAAGAATCAGAAAAAGTTTTTACAGGAATATTCGACGATGACAGCCATTTTTATTTAATCATAGCTTACCATTCCGGGACTTGGATCAATATTTGTGGTTTTTGGTTGAAAATATGAATGATGTATTTACTATTTAAAACTAGGGGTCCAGTTAAACATGCTCACGTGGGAAGTGGTTTCAAATGCTCGACAATCTGACAATTTCAATGTTCAATTCCCCTGGGGAACATATATTGAAACCAATTACCTTGAAACTCACCAAAATCATAGATTGTATCATATGCTAGCTACAATTTTGTAATTGATTGCGTTTAGACTTAACTGGGAGGAAAATATGTAGAATGACCGTGGCACGCTCAGTGACAATGACTGTGATGAGTAATTGATATTCTACTATTATAAAGTAATAAACTCAAAATGTTAAAATACAAACTTACTGTTGTGGGAAATAGGACTTTCCTATTGACAGCAGATTCTGAAGATGGTTTGAGAATCTAAAAATTATTGAAAATAACGTTAAAACATTCTAGACTCTCGTATTTGTTCTAGATTAAGGGACAAGTGTACGTACCGGCGAAAGAAAAGCTTCTTGACTGACCTAAATTACAAAGGAAAATTCATAATTTATTATTTTTATCAACATAAAATGTAGAAATAGAGTACACAATGTAAATGTAATTTTAAAAACCTCATCATTCTGTTCATCCCTATCTCCAGGCGCAAAACTAGAAACTTGTTCATCATCATCATTGCCATTGTCATAATCACGACCACTATGATTGATAGGTCGTACATCTTTCTGAATTTTATCTGAAAGAACGGTGAAAAATTGCATTTCTTCTCATATCAATCGATATATTCATATCATAAGATTGTGTTATTTCAAAGACTTACTTTCCTTTTGACATCCACACTCAACCGTCATGTTCAATTTGTCCCTAATAACATTAGGAAGCATTTCCATAATTTTAACTGGTAATCCTATAAAGCAAAATGCTGATAGAAGGCACACATTATCTTTCAAAATTATGAAATCACTAAATTAGAACCAACAATAGAAAATACTTACGTTCTTGTAAATAGAGTTTTCGATTCGTTTTTCGGCATAACCTAGTTGTTGTTTTAGGTTTTTTATCTCCTCTTCCAAAGCTATTGTATCTTTTTTTGTCTGAAATAATAATGTTGCAAATCTATAGTAGATGCCAGGTTTCAGGGTCTATGCCTAACTGGTATGCTAAATAGGGTCCAAGGAGACCATGCCAAATTGGTAAACAGTTTGAAATGTTAAAAAATCTGATTATTTCAAGACATCACCTTGAAAGACCCACAATGATGCCATAAGATACACTTTTGCAATCGATTGTGGTTACAAAATATGCACAGGTACCAATGTTAATTGTGTAATAATTCAATATTCTACTCTCCCCAAGCAAAAACTTGGTAATCCCAAATTCCATGAGAAGAGATGTATTCTATGACAGTGGTATTAATTATCAAATATCAAGACTAAAATTAAAGCTCTTCCTAAAAAACCTTTTCAAAGAATAAGCATCATGAATTTCAATGACAAAAAATTACAAACCATAATGAAGCTACAGGTCTCAGAAATCCAAAAATCTGATTTCTTGGGACCGTAAAAATTTGCGTGACATCCTATAGAACTTGGATGACATCCAAGTTCTATAGGATATCACGCAAATGTTAAGAATTACATCATGTTATGTATTTCATAGTTTCACAAAAAATACAGTCAACATCGCTCAATTTGTATCTCTAGGGGCTGCTGTTTTTTCAATGAATTAGACATTATACAGATTTTGCATAACTGCTAATCACCTGTTTGGGTCCATAAAGGACTGCCATCTTGCGTCCTACCAGCCAAATTTTGCTGATAGGGATGTAAACATATGCCAAAGATCAAGATACTGATTGAAGTGTCTTCAAAAATTCCCTTAAGAATTTTGAAATGTGTTGTAAGTGCTAATTTCAGCAAACAATTGCTGCCAGGCGGCCATCTTGATTCTGACCAAGCCAGTGTGTGTCTAGGGTAAACACAAATCAAATCAAATTATATCAGATCATGCACAAACCAAATATCAAAACAATACCTACAAGCGTCTTCAAAACCTACCAAATAAACTTATTCCATGAATCACATCTCTAACAATAAACCAAATAGCAAAGAATTGAATTTCATTGCAACTCAGTTGAAAGTGGGTCTTACCGGAGTTTCATTTTTCATTTGCTTGAACTTTTCAAGCATCAAGTTAGCATGTTGCTTTGCTGCTGTGGTTGTCTTTACTTTCTTTCTTTTTTTCTCATTGGTGTCCTATAGTATAGATTGAGCAAAAAATTTAAACGTGAAGAAAATCAATAGGTAAATTATTTAATTTTCATTGCATACCGGTAGGCCTATATCTTCTTCTGAACTACTTCTGAAGTCTTGGCGATGACCTTTCTTTTAGCCGGTGTTTTATTTACTATCTGGATATCACCTTCCTCAATTTGGTCCTTCAACAACTGCTCTCTTGTTAGAACCAGATCTTCTCTCCTGACTGAAAAATGCCATTATTGCTATTAAACCAGCCTATCCATAGTCTAGTACCTAACCGCCACTGCCGTTCCCCAGCCCAGGACAGTAACAACTTCTGTTATTCAGACTAGCCTATCCAGTATCCTGGATGACTAAGTTAACCTTTTTTTTGTTAAAAACAACACGTAGCATTTAACAAGGCATCATAAAACCAAGGGTTCAATGCAGCGTTAATGCAAAAAGTAGGTTTTTTACGAATTGTCATTATTGCATTAAAATGAAAAACTAAATTCGACATCTATATTTGGTAAAAGTGCCAGATCCACGCCTCTCGCGATCGATGCAATCTACTGAATAACAAATATCTGTTCTAGCGTCAGAATGTCTAACGGAATCCAATGCACTGATTCATTTTATGACATCTTCACTAGAAAGTAGATTTTTACCAGGTTTTCATCTCAAGAATCTTGACGATTTTTTGATAGGACGCCATATTGGATCGTTAAGTATTTGCTGAAACGATGTGAAGGTAATCAGTACATAAAAACTAATAAAGAATGTTGTCAACTGTCACTGGGGTTAACACTGGGGTTGTCTGACAAGTTTGTTGAAATTGACAAGAAATTTTGATTTTTCTTCCTCAAATTGAGTCGTTTATGAAACGTTGTTTCAGCAAATATTCAACAATAAAACAAATCTTCACTTCAGATTTCTAATAATCTACTTTTAAACCAATCTACTGAATTGAGGATGACATTTTGACTCTGAAACAGTGATAGGCCTATTAATGTAAGGCGGAGCGGATTTGCACTGATCTTACCGTCTGTGTGGCACTATAACCAGTAATTAGGCCTATGGCTTATATATTTGAAGTAACAATTATTTCTTTAACTCACCGGCAAATTGTAGTATTTTCGCTTTAAACTTCCCGCTGTTTTTCCCCTTTTTCCATGCGACGAGAACCTCTCGATGAATGGGCCAATTTGAACCAATATCGTTTTTAATGTCCTCAAAGTTGATGATTGAGCTGGTTTCACCTATTTCGCAACAACATTCATCAACGAAATCGAATAATGCATATTTCAACTTAAAAGAAGCCATTGTGTGTATCGAACAATGACTTTTACCGGCAAATGTGAACGACTTTTGTGTTTATTCAGAAAAGAAGCCACGCGCGAGTGTGTGAGATCAGCGCCACCCAGCAAATTCAATTCAATTAGTTATTGACTGTGTTGGTTTACAGGAAAAATCAGGGAAATGTGAGGTTTTCAAATCATTACAAATGAGATTATACGCAACCATCCATTTCAAGATTCGCTGCAATAGCCTTCTCCGGATAAAATATGAAAAAGTTGACCGATATGTCTCAAAGTTCGCAGTTACGCGTTTTACTTATAAGTCCATATCCAACTATAACGGTTTACCACTTCCGCATCGTTTATCGAAACGTGTACTGCAAACAGCACAAAGCTACGGCACATTATTAAATAGTTTATAGTTTCTGCGAAAAACCTTACGTCGGATCCGAATCCGAAGTGCACGATCTGCGCTGTGCGATGTATAAACGTTTCCTAGAGCCCCATGACAATCATGGAAGTGATGAAGATGTCACTATATGTGATATGCCTCGTACCACTAAATGGCGAAGACGCCAACAACAACAACAACAGCAGCAGCAGGAGGATGAACAGGAACTTGAATCAGGTAATTTAGATTTCTTTAGTTAAGCCTAACTACTGCATGAGGTCCACTGCATTATTTAAAAAAAAAAGTATTGCTAGACTACCAGATAGGTCCAGATTTCACGAAATAGAAACTTTCAAAAAACATGTTCAAAAAATATCCAGAAATTTTCTGCCATTTGTAGTGTACTTCGTCTAATAAACGATTATTACTAAAGTTGTTTTTTAATTTATGAGCGATAGTTCACGCTTGCATAATGCTAAAAAAACCGCTCCGTGGACGCTTGGAAACGTGGCTATGATGTCATCACCTATCCATTATCATAACAAAATGTAGGTGGCGCCACGTTACGGGCCGCAAAAGCCGTTTATCAGCATTACGCAAGCATATGCTAGTCGCTGATAGATGAAAACACAGACCAATTCGTGATTTATTGGTGAATGCAAATTGGTTATTGAACAAATTGATGCATAATATTAACAGATAAATTGGTTATAAACAAAATGACGGACCAAAAGGCTGCGCGGAGAGCATGTGTGACAGACAGTAGTGGTAATTTTTAAATATTTTCTTGCCAACTAAGCATTCCGAACCCAAGCGTGCTACATGCTTTGGAAGGGCCTATGGTACGGAAACGATCTTGTCTGGTAACACTGAAAAGGGTCAAAAGGTTCTTGAAAAGTTGAATGATGGCTTTGTAATTTGAAATATGCTAAGGGAAATGGACATTTTGCCAAGCTGTTTGGGGATATTTCTCTTAAACTTTGTCTGTGCTTAGTACAAGACATGAATTCAGTGAAGTTACAATGTTGCTTTATTCTCATGTTTAATTTATTTTTTTATAGAAAAAAGTCCTTCCTCATCCTTGCAACAACTGACACAATCATCTTCTGAGGCTGTTCAAGATGAAGAATGTCAAGAAGAACCATCAATATCCTGTGATGTTGATAATGAATGTAATGCATTTTCAAGTGATCAATGTGTAAGTCAGCACTACTTTACATTCAAGATGCTTCTATTTGTGATTTAAAGTATCAATACTTGTAAGTTATAAATGCGTTACCTTGTTTTATTATACTTTTTCAGAAAATGATGCCCGAGATTGGTGAAATATTCCATGTGATCGAAGAGTTACAAAATCATGATAATTATGCAGAGCAAAATCGAGAGTTTGGTGTAAGTTTAGTGATAATATGTACATAGGCCTACAGTACTAAGATTTTAGTAGCAATTACAGTCAACACCAAATTTTCTAATGAAATCTCACGATTTGAACTTTTAAAATTAATGCGACTATGCGAAAATGCAACTTATATACATAGTATAGTTTTATAAGGTATAAAGAAGAAAAAAATAGATCAAAATAATTATACGAATCATGTTACGACAAATTCCATGACGGCTTAAGCGGGGCTGACTGTGTAGTGTTGTGGTAATTGTTACATATAAAGTAAGGGTGAAAATGCCCATTCTTGTGATATTGGCCTCTGTTAACTGGAACACCCTTTTTGTAATCAAGCAATAGATGGTGGGATTATATTGACTGGTCTTTATCTATTGTAAAAAGTAGAAATATTAAACTTGAAAATGAAATAAGAACATTATGATTTCTTTTGATTTAGCTTGATGAAAATCCAGTGATTGATCAGCCTGTTGTAAATCCAATTAATGATGAAAACCTCGAGGTATGTGATTATCGACCATTTTCTCGAACTGATAAAGTGCCCAACTACAATGATTTAATTCTTTTTTTTTTCATTTTTATAGAATGGGGAGTTTGATATTCCTCTCTACGAGGGAGCGAGCATAACAGTCGGCGAATCGGCGCTACTAATACTTTCATACACGTTAACGGCATAAGATATCCGGTGTTGGTCTTCGTGACCTTTTGTTACTAATTCAAAATTTGTTGCCTGAGCGATGTAACATTACGTGGACTAAGTTTCTGTTTTTGAAGCAGTTTCAACGAGCGCTTAATCTGCAAGAACTATGCGAAGTTCATTTCTTCTGCGGGCAGTGTGGCCAATATATAGGACCACAAGGTGCGGACACCGGCGAAAGTTGTGACCAGTGTGGAACCACTTTTAATGAGGATGATTCCCTTAAGTCGGGTAATTTTTACATATATCTTCCCCTTGCGACGCAGTTGAGAGAACTTTTTATTGAAGAAAATTTGATGGACGAGGTTTTACGTTATAAAGCTGAACACACTAACAATGAAAATCATTGTGATCTAATTGATGGAGATCTTCGTAAAACAATACCTGTTCTCCATCAGTTAGATAGCATTTCTTTACTATGGAATGCAGATGGTGTTCCAATTTTCAAATCTAGTAAATTTAGTATTTGGCCTATTCAGTGTACAATCAATGAACTCCCTCCTAAGATACGGAAAAAACATGTTTTATTGTGTGGTCTTTGGTTTGGCACTGAAAAACCAGTTATGAATGGAAATTTCTTAAAACGTTTTGTTGATGAAAGTATTTCATTGGAGACAGAAGGTCTTGATTGGGTTGACCAAAGTGGTAGAAATCATAATACTAAAATTGTAAATCTTCTCTGTTCCTGTGATTCGCCTGCCAGAGCAATGCTGCAGAATTTTAAGCAGTATAATGGTTTTTACGGTTGCCCATACTGCCTTCATGAAGGGGAACGCGCAGTAGATAATGGCAATGCCAGAATTTACCCACTTAACTACCCGCTGCCCCCTTTACGTAATCCACTTGATACAGTTGCCCATGCGACGGTAGCAATCGAATCTGGCCGTGCAGTGTTTGTTGTCAAAGGACCCTCAGATTTGATTTTGCTGCCATCTTTCAACCTGATAGAAAGTTTCACAGGTGAATATTTACACAGTATTTGTTTAGGCGTTATCAGAAAATTCTTGGCTGAGTGGTGCGAGACCGCAAATGCTGAGTACTATATTGGAAACAAGATTATTCAAATCGATAACCGCCTCCAGTCAATTAAACCTCCAATGGAGGTCACTCGCTTGCCTCGGAGTCTTGTCGAGAGGAAATTTTGGAAGGGAAATGAATTCAGAGCATTTCTTTTATATTCCCCTGTCATTTTATCTGGTATTTTACCAAATGTCTACCTTAGTCATTGGCTTTTATTTGTCTCAGGTATTACTTTATTGAATGGTACTTCAGTTTCAGAAGTTCATATCAGCCAAGCAGACATTATGATAAAAAAATTCATTTTGAATATTCCAGATCTTTATCATAGAAATTTATTGACTTTTAATACACATCTTGCTCTTCATTTGCCCGACTGTGTTAGGCGATGTGGACCTTTATGGTCTACATCATCATTTGTATTTGTAGGGTTTGCCGGGAAACTGAAGAGTTTCATTCATGGTACTCAAGGAGTCCATTCACAAATAACACGATCTTTCATCTTGTTAAAATTTATTAGCAGGCTTTCAAGTAGGTGTTTAAGGGATGAAACTAGTGCATCTGTTTTGAAATTTTATAATGACCTATTGAGAGGATACCCCCTTGTCAAAAATCATGACACTAATAATAATACAACCTTCTTTGGTGCTTGTAAAACCACCAATCTCAATGGTATTCAAAAGTCAGCTATAGAGAGATTTTTAGATTTTCAGTTTGAGAAAGATGTTGCACATTTCTTTAATCGCTGTACATATGGCGGTAGATTGTATAGTACTGCATCTTATGATGAAAATAAGAGACGATGCAATTCGTATGTTTTACATGGTAATAATGTTTTTAGAATTCAAAACATTGTCAAAATTGCACCAACCTGCCAGTGCATTGTAGATTGTGGATGTGAAACTTATACACTATTTCTAGGCAGTCATATAAATGTTAAAAAGTATTCGAAACGAGACGCAGACTGTGGCACTATTGGTAATTATATACTCATGGGTGATGATGAAGGGCAGCTAAAAGCTGTGTCCCCAGACCAAATTGGGAGGAAATGTATCTTTCTTCCTTCGTTTTTCGAAACTAGATTTAATTATGCATACATTCCATTGCCAAATGATGTTGAGTGTGATTGACAGGCTTATTTTTAGCCCACTTGGACTTAAGTCCCAGCGGGCTATTGCGTTCACTTTTGTCCTTCCATCTGTGGACGGAATCAAGTTATTTTGGGAATTATGAAGATGCTTCAATGGATCATCCTCCCTCGGCAAGGATTCGAACCTGAAGGCATCGTTACACTCAGCCACGGCACGAACCTTTGCAACACTAGACCGGGTTCGCAGGTACATGCGCAGCTTTGCTGCACGAAAACTTCTGGTACCAATCAGATTGCTCGTTGTATAATCAGCCCAAAAACTGGTCCGGCCAGATTCACTTGATAGCCAACTCGCTATCTATTTGTTTGACTTAGTCAGCACTTTTTACATATCTTTAGCCCACTTGGGACTTAAGTCCCATCGGGCTATTGCGTTCATTTATTGTCTGTCCATTCGTTGTTTGCCAAAATCGTACTTTTTACACATTTTGAGGAATTTTTGCATGTAGTAAATAGCTAAAAACTGGTCAAGTGTTTATCAAATTTTGAGTCATACATTTTTATGGACCCCTTATTGAATACTTTTTATTGATTGTTTAGCCTTCAACCCAATCAAGCGTTTGTCATACATGTATATACTTCAACAACAAAATGTGATACGAGGTTCAATGGTATATCATTAAATGTATCAAAGTTATGTTGATAAAGATTTATTTAATTTATCAATTAAATCTTTATCAACATAATTTACATTCCACATGCATCAGTCACATGAATTATGATGTAGTTTAGGCCTATTTACAATTTGATATTGAAATATTCATCTTTTGATAGTATTTACTTATTTTCTAAATGGATGATATGCATTATCACCATGCTTTATAGGCCTATGCTATAATTTGCTAGATGTGATAATATAGATATTTCAGACTATAATTCAATAAGTTTTCACAGTAATCAGTTCAAGTCATTGTCCATCTATTTTATTGATTTTCACTCAAACATGTCACCCAATGTAAGTTTCTTAGTGGTCATGTCATCAAGCTGTCTGACACCAAGTTCTAAAGCCACATTAAAAGAAAATCCTGTTTCTGTTCCTGTTCCTGGGTAGGGCAATCACCAAAATGGGTAGGTAGGTAGAGATTTTTTTTCTTTTTATAGAAAAAAAAAATCGTTTATTCTTCTATCAGTGGGTAGGTTGCCGTAAATAATTTTTACTGGACTGAATTTTTACTGGACTGAATTAACAACTAGTAGACCACAATAATAAAAGGAAATTGCGATGTTCGTACAATGAACTATAAAAAAAACTATATTTTGAACATATTTCACGGAATTCCTGGAATTTTACAATCCAACGTCGCCATCAAAGTCTGATTAGCAAAGTTGTCTGAGCATGGCTGCGCCATTTCCAGAATCAAATTTTAAATCCGAGATAATAAAATGTTCTTATGATTGATCTCAGTGCTGACATCATGATTTGGTAAAAAAAATATATTTACGAGAAAGGAGTTTGGTAGTCGGTCGGCCACATATATATTTTTGAAAAAAGTTATTTCACCTAAAATTTTGAAAAAGGGTCGGTAGGCAATTATATTTTATTCTGAAAATGATTATTTGAAATGGGGAAATATTGGGTCGGTCGGGCCGAGAAACAGGGTTTTCTTGTGGCCTAAACTGTACTTATGATTCTGTATATAAAATGATTTAAAATTTAGATAACTATTCTTATTCCATGATACATTTAATAGATTGCCTCATTTTTACCTGTAAGATGTACCACTGGAGTGATTACTAGTTCCCCAACAAGGCTGTCGTTGTATGGACATGAGCATAATAGGCCTAAAAATTAATTAGTAGTAAAAAGTAATTGCCATTAATTAGTAGTTTTGCCTATGAGAACATGTGAACTCAATACATGATACGTCGAATTTAAGAAGATTTTACTATTGAATTGAATGTGCAGTTGCTAAATTACATATCATTAATGTAGAAAATTATGACAAGTTATCAAGTAAATGTACAGTTACATCAATTAAGACGTCAAATTAAGATTTTAAAATCTATTATACAAATAATTCAATCAAAGTGAGCCATTATTTGTTCTAAAATGTTAAAATGATAATTAGAATGTATTACCAAGTTTGGTCTCTGGTGAAATTAACTACATTACCAAGTTAGTAATGATAGACTGGGACATTTTTACCGTATACCCCTGGGGCCAGTAGCTCAAAATTTGTGGGAAAGATAAATGGTGGAAACATTCATTTGGCACCATGTCAACTATTCATTGGTTAACTCTAACCAACTTTTATGCTACTGGCCGGGCTAATAGATATTTCGAGCCATGGTGGTAATTCTTGTTTGACTTAAGTACACACTGCATTCCTTTAACTTCAGCTGTATATCCACTGTCATATAAAGTGGATTTAATTTAGAGTTGTAGAAGGTAATTTACTCCTTATTTAAAATTTGTATGATCAGTGCTGCTATTTACGTGGTACTAGCGGAACATGATTTTTAATTTTTCATTACTGATGTGACTTTTTAAGTGAAATCATTTTCATTAAGTGAAACAAATGTAAACGCATAATGAATGTTATTAGGCTTGATTTAATATAATCCTTTGAAAGAACCTGTATGTCTTGATTGCTTGGTTCATATGTTGTTTTCAATTGGAAATATTTATGTTGAAATTAGAAAATAGGAATATATATGATTGTGTGGTTTTCTTTTGAAATTTCAATAAAGAAATGTAGTTATTGGTTTGATAAATAAAATTAATTGTCTTATTTTATTCCTCTATTTTCGCTGTAAGGACCTAGCTGAGTACACATGTGACAGAATGCTCTTGGAGTTCATTTCAGTTCAATTCGGAAATCTATAAGGGCACTATCAGTTCATTTACCAGTGAAGTATACTTTCCCTGTAACAAAGTGCCTTTTATGAAAAAAAAGACTCAATGAGTACACTTATTGAGTAAAATATTTTGTAAGGTGCACTTTCCTTGTGATGAAGTGCACTAATTTTACAAAAGCACACTCAACGAGTACACTTATTGAGTGTACTATTTTCAAAAGTGCACTTTCCCTATCATAAAGTGCACTAATTTTACAAAAGCACACTCAAAGAGTACACTTATTGAGTGCACTATTTTCAAAAGTGCACTTTCCCTATCATAAAGTGCACTAATTTTACAAAAGTGCACTCAACGAGTACACTCGGAGTGTACTTTACCCATTAAAGTGCACTTAAAGTGCACTTTATTTTCATAAGGGAAGATCTGTAACAAGAACTCCAAGGAGTACTAGTAGCACTGATTTCATATTCATTTTGGGATATGTTTTTGGGTATTTTGCATTTTTCAAAAAAAAAAATTTTGAAAAAGTGTTTCAATTATATTTTCATTTCGAATATATTTTTGGCACTTGAACTAAAGAATTTATTTTCAGAAATGTATTATTCCTCATTAAAATGTATTTTATTTATTCACAAAGTAACATTTTTAACGGATGAAGTTTAGGTATTGTACTGCATATTCTTCACTCCTACTATTCAGGTAACCTATAACGATTCAAAAGAAACTATAAACACAGGCAATTAGTTATGTTAATCAAACAATTCTTATTCCAATTAAAGATTCAAGTATAGACCTTTCTAATTCATTCAGGTAATTGTAAAATCAGTCCAGCCATTTAATTAAACATTTTGTAGACATGAATTTTACAAAGCCCCAAATTTAAACTAAGGGTGCCGGGCTGATGCCTAATTTCATGGTAAAATAAGTTTAAAACCGACTATAAACAATGCTGAAAAGAAAAGAAGTGAATTTTCTGAATCTCGGATGTAAATGAAAAAAACACGACATTTCATTCTCTAGCTGGAGATCATCGTCAGGCTACCTAACAGTGATCTCTAGAGTCCAAAACATTGTGTCTTGATTTTTATTTTCATTTATATTTTTATGGTCAGGTTGCGTTGTTTGATTTGCCCTTCATTTCCCCCGTTTTTTCTGTTATTTCACAAAATATAGCTTCTTAGTGTAAATCTTCCAATGCTTCAAGGCCCATAGGCCTCTTGTTGATTTAATGGTCCATTAAGTTATTTTATCGTAGTTTTGTGGAAGTTAGTTATGTGGAAGATGAGAAGGGTTTAACAATGGCGTAGTGATACATTCTCACTCATGTATAAAGTGTAGCCTACTTCGGATCAAGAAAGAATCCTTTATTAAAAACTTGCAAACTCATTGCAAACTCTCGCTGGAATTGCCACAAATCAGCCTATCATGGAGTAACACAACATCAGGTAGCGCATTGATTGTGCATGGAAACATTAAGTATATTTGCGTCAGAATGTCACCACATGAAGGGCAATTCACTGCAGATGTACATCAGGTAAAGACTGTGCTCAATTTCAGAGGAGTCAACTGTACACACTCTAGTACTGTGTGATAACGACAGCTATTCAAACATTAGTGATATCGGTCACTGCAAATGTGTTAGGGCAATAATTCCAAAATGCTTATCAGAAGCAAGCCTCCTGTTGGAAGTGTCATAGGGGTTAGAAACGTTTAAGAAATGTTTAACAGGATGACAAGGCTATTTATCTGGTCCAACTACCACAGGCATAGATGTGCATTAATCACTTCTGAAACATGCCACAATTTTACTTAGTTTAGATATGAAGATGTGCATTTTAAGCCCACTTGGGACTTTAATGTCTTGATATCTCGTTTATACATATCTATCTACCCTAGATGGCCGGCTGGCAGCCATTGTTGTTTGCCAAAATTAGCAATTTTTTCACATGTTAGAAGTTTTCAAGTGGAATTTTGAAGACGCTTTAATTAACTTTATCTTGATCTTTCATATGTATTTGTATTCCCCAAGGGCCTATCAGCATGAGAAAAATTGGGTCGATCAGACTCAAGATGGCCGTCCTGTGACCTTCGTGGCCAAAAATGTCAATTGTGGCCTGAAGTCCCGAGTCCTGTAGCTTCCTAATTGTTTGGATTTTAAATATTTACCTTGAAATATTCTGGTAAACTAATAGAATTACGAATCGTTTTAGGAATAGAACAGGTCCAGAAGTCTATACAGTGAATTGTCTAAAAGTATTAAATTAGTGCTAAAATTCTAAAATTGTATATCAAGATCGATTTCTGTGAAATCTTTAGTTGATATAGTTTTTGGGAGGAATATTTTTACCTTCACGACGTAGTCATGAAGGTTATAAGATGGTAGTGAATCGATGACGTCATTTTCGTGTCGCCGCTTATGACGTGTTGGCGGGAGTTCAAAGGAAGATTTGTCAAACGAATAAATACTTTAATCTAATTAATATAGAGTGTGGAATTTTGCTTTTTGGTTTACCTTTGTCAGCAGTATGAGGTTGGTATTGAGCCAATTCATGTAAAATCGCGGTACGTTTTTTTATGTGAGCATTTTTTTCATTGGTTCTCGGATTAAACGACATATAATCAATGCGATTGAAGACATGACGAACCTCCGTCGATGACATGGTCAACTTTGTTTAAATTCGACGAAAAACTGTTTCTGGCAGGAAAATTTTTTGCTCTTGCGTATAAAATTGCAATGACCTCGATAGGGAGGCGTCGACTCTACGAGCGAATGTGATTGGTTTTTTGGGATATACGGGAATTCCGGCACTACTAAAATAATTATAGGAAAGTCATTAATGGCGAACGTTTCATTGGACTAGGTGCCATATATGTGCAAATTTTAAATGCTCATTGCTGGTGAGAATATAATCATTTCACATATCGCCATAGGTATTATTTCATTTTAATACCCGGTGAATGTGTTGATTGAGATTGAAGTGAAGCGAACGTTTACTATACGTCAAGGCCTTCACGTGCGCCGGAGTGCTAACATTAGACTGTTGCGCACGCAAACACACGCTCATACAGACTTCTATATGGTGATGCTGTAACCCTGCTTGGCGCGCGTTCACGTTTGGTATGATAACAAGCTGAATAATCGTCGTAGCAGATGAGCACTGTGTTTTCTGTTTGATAGAATTTGTAATAAATTGTAATTTCTTGTGACCTGAAAATACTAAGCAGCAAACTATAGGCATAGGTCGAGGTCTGAATATTGAAGTGGTAAATTCCAGGATTTAAAACGATCTAATACTAGGCCCGGGATTTAGCTTCTGCGGCCATACATTGGAAAAGGTTTCGTTTCCAAGACTCAATATTCAGCCACTCTGTGATATGTGACATCATATGAATTTTATTTGAATATTTTTTCATATTGTGAAAAATATTTCTTTGAAAATGTAAATTAGTTTCCAATGCCGCGCCTACCAGTACCCTACGAAATTTTTTGATGTAGACCATAAACAAATGTTTATCTTTGGTCTTATTTTGCTAAAAAATAATTCTTTAAGAAAGATAAAATACAATATAAACTTCTAGAACTTTGAAGTTACGAATTAAAAAGATTTTTCAAGCAATGCTCTTACTCCAAACAACCTATAGCATGCAAGGTAAACCACACTTTGCCCATGGGCAATTCATTTTAAATATTTCCCTAAATTATTAAAAAATGCCGATAGTAAGACCGTGTGAAAGTTTTTATCGTTGAATGGACGAATCACGGCTGCAGAGTGCACCTGTGATAAGGCAGAAATAGTTCCATGTGAAGGCAAAGCTTTTAAACAATTAGACAGTTGGAGGTAGTTTATCAACTTTTTTCAACTAGTGCTGCTATTTTCCCAATCAAATTGCTAGATTTCGATCGTTTCTCATAAGTCAACACTTGTAATTCAAGTGTGATTTGATGTGTGCAGAGATACATAGTGACTAGCATATTGAATGGCTGCACCATATTTTAGCTGCTCATCGATCATTGAATAGTGGAATTATAGGGTGGAATTATCTTGATTGTATCCATACGAACTTTATTAAAGGTAAGTGTCAACAAATGGTCCATTACAGTCCCTCTAATTTATGTGGAGAGACGCTCTTATCCGGCAAAACCGTGGTCTGTTTCGTGTTTATCGTTGGCCTACGTGACTGACCTTGCTTGAGCATTCGCTGCCGGTGCGCCGCTTCAAAGTTATGAATATAGTATTATATAACTGATTGTTAATGACATTAAAACAAATAAACCTCTGAAGAAAGGTGCCTAGTGACATTTTACTGAAAAATTCTGGATTGATTCACCACATAGTTTTTTTATAGTGAGCATTTTAGTATATGAATCAATTAAGATGTTTGACAGACGCGGGTGCGGTTGTATCAGCTGTTGAAGACGTTCGATGTAAACAATAATTTTAACCACGTGCGCGATGAAAACAGGGACATCAAACTAAGAAGCACTGAATTTTTTGATAACATGTGATTTGAATAGGCGTTTGTGCTGGTTTTTCAATAAGTCGAATCTTCATTGACCCCTATTGCACAGGCCTAAGCTAGGCCCTCTGGAATTGAATTGAATTCAACACAGTAATTCCCCTGCAATTTGCGATGAATCTTTTTGAAAATAAGCTTGAAGATTGGGTCTGGCGAGATGTCCACCCCTATTGTAAAAAGTGTCATTGGTGATCAAATATGGCTGCCATTGGGGTGGCCATCTTGAATTTGTTTGCACGATGCAGCCGCAATTCTTGATGAATTTCCACAAAATTTGGTGTGAGGATCAGGGTAGGTAACCTGTCCATGCCTTTTGTATATGGAGGTCATCGGCTTTCAAATATGGCCGCCAGGTCAGCCATCTTGAATTTCTAACACGAAACGAACTGCAATTCTTGATGCATTTTCATGATACTAAGTGTAAGAATTTTGGTAGGTGAAATGTCTACCCTTATTGAAAATAGAGTTCAAGTTTGGCCACCAGGGTTGCCATCCATCTTGGATTTCTTTTCAGCACGATGCCTACACCAATTCTTGATGCATTTTTTCGTGTAGTGTGATCTTTGGGGTAGCTAAAATGGGCTTGTCTTTTCATGCATGTAAGGATAACAGAAAATGAACATTATCGCCACATAGCCTATACCATCTTAACTATTTTAAAACTTGTTACATCGTTAAAAATCTGTAAAAATTAGAATATTGAATCATTCTTCATCTACTTCGTCATGAAGGTATAGGCCCGTCGGCCTCTTGTTATTTGTACTACAGAAAATATCATTGACAATTCTGGGCAATTGACAATATCATTGACAATGCAGTCTGGGAAAAACAGCTTTTTTCAAATCGGATGGATGACCTTGATATACTAATTAGCCATGTGCTCAAACTGCAAATTCAATCAAATTTTATTCGGCAAAAATATCAGATCAAATTCAATTTTTATTGAACAAACAAAATATCAAATCCAATCCAATTTTGTTTTATTGAACAAATTTCAGAAAATTCAATTCTATTTTGCGCATTCAAATCAATAAGACCAAGGGAAAAAGATTTATCTGAGGTTCCTGCCAGCTCCAGTCCCAGCTCCAGCTGTCTGTGCTACTTATGAAAATACGATTGTACTGTTTAAATGATAGGCATTGACTTTGAGCTGGGAGTGTATTTTGATAAATATAACCCACAGAATACATCATTTGCCACTTTTCGGAAAGCTGACAGGCTGGCCATAGTGCCCTTGGGGCTCTTATTCCATGTTAAATTATGCATATTTTGTAACCACGATCGATTGCAAGGTTGTAGTTCTTGACATATTTTATGATTTTGCTGAGTTTCAAGGTCATTGGATATTGTATATGGTCATCAGGGGGCGTTGAATAGTAGGATAAACATGTTCTATAATTGTGGTGAGTTTCGGTATTGTTTTTTGGCTCATGTTAGCGAGCCTATGTCAATGGTCTGGCCAATCGATAATCATTCATATGCTTAATACACTGCGCTCAAAGCTATTGTTAGCACACTCAAACGCAATTTCAGTAGCCTGTTTTCTTTATGGTGCGCAAAGTTGAAAGCCGTGGGTTTCATTATTATATGAGAAATTAACCAAAAAGTGTCAAAAAATCGATTTATTCTAGCACGTTTTATTCATGCAGCATCTTTAATTGTCCAAAATAACACATGTGAAAATTCAATGCTATTTGCGTCGGAAGAACTTTATATCGCCAAGATTCGATGCTTTGTTCAGTAGTTATGGGCTTTCAAAGGAAAAACCCCTCCAAAATCTCAAGTTATGTATAATTTGTGTTGACCCAGTTCGAACTCCGTCATTACATCATCGCATTCGTTGAATATGTAAATGAGGTGGATCAGCAGGTGCTAAACAAAATGGCTGCACAATTGAAGAGGTTCATATTCATCATTTCTAGCGCGAATACTGATACTCAAGGCGTATGATATTTTTTTTAACGATTTATTGTGTGCGATATGTTCAATGATTCATCTAGTTTTGAAATCCCGTGCATAAGGTAACGTTGCATCAAGGTATCTGACAAAGTTCTGGTTTCAATTTGCGGAAATTTACTTCTGTGTTTGCCACACACGCCTGATTTACTGATGATACTGATCAATTGATAGCATTAAAAATTTTAAGATGAGTCTAATATAGTTACACGACTGGAATAATTGTTTTGTCATCATTAATGTAAGTCATTTTATCGACGTTCGCATTAACAATCCGTTTTGGAGACTGATTCTTTGTATTAGTTTGTTAATCGCGGCATAGTAGTGATGAGCGTTCGCGTGGAAAACAGTCGTGTACAGTGGCATAGGCAATATCGTATATATAAATTTTCTTATTTAATTTTCAATGAAATGAATTTTTTCCGTACTAGTAGCCTATTATAGGTGGTTTATGATGTGTCATGTAGAATACGTGACTCATTTTTGGTTTAAATTTGTCAGCGATATGATGTTGGCTTTGGGCCAATTCATGTAAAATCGTGGTACATTTTTTTTTATGTGAGCATTCGTTTCATTTGTTCTCGGCGTAAACATGACCTCGATTTGTGGGCGTTGTCTCTACGAGCGAATGGGATTGGCTGTTTTTGGGATATACGGGAAATCCCGGCGCTACTAAAATAATTATGGGAAAGCCATAGAATGGCGTACGTTTCATTGGACTAGGTGCCGTATACGAGCGAATTTCAAATGCTCATTGCTGGTAAGGATGTAATTATTTCAGACATCCGCCATAGGTATTGTTTCATTTTAATACCTGATGATTGTTTTGATTGACATTGAGGTGTAAGCGAATATTCACTTACACACAGCCTCCACGTGCGCGCTGAGTGCTACACCACACACACAAGCTCGTACAGTACACTACTACGGGTGATGCTGTAACGCGTGCACGTTCGACATGAAAATAGGCTGAATAATCGTAGCAGAAGATGAGCGCTGTGTTTTCTGTTCGATAGAATTTGTAATAAATTGTAATTTCTTGTGACCTGATAATACTAAGCAGCAAACTATAAAGTCTGTCAAGGTCTGAATATTGTAGTGGTAAATTCCAGGATTTAAAACGATCTAATAGCCAATTTCTTCTGTACGGGTATTTTAGCTTCCACGGCCAACATTGGAAGAGGTTTCCAAGACCCAATATTCAGCCACCCTCTGATATGTGACATCATATGAATTTTAGGCCATCCCAAAATAATGGTCTGTTTGCCGTAACCCGACCGACCTGACTTCAAAGGTACCGAGTGAAAACTTTTTTCTGGGATTTATTGAAATAAATTTTATTTTTGATAAAAACGGCCGACCGACTGACCCACTGCCAACGTATGAGCTACGTATGTTTGAATTCAAGTGTGCATCGTGTGAAAAACATGCCTTGAAATGTGGCCTAGTTTAAGTTTTCCAGGAAACTGGCAGTGTTCCAATAAGCTGCCATTCATTCTAATAGTGACTTTAGTTTAAAGCTGGTCACGTTAAAGCGTGCACATATTCAATGTACTGTGTCATTTTTGACACAGAGATGACGCTCTAGACGAAGTTATAATTTTAGAATAATTCTTGAATTCTACGCTATAAGACAAATTTCCCGTGCACAACGTTGATGATTTCTGGCGATATTGTTTCCATGTAAAAAAGCCCAAAGGTGAAAAATTGGGTTTTTTTGCCCAAAAATTTTGCAAAAAAAAAATTTCTACCTACCTACTGACTCATCCTGAGTTGAGTCGGTGTTACGGCAATTATTTTGGGATGGCCTTATTTGAATATTTTTTCATATTGTGAAACATATTTTTTTGAAAATATAAAATAGTTTCCCTGCCGCACCTACCTGTACCCTACAAAATTTTGGACGTGGACCGTAAACAAATGTATCTTTCTAGTCTTATTTGGCTACAAAATAATTCTTTAAAAAAGATAAGATACAGTATAAACTTGTGGAAATTTGAATTCACGAATTAAAAAGGTTTTTCAAGCAATGCACTTATTCCAAACAACATCTAGCTTTCAAGGTAAACCACACTTTGCCCATGGGCAATTTATTTACTTCACACTATGGTTTTGCGAGCCACTGGACCATTGGTCCTTTATTGTATTTGGTTACCAGAGGGCATTCATTGAATAGAAGAATAGTTTATTATTTCCATATTATACTTCCCAAGTGGGCATGGTGTCACGTACCAATGAGTCTTGGATATTTAATCTATTTACAGGTTTGAAATTGAATTTCACTGATACATGGGGAGACATGCATTACCTTGGTTTGACAGGATTGGAAGTAATTGGAAAAAATGGAATTAAATTGCCCTTGTCATTATCGCTGATTGATGCCAATCCATGTGATTTGACGCATTTACCGGGTTGTGAAGATGATGTCCGAACTCTAGATAAGTAAGTATTCTCTGCTCCTGTGCACATATAACTTCCCTACCGAAATGAAATTATTTTTTATGGACTTCTGCTTTAGCAAAGTCCATTTTGCTATCGCATCTGAAACTTTCTTTGGTACAAAACAACTTCCAAACGAGGCTAAGTTTCTTTTCGGAACATTCAAAACATGCTATGCAGAAATGAAATCTCTAACCCTATTGAATTTCATCGGAATCCGTTGCTTATTTTTGGCTTGCATTAGTGAGTCTATGTTAACGGTCTGGCCGATCAATAATCATTCCTATGCTTAATACTCTATACTCAAAGCCATTTTAGCGCAATCAAACGCAATTTCAGTAGCCTGTAATTTCACTACTAATGAGCGAATTGAGCTAATTAACCAAAAATATATTTAGGGTTTTCTGTTACTTCACAGAAAACCCTATTGATATTCGCATGTTTCTTATTATCATTATTTTATTCCACACTATTTTCACTAGATGAACTTAGGCTTTGTTACCTTGCCGCTGTTGCCGATACAATCCGTATGATATCCTTCAGCTCAATTTGACCTACAAATACTTCGTGCATACTTTAATGAATCAACGTTACCTCTTCTCGGGTCTTTACGGCTCTTTCGGGCCGTAAACATCGAAAATTTAGCCCCATACAACGAGGCGACATGTTATTCAGAATCGTCATCCGGAAATCCACTGCGGGCTGCTCATCAATTCGATTATCAATGCAAGTATAAATAAACAAATTCATTGCTGCAAAACTTCAAATTCAGGAGTGGTCTTCGTCATAACACTTTCCCGATCCACAGGATATGAACTACTCCAAATATCATAAGCACTGTTAAGCTGTAAAGATTTATGAATCACAGGTGTATTTACATCGCCGTTCTGTGGATCTGCTACGAGTTCTCCTCGTATAGTTCGCGTATAGTTCTCCTCATATATTTCAAATCGTATAGCAGAGCGGTCGCCGACTGTACTTGCACGGTCGGCTTCCCAACTCCGTTCACCGGGGAGGAACGCTAGTTCTCCGGCAGCAGTTTCCGGTCAATCACCGGTCACTGGTCGATCACCGGTTCAGCTGGTTCAGACTACAGGATCTGAACCGAGCGTGCAGCCGCTGTAGTTGAGCTACTGGCACAAGCCGGCCAGCACCAGTCCGGTCCGGTTCGGGCTCAATTCGGACTCTGATCTTAATGTTTTACGCGAAGTGTTAGCGGTTTCAAGAGAATAGGCTAGATTAGATATGCAATTATGGGGTGAATGTCGCCCCGGAACGTTTTGTTTCCCCCTCCAGAACGAGGTATGAAATCTGGAAAATATTTTAGTTCAACCTATCTGCCTATAGGCGCATTTCGCTCGAGGCATTATGCAACTCCAGGTGCTGTGGTTGATAGTCATAGCTGCCTGGATGCTGATGATACTTTGATCAGCCCGGATACTGGTTCAGCGCAGTCGGGTATTCGGTTGCCTAAGTCTGGTTTGGTGGCCATGACGTCAATCCTGGACAAACTTACCAGGTTTGGTACGTTTCAGGTTATGGCTCTTAAGGTATTGACGGGCGAGCTTCGCGAAACTTTCACCGCTGTCCATGGGGGCTCCGACCCAGAGTTAGTTGCCCTAAAACTATAGGGAATGGACCGGATTATCCGATCTATGGCTCGGTCTATTTCATCATTCCGTTATTTCATCATTCCGTTGTTGGTTCGGGGTCAGGCTAATCTTGTTTTAGCCTCCCGTCAGTCAGTTATGGACTCAAGTTCCAAAACTCGTTTACCAGATATGGCGTCCAATTCATTACTGAGAGCTCCATTGGGGACGTCTTCCGGTCTCTTCTCCGGGTGGTGTGCTTGTGTTTCCGCCGAGCTGAGGAAGATTTGGGAGGTCAATACCAAGTCCACCGTCCAAACTCTGTGGAAAAGCGTTCTGGTTCAGCACTAGCGGCGCAAGGCTCGGCACGGACTCAGGCGGCCTCAGATGCTGGTTTGAGAACTAGCTCACAGCTCCAACAATCGTGTCAAGCCTTGTCCGGTCATGACAGTTCCGATTCGTATCAGGGCAAGGGGAAGGCTCCGAGAAGGGGCTCTTCCTTTCGGAAAAACTTGAAATGAATTCTCTTGACCAGTGGGAGAGCAGCAGGCAGCCACACACTGGTTCGAAGACGGTTGGCCCTCCCGGGTCGTCTCATGTGGCTACCGTCTCCGTTTCCTAAAGCGACCCCGCCTGAGGAGGTCACCTCCCAACATGCGGCCAAAACCAGGTCAGGAGGCCTTAATCTCTCCGGCTCTCGAGGAATGGGCCGAGAAGGGAACGATTGGCCGAGAAGGGAGCGTTAGAACCAGTTTGCAATGAAACTTCTCCCGGCTGGTTTTCTCAAATATTCATGCTACCGAAGGCCACAGGGGGTCAACGGACAGTGATAGATCTGTCATCCCTCAATTGGCACCTAGACATTCCAAGGTTCCAGATGACCAAACCAAAAGACGTGATTCAAGGGCTCCGTCGGGTCAATGGGCAGCTTCATTGGACCTGAAAGATGCTTTTTTTAGGTTCCAATTCACCCAAAATCTCGGCAATTTCTCAGGATAAAGGCTGCCAGTTCCAGTTCAGGCCTCTTCCATTTTGCCTCAGTACAGCCCATGAGTTTTCACGAAGTTGGTCAAGTCCGTTCAGAAGGGACTTCAGTCCAGGGGTGTTCGACTGTTCATTTACCTCGTCAACTGGTTAATAGTCAGTCGCAAATGTCAAGAGGCAATGACCTCAGTTGTGGACTTAGTCCATCAGCTAGGGTAAACAGGGGAAAATACGTAAACAGGGGAAAATATCAGTTGACGCCGGCCCAACAGTTCACTTATCTCGGCATGGACTTCGATCTCCAAATCGGCAAAGTCTTTCCATCCATGGCTCGAGTAGCGTTAGTAACTTCAAGAAGCTGTAGCGTTAGTGTCCTCAACCCCGAGAACTGATGGTTACTGGTCACCACAACCCGGAGAACAGCTCGTTACTGGTCACGGCTTCTAGGCTCCATCAGCTCCATGGGTCTAGTGGTGCCCTTAGGCCGTCTCAGAAGCAGGCGCTTGCAACAATATTGGAAGGTCTTCTGGTCTCAGTTGAAGGGCAACTGGGAGACCTGGATTCCTGTACCTCCAACCGATCTATGTCCAGATCTTAATTGGTGGGCGACAACTACGAATCTTCGTCGTGGGATTTCATTGGCCCCGTTGGAGGCTCCAGTTCGTGTATTCATAAATTTCCTGGAAATGCTGGCCGTGTGAAAGTGAACTCTGAAGTTCTTTCGCTGGAGAGTGGAGGGCCATCATGTTTGGTTAGCCACGGACAATTCAACAGTGAACGCTAATCTTCAGAATCAAGGGGGCGCACACTCAGAAACCCTCACGGATCTGTCGGCCAAAATTCTCCTTTGGTGCCAGGCAAAGGGCGTTTCCCTGACTGTGGCGCCTTTAGCAGGGAAAAGGAACATGATGGCCGATGCTCTTTCTCGTCGAGGTCAGCTATTGCGATTGAATGGGTTCTCCACCAAGAAGTAGCCAATGGGGTTCGAGACATGTTGGACAATCCACTGCTGGACCTGTTTGCCACCCGGTTCAATCGGAGGTGTCCACTGTTTGTTTCCCCGTTTCCAGACACGGAGGCATGGGGGTCAACGCCTTCCCTCTGGATAGGTCGGGGATGCGTGCGTATGTATTCCCACCCACACCAGTCCTCCCATGCTTGCTGGATCAAATGGAGAGATCAGTCAATTGCAACATAGTTCTGGTAGCACCATGTTGGCTTGCGCAGAAATGGTTCCTTCTACTTCCCAACCTTTTGTGCGACAACCCCAGGATTCTTCCGAATTTCCCATCCATTCTGTCTCTTTCTGGAACTTTCGGCATCATCCCAACAGCCAGTGGTTAAATCTGCTTGCCTGGCCATTGTCCAGTGATCCTTGTCAGCTTCAGGCTTTTCGGAAGAGGCTGCCTCCTTTATCGCGGGATCTAAGCGGCCATCAAGTACCATTTACGACGCCAAATGGGGTCATTTTGCAGATTGGTGTGCTACAGGGGATATTGATCCATGCTCACACTCCGTAGCTCAATTGGCAGATTTTTTACTGCATCTATTTGTAGTAAAAGGTCTGCAGGTTATAACTATTAAAGGTTACCGCCCCCCGATTTCCCATACATTGCGTGCTTCTGGAAGGCCAAATGTAAAGGAGGATCATTGGATATCCCAGCAAGTTGCAGGGTTTTCTGTTTCCTGGCCTCGGGTATCGAGGATAGTTCCACCATGGGATCTGTCAATAATTTTGAAGAAGTTAATGGGGGCTCCAGTTGAACCTCTTTCAGCATCATTTGCAAATTTGCCAAAAAAAAGACTGTATTCTTGTTGTTCTTGGCTTGCTTGGCCCGTCGTTCTGAGATTCATGCACTTTCAGTTGACAAGGTCATATTGTCTTCGGGTCAGCAAGGAATTTGTTTTGCTGCAGCCTGCTTTCGAGTTTTTGGCAAAGAATCAACGGCCAGGCTCGGTCGGTCGTCAAATGGTGAATTGAAGCCCTAAAACATCGAGTGGAGCCTGGTCTTCCGGACAGGATGTTACGTGCTTGGGTAGGTGCTCTCTTTTTTCCCTCTTACCTTGCGTTTGAGCGGTGGTTTTTCTATCTACCTTTCCCACCATCCTTGTGCTAGGCTAGTCTAGCAAAAACCATAGGAATGGATACAGTACTCGACGGAAATATTAAAATTTGGAACTAAATTTTGTTTTTCCGAGTAGTACTCACCCTTTCCTATGGTGGGAATCCCGCCAACCTGCCCCGCAGAGCTGTATTTTTGGGTCTGCCATGGCGTAAAAAGATGGCGGATTTTGCCGGTGGCTAAATGCAATACAGCAGGGTCGGGTCGTAAAGAAGACCATTGGCAATCAATCCAAATTTAGAAAAAATTGGCATAAAAGGAAAGGGTAAGTACTACTCGGAAATACAAATTTTAGTTCCAAAAATTGTAATATTTACTAAATACCTGTATATAACATATTATCATCCATAAGCTGGACTCAAGCTTCATATTTGGATTCAGTGTTCCGATAATGCAGGTGAGGGAAGATTGTTTCTCCAGGGGCGGATCCAGACCGTATTAGCCGTATTGCCCAATACGGTCTAGAATTTTTAAGTGCCCTTCGAAATTTCACCGGCAATATTTTTGACGGCATTATTTCAGCAACCGCTAATTCTGTGTCCTTAATCCGGGCATAATTATAAAATTAATTGGTAAATACTGCTGCTGAGAAAGTGATGAGAGATAATCATATTTGATATACCCGGTAAGGCCTTTAATCATGATAAATTAAAAAGGGCACTTTCCTTTTTCAAGGGGCACTCATGCTTTAGATGAGGGCACCTCGTCCTTGCCTTTTCAGGGAGGTCTAAAGGGGCACCCGTACTTTAGAAGAGGGCACTATACGCGGAGAATGTTGAAAAAAGGGCACTTTGCTTTTTCAAGGGGCACGCTCAGGCTTTAATCCATGGTGAATGCTGAAGAAAAAGGCACTTTTTTGCCTAATTTTTCAAATTTTAGGGGCACTTTTGGTTTGGAATACGGCACACGACATACGGATAAATGTGAAGACGAGGCAATTTTTGCCGATTGTTAACAATGAAGGGGCACTTAGCCGTATTCTGTATAATTGTTAAGGAGCACATTTAAAGGTTATAGGGGCACTAGGGAAAATATAAAAACCAATGCCAGTAATTTTCATGGGTGTTGAAGTTGGCGACAACCATTCTTTCATGGGTTCGCCAGCTTCATTTGTTGAAATCTTGTCTCGGATTCGTTTATTCTGGATTGCTCTGCTAGTCTCTAGAAGCCCTCTAAAAGCCTTTAAATGGTACCATATTTTCAAAATTTTCTGGGGCATGGCCAGACCCCCCCCCCCCACGAAAGACTTCGGCGCTCGCATTGACCTGGATACTGGGTGTGCCCTAAGATCAGAAAGTGCCCTTAAATTTCTTTCCAATACTGTCTACCCATCCCCCTGGATCCGCCCCTGATCTCAGCTGCTTGAAGTGTTTATTAAGTTGTACCAGATGCTTTGTGTTAGGCCCACGTGCTTTGTGTTTCAAACAAACACAGTAAAATTGTTGTGTTTATTTACGGACACATTGATTGAACTTCAAACAAAATTTGTACTACGAGACACATAGTATAAAAGATTGGTTTCTTCATCCGAAAATCAAATTGAATTTACAAACCGAATACACCATGAGACCTAACCCTGTAGGAATGTGAAGGTGTAGGAATAGGATGTTTAAGATGGTTAAAGGGCAATACGCCTAAGCCTCCTCTGTCCAGAGGTCTACGTATATATGTAGGCCTACAAGGCCTACACGCATATGTAGGCCTACATTGGTTAAAATGAAGATTTTTTTTTAAAGCTGTTAGCATTCGTCTGAGGAGGCAGCTTCATAAACCAGAGATTTCATTTGAGTTTTTTCATCATTAATGAAACTGGTATTTTAAAAATTCCTAATGACTTTAGTTACTATGGAGCCCTGGATGATAAGATCTCTTTATCATTTGAACATCTTTTTCGTTCGAACAAATTTTTTGCCAGAAAAAAATGTTTTTCGTTCGAACTGAAAAAAAATTTTATTCGATCGAACAAAATTGATTTGTTTCGAAGGAAACTTTTTTTTGGGAAAATTCGAAATGTTTTTCATTCAAACTAAATGCATGTTGTTCGATCGAAAAGAATTGTTTTCATTCGAACTATTGTTCGACCAAAATTAGTTTCGCTCAACAAATTTTTTGTCAGAACGAAAAGTTTTCTCGGCCACAGCCTTCAAAGAGTAACTTAAGCAATAACCCATTCTTCATCCGTACATATTACCGATCCACAGAATATTCACTACTTTATATTTTAAAAGCAATGTCAAGCTGTAAACATCAATGAATCGACGTGTATTTCTACATCGTTGTGCCGGGGATCTGCTGCGAGTGTCTCCTCGCCATGAGAATGAAATCAAGTACAAATAAATTCATTACTCCCACTGATTTGGCCGGGAGCTTCAAACAGTTAGTTGAACAATATCATATTTGTGCCCCCAGCTCAACTTAAGTTGAGAGGGGCATATAGATTTACCCCTGCCTGAGTACGCCGCCGCCTCAAGCACCAAGGGGCTGACATGAAAAGCGACATTAACAGCCTAGAGGCCGCAATTGGTGACCGATTCATTTCAAACTTGGTACCATGTTGGATATTACCTGGGCCAGAACCCTATTTAAAATTGGGTCGATTCGATTCAAATAATGGCCACCAGGGGGCCGACATAAAAAATAATGTTAACAGTCTAGAGGCCGTAATTATTGACCGTTTTTTATGCCCCTGGCTCAACTTAAGTTGAGAGGGGGCATATAGATTTACCTCTGTCTGAATATGTCGCCACCGCTGAATGTGACGTTAACTTCCTAGAGGCCGCAATTGTTGACCGATTGTTTTCAAACTTGGTACACAAGTAGGATAACACTTGGACCAGAACCCTATTTAACATTGGGTTGATTCGATTCAAATTCTGGCAACCAGGGGGCCGACTCGAAAAACAACGTTAACAGGCTAAAAGCCGCAATTGCTGACCCACTCATTTTAAATTTGGTACACAAGTAGGATAACGCTTGGGCCAAAAGCCTGATAAAATTGGGTTGATTCGATTCAAATTCTGGCAACCAGGGTGCCAACATGAACAACGATGTTAACAGCCTAGAGGCTGCAATTGGTGACCGATTCATTTCAAACTAGGTACACAAGTAGGGTATCACGTCGCCCCGAATCCAATTTAAAATTGGGTCAATTTGATTCGAATAATTCCCACCAGGGGGCCGACATGAAAAACTCCATTAATAGCCTAGTGGCAGGAATTGTTGACCGATTAACTTCAAACTTGGTACACAAGTAGGATATCCCTTGCGTGAGAACCCTATTTAAAATCGGGTCGTTTTCAAATTATTACTAGAGGCTGCAATTGTTGACCAATTCAAATTATGGCCATAAGGGGAAAACATCCTAGAGGCTGCAACTGTGGATGAATTATTTACACTTTGTACACATGTTCTCTAATATCATTCTTATAAAGATAATTGTGGCCATGATATTTCTAACGCATTTACCATAAACCCTGTAACTTCGCGTTGCAGTGGATTTCAGGCCGGAGGCATTCGAGGCTTTGCCTCATCCTAGTTTTCTTTTTTCTTACCAAATTTACCGTATATTTACTACGATTAATCATAAGTGTACCGCTGAGACAAAATAACATAGCGTTTCGTTCCAACAAAGTATATTGTTCAATCGAACAGAATTGTTTTCATTCGAACAAAATGTTCTTGTCAGAAAATTAAGTTTTTCGTTCAAACAAGTATATTAGTCGATCGAAGCATCTTTCATTCCAAAGAAAAAATTGTTTGTGGAACCAAATACTCATTTCGTGATAATGAGTTATCTTCCATCGAACAAAGTATTCTTCACACTGGAACAAAAAGGTATAATATGAACCTGGGTTTTCCTTGTATCCAATATTATGCCTTTTTCAGGTTGAAGCTCATCTTCCATGTTTCTGACCATGAACAGAACACAGCTTGTTTGGGTCGTTTTGGAAATTTACTCGGTCCTTTACATTTTAGATTACTCTCTATATCACTCATCAGGACAGTGAAGAGGAGACCACTTATGATACTACCTTGCGTGACTCGAGTTAGACCTACTTATTTCCAAGATTAGATTATTCCGTTGATTTCAGCCTCATGTTTTCATTCGGAGCCATTTAAGCGACCTATCATGGATACCGTTTCCTAATAGCTTGTGTAGTGATCGCTGAAGTAGTACCTTATCAAATGCTTTTTCGGAAAACCATAAAGACCAATTAAGGCCTAACAGTCAATTTGCAAGAGTCAAATATCCAACTTGTCCAGTCATCCATGGTTTCAAGCAGGCCTAAATGACGGTTTGAAGACCTTCCTTTTATAAAACCGTATTGACCGTTGAACAGGACTCTAAATTCCTTTCATTTTCAATAGCATGGTGCCGCTGCATCAGCATACATGCAATCATGGTAGACACAGTATCCAGACAAGATCAAGAATACAAACAAGGCTATGCAGAAAAACCCATTAACGCTGCTTTGGAGTTATATTCATTATTAGGGTTTTCTGTTACATCACAGAAAACCTTATTGATATTCACGTGATTATTATTATTACTTGACAACTTCATCAAAACTGGTATTTTGGACGTAGTAATGGAAGATTCTGATGATAATTCGGTTATTGGGATGAATCTGATGACAATGCTTTATCATGGATGGCCCGAAAATCCGGATGACCTTGGGGTCAGACCCTGAAGGTAACCCCCTATGATCGCAAACTTGGTATCATTCGAAATGATCATGTGAAAAGAGCTTTCATAAGATACATACAATATGGGGTTATCCCTCATATCTACTGAGTTATAAAGTTTTCCCCTTGCAAGGTCCAAATCAGTCATAGGCCGAAAAATACTTGCCGGTTAAAGGGTTAAAAACATGGTCAACTACCAAGAAAAATATCTGTTTTTGCTAAACAAGATCATTTATGCATACGTTACATTTAAACCACATACAAGAAGAGAGATACTAAAAACATGTCGCCCGATTGACATCAAAAATTAAGATCAGACCAATAAGCACCAATATCTGTAACCAAAGATATTCTGATTGCCGTTATGACGATGATTCTGTAGCTTTGCATTTTATCGGATTTGATACGGTTTGATCCATGAATCTAAACGCTTCCGGATCGTACCCATGCGACGGACTCATCATAAATGCAATCAGGAATACATTAACATTTGTAAAGTACGGGGATTCCACGTGTCAGTGAAGAATACGTACAAAACGGATTCAATAGTGTGGACATCTCACATCCGTGCGGTTACAATTTGGATACTATGTCTAAATAACCGCATGCGGATTTAAGACGGATCTGCCGTCCTTCCTGATATCCGATATGTTTCTGTAACAAATCCGATTTGCGGATATGATATCTTTTCACGCAGTGTATCGGCCAAACCCTAAAGATTTATAGGTCTATAGCCATTTTCCCAATTTGACTTCTACGGGGGGCTAAACAGTTCATGCTTGTTCAAATTTAATCTCTATGGACGTGGTACAGGTGGCGCTTTGAAAATTTTTAAACCACTACTAGTCTTACAATGATTATCCGTTCTTGAAGAAACTTTGTATGTAGATACTTTGGGCAAAGAATTAAGAGGTTATAGAGGAATTTTCCCATTTTAATCTGTAAGGGGGAACTGTGCAGGTGGCACTTGTAGAATATTTAAATTGCTACTTGTCCTTCAATCATTATCCGATCTTGACGATCAATCACTCATTACAGCTGGAATGTTCAAGGATGATTATTATTTGTTTATTTTACGTTATGTATCGTTAAAAACAAAATCTATAATGGGCTTCACTTGATCCTTAAGAAATTTTTTCATTTCAGATTAATCGATGGGCATAACATAACAACGTCTGATGATCACATGTGGCTTATTCCATATACAAAAGGCTCGCATCATTTTGTTGATATAAATTTTGGAAAACTAGTTTGTATTAGTGGTATTCGCATATGGAATTACAATAAAAGTGCTGAAGATTCATACAGAGGGGTAAGTCCTAGCTGTGCAGCACAGGCCTATGAGGGAACTAACGGCATATTATTAAATAATGTAAAAAATACCTTGTGTTTGGCTTATGTGTAAGGTTTATCTTGCGTTTTGTTCATACTCGAAATACTCGAGAAATTGAATCCGGAGGATGTTCATTTCTGTTCAGTATTTCGAGTACTTAGGTGTCTGGTTTATCATAAGCTATTGAGTTCGAATCCCACTATAGCCATTTTTGTGTAGCATACGAAAAAACCCAGTCAACATTTTAGCATGCCCGACGTCCAAATAAAGTCGGCAAGATTGTCGGCCCTTAGTCGGTGTCGTAGTCGTCCCACCGTCGGGATGGCTCGTGGGGAAGTGGTCGGCCCGAATTCAGTTTTCGTCACTTTGCCGACGTTTTGCCCACTGCCTAATAGTATGTCTGTCAGTTCTCCGACCGTTTGCCAACCTCACCCGACCCTTTTTTGACCATACCATGTCCATATTTGTCTATTCCCCAACCATTTGCCAACCTCATCTAACCCTTTTCTGACCATACCCCGTCTATATTTGTCGATTCCCCGACTGTTTGCCAACCTCATCCAACCGTTTTCTGACCAAACCCCGTCCATATTTGTCGATTCCCCGACTGTTTGGCAATGTCATCCAGGAACTGAGTTTGAGGAACCTCTTCCATAAGATACCTGAGACAACTAAAGAGAATTACATGTACAAGTTCTTTTCCTTTAGTTGCAAAACAAAAATCAATACATAATTTTAAACAGTTTACATAGATTTTGAGATAAACTATAAAAGTAATAAAATAGAAATTTACCGTCACCATTTTTCAACTTGATAACTCGCCGATCATATAGTATTTATATAATACCAAGTCGTTTGAAAAGCATTTCTTCGATTGATAACAACGATTTTGAACTATCTTTAAAACATTATTAACAAATAAACAAAGCAATATCTGTATGATTAATGCCTGAATGATGTGCACAGTTAGATGACTCATTTAAGTGTTTTTTAAGAATTTTAGAAAAATCCACATTCCTTTTTCTAATAAGTATCACATAATACAAAAATAAATCCTTTCATACTACATAGATAATGGTAAGATCTGTATGAAAGCGGGGGACACACATATCAATTGTTATGTATACAGGTTTCAACTGCTGTTTAATTCTTTGCCAAAACTACAGAATTATAAGGATTTTAGCGTGTTTAAGCCAAAGTTTGATGCATCCCCAATTCCCTCATTCACCGCTCAATCATTGATGGAGTCTTTTATGAGAAGGGATCATCCGTACAGCTTCTAAAAATGTCACCAGTAAATTAGTCCTGACTGGATATCATCGAGTGAAGCTTCGGGAAGTGATATCACACTCTTCGACGTTGTACTGTTGTAGAACATGCCCCAACATCCTTTCCTCACGAAATTTCTCGATTGCAGTGACAAGCCTAAAAGAAAAATAAACTGGTTAGATTGTATTTTCTCATTTTCAGTCCAACACAACAGCGTAGGCAGCAGCCTAGTACTAGCTCAAAATACCCTAAAAACTGATGATGTATCCATGATATCAGCTATTAAACCTGAGTCAATCAATTTGTAATCATTACAACATAATAGTTCTAATAACCTAATCATTTTAAGTGTTATTTTAGCAATAAAATGCATTGAATTTGATTTCGCTTCAAATAGGCCTAAAAATTGAAGCAACTCAGCCGCAAATATCAAATACCATGTAAATACAATAACACTTACCGAATGTAACACTTGTAATTACACTTGTTACAACTAGAAGACTGATGAATAGCGATTTTGATAACAAAGAATACGAACAAAAGAACGAACAGAATGGAACCAAAATGGCGGCGGAAGATCTACGCACCACGCCAGCCTCATTAAAAACAAAACTTTCAATTTTTTATTCAGTTTAACAACCCTTGTTAATAACATATAATCAAACATATATGTGTATCATTGATTAATAACTGAGGTATTGATATCGTCCTTATTTAAATAATTCTCAAATGGGGTGAAAGAGGGCACCACCATCTTGGTCAGCATAAGGTTAACGGGCCAACGTTGGACCGACGACGAAAAGATGACCTTATCAAAGATTAATGATTTTGAAACAAAACTACGCTATACATATACCTACATAATATTTACTATCATATATTATGCTTATCATATATTATTATGCGAATGCATCAGAAATAAGTATTTGCCCGGCCGGGGTCGGCGTCGAAACGTCGGCCCGACGGCGAAGCCGACTCCTTGCCGATCCACGTCCAAATGCCGTCTTCGTCTGTCCCAATGCCGACGTCGGGCCGACTAGAAATGTTAACTGGGAAGTACCAGGGCGGATACAGGCGGCTTGAGTGCTGATGGATTACGGTTTCAGTAAACATGTGCAATGAAATAAATTTTTTTGTTATTTGAGTGTTTACGCAATTGTTTATTTGTTTAGTGTAAATTAGAATTATTAGTAGAAATAAGAAAATTATCAATTGTCAGTTTTGAACCTGATGTGAATGGCACGTTAACATAAAGGTCAAGGGTCATGCGGGCCCTAGGTAGTCTGATTGCATCCCGCGATTGCTACTGGATTGTTTGTGTAGTGTGTAGGAAATTAGGTTACATAGCCATATTTGTGACTTTTTTGAAGACAATATTAGAGACAAATGAAGAAATCCCACACTTTGAATTTGAAATTATACTATCAAATTTATTATTACGAAACCACAACGTTTCGGCTGTTGACTAACAGCCATCATCAGGTGGAATGACCAGAAAAACAAGTTACAAAGCATATAAACTCACAGGATCTAAAATAAAAGCAGTGTGTCAAAACTTAAGATAAACAGACCAAGCAATAAAACATCAAGGGGTACCGTGGAAACCACAGCAATTCTAAACAGTTCAGAGTAAAAACAAATTATGTAACTAAGTGAAGTGGACTGAAGAGGGTGGCGATAACAGAGTGACACATAGTGACATCAACCCAAATCTAATAAAGAGTTGATGTGTCTGGATAATAATTGGTTATGGGGAGAAAAACCAGTATTTAAATTAGTAGATAAATTGGATTTCGAAAGTTTACATATAAGGGCTAATTCCACTATGTGTCTCTTATGAATATCTTTACAAGGATAAATAAGTTTCGAATTCTGCAAGTCAAATTGGTGATTGGTTGTAAAGACATGATTCGCTATTCCACTCTCAGGCTTTTGGTTGCGGATATCTATTTTGTGCTCTTTAATAGGCTGACTGAGATTACGTCCCGTTTTGCCGATGTACATCATATTACAGTCTTTACATGGTATCTTATAGACCCCAGACTCAATTAGCTCACTGTTGGGTTTATTTTTGGTTAAAACATTAGTGAGTTTGTTATTATACTGAAAGACTAATCTAGTGTCGATGGTGCTTAATGTGGATTTAAAGCGTTCCAAAGTAGGTAAATACGGGATTATAATATTCTTTTGAGCTCTGCGTTTTGTGGTCAGGTCGTTATGTCCAAAGTGAGAAATTCGGGCTTTGAAATAAGCTTTGTTCAAAATTTTGTCTGGATAGGCTAGTTTCTTGAGAGCAGTTCTTATATGTTTGATTTCTTTATCTAAAAACATTTGATCACAAATACGTAGAGCTCGAAGAAATAATCCTTGGGCTATTCCAATTTTGATGTTCAAAGGAGTAAATGAGAAAAAATGAAGATAAGCTTCAGCGTTAGTCGGTTTTCTATATACAGAGAATTTCAAATTTGTTTTGAAATTATGAATGAGTACATAAATTTGATAGTATAATTTCAAATTCGAAGTGTGGGATTTCTTCATTTATCTACAGTTTACACGGATTATAGTGTTTATTCGACAACTAATATTAGAGACCTCTTGAGTCACCGGTCTGGGTTTTAAAGTAACTGCATCAAAAGTTCCGATATAGGTACTGTTAATATAACCTTAGACTATTATGTGGATGATTTATATAAGTGTGAATCATTTGGGATTAAACGCTCACCGCACATGTTTGAAAATGAGCTTAATATTCACAAACGTGGTTTAATCAGGTGAAAAAGCGGGTGCATACCAATGTGTAAAGTCAGTGAACTGTTATTGACTGGCAACATCAAAATAATATTAAATCAATCAGTTTTAATTCTAAACAAGTTGACCATACCTGATAGAGATATTTGTTTAATGCAAGATCAATCTCTGATCCTTGGCAATCAAGGATTCCACTAATGGAAGTCGGGTTTAGTGAATGGGTTTTGGCAGGTGATATGTATGTCCATATCATAAATGTAGGTGTCCCATCATCAAATATGGCAGCCAGGGCAGCAATCTTGAATTTTTCTGTTCACGCAGCCAACAATTCTTAAAGGAATTTTCTGTTAACTCATGGTGGCGCAAATTTTGACCACTGGATATACACAAATGATATTTTGTCAGTAGGAGGGAAACATGTGTTGGAATTCATATGGCAAGTTCTGTCCATCAGCTTGAAAGTGCTGGGAGAAACTGTGCAAAATTTCAAAGAATTTTTCCCCATTCTACTAATCAATACTTCAGAAGGGCATCACTTGGAAATCCCTCTAGAATAAGGGGTTTCCTAGTGACATCATTATCAAGAAGTGTTTTACCCTGTACTTGTGACTCATAGGGAAAAACCCATTACCATGTATGTCGTCAAAGTTGAACATGCTTAGTAAGATGTACTCAAACTAGACCCATGGTCCTTTGTAGTAATTTGAAACTTAGTGGGAGAACTGGGACACGTGAGACCCAGCTAACACAAAACGTTCCCGAAACGTTTCACTTCGGTTTCGGTTTGGTTTTGTTACTTTCAAACATTTTAGAAACATTTTTAAATCGTATTGAAATTATAGCTTTCCGTTTAAATGATACATATCTTTACAAAAATCGCGATTACACATTTTTTTGCATTCTGATGTCATTTTTCACCAGAAACTTCGCATTTGAAAATATAAAGTTTTAACCATTCAGAAACGTTTTTAAAAAATAATTTAAGAAGCTTATTATCAAACGTTCAAGGAACGTTTCCTTACTCCAATACAGAATCATTATTCAATACTTGTTAAAGCAGATGTATAACTTATTATGAATATTATTCTGAGAAAAACATCGATGTACAATGTATTCCTAGATTCGGAAAAAAAACACTTTTAAAAAGTTGATATTTAAGTTGAATGATAGTGGCTTCGTGGGGGAGAGTGTATTGCAGGGGGTATTTTAGGCCTAAGGCTTAAAGGCCGAGGAGCAGTATAAAAGCCCAATCAATGTCAAAGATGGCAGTACCCATGAAGCAATAGTGCAGTGGAGAGCTCCAACGATTGAAACTGGAATTCTCCTATTTTCTCTGTCAGTTATCCGATTTGGATCCTCCTTTTTGTCAGACATATGTATTAATGTGTAATATATTCATTTCTGCAGTCAAAAATGTGTTTTGGGCCCTCCTCTTCGAGAAATTAAGCTTTTTAGCTGGTATTTCCTTCAAAATTTGAATCTTTGAATGACATAGAGGGAGGAGTTATCCAGTGAATTAGTGAAGCTCACAGAGCACAGTAACAGTAATTTGATACGTATAGTCATCAGTATACATAAACAAAACATAGCCTCATTCATAGTACCAAAATTTGGCAACATCAAAACTTTTTCTATGGTCAATGGATCAGTCTGAAATTTCTTACACTTGTTTAGCTATCTACCATCAATGTTGTGTCCAAATTTCATCGAAATCGGATGAAAATTAATGATTTTCAAAAAATTTGAAATGTCTCTAAAATCTTTAATCTTGGCCCTATCTCTACAAAAAATAAGCTCTAGCATCAGATTTTCATTCCCACTATGACTATATTATTTAAAATTAGTTTAGAACTTGATACGAAAACTTTTATGAATTTGTCAAATTCAACTGTGTGTGACCTGCTTTTCTGTTGTGAGCCAACCTCGCTCACTCTAAACATTATAAACAAGGTACTGTAGTTAGTGGGACTGCCGATCTCAAGTGTTTGCCACCCGGTTAACTAGCATCCATTCTCCTCGGCCTTTAAGTTTAGTTTTACCTTGCCCAATGAATGTCTAACTCACAACCGGTCAAGTGTCATGAGACATCCAACAACGAAAACCACTCGCCATGAAATGGCTTAAACTGACCACTGTTCAGCCATTACCGACACTGACCAATGGTCAATATTGTCCCTGTCCCATTAGACCACCAGACTAGTGGACCCCCAGATCATTGATATGCTCCCTCCTGTATTGTGTTTGTTTTTCTTCAGGGTTTGCAAAGTTGAAAGCCATGGGTTTCATTTGCTTTAGAATACCAAAAAGGGTTAAAAGTTTGATTTTGAGTGACGTTTTTATACAGCATCAAAAATATACGTGAAAATTCAATGCTTTTGGTGTCAAGCCACCATTGTACAGCCACCATTTCATATTGTGAAAAATATTTTTTTTCAAAATATGAAATAGTTTCCCCCAATACCTACCTCAACCCTTGCATATTTTTGAAATGCATATTTTTGGCCTTTGGCTACAAAATAATTCTTCAAAAAAGATAAAATAGGGCCTACAATATAAAATATTTTCAACAGCAATATATTTAACAGACAGTTGTCATCCTGCCCTTATTCGCAATGCTACCCATTCGACATCCAAGCGCATTCTATTTCCGTCGAGTACTGTACCCATTCCTATGGTTTTTTGCCAATATTTTTTTAAATTTGGATTGATCGCCAATGGTTTTTCTATACGAACCGGCCCTACGGTATTGCATCTAGCCACCGGCGAAATCCACCATCTATTTTCTTGGAATTCTTGTATGTGAACGCGTTGGATTTTTTCGCCAAAAAATCAAAGGGTTTCTATTTTTACCGTAATAATTTAACTAATCTAATCTAATTTAATTTAATTCATTATTGTGACCGATTAATTGAATAATTATGCCGCCCCCTCCTAAGGGTCAACATCGTGGCGGTGAGGGATGTGGGCATTTATTCGGTGCCTGGGATGACCAAGTTTCGTGTGCGTCGTGCAGGCGTAAATCTGGCCAAATCTAAATCGAGGACCTTCCTATTCCGGCTGATAAGGCTCGGAAGCTGAAAGATCGTCGTCGAGTCAATAGTAGGGATTCATCGAATTTAGCCGACATGCCAACCGACGTCTCTAATTCTATTTCTATAGCGGAGCGGTCGCTGATCGTTCTGGCACGGTCGGCTTCCCAACTCCGTTCACCGGGGAGGAATGCTGGTTCACCAGCACCGGTCTCCGGTCAATCACCCGTCGCTGGTCGTTCACCGGTTCAGCCGGTTCGTCCGGTTCAGACTATATTTTCTGCGCGGTAGTCGGGATCGGCCGGCACCGGTTCGGTCGGTAGCGGTCCGGTCCGGTACGGGCACCCATCCGGGTCCGGTTCGGGCACCGATCCGGTCCAGACGTCACCTGGTTCTAAACTTCCAGTTCGTACATCGTCTGATTCTGATCGTCGCTCCGGCGATAGAGCTCGCTCTCCCACTAGATCCAGACGCTGTGAGCGTAATAAACGCGCAAGGTCTCCTCGCAGATCAAGGTTTGATCGCGAGAGGGATTATGATTGTTATTGCGTCGGTCGTTTAGCGAAGAAGGCGATTCTTCTAGTAGGTCTCGATCCCGTTCGAGGGGCCATCACCGAAGTCTGCATGATCGTCCGGATACGGGAAAATTCCTGACTCAGAAGGATATCCATGTATTTGAAGAGAAAATTTTAAACTTGTTATTGTCGTCGCAACAAGTCGCTACAACCTCTACAACAGGTAAGCCTATTCCTGATTGTCTGGTTAGAACACTCAGTTGTTCGGAATTCTGACACTGAGTTCCTGGATGCTGGGGTAGGGTCTGATTTCAATCAGGATCCGGTCCCAGAAGCGGCAATTCCTTATTATTATAATAATAATTTTATTTTTCCATTTTGAATTATAATAATCGTACAAAGTAATACAAATACAAAAATTCAAGATGGAGGGAAACATGAAGAAACCTTCTCGGGTTGTTCCTGCAGCAAGCAATTTTGGGTTGCCCCATACGATGGGGACTTCCCTGGCTCGCAATGTATCTCCGTCCCGTTCAGTTTTATCCAAACCAGCAGGTGACATGCCATTTAGAGCAATGATTAGTGAGTTTTTTGTCAAACACGGGGCAACTCTCGCTAAGCCCATAGCAGCTCCTCTGTTCGGTGAGTCAATGGAAGCTTATGAAATCTGGAAAATATTTTAGTTCAACCGATCCACCTATAGGCGCATTTCGCTCGGCGTATTATGCAACTCCAGGTGCTGTGGATCATAGTCATAGCTGCTTGGATGCTGATTATACTTTGATCAGCCCGGATACTGTTTCAGCACAGTCAGGGTATTCGTTTGCCTAAGTCCGGTTTGGTGGCCATGACGTCAATCCTGGACAAACTTACCAGGGTTGGTTCTTTTCAGGATATGGCACTTAAGGTGTTGACAGGTGAGCTTCGCGAAACTCTCGCCGCCGTCCATGCGGGCTCCGACCCAGAGTCAGTTGCCCTAAAACCGGAGGGAATGTACCGGATTATCCAATCTTTGGCTCGGTCTGTTTAACATGTAATTCCGTTGTCGGTTCGGGGGCTAATCTTGTGTTAGCCTCCCGTCAGTCAGTTATTGACTCCAGTTCCAAATCTACCAGATATGGTGTCCAATTCTTTGTTGAGAGCTCCATTGGGGACGTCTTCACGTCTCTTCTCTGGTTGGTGCGCTCCTGTTTCCGCCGAGCTGAGGAAGGTTCGGGAGTCCAGACCAAGTCCACCGTCCGAACTCCGTGGAAAAAGCGTTCGGGTCCGACGGCGGCGCAAGGTTCAGCACAGACACAAACAGGACCAACTCGAACTTCAAACTCGAAATGATTTCTCGGGACCAGTGGTACATTGTCTGCAGCGGGCAGCTACCCACTGGTCCTACCTTTTTGGAGACAGTTGGCCCTCCCGGGTCTTCTCTCATGGCTACCGTCTCCGTTTCCTAAGGCGACTGCGCCTGACGAGGTCACCTCCCGACATGTGGCCAAAACCAGGTCAGGAGGCCTTAATCTCTCCAGCACTCAAGGAATTGGCCGAGAAGGAAGCGATAGAACCAGTTTGCAACGAAACTTCTCCCGGCTGGTTTTCTCGAATATTCATGGTACCAAAGGCCACAGGGGGTCAACGGACGGTGATAGATCTGTCATCCCTCAATCGGCACCTAGACATTCCAAGGTTCCGGATGACCAAACCCAAGGACGTGATTCAAGGGCTCCGTCCGGGTCAATGGGTGGCTTCATTGGACCTGAAAGATGCTTACTTTCAGGTTCCAATTCACCAAAAATCTCGGCGATTTCTCAGGATTAAGTGGAAAGGCCGCCAGTTCCAATACAGGTCTCTCCCATTTGGCCTCAGTACGGCCTCGTGGGTTTTCACCACATTGGTCAAGTCCGTTCAGAAGGTACTTCAGTCAAGGGGTGTTCGACTGTTCGTTTACCTCGACGACTGGTTAATAGTCGCGAACTCGGCTCAACAATGTCGGGAGGCAATGACCTCAGTCTTGGAGTTAGTCCATCAGCTAGGGTTCCGCGTAAACTGGGAAAAATCTCAGTTGACAGCGGCCCAACACTTCACTTATCTCGGCATGGACTTCGATCTCCGAATCGGCAAAGTCTTTCCGTCTATGGCTCGATTAGCCAAACTTCAAGAAGCTGTAGCGGGAGTGTCCACAACCCCAAAGACAGCTCGTTACTGGTCATGGCTTCTAGGCTCCATCAGCTCCATGGGTCTGGTGCTGCCCTTAGGCCGCCTCAGAAGCAGGCGCTTGCAACAATATTGGAAGGTCTTCTGGTCTCAGTCGAAGGGCAACTGGGAGACCTTTATTCCCGTACCTCCAACTGATCTAAGTCAAGATCTTCATTGGTGGGCGACAACTTAATTGTTTGCTTTTATGTCTCAAGCACCTACCTCGCAGTGGTGGATGAGATATTGGACGGGCGACCTGATTCAACTTTCTGTAATCAATGGCAAATCTATAGTCGCCGCTCTTTTTCTCGACCATGACTACAGGCGTTTTACAGGGTGATGGAGAAGGTATGATTAGGTCATTTTGTTGGATCTCCTGGACGTATCGGCCCCACTCCACGCGGTGGCGCCACCCTGCGGGATTTACGCAAGGCAGCAGATCACAAACACGGCCACTCTCTCAATTTTCAATGATAGAAATCATGTGTGCATTTCAATTATTTCGGCTGTTAGGGTTTTAAGGCACAATATAAGTTGACGATGTGATATGGCGATGTTAATTAATGATAATTCCGCAGTGAAGCTAGTCACGAACGGTGCCGATTGAGTGTACAGCTGCCAAAAACACTGAAATGTGCGTAGTTGCGTAACTATTTGCAGTGAATTGCAGACGAAACATGAAGCCTTAACGGCCGTTTAAAAAAAAATTATACCAATCGCAATTGTAAAATAAAAATGAGATAGAACCTAAGTTAAAATTCTGGCCATTTCTAAAGTGTTATTAATTATTATTACTAATTTTTAGTCAGTGCGGAATGTTTAGTTTTCCAACAAAAATGAGGGGTGGTAGGTAGTCATGCAATTCAAGTCATCATTTATTACACGTTACTTCCGTGTTGTTGTAAATCTCGCGAGTCCTGGACTAAACCCCAATGAACAATGTGATCTGTGTGCTGGCCACAAATGCACACAGATCACACTACACTACCCATTACACACTCCAGTACCCACAGCTTTCATATATCCATCCAAATATTTAGTGGCTTTCTTCCTGGATCATATCATCCTGAATTTGTCTGATAGCCTGAGGGTACCTGTAGGCTCGTAAGATCACGAGCTACAATTTGGTAATTGTCGAAATGATTGATGGCAACAATCGATCAAAGTGTCTTTATCATTTCCCATTCAAGACCTATGCAAAAGTGCTGATTTTGCCGAACTGTTCTCAAGTCGGCCATCTTTATTTCAATTTGGCTGTTGAAAAGGTTAAGGGGGCAAACATACATAACTAACTATGAAGACCATACATAAAAGCATACCGAAAACTTAAAGAAGACAATGAAACTTTTATTTGATTTTAAATAGTAATCATAGAACAGATTAATAGGATTGTCAAACATGTTTAATAAATATGTCCAATCATTATCCGACAGTTGATGAACAGGCTCTAATGAGATATATTTGCAGTTATATCCATGAAACGACTTAAGACACTTTATGCACCTAATTTGAATAAAGATAAGGTCGGTAAAATGGCAATGTGGTTTCTTTGTTATGACCGGAACCAAATCTGACCGCAGTGTGACTGGCTCATGCCGAGTGTTGAGGAATATGACTAAGTCGTTTCTGTCAAGCGAGTGAGTAACGATGCAAACATGGCCCGAATCTGAGGGCATGCGGGCACCAATGTTCTGTACACCTCATATGCCAAAGTTGGTTTATGCAGATCATTTATAGCCTCCTCTGATCCGATGCGGCACATCTGAAAGTTTTTCAAACTATTTATGCTCAAATTCATCAAACTGATTTACATATATTTTCAATCATGGATAGGCACATATTTGAATCAGTTTGAGGATTTTGATTACATAGAATAAACCTACTTGTAAATTTTGGCAGTTAGAAAACACCCTTTCACTAAAGACCTGAAATATAAAAATGCAGTGCGAAGGAAAAGAAATGAGATTCTTTATCCTATCTTACCAAACTTAACACTGTGGTCAATTGCCACTTAATATCACAATCACATTATGTGTGTGTGTGTGCGTGCGTGCGTGCGTGCGTGCGTGCGTGCGTGCGTGCGTGCGTGCGTGCGTGCGTGCGTGCGTGCGTGTGAACGACGTTTCGATCTACCCTAGAGATCATCGTCAGGTGTGAGATATAGGTGAAAAACAGGGGTATATATACAGAGGAGAACAGGTTAATTGAGTAAATTGGTGAGTGAGTAAATAATTAGTGTTTGGCAAGGCATGAAGTAATATACTTAGAAAGAAGGGAATTATGCGGAGAAGAGCCATTATTTAAAATGGTACTGATATCTGAGTGACGAGTAATTAGGCAGACTCAACTATGTGGCGTTTAGTGTAATTGCTGGAAGTATAAATAATTTCGGCTTTATCAAAATTAAAACGATGACCAGTGTTCCAAACGTGATTGGCTACGCCACTTGCCGGTTTTTAAATTCTGGTTTTTAAATTCTTTTAATCTGTAAATAGTGGGATTTTATCTTACATAATGTGATATTACGATACGCAGTATACATCCGTATTATGTCGTTTTTCTTCTCTTTATTTTCATCTGATGTATATTTTTTCCTCTCTTTTCTAGGGCTGCTTTCTTATATAAGCTGACTGTTCCTTCAAAGCAGTCCTTCATTTAATACTATCACATTTTTAGTGTACTTTCTTATTCAATGATCATGTAAAAATTTTACTTGAAAATAAATCATCACCCAGCCAATATATTGCAAATTTAATTCATTGTGATAACGGGTTGAATTTTTGAAGATTTTCAAGGGGAGAGGTCCGGACACCCCCCCTCAGATTTGAGGGCCAATGTAGAGGGCATAATTGATGGGCGTGTGGGGTCGGCTACATTAGAAGAGGTTGCCAAGACAATATTCAGCGACCCACTACAATTTTGAAAAAAATCATTTTTTTTTTCACAATAATCATTTCATCCCTATCTGCGTACCCTCCAGATTTTGGACATAAACCATTAGCAAACGTATATTTTTTTGCCTTATTTGACTACGAAATAATTTGTGGATAACATAAAATGCAACATCAAATTAAACCATTTTGCCCATGGGCAATTTCTTGGTTGTTTTTAGTCAATATTACAGGTTTATTTTATATGTAAAACTACCATATCATATCCATTATATCGGCAATCAACAGTAAACTTAGCTAAGTCAACTTGTTAATAACTTTTCATGTATTTTAGGCAAAATTGATGCGTATCTTCCTGGATGGAAAGGAAGTGTCTCCAAAAGATGGTTTTCTGATACGGAAAGCTCCTGGAAGTTCCTACTTTGACTTTGCTCAAGAAGTTAATTTCAGTCAAAATTGTCAAGCTTCTACTATCACTAGTTATAGGAAGCAGGCAAATGAAAATCAACCTTCCACAAGGTAAGGAATCCAATATGCTATATAAGAAAAACTATTATGGTTCCGGATGCTCTGGTCCACCTTAAGTAATAAGGACGTTGGGTTAAAATCTGCACATTTAATGGATAAAGTGTGGTGGCATGAAGATGAATCTTTTTAATTGGAAGGAAATAGTATTCAAGATGACTGACCAGTGGCCATCTTGATTCCTAAAATATATAAGATGCCCTATAACTTAAATGTATTTCATGGACAGCATTGATGTTTCATATAAAGATGTTAAATGACATTATCTATTATCAAATCTATCATAACATAATTAGAGGGTAACTGACACTTTTTTAAAGATTTTCTACTTTATACACTAAACGATAGAAAATAGTATACAATAAGGCTAGGTGATTTCAAAAGTGGAAAAATCTTTTCAATCTAGTTAGAATTGATTATTTTGATGTTAGCACAACTGTTCAGTGTATACATCGCTTCTGCTGAATGCGTTGTACTGTGTCTATTAATAGAACTACGTCACTAAAGAGACGGCTCGGAAATGATGTCTATAGAAATGAATAGGAAATAAGCTACAAGAGCAATTCAACTTAATTTTATACCTATTTGGCATTTGAATTCAGACAAAATGCCTCTTGATTTTGAAAGTCTACATATCAATGATTATAATCAGCTGTTGGACAGACCACATCTGTTCAAATTAAGCGCAAAAGATAGGATTTGAATAGCAATCCATGGCATTTTCTAGTAGACAGCAAGGAACACGGATGTATAAATCATCGTTTTGGATTATCATTTAGTGATAGTAAATAAGATCATGGTTAGATCTAATATTAAGGATATATTGACTGATGAATCTTAGAGAGAATTAGCCACAGGAATAATTTCAATTCTTTGCTTGAAATACACCTCGTATTTGTAGCGGCTTTTGGTCACGAAGTAAGAATATTTCCTCATCCATCCTATTCTATAACTTAAAGATAATGTTTGTGAAAGATTTGTGATGTAATCTATCAAAACTCTTCCGCAGCGTGAGACTAAAACATTATTCCTTTGCAAATTTGTTGTAAAGGCTGTAGAAATCTATTGAAAGTTTTTGTAGTTTTCAAACTACTTAAATGACTACATATTAAATGAGTATGAATTTATCTATTCTTTAGTGAGATCAAAATCTGTGAGTGTTTATAAGACACTCACTTTATAGTATGCTTGTGGTGCTGAATTATAGGTGAACTATGGAGCAGCAGAACCAGTGCTGAGAGCATAGCATAGTGTACTTTTAATAGCTTTATAGCAGCGGATTGAAATCTGCATCTTCAGTTTGATCGCTTTAACCTATTCCAATAACTCTTTGATTCTTTGAAATATGTTTATGCAACAGACAATAGATCCTTCTACCTCCCTGGCCAGTTTCAAAGCTGTAAAACGATCTGGTATTAAGATATAAAAGAATATACATGCAGTTTCCTCAAAATTCAATGCATTTCTATAGTCGCTATTTCTCAGCTGTCCCCTTAATGACGTTGCAGCATGCACCTGCTGGTTTAGCCGATCAGACCAGAACGTGTAATGATTTGGGGTGTCCTCAGTTTGGTAGGACGAAAGAGGGCCCGAAGATTCCTGTGAACCCACGAAATAACTACACAAAAGATCAGAGCTACTAAACAATACCTCTTTATTCCGGACACTACAAGAAGAAGGAACAATAGATCAAAAGATCCAAGGTGGCGCACCAGTACGGTGCGCCTACAATGATAATAATAGGATGGCTCCGGCCGTCACATCACTCCCCCCTTAAAAACATTGGTTTGATCGGGTCAAACCATTATAAACAAAATACAAAATCCCCTTAAAGCTTATTGTTCATATGCGCAATTCCATTTCACAGTCCTATATACACTTATGTACAAGTAGCAGATTTGGGGACGATTTGTGCCCGCACTAAAATCCAAACCACTTTAGGTAGAAAATAAGTCTGATGCCCCAGCGTAGTCCAGCAGATGGATTTGATGGTCAAGTCGGTTGTCCTGGTTGGTATTTGACGCACACGTGTTGAGCGATTGACCTGAAAAATAAAAGGACAGCCAGCAGAAAATGAAACAAAAACAGCTGAGCTTTAGTTAATTCCCTACAGGGTTGTAGGGGATGTGGTTAGATTATGATTATACCGCCCAATAAGGAAAACTACTTGAAGTACCAAATTGAGTTCAGGCTACTTATAACATGCTCACCGGAGTGAGCGATCGGGAAAAGTTGGGGTGAGACTTTGGCTCGTGAAAACATAGAGTCTGAAACAAGTAGGATTCTGGGGCTACTTTTGGATCTGAACTTGCCTTGAACTCCACACCAATGTTCCTCAATGTCTCGAACATTCCCTCCAGCAGCCTCGACCACGGCTCGGTTTTCTCCAATCGTTGCAGTCATGGGGTCTTCAGCAGCAGACTTCTACTTGGCTCTCAGGGAAAACAGCTTGATCGCAATATTGTAGTGCCTGTAACCTCTGGGCCAGGTTGCACGAAGAAGGCATTGCAATGATCCATGAGTTCCACTGTTTTCAGACGTGCCACATTCTTTCCATAGAGGACTGTCAACCAGATATTTTGCCATCTGGGTGACCAAATCTCTTCGATGTTGTCGAGCTGTAAGACTTCCATTGGACCCTGCACCAAAATTCATGGATAAGTAGTGTACTACTTTAAGTTCTACATTATCAAGAGCAGAGCAGGTAGCGGACGTTTCTAAGATTCTTCTAAGATTTGACCCTTACTGCCAGGCCAGGCCAGGCCACATTAGCTTACAATTAGCAAGAGCCTGGGCATAGTCTTTCTGCCAGATTGGTCCTCGAATGTTCAGTCTCGACTTAAGTTGTCTGGTCGGCTCAGGGCTGTCAACCTCAAAACCTTGGATGGCGTCATCAGTGCGGGAAATGTCATCTACGCACGAGTCATCCGATTTATGTGTGTCTGTTTCACTGTCAGTCATGGACTGTAGGCCTATGATTTCAAGGTCAGCCTGTCCACTAGAAGACAGCTCGTACTCCACCAGCTTATCCTCCCCGAACCACTATCCTCAGAAGAGGCAACATCCTATGCACCCTCACTTTCGTATAGTGCAGTGTTTTTCAACTCTTCCTGAGGCTTTCTCTATTCGTGGTGCAGCTGCACATTTATGCTGGTCTCGGACTCCACATCATATTCACTCACTAGTATTGGAGGGCTTGATTTTGGGTCCAAGATTGGCTCATTCGGTAATGGCTCAGAGGGTTCCACCGGACGCTCATAGTATGGCTTCATGTCATTAAAGTGAACCACTTTAAGTCTCTTCTTGCCATACAGTGAGGACACACGGTAGTTCACCTTTGTTATTGCATGGTCCCAACCACTTCTTTCAAAACTTAGGTGCTTCATCTGGTTTGACGTAGTGATTACAAAGCCACACCTTGTCGTCACCTGTCATGTACCAACATGGTGTTTTCCCTGGAGCCCATTATGTAGTTGGTACAAAACCTGGTTCATCAGGGAGCGAGGGAGTACTACACGGTTTCGCTGGTTCCTGGGACTGGTTTGAGAAACAGTATACCATCTATAAGTCCTAATCTCTCAAACACTGCCACTAGGCTCCTAGCAAGTCGACCGTACTGTTTTGACTCCTGAGCTGTCAGCTTTGCCTGTCCTTTCTCTAGCCTTTGATGTAAAATAGCTATTTCGACCAGACTGTTGAGCCATGACTAGGTATCCCTTGAAATGGAGAGTTGTTGCGTCACACTTCCGATGATTGGATCTTGACTCTTCTTCACATCAGTGGCGCCACATGTAGGACGGTTACCATGCTTGCATTATCATAGGTTTCCATGAAGTTTTCCTGGTCTGTGTTGGATTTCGAAGTCATATCCCGCCAGTCGTTCGTTCCATCGAGCGATTTGGCCTTCTTGTTCCTTAAAATTATGTACCATTTTAAGGCCACATGGTTTGTTCTCAAGAGAAATTCCTTGCCAAGCAGGTAGTGCACGTGTTGAATCATTTCAACTAGTGCCAGCATTTCCCTGCGAGTAGCTCAGTAATTCTTCTCCCCACCTTTTCAAAGAGCGACCAGCATAAGCGATTACCCGCTCAATACCATCCTTATGCGCTTGAGAGAGAACGCCACCTATCGCAAAATCACTTATGTCAAGGATGAAAGAACTTGCCGTCTCGCTGAAATCAGGAAAACTGAGGGTAGACGGGTTCATCAGACTTTGTTTCAAACTGTCAAAGGCCATCTGATGCTCAGTGGTCCAGTTATAAGTGACACCTTTCTTCTTAAGTTGGTACAGTGGCACCACGATATTAGAATACCCTTGATGAACTGTGAGTAGTAACTAATCCGATGAAGCTGCTGAGCTCAGTTACATTACAAGGTTTCGGCATATCCCTGACATGTACACATTTCTGTGGATCTGTCTGGAGTCCAATGGCTTCAACTGCAAGTTTGCAGCGAAACAGGCGAACACTTCCTTTAGACGTCCCAGCTGACTTTCCAGGTGGGGACTGAAAACAATAACATCATCGAGATACAGTAAACATGTTTTCCAAGCAACCTTGTCTAGAACCAGCGACATGAGCCTCGAACATGTGGCAGGATCATTCGTAAGCCCAAATGGCATTACATTCCACTCGAATATTCTTCGCTCCAACATGAAGGCAGTTTTTGGCTTGTCCTCTTCACGTAAAGGCACCTACCAGTAGCCACTCGCCATATCCATTGATGAGAACCACGTAGCACGAGAGAGGGACTCAAGCGTGGCATCAACTCTTGGGAGTGGTCGGGCATCTTTGGTCGTGACATCATTTAGCCACCTATAGCCAACACATAGCCGAAGGCTACCATCCGCTTTCTAAGCCATCACGATGGGGCTTGACCATGCTCCACTCGATTTTCGAATGAGGCCATGTTCTAACGACTGTCGGTGTGGCGGTACCCTACTTGGTGGTTGTTTAATCGGTCGGCTTGAACCGGTGTCAATGGTGCGCTCGCTAACCTGATTACCCTCATGAAGCGTCATTGACTGTCGAATTGATGGAACAGTCGAATCTGTTTGCCTCGATGGATGAGGAGTGGTTCGTCACTGAAATTGGCAACTGTAACTTCGATGTGGTGTGATTGTGGTACCAAAATCTGTCTCGCCGTTAACACTGCTGCACCTTTCACATGGCTAACCATACCTGAGGAGCCCAAGATATATTTGTTTTTTGCCTTAACATAACCAGGGAGAAAGAGCTCTGTGCTAGCGGGAATACAGACATTTTTACGAGCAAAAATCCGGTAACAACTACACGAAGATTGTTTAAGAGGAACACTCGTAGACCCAAGATGTAGCTCTCTCGTCACATATTCTACCTTGCACCCGTATTTGCTGAAGAAGTCACTGCTGAGCAAACAATCCTGGGTTAATTCGTCTGCAATTATCATTGGCAGTTCAAAGAGCATGTCTCCTAATTTTACTTGGAGACAGTGGCTTCTCCCTGGACATTGTATCTTGTCCACTGGCGGTGGCAAGAGAATATGCGACAGGTCTTAGGCTAGAGAGGTCACTACAAGAAGGTCTACTGGCCTTCTGCATGGATCTTTTCAGCATGGTTACTGCTGCACCCGTGTCAAGCAGGACCAAGATTCGATCTGTACAGTTTACCTGTGCTGTGCAGAATAACCCTCCATCCAGTGTGTTAAGTTGTCGAACCTTTTTCGGGGTCCTCAGATTTACCTCGTCACTGACTTTTTGATTGGTATCCTCCATCAAGTTGTTGACTGATGACTTTGCGTCTTTGTGGAACTGTATACTTATCAGGGGCTCTAATTACATTCTTGGGGTCCCCCGCCCCCTCTGGGAACCCTGGTTGGCGTTTCCATGTTGTCTCGGTTGTTGGCAACATGCTCGAGAATAGCGACAGGCTTGCCCACAGTTAAACGCCGGACCTGCGGACACCTGTTTACAGGGTGGTCAGGTACTCTACAGCACCAACATGTGTAGATAACCGGGACTGGGGAGGATTGATGCTGAGTTTCCAAGTCTGAGTCTCCCAGAAATTTCCTAGACCATAGACATAAGTTTGTCCATCTGAATGTTGGGCTAACGCATTGACGCTGACCTCTGAAACTCTCTTCTCCTGATGACGCTCTATTAGTTTTCGTGCGGTGTCGAGTGATCGCGCTTGGCTGACAGCGTCGGCCAGCGTTTTAGGTCGGTGCACGAATAGTTTCTCTCGACTGCCCAGGCTTAGCGATACCGCATTCATAAATGGTCAGGTGCCAGTTCATCCTGTACCTTATATGGGATTTCAGGATATGCATTTTCGTGAGTACGCTAAAAATCCAAGTACGCTGCTACCAATGTAATGATTTCGGGTATCCTCAGTTTGGTAGGACAAAAGAGATTCCTGTGAACCCACGAAATAACTACACAAAAGATCAAAGTTACTAGACAATACCTCTTTATTCCATGACGGACAGTACAAGAAGAAGGAACAATAGATCAAAAGATCCCAGGTGGCGCACCAGTATGGTGCGATTGAAAATGAGTGTATAGGTCAATAGAATACATCATATTTTGAAATAAAAAATAAGTGTCATTTACCCTTTAAGATGGCTGACTGGGCCACCTTCGATTCCAAAAATGTGGATTGTGCCCTATGACCGAATTCAATTCATATCAAGCAATGACATCTTGTATGAATGAATGTATTGTCCAAGGTGACTGACAGTGGCATTGTAAGTTATTTGTACCCTAAGCCAAACTGGGAATTCAATATTTTCAAATAAGAAAGAAAAGACTGATCTTTCCCTCTGCTTGGTTGTGATTAAGACACATAAAACTTGCAGGAAAGGTCATATCCTTTTTTCTAGGTCACTTCTGAATGAGTAAACTTGATTTGCTACATGAACATGATATTCTTCCCTTGTCGGGCAATTTCATTGTCAGACACTTAAGAGGTGGTCTTTTTTGTATATAGTTGATTTAAATTCTATCATCTGTACTGTATATTTGAATTCAGCCAACATTGCTCGTTTCTTACTTCTTACCGTCTGACACCATCTCAGCATATAAAAATACTTAGATTACCACCGGCAATTACATCTATACAGGCATCTTCAAAATAAAGTATGATCTATTACTAGAAGACTATTTTTAGGTTGAATACTATTGTTAAGAAGACAGCTGATTATGACTGCATTCCTGTTCCACGTGGATGTATCCTTTTGTAATCATGTTATATTTTATGTGTCATCATTATTACAGTCTTTTATTCTTCTACGTCATACAGCTACAGACAACAGTCTCTTATTCTTCCATGTCATTACTACCAATTTACACGGATTATATACACAACCGACTGAGTTGTCGAACACTAAAACAAGAAGGACACTACCATCCCTCCTTTTACCGGATTTCGAATGAAGCAACAAAAATATAAATGGTTCATATGTTGCACTGGGAAGTGTACAAAGGGTAGCAGACCAGTTACAATAATTTGAAAATCTGGTTGAAAATTTCAAAAATATAATGTCATATGAATCCTTGATTTTGTTAAGTTATCTATCAATTTCACTTAATTTCTTCATGGGGTGACCCCTACTATATTGGACTAAATGGTTTAGAATTCTTCGATGAACATGGAGAGAAAATCGGAATTGAGAATAAAAGTGAGTACATTGAGAATGGTATTCATCTCAATTCGAATTAGAAAACCAATTGCTACAAAACACATCATTTACGAATTATGTCAATCAATCTGAATGGTTGGATGCGCTGTATGTACTGCCCTTCCTATTAAATTGGCTGATTGCAGTGTGTCCCAGAAAAAGCGTCAGCATTTCAATCAGTAGGTTGTAAAACACCAAACCACATAGTAAAACCGTTATTTACCTAAACAGTCGTTGTTGCCGCAACTCCAGTGGTCAAAGAGTTTGTTTGCCCTGCCACAATTTATGAAATATCTTCAGTTTTTTTTTTACAGATATATCAGCCTTTCCAGATAGCATCAATGTTTTAGAAGAAGAATGTAATGATGTACGCACCCCTGATAAATTAATTGATGGGTTCAATGAAACCATTGATGGCTCACACATGTGGCTCGCTCCAATACTTCCAAATGTGGTAAGCAAAAAAGTAGCATCCATTTTATAGCGTATTGAGACTATATTGATTATTTTCACTAAAGTAACCTCTTTTATCCATCAGTCCACCTAGACAGAATCTAGTTTTCTTCAAAAGACTGTTTTTGATTCACTTTGATGCATTGATATTATGTGTATGTATGTATGTATGTATGTATGTATATCTACCCTCACATCCTTATTGATCCTTATAGGATGTTTCTGAGAGTAACCTTCTGTAAGTTTTTGGTGGCACAAATTGTAACCACTGGATATACACAGCTTAAATTTTATCATTATGAGTGAAATACGTGTTAAAATTAATATGGAATGTTGTGTCCTTCAGCTCTAAGGTGTTTGGAAGTTCTTGGGGAAATGTGCAAGTTCAACTTTTTTCCGTTTCCTACTTATCGATGCTTGACCTTGATTCTTGATGACTTTCAAAATTATTCCGCGTATCCTACTCAGACCTGCTTATCCCTATGGGGTTTCCCTATTTGCTACAGATTTTAATAGCTAAATACATAAGTACAGATGCTCCATAAAAACAACAGTTTTTCATCGGTTCTTTTCACAATACGGATTTGTTTTATCTTCCTTTATGAAAATACGGCTATAGAACTATGAACTTTCAAAAACGGGAGTACGGGTTTGTTTACTTCTACTGCCGGTCGGAAGGCAAAATCAAAATTAAATATGAAATAATTTTGTGTACTTATTTTTAAACGATCATTTTCCTGACCTTATAAATAGATATTTTCACCCTTGGGGAAAACCCACTACTCAACCTTTCATCACCTGATAGTGGCAGCACCTGCCTGATACCTTTTCCATAATACTAAGTAGATTCACTCCTGGGAAAAGATCGATATTGCTAAATTAAATGCTACATTTTGAACATACTGTCTGTTTATTAAGAATGCTTGAGGTGGTTATCCTTCCAATCCTCAGATTTTGGTTCTCCTTGTAAACGGAATAACAATGAAAAGTTTAAAAAGTAAATAATATGGGTAAATGAAATTGTGCTGCGTGCACAGCAACATCGTGATCGGCGTCTGCTACAAATCACTGTCTCAAGATGCAGAACTTGTAAAAAATACCTAGCTGACTTAAAGAGTAGGTTTTCATCAGCGCAAAACCTCCAAATGTCAATGACTCCCTCATAATTATTGGTGATTTCAACAGCAAAAACAGGCTCTTCTACAAAACCGACTCTACGGATACACCTGGGCGCAAATTGAAACGCAGTTTAGATCAACTAAACCTTTTTCAACTTATCGACGAACAGCTAATCATGCATTGATCTCCTAGTGACAGATTCGCCCGACCACATTACTCACCATGATGTTATAGCACCAATTGAACTATCCGATCATTGTGCGATCTCGATCGACTTTGACTCGCGACGTCACGGTGTAAAAGCTTAAGGTGATAAAATTATTTGTACTCTGTACTCTTTATCGGTACTCTCTTTACTGTTCAACAAGATTCTTTATGACAGTGTTTTTACGTATAGTTGGAATCTCGGTACTGTTACCTTAATCTACAAGAAGGAGTGTAAATCCGATCCGAACAATTACAGACTCATTTCTCTCCTTACGTCTATTTCTGAAATTTTTTGAACGCGTTGTGTGTAAGATCAACTATACAGTCACCTTTTAACCAACAATTTAATGCATCCAAACCAAGTGGGATTTCTTTAAGGTCATTCAACTACCAATCAACTGGTTGTTATTACTTCCTATATTTATAAACAATTCAACGAAAACAACCACAACATTTCTGCTGCTTTTGACAGCCTGCCGCATTATTTACTAATAAAAAAGCTCCATGCTTATGGAATAACTGGTAAAACTCTAGACTTAATTAGCAGTTATTTATTTAATCGACGTATATGAACTAAAGTAGAATAAACGTTATCGGACTACTCAGCCGAGGGCTATATTAATACTGGCATGCCTCAGGGATCTTTGTTAGGACCACTTCTTTTTCTTCTTTATATTAATGATCCGCCAGACATTTTGGAGTCGTCTGTATTTCTATATGCCGATGATACATCTATCCATACCCCACTTGATCGCACCAATCCGGATAATGGCAATCGTATCATCCAGTCTGATCTTGACAGAATCAACCAGTGGTCTACTACTTGGTGTCTTTCATTTAAACCATCTAAGAGTGCCAATATAACCTTCTGCAAAAAAGGTACTCAAATCTACATCCCCCTTACGCTAGGCCATGAAAACATCCCCAGAAAGCGTCATCATAAACATCTCGGTTTCATCCTCGATGAAAACTTGTCATACAACCAACATGTTGAACATCTGGGCGGTAAAATTCAAAAACTTATTAATCCTTTAAAACCGCTATCCAAACTTCTCACATCATGTCATCTAAATAGAATGTACTTGTCGTTTATAAGTCCGCACTTCGACTATGGTGACATGCTTTATAATAGCGGCGGTGCTGCTGAACTCGTTAGCTTGGACCGCATCCAATATAACGCCGCTATCATAGTCTCCGGCTGCATCCACGGATCTAACAAGCAAAAAGTTGTTACCTGCTTGAACTGGAAAAAACTGGAAACGCGTAGAGTGGAGCAATTTATGTACCGTGTCGCTACGGTACCGCCCCGTCCTACGTAACATCAATCTTTGAATGCTATAAGTCAATTCAACCCGGGTTTATTCGAAATCCGCATCCATTTACCATACCGGTGTTCAATTCGGCTAAAGTACAAAAAAGTCTGCTGTTTAAATTAATGTACGCATGGAACGAAACCGAACCAAACGTCAAAAGTATCCCTTCATTTTCGGTCTTCAAATCTACAGTAAAGAAATTCAACTCTCATACGGTTCCATCACACCGCTTCGGTAATGTCAGTCGCGAAAAGGAAATCCGCCTTAATAGGCCTTAATCTCTTGCTCAAGTCGCATCTGTTCAATCACAACTTCCGCAATGTCGACAACCCTTTATGTAGTTACTGCAACCGTGCAGCCTCAACTAAATTTTTTATGTTCCAATGCCAGTTACCAATGCCAATTACTAAGTGGTAATACTCATACTTTCTGTTTAGATACTAATGTTGAAATGTCTAGTAGCTACCTTTATTCTAATTCTTATTAAATTAATCTTATTAAAAAGCCACCCTATTTATCCACCAAAACTATCATCACCACATCATTTCAACAACATTTTTACCATTGAAAACATTTCTCCCACTATAAACACCTACAAAAACATTCAACATGATCACACATTGTCTACTCATAAATCAATTACCAAGCACTAAATCGTTCTCCAAAATTCTCTCAATCTGGCAAAACCTTCCCTTACCAACACAAGCACTGCTCATGAACAAACATACACTTAAACACCATCTAAAATCGTATCTCACCTCTAAATACAATACAAACGTGATCTGCGGCAACTCAAACTGTTACAATTGCTCCAAATTCGCCAATACATCAACATAACATTCATTATTCCTTATTATCATTATACATGTATTTCCTACACCAAACTACTTTTCTTGTATCTTCTCTAGTACGAGCTCAGCTTTTTTGACGCCTTATAAAACGTTACCATTAGGAAACCTAAACAATGTTAACCATTTCAGCGTCATTTTACAAACGACAACCGTAAATCGATGTGCAAAACGTCACAGGTCTTGTCTATGTGTACACATACAAGCTATTTGGCAAAATTATTGACAAAGATGTAGAAGCTTCCTGTGATTATATAATGACCTCTATTTGAACGTCGAAATGTTATATTGCACTGAATATCACAAGAAGACGTATTGTAATAGTAAAGGATATATGATTATATCAGAAGCGGACGGCGTAAATCGGATTATTCGGTTAAATGGCGGATGTATACACGATGCAGAAGTCTGATATAAAAGTCAGACCATGACATGGGTATACTGGTGGAATGGCGAAGTTATCTACAATCTGTGTAGGGCCGGCGTGAATTTCATCAGCGGCTACAAGCGGTCAATATAAAATGTGTAAACATATAATTTCAATAATCAAATGTTTTAGAAAATATGTTCGATATAAGGGGTATGCAGGCGTCATGAGATTAGCAATTTAAAATAGTATAGCTGTTATATACGGCTCTGCGTCCTCTGATGGCATGTGTATTAGGTGATAATTCAATTCTTTATCCTTATTACATTGAAATTCGGTAAATGTTAGATCCATAAAGTCAATTTATTTTCCATTGTCCTAGATCTGTTTGGGTTATTTCACTTAATTTTCGTAGTGCATCCCTCAAATAGGTCTTAATTGAATCAGTAGAGTTGTGCAGATAAGTCATTTTTTTATATCCATTTTACACTGTTTTGAAGGATCGATGAATATTCTCGAAAATCGAGCTCTAAATTGACGAGAACGACCGCCATTTTGTTCGTGTTTGTTTACTTCATAGATAATTTATTTATCTGGACTGCACACTATTAAAACCCTATTTGAGATATGCACACCCAAAATGAAAGGAAATATCCCAAAAAGATCGAGAACAATCGAAAATAAATAGACTTTAGTGGTATGACACTGCGCTAGTAAGATACTGGCCCGGATTTGGGTCTTGCTCTATCCGCTCTATTTTCTCTTACTCTGTTCTCCACACTTTCCTTGAATTTTCTAAGTTGCGCACCTCTTTGCGCATGTGCAGCGTGAATCAGCCAATCAGCGACGATGTACACAGTAAAAACACTCTGCCGTATACGGTAAAATCTCCAATGCGTTTTTAAATTAGGCCTATTAATTAAACTACAATACTATTTTGTAATATCCTTCCAATCAAAACATAGGCCACTATACCATGTACTATCAACTATCACACACAAGGGGAGAAATCCTGCATCAGGGCCAGGTTTATGTACGGTGGTAAAGATAAGAAGAACCATGAGGCCTTTCTCTTCGCTATCCACCACGCCGTGGCACAATCCAGTCAGAGTAGTAAACCGATTCGTTGATGTTTACGGCTCGACAAAGCTTTTAAAATCTAAAGTAGTAAATTTCGGTAATATGATTTGATGAGGAAAATGGGCTATTGTTAAAATTAGTTTATAAAGACCGCAGCTGAATGTGCAATCTTTGGGTAATAAATTTGTTAAATTATGCTTGAATTGATAATCGACGTGACAAGAAACGTGCGGTAGATTTCGGAAAGACGACTTAGAAAAACATGTCGGCTCTTTGAATGGGGCTCAATTTTCGTTGTTTACGGCCCGACGGTGCTTTTGTAACGTTGATTCTTCAAAATACGCACAGAGTATTTGTAGATCGAAGTGAGCTGAATGATATGCTGCATAAAAAACGTGCTCAAATAAATCGAATTTTTGAAACTTTTAGGTAAATTTCTCAATATATTTTTGCTTAATCCGTTCAATTCGCCCTTTAGTAGTGAAATTACAGGCTACTGAAATTGCGTTTCATGGTGCTAAAAATTGCTTTGAGCATAGTGTATTAAGCATACAAATGATTATCAATCGCCAGACGGTTGACATAACCAAAAAATCGGGACCAAAATGATTATACGAAAGATGTGATGATACGACTGATTTGATGATGACTTATGCGGGATTGACTGTACGTATTGGTGTCTCCATTTGCGGGCCGATTTCCACCAATAAACATGAACCATAGATATAACAACGACTGCTTTATTCTACCTCAAGAGAATAAGAGACCGCTTCCAGTCTAACAGGTTCACATTAAAACACGGATACGGACTAAACTAAACAAAGGATACAGACTCAGTTACGCCTAGTCCACCACACTGAAACAAGATTGTTGTCTTTCGACTTCTTCGGACATTTTAGGTCTGAATCCTTAGGCTTCTACCTTCACAACTTTGTTTGCCATATAACATCAAAATTTGAGTTCTACATTACATATGAGACAGGTTTTTCTATCAGTCAATTTCACACAATCGGTGGCCATCTTAGTGGCATCATTCCTCATTCATATACGGAGAAAGGTTATTGGACAAAAATATCAAAGTGTTGATACACATCCTCACATGGAATTGGGGATGCCCAGTTTTTAGCCCACTTGCGACTTAAGTCCCACCCGGCTATTGCGTTCACTTTTCGTCCGTCATCCATCCGTCCATTCGTCCGTCCGTTCATCCGTCCGTAGACGGAATCCAGTTATTTAAGGAAGTTTTGTAGACGCTTCTATGTAATGTCTTGATATTTGGGTTACACATGTATCTACCCTAGAGACATCTTCAGCCCAAAGACTGGCCCTGTCAGAATCAAGATGGCTGACAGGCAGCCATTGATGTTTGCCTAAATCAGCACTTTTTACACATTTTTGAACTTTTTGAGGGAAATTTTGAAGACGCTTTAAACAATTACCTTAATCTGTCGTGTATATTTGAATCCCCCAAGGGCACATCAGCACAAGAAAAATTAGGTTGATCAAAGTCAAGATGGCTGTCCTATGACCTTTTTAGTGCCCAAAAATGTCAATTTTGGCCAGAATTCTGAGTCCTGTAGCTTCCTACTGGTTTGCCATTTCTCATTGCAATTTGTGATGGGTGTTCTTTGGAAAGGGATGTTTCATACCTGAGAGAGGTATTTTTGATCAGCAAATTATGGCGCAATTGGCGGCCATCTTGGTGTCATCAGTACTCATTCGTAGGTGGGAAAAAGTTTTTCCAAATTATATTGATAACTAAGCATAATTTGTTACCACAATCAATTAGAAAGTTGTAGCTCCCCATAATGTGTTCTGTGATTGTGGTGAGTTTCAAGGTCATTGGTTTTGTATATGGCCACCATGGGGCGTTGAATAATACATTAGTAACTTAGTATTTCTATATTATATTCGTACATACCGTATTTTCCGGTGTACAAGTCAACCCGGTGTATAAGTCGAGGTCAAATTTTCATGTTTAAAAAGTTGTGCTAGGGCTATAGTCGGTGTATAAGTCGAGTCGCTTCTTCATGTGTTTACATATGTCACATTGAAAACAGTGCCGATGTCATTCTCATAGTAGTTGAGAGTATTTACCACTAATTGCATTATTAAATCATTGGGATCTGTTGTTTCTAATATTAAATTACGGGATTAGTGCTCATTGTTTGTATCCACGTGCTGAATGTATAGTGTAAACGTTGAATGCCGCGCGCCTGTAGTCTATTATTAGACTGACTGTGTATTGATTATTGGCACGCTGCCACAGCATCACGGCTTATATAAACACTGTACAATGAATATACGCGGTTTTCTTTCTCTTTTGATTTTTAACATTAGTTAATTTTGAAACATTTCCAAACTATAAGAAACTATTTTTATCAACATCCTAAATTCTAATTGGTATATGAGTGTAGCCTAACATAAATCAATATTCCATTTCATCATGGCGACCTTGAACTCTAAACATCGTCAGTTTAAAACGATATCGAAAGTGTAGCCGGTGTATAAGTCGATCTACGTTTTTTGGACATGATTTTTGGTCTCAAAAACTCGACTTATACACAGGAAAATACGGTATTCATATTTTGTTATCACAATCAATTGCAATGTTGTAGCTCATGACATCGTCTATGATTGTGGTTAGTGTTAAGGACATAAAGTTATTCTATGTGATCACCAGGGGACATTGAATAGTAGAATAACTTAGTATTTCCTTATTAGATTGGTACCTAGGCATATTTTGTTACCATGATCAATTGCAAAGTTGTAGTTCATGACATATGATTGTGGTGAGTTTCAAGGTCATTGGTTTTTGTATATGGTCACCAGGGGGCGTTGAATATTGAAATTGTTACATTGTTGAGCATTTGAAACCACTTCCCAAGTGGGCATGGTGTCCCTCGACCCCTAGTTTGTCCTTGCCACCGAGGGAGTTAAATATTGATTCATATACCATTTGTCTTTGTCTTTGGTACCGATGGTTATTTTGTAATTGCAACCAAGTGCAAATTTGTAGTGCATGCCATGTTTTACAATTTAGATGAGTTACAAGGTGATTGGTTTTGTATATGGCCACCAGGGGGCGTTGAGTAGCGGAATAATTTTATATAACAAAATTATTATTGTTAAACTATAGCTCATAACATTCTATGATTTTGTGAATTTTCAAGGTAATTGGTTACAGAATATTGAAATCGCCTGATTATTGAGCATTTCAAACCACTTCCTAAGTCGGCGTTGATTCTCTGGACCCCTAGTTCATTTCACAGCAAGCCTCCCAAGCTATTCAGCAAGCTTATTCTTAGGAATTTCATCTATTGATCACAGCCCTGACCCTTTATTTGTCAAAAAGGCCAAGTTGGTAACCACATCACTGGTGTTAAGCTTTCAAAATCAAATCTGGCTAACTGTGAAAAATATCCTATTGTGAAGCCACACAATTAACACGTGACAATCAAAGCGATTCTTCCTCAGTAACTGGCCTGATCTAATCTACTCCTTAATGTAAAGAACTTGACCTTGTAAAGTATCGTACTGTGTTCACAAAAGCGAAAGCTTATTCTGCTAGTTTTGTTTCATGTCAACTATCTGGATCTATTGAAATGATAAACATTATTTTGAAGTCTGAAATTACCATATCATTCCAAGATTTGATTAAAGAGACTGACAAAATTGCTTCCGTTTGTCACTTTGGTTGTATTTGTGTTTTCAGATTAATCGTGTATATGTGATATTCGATCAACCGGTTTCTGTGTCAATGATTAAGCTTTGGAATTATGGCAAAACATCATCTCGAGGTGTCAAAGACTTTGGTGTAAGTTACAATGTATTTAAGCTTTGTTGTAAATATTCCACTGGAAGTTGTGGAATCATTCAATTGTAGGGTCTTGGAAAAGCGTCTTAGAGTGCAAAGGTGCTCTGACTACCTTGGGTAGTTTTTGCTGTACCCTCTTAAAAAGATGCTCTTCATGCCGTTTGCATGACATCACACATCAAGTGTTGCTTATGACGTGGGGTAAAGTGATTGACAGAAGCGCCATTCTTAAAATCGTTGTATCACAGATGTTATTTTTAGAGGACCGTACGCAGTCTAAAGGTGAGTGTCAATATACGTACTTAAGTAAATTCCTTGTGAGCACGCAGAGGCCCTCTGAGAATCTAGAGACGTTCACAGCATTGAAAATTATCGCAATGGTCCGTTCAACATGCACACATGCTGTCAGTTTGGCCTACATGACTACGTGTGGGCCCCATTAATCAGAAGCAATCCACTTTGAAATTTATGAAGTGAATGTCATAATTAATATTCATCTGATATACGCGAAATAACCTTTTAGAGAAAGGTATTTGGCATCGGATTTTGTACCGAAAATCCCGGATTGTTACACTGCATAGTTATTTTAGAAGGGTTCCATGCCTATAAACCGTTTGATTGACACCTGGGGCAGGGCTTGCCGATGACGACAGATGTAAACAGTAATATAACCACGTGTATCGCGCACATGTGTAAACAAACCTGACAACAAATTAGATTTTTTGGCGCCAAAACTTCAAAAAAAGAAAAAGCCTTTTGTCCGATGATTTTTTTTGACTGGGGCCAGCTATCCCATTATATTGCACATTCAAGTATTTTATTTATAAGACTTTGAAATAATTTTTGTCCAGGGGACATGCATTGAAATTTTTATTGTTGTTGTTTTTTTTTCTATTTTAAGGATATAAACAGCCGAGAAGAAACATCATCTGGCAGGCACACATTTGACTACAGATCATATCCTGTTATAAGATTTGTTTAATAGATATTTCACGCAAGTTTTCTTGCCATAAATACTTCCTGACTACTTTAAAAAAATGGTTGTCTTAGCCCAGGGCAACATTGGTGGGGTTCTTTTAGCCCTCCAAATTTATAGGACCGAAAGGGGTATTTTATGCCATTTGGATCTATTTTTGCTTACAAAATCTGTAAAATACTTTTTGGCGGGCACATTCTAATACTGAAGGGTAGTCCTACCCCAAATTCCACTTGCATTCAGTCTCATGAGAACTAATTTAAAACGTTTAAACCTTGACTGGCCTTCTACTAAATTTTTTGAATAAATGTAAAACTTATGGCAGAATTTATGGTTGATTCTACGATTTTTTAATCCCAAAGAACAATTTTTGAATTACACACTGAAGATGACATTTGTATACCCGCTATTGAAATTGAAATGTGGCAGGTGTCTGGGTCTACATGCATTTCTTAAACGAACGTCCTCTTCTAAATTTTTACTTATCTGCTCGTATTCAATAAATCTGTACAAAAGACAAGAAAATTAATGTTAATAGATTATTTGACACCTATGAAAAAAATGTTGAAATTCTTGGATAAGCTAATATGGGATTGCAAATTTGAAATCAAAAATTTAAGAAATTTGGGGAATTATGAGATTTGGTGATTGGGCTGGTAATACAGGTCTTTGATTGTAAATAGTGGTTTAATGTTGAAAATTGTCAATAATGGGTTATCTACATTTTAATATGTATTATGAATATCGGGATATTTCATTCAGTTTTCATAAAGTAATTAGGCAAATTGTAAATGTGGTCTGTGCAATACCGTAAAAACCGGCGTATAAGTCTACGCGGCGTATAAGTCGAGGTCGATTTTTAGACCTACATTTCATGATTTTAACATATATCCGGCTTTTAAGTCGAGTCCCTTCTCTTAGAAGAATAATTACTAGTATCATTGTATTGAATAGTTTGTTTTGATAACGATGTGTGCCTTTACGCACGCCGCCACGCGTCAGCCTGATTGCTGCTGTGTGTCAATCAATAGACTGTTACACACACTCAGGTATAGTACACTACCATACAGTGATACAGTAGTGTGAGTCACACGCTATATATAGCCTAATGTATTAAGCGCTGCTATGAGCGCGCATATATGAATACATCGTTTTAAATGAAGCTGTGTCAAAATGAAAGAAGTTTTTTTCATTGAATAACTTTATTTATCATGAATAATTATTCAAACTGTTATAGCAGTAAGGAGATGAACACTGTGTTTTTTGTCTGGTAGAATCAATATTTCTCGCGACCTGAAAATACTTCGTAGAAAACTGTACTCGGCGTATAAGTCGAGGTCAATAATTTAGTGGTAAAATCAAGGGTTAAAAACTCGACTTATACGCCGGTTTTTACAGTATGTAGGCCGACAACTACAAATGACCAAAAACCCAATGTACTACTTACTACGTACAAAACAATAATGCATATTTTAAAACAGAAAGAAATCTTACCGCGTTTAATAAGGAAAGATCGTAGATAGCTTCGTCATTCCACCAGCATTCCCATGTCAGGGTCTTACATTTATATCAGACTTCCGCATCGTGTATCCATCCGTCATTTGACCGACAAATCCAAATTACTTATCATTTCTATTTATGCCTGCCGCTTCTGATATAATCATACATCCATTAACTATAAGTAATTAAATAAGTCTTGTTTCAGATCAAAGGTCGAAAGGTCGAGCTCATGAAAAATAAAAATGAATTCTCACACGCTCGAATTTATTTATTTTTTTTACTCACTCAACCTTTCAACCTTTGATCTGAAACAAGACTTTGAATATCATATGTATGAAAATCAATTTTAATAAAACATATGTATAATAATAAATGGAGAGTAAACAAATACACAGTGAATTCTTAAATAGAATTAAAGATACTACAAATGTCAAATCAGTAGATTATAGATGTAAAAAGTTAACAGAATTAACATAACATAAGAAATATTTAATTAGAACTATTGAAAAAATTACTAATAGATATGGTAATAAATTAGTTATTCACTTAGAATATGAAGGATAAAAAGGAAATAAATATAAATTCAAGACATATTTACCACATAGATTTCATAGATTATCAAGTGAAGAAAGACATTGAAGAATTATATTCAGGTGATTTCTATTTCATACACAAAGGTAAGAATGAAAAAGGGCCCCATGATATAGATTTCGAATAAACAAATATGTAAATTAAATGCAAGATAAATTAAAAGAATATAGAATATATGTTGATTCTAGAAAACTTACAAATTATAAATCACATAATTTACAAATACAATTGGATAGAGGATTTAAAAATTGCGTTGATTTAAAATTAGTAAATATTAGTTTATGTAACTCATTTTACAATATATCGAATAAAACTATTGAAGATAATTCTTTTTTAATTTTTATTAGAAATAAACCCAATGGGTAACTTTATATCTAAGACCAGGATTATATAATTTAGAAGCATTAGGGCAAGAAATTAATAGAAGAGCACGGGTGAAAATTAGAAGTGATGATAAATTTTTAATTTATGAAAAGTTATAGCAACAATAGAATAGAAATGAAGTTAGATGACGAAAATGAACATTCTTTTATTATAAAAAACCAATGGCTAAATTGTTAGGAATTAAACCAGATATAGTTACAGGAAACGTAGAAGGTAGATCAAATATAATGCCTGTCACACAAATTTATTTTTATTGCAATTTAATTGACCCAACGAAAACATTCGAGGCAACTTAACATATAACATGTAATTCTAGTATATTAAATATTTTACCATTAAAGAATGTTAAACAATTTGGAACGCAAATAAATTATAATTTATCTGAGTGTGATTTTAAGCCTTGTATTTCACAATTTAATAATTAGGTTAGAAATTAGAAATCATAATGGATCTTTAATTGATTTGAATAACTTTCCTGTGATATATGAATTAGTTGTAAGATGTAGAGAATAATTAATAACTTTTTTATAATAATAAATATGAATATAACAGTTTGACCAAGTATATGTTTTGGGTTTGATTTTAAACATGGTAAAGAAATGAGAATTAAACTAAATGATGTAATAACTGATATTAAAAGTAAATAAATAAATAATGCATCAATGATTAATGAAGTAAATTATAATTTAGAAAAAGTAATTGATTTAATTAAAACATCTTTCGAATATTATGAATTAAATGAAGATGGAATTATCGATGATATTAAAAATATATTATCTAAAATCATAAAAGTAGTAATGAAATAAATGTTGAAATAATTATAAATAAGATAACTAAATATTTTGAAGATAGTAATTTTTTTGCTACAAGCGAATGTGATTGGCTGTTTTGGGATATACGGGGAATTCCGGCGCTACTAAAATAATTATGGGAAAGCCATAGAATGGCGAACGTTTCATTGGACTAGGTGCCGTATACGTGCAAATTTCAAATGCTCATTGCTGGTGAGAATGTAATTATTATCCGCCAAAGGTATTGTTTTATTTTAATACCCGGAGATTGATTTGATTGGCATTGAAGTATAAGCGAACATTCACTTACACAAGGCCTCCACAAACACAAACACACGCGCGTGCAGTATACACTACTATAGTGATACTGTAACGCTGCTTGCTAGCGCGTTTGACTTTTCACCAGCAGAAGATGAGTGCTGTTTTCTGTTTGATAGAATTTGTAATAAATTGTTATTTCTTGTGACCTGAAAATACTAAGCAGCAAACTATAGGTATAGGTCGAGGTCTGAATATTTTAGTGGTAAATTCCAGGATATAAAACGATCTCATACGCCAATTTCTTACTGCACCAGTATTTTAGCTTCCGCGGCCATACATTCAGCCACCCTCTGATATGTGACATCATATGAATTTTATTTGAATATTTTTTCATATTATGAAATATGTTTCTTTGAAAATATAAAATAGTTTCCATGTCGCGCCTACCTATACCCTACGAAATTTTGGATGTGGACCATAAACAAATGTATAACTTTGGTCTTATTTGACTACAAAATAATCCTTTAAGAAAGATAATATGTAATATTTAAACTTGTAGAACTTTGAAGTCACGAATTAAAAAGATTTTTCAAGCAATGCCCTTACCCCAAACAACCTCTAGCTTTCAAGGTGAACCACACTTTGCCCATTGGCAATTTATTTATTTCTAAAATGGAAAATATATTTAATACATATGAAGTTACTTTTACCTGGGATGAATATAATATATATAAAATAAAATCTAATATGAAATATTGGCAGAATCAATTAAATTTTGCTGTTTATTGTGTAGCAACAGGATGTGGTATTAGTTGGAACAATCATCTTAATAACTTAGATAAAAATTTGAATTATTCTGATTTAAAATCAATTCAGGCAATATCTAGATTTCACACGTATTTTCAAATTAGAATTTTATTAAATGAATTAGAATGTCCTTTATCTGGATCGTAATATTTTAAAGAATTGGATAATAAAAATCATCTAAGTTTTACAAAATATGTAATGAATTTAATATAAATACTAATTCCGATTTTAGAGCACATGGTAAATTCCATGGTGTTGGTGAACAGTTTGAAATAAAAAGAATTGATTATATGCATAGAGTTAGAACTTATCATAACTATAAAATTGATAATAATAATGGTTGGATTAATTTTAATTTAGAAAAAAGTGAAAGTTTTTCCAAGCGTGGAATACAAAGAATTAATCAATCTATAAGAATATATTTGATTATTATGTTAGGATCACAAGTTGAAACAAGATCACCAATAGTTGGAAATGATAATACCTCATTCGATGCGCAGAAACAATTTTAAGTTTTATTTGAAGATTCTATTCATAATGATAAAAATAGATCGATTCCAGAAAATATAGTAAGATATTAAAATTATTTAGATAAATGTCATTAAAAAGATTAAATTATTGTATTGGTCCTTATTTATTAATTATTTCTGATGATTTAATGTGAAAAAATGGGAAATATAATTAGGGTTTTCTGTTACATCACAGAAAACCCTATTGAGATTCGCGTGTTTCTTATTATTATTATTATTATTATTTTTTTTTTCCACACATTTTTTGTCAAAAGTACATAGGCTTTTTTACATTACCGCTGTTGCCGATACAATCCGTCTGATATCATTCAGCTCAGTTCGATCTACAAATACTCCGTGCGAATTTTGAAGAATCAACGTTACAAAAGCACTGTCGGGCCGTAAACATCGAAAATTGAGCCCCATTCAAAGAGCCGACATGTTTTTCTAAGTCGTCTTTCCGAAATCTACCGCACGTTTCTTGTCACATCGATTATCAATTCAAGCATAAATTAACAAATTTATTACCCAAAGATTGCACATTCTGTCGCGGTTTTTAAAAACTAATTTTAACAATAACCCATTTTCCTCATCAAATTATAATACCAATACACAGGAAATTTACTACTTTAGATTTTAAAAGCACTGTCGAGCCGTAAACATCGACAAATCGACGTGTGTCACTACATCGTCGTTCCGGGAATCAGCTGCGAGTTTCTCCTCATTCTGAGAATCAAATCGAGTACAAATTAATTTATTACTACCAGTGATTTGGCTGCGGGCGTCAAGCAGTTAATTTAGCAATACCTATTTTTCTTTACCAAATTTACCGTGTTTTTACTAAGATTAATCATAAGTGTACCGGGGAGTCGTAGGCCTAAACTAAACACGCCGAAGAGATTATAGCGGAGAAAAGCTGTTATGTCGACAAGGTATCAAAATTAAAGAATATATTACTTTATTCGGCCGCGGGCCTCCATATCAATACCATCAATACTCTATATTTCCTACAGTACATACCGATCATTGTCAAATCCACAAGGTATTTACTAAATACAAGTATAAAACACACTCCTATCCGTATGCTGGACTCACACTTGACATTCGGAGTAAGCGTTCGCTGTGGGGGAAAGGAGATCGTTCGCTGTGTCGCTTGAAGTGTTTATCGAGTTTTACGCAACCTTAAAGCTTTAGTATGGTGGCGGATAAGATAACAAAACACGAATATGCAAATGAGGGCGACATTACGACAAAACGACATAACTAAAATAACGCGAGAAAACAATGATTTTGATTTTGTCGCCCGCGACAATTCATTATTTTGGTTTTATCACCCACGACAATTCATTACTTAGGTTTTATCGCCAGCGACAATGCATTATTTTGGTTTTGTCGCCCGCGACAATTCTTCTTTTTGGTTTTGTCACCCGCGACAATTCATTATTTTGGTTTTATATTTTGTTTTTGTCGCCCGCAACAATTTTCTTTTTTGGTTTTGTCGCCCGCGTCAATTCAATATTTTGGTTTTATCGCCCGCGACAATTCAATATTTTGGTTTTATCGTCCGCGATAATTCATTATTTTGGTTTTATCGCCCGCGACAATTCATTATTTTGGTTTTGTCGCCCGAGACAATTCATTATTTTAGTTTTATTGCCCGCGACAATTCATTATTTTGCTTTTGTCGCCCGCGACAATTCACCATTTTGGTTTTGTCGCCTGGACAATTCACCATTTTGGTTTTGTCGCCCGCGACAATTCATTATTTTGGTTTTGTCGCCCCGACAATTCTTTTTTTGGTTTTGTCGCCCGCGACAATTCATTAGTTTGGTTTTGTCGCCCGCGACAATTCAATATTTTGGTTTTATCGCCCTCGACAATTCATTACTTTGGTTTTATCGCCAGCGACAATTCATTATTTTGGTTTTGTCGCCCGCGACAATTCTTGTTTTTGGTTTTGACGCCCGCGACAATTCATTATTTTGGTTTTATACTTTGTTTTTGTCGCCCGCGACAATTTTTTTTTTGGTTTTGTCGCCCGCAACAATTCAATATTTTGGTTTTGTCGCCCAGGACAATTCATTATTCAATTCATATATATGCTGATGACGACCAGTTGTATAAGGTTGTTAATCCCAACAACATCGAGCAAGTGTATGAAGCTCTGTGAATAAACTTAAGGCTAATGGTGATAAAACTGACTTTGCTGTACTGGCGTCCCCTCAAGCTCACAAGAAATAACCGAGTGATATTGTTTTGCAAATTGATGATGATGAGATCCTACCTAGTAAAGTAATTAATAATCTAGGGGTGTTGTGTTGACCAGGACATGTCAGATCATATCAATAATGTGTGCTGCAAAGCAAATTATCATCTTTATTGCATTAGCAAAATTCGTCACCTTCTGGATGACCAATCGTGTAAAAATGCTGTCAACTCTTAAGTGGTTTCCAGGCTAGACTATGCAAACTCTCTGTTGGCTGGTACATCTGCGTCTAATTTTAAAAAACTGCAACTTGTAATGAATAATGCTGCCCGCCTAATTGCTAGGGCTAGAAAAAATGACCATATTACTCCTATTTTACGTGATTTGCACTGGCTGCCCATTTTAGATAGAGTAAATTTTAAAATGTTATTAATTGTCAATAAATGTCTTAATGGTACTGCTCCAGTGTACTTGCAGAGTCTTTTAACTCGGTATGTTCCAAGTCGACCTCTTAGATCTAGCAATGACCCAACAATTTTAGTTAAACTTAATAACAGTCGTGTTGCTGGACGTAAAGCTTTTACTTTCATGGCACCAACTTTATGGAATGTCTTCCCACAGGAAATTCGTGAAAGTCCAACTGTCTCATGTTTTAAATCACGTTTAAAAACTTTTTATTTTAGAAACCTGTACAATTAGTGTTTTAATCTGCTTCCGTCTTATAAGTTTTGATAATGTGAAGTGCAATGATTATGTTTTATAGAAATGCGCTTTATAAGTAAATAAATTATTATTATTATTATTATTATTATTATTATTATAACTGATGAACAACCACCTGATTTTGATTAAACTAACATTGATAATGATGATGAAACAGCATATAATTCTAATTTAGCAGATAGTGGTTCTAAAGTTCCATCAACAGACGAGTTTCATAGAAGAACTAAATCGAGAATAAATCCTGAGAATGATAATCCAGATTCAGTAAAACAAAATTTAGAATATAATGAATATATTTATCATTTCAAACCTATATTTGAAAAATCTGGATATAATATAAATGATAGAGGTGCCAGATATTTAGTTAGAGAATTAAAATTTTCAGATGGTAAATATTATTATCATTTGAAAGATGATAATTATATTAATATCACTTAAAGAAATCAAAATGAAATATTAGCAGAATCAACTTTGAGTAATTTAGAACCATCTAGAATTAAAAGAATAAGTAATAGTAATGAAATAGAAAATGTTACCGACACAGAAATAAATCAAAATAAAAGAGTATTTAAACAAAAGTTAATGAATTATTTGAAACAATCAGATTTAAAATATAATTTAGAATTACAGAAAGAATAAATTAAATTATTATTCAAATCACATGATTATAATATTAATAGATTTAAAGTTATTTTTAAAGATTTGTTGATAAAACTAAATTCTGAAATATCATTGAAAGATAGAATAGAATTATTATTTTAAGTTAGAAGGTATCACAATTTTTTCAATTCTAACAGCTGTAACTATGATATTTACAACAATAGGTTTACCTATATCAAATTCATTAAAATCTACACCTACTCCCAATAAACCGGATAAACCCACAAGTCATAATTCTATACAAGATAAAGTTAAAGATGATTATAAAAGAATTAGCAAAATATCTATGGGAATGTTTTGTTTTAAAATCTGCTGGAAATATTATTAACATTGCTGCTGAACATATTATTTTATTTTTATTTTTGCTATTATTTCGGATTAGGAAACATGATAAAAAACAAATAATTAATTTTTTTTCTTAAATAAATGAGTGGGAGTTAAATAAATCCTTCTAAGAATTCTAGAATATCTAATGCAATTAAAGCAGAAAGATCTCATCATATAATTACTCATAATCCTTCTAATATTAATCCTGATGAAACTTTATAATTGAAACTTTATAATGTTAGAATTCTTCGATTAACACAAAATACTTTTTATGTTCCAAATAGCATTCATTTATCAGCTGATATAAAAGTAACTGGTAATAATAATAATTATGTAGTAGATAATGTTGGAAGATATTTAATTAAAAAATCAATTATAAAGATTGGACCAGAAGCCGTTTTTTCATTAGATGATTATAATTCATTTACGCATTATAAAGATTTATGGTTAACAAAAGAAAATAGAAATAATATGATATTTCAAGGCATCCAATCAGAAAACCAAAATAAATTATGATCTGAAGCTAATAATGCAGTGGTAACTAAGGACGTAGATAATTTAATAAACGAGATTTATGGAAGCAAATATAAAATTCCGTTAGACTTTGAATTGATAAATAATAATGCGCCTTTATATAAATATGCAATACAAGAAGATATTATATTCGAAATAACATTTGCTCCTGTTAATGAAATTGTATTATCTAGCGTTGTTAAAGATATGGGTTATAAATTATTGAATATATGTTTGGAATATGATACAGTAACTGATGAAAATATTGCTAACACAATTCAAACTAAATACAATCAAGGATTTTCATTATTATATGATTATATTGATAAATTTAAAACTGTAACTATTAATGCAAATGATGAAATTTAATGAGAATATCCCAAGAAGATCTGTTAAAGGTATATTAATATTTTCTACCATTGCAACATATTCTAATGGTGCAATAAAAGTTGATAATTATTATAATCCTGAAATATCAAAAGTAGAAATAACAATTGAAGGTATAGCAAATGAAATATTTTGCCAAGGAATGAGAATTATAGATCAATGGGTAGAAATTAAAAAAACATTTTATGAATGAAAAAAATAAATTAACTGAAGATTGTAATATTAATCAAATTGATTATTATACTGGCAATAAATATGCATTATGATTAGATTTTAGAACGACAGAGGATAACTTGGTTCTGGGAAGAAATTACAAAATACAAACGATGGTATTCAAACAATTATTTATGAAAAAGAAAAAAGGAGGTTTAAATTATAAATGCATATTTATATTATATCTGACGCACAATTAAATATTATAAATTCTCAATCAAATAGTGTTATGTATAAGAATTTTAATTTTAAATATAGCTGTACAGCAATAACGGCTTTTCTGCACATCCTTGTTCGTATTCTTGATCTTGTCTGGATAATGTGTCGACCACGATCGCGTGTGCGCGATGCAGCCAAACCATGCCATGAAAATGAAGGGAATTTAGATTCCTGTTCAACCGTCAACACGGTATTATATAAGGACGGTCGACAAACAGTCAATTAGGCCTACTTTGAAACCATGGATGACTGGACCAGATAGTTATTTGACTCTGGAAAATCGACTGTTAGGCCTATAAGTATTTATGTATTTCAAAAAAGCATTTGATAAGGTACAACATCAGCGATTACTAAACAAGCAATTTGGAAACGGTATCAATGATGGGTCGTTTAAATGGTTCAGCAGATTTCTCTGAACAAAAACAGGTGGCTGAAATCAAAGGAACTCATCTTGGAATAAATCGGTCTAACTAGTGGAGTCACACTAGGTAGTATCCTAAGTCGTCTTCTCTTCACTATCCTGATAGATGATATACAGAGTAATCAAAAATGAGCTGGACAGAGTATATTTCCAAAACTATCTAAACAAGCAGTGTTCTGTTCATGGTCAGAAAGTTGGGCTGAAAGGCATGATATGGATATTGGATACAAAGAAAACCCAGGTTCAGATTATACCTTTGTGTTCAAATGAGAATATTATTTTGTTGGAATTAAGATTACTTATTTTAACAAAGACTATCTAGTTCAAAAGTTTGCTCTTTGGAACGAAAAACGCTTCGAACAATATATCTGTTCGAACAAAAAACATAATGTTCCGAAGAAAATCTTATTCGAATAAAAACAATTCTGTTTCATTGAACAATACGCTTTTCTTTCGAACGAAAACTTTTCTTCGTTCTGACCAAAAAACTTTGTTTGAATAGACAGCTATGTTATTGTTGAAATGAAAACTTTTTGTACCGACAAAATTGTTGTTGAGCGGAACCAACTTCGTTCAAACGAATGTTGAAAACAATTGTGTTCGATTTAACAATATACATTTACTTAATACTTTATGGTCGGACGAAAAACTTTTTACATACTTCTTCGAACAAAAAACTTAATGTTCCGACAAGAAAATTTTGTCCGAATGGGAACGTTTCTGTCCGATTGAACAATTGTCTGAACAAAAAACCTTTCATTTGGACAAAAAAAGGTTGTTCGAACAACGAATACAACTTGGTTCGATCGAAAAAATATTTATTCCGACGAAAAAACTTTTCGAGCGAAAGGTCTTTTGAACGAAAAAAAAGATCTTTCTATGGCTCCGCAGTAACTTAAGTCATTAGGAATTAATGAAATACCAGTTTCATTAATGATGAAAAAACTCAAATGAAAAGTCCGGTTTATAAAGCTGTCGGCTCAAACAAAATTTTCGAAAAATCTTTACTTATGCCAATAAAATATCGTTGATAAGACCATACAAAGAAATACCCTCGTTTCTCAAGAAAGTCAAATGCCGCCAACGTCAAAAAGTCCCTAATAAAAATTAAAAACACAAATGCGCTCGCCCGCCTCGGCAAAGCATCAATCGTCTTTTTTTATAAAAATTAAACCCCACTCGCCCGCATAGCTTTATAGCATACGGCAGTGGTTTTTTCTGCTGGCGTTTATATGCTCATCCTCCACGTACTGGTCATCCACATTTACGATGACAAAAACAGCGCCAGGTTCGTTTCCTTTTACTTCATTTCAAGGAAGCGTGAAAATAGCAAAAATGATTGTTTCAGTTTCGATTAAATGAGTCGATGGAGCCTGATTTTATATAAAAAAGTTCCCTCCTGCGTCTGTTCTATAAATGTCAGGTTGAGCTTTTTATTTCAACTTTTTTATTTAAAAAAAGTAATAAAAATAAAATTCGCCCGCCTTCGTCACTTTCCAGAAAAAAATCTGATGAGAAACTAGGGTATTTCTTTGTGTGGCCTAATTGTGATTGATCATTGCAAGTCAGAACCAGTTAGTCACACTACATGCATTTTAATAAATCTGATTCCTCCTTTACAGTGAACTTAGCTTTAACCTAGTAGAGGCTACTAGTATAGCCTATGTAGACCTATGTATATGCGTAAGCGTATGCGTAACAGTCAGACAGATTGGTCTAAGGCCTATTGATATAATAGATCATTTAAAAGATAAAATTAATGCAATTGAAACTAATGATAATAATATAACAGATTTGAAAACATTTGAAAATAGTTTTAATATAATTTATATTTAGAATAATTATTGTAAAACTATTTATAAATCTATGTACTAAACGTACGAGTAAGAATTCTTACTTTCTTGGATTCTTGGATTCTAACTTTCTTACTTGCTTGGATTCTTACTCGTACGTCTAGTACATAGATATATAAATAGTTTCTATAATATTTTTAAATTTTATTTTATGAATTTATATTCATAGGGAAATTGTAGTCTCAATAATAATTTGGAACCTTTATTATTTTTTATTTTATTCATATAATCATCATGTAATTCAGTAGGTATAATTTGATTTTCTTCCAGAGATTGTTGCATAGATCTTCTATCTTTGTTATAAAATAAAACTAAAAATCTAATGTTTTCTCTAAAATCTTTAACAATTGAATTATATTTTTGATTTAAAACCGATGTTGTTATCCAAAAATGTCTCCCAGAGAAAGCTACATAACATAATTCACTTTCTCTAACTTTTGAACCATGTAAATTAGCACAATCATCTATGATAAATAATGTATTTGTTCCTTTATAAATATCTAATGCAATTTTTATACAATTATCTAATTTTTTTTACTGTTTTAGGATTTAATATAATAAATCTTTTATTTTTAAAAACTAAATATCTATTATACGTTTCATTCATTTCATAAGTAGGACAGAATAATATTATATTATCAAAATGATTTTTATAGGTTAAATTTTTTCTTACCACGTAATGTTTTTGTTTTTAATACTTTTTCTATTTTATATTCTATTTCATCTGGGTTTGGTACAATTGACAATTATTGTTCATAAAATTAACCTTATATTTCTTCATCTTTTAGATCTAACTTATAAACGAAAGGTTTAGTTTATATTATTTTTTTAATCTTAAATATTTCTTCTGTAAAATTTGGGGTATAACCTTTATAAAATGTTTTTCTATATTTATAAATTCTAACATGTTGTCCAATTTTAAATTTAGGTTCTCCAAAATCACGTGTTACAAATGCTCCATATAAATTATTCCAAACAACTTCTGAATTATCTTCTTATCAGCTTGTATAGGTTTCATACCAATACTTGAATGTTTAGAATTATTATAACCTTTCACTAAATCATCTAATACATCGATATATTTATATGTTTCATTAGCAGTAAAATATTTCCACATTCTAGTTTTCAATGTTTAATTAAACCTTTCTATGATAGATGCTTTTTTATCTGAGTGTGTTGACAAATACTCTACATCGTTATCAGATAATAGTTTTTTAAAATGTTTATTATAAAATTCTTTACCTTCATCAAATTGTATCTTACCTGGGGAAGCTTCTTTAAATATCATTTTGAATGTATTAGTAACTTCTATACCAGTTTTATTTATGATTGGAATTGACCATGCGTATCTACTGAATATATCTATAACATTTAATATCCAAAAATATCCTTTATTGTATTCTTCTAAGTTCTTCATGTATATTAAATCTGTTGAATGTATGAAACCATAACTTTCCTTGTTAGATAATTTTTATCCATTAGCCCATTTTTAGAATTTCTCTCTTGTTGAAAAAATACATTTTGTTCATAAAATACATTTTTCAGTATGAAATATATTTTCATGTGATGAAGAATATATTTTCTGATTATGAAATATTTTTTGAAAAATATATTTTGATCATGAAATACATTTTTCACTGAAAAATGTGTTTTTCCATTTGATGAATAATATATTTTCTGGTCATATGATATAATTTGAAAAATACATTTTGATCATGAAATACTTTTTCCACTGAAAAATGTAGTTTCGTTTGATATATAATATATTATCTGGTCATTAAATATAAATTGAAAAATACATTTGTATCAAGAAATACATTTCTTACTGAAAAATATTTTTTCATGTGGAAAATGATTTTTTTTTACAGAAAAATGTATTTTTACACATGAAATACATACAACTTTTTAAGGGTGCACAAAACATTGGAGGTTTTCATTTAGAGTGATTAAATATTAAATGGACAACAGATCACTGCTTTGCTGCTGTAATCACGTCTTGTGTCAAAATTATTGCAAAACTGCATCCACACAGTTAAATTGATCTAAATTGCTCTTTTTAGTTGTATGTTGATGATTTATTGGTCTACAATGGTACCTTAGATAGGGTGAATCCATTTGCCCAGGGCACTCTGCCTACTGCATATGTATCTCAAGGGTATCATACCATACTGTTCACTTCCAACCAAGAAATTCAACAAAATGATAACAGGTAAGATTCTTTTAAAGAGAATATCATTACAGCCTGCTATTCTCTTCAAGTTGTCTCAGGCATACCCCTAAAGTTGATACAATTATGGAATAACAGATATGGGCTATGTTTTTTTCGTTGAACCATTGATTTGACCATCACATAAAAATGGATTATTTATGTTTGGTCTCTACAGTCCAAATCAGCTGCAATACCTTTTCTACATAACGACCTCATTGCAAATTCATTCATAGTAATAGGACATCAGTAGAGTGATCGACAAAATCGTAACAAAAGTTTCTAACACCTTGCAAAGAAAAGGGAGAAATTTTGATATTCATTGAAAAGCATTGGTCTATACCGGGGTAAGATATTAGAAAATTGACAGGAAAATGTGACAGTGTGTCTGTGTGTGCTTGGTGTGACTTAACATCAATCTTGAAATGAAGTCATAAATTTATAAATCATATACATATGCGCCAAAATCTATTTGGGTAACACCTGAAAAATATCTGACCAATCAGGTTCCATTTATAAACAGAGGCGTATGGGCCTTGAAGCTTCAGTTATGATATTTTGATATAACAAGGTGACATCACCATTATTGCGAAAAATGATTTTTGCATTAGGAACCAAAAGTTTTCGAACCAGTGTATTTTATCCGTATAGCGAAATTTTAGCTAGACATTACCGAATATTAACATGTGAGAAAACAAAACGGACTATTCAATAAACTAAGCTTATGAAAAATCATTTTAGTAAATAAACTGTGAAGACAATTTGTATTCAATGTCTTTTTAGTAAATAACTCTATGACTAACCCTACTTCATTCAATTATTTTCCCGGCACTGACTACACTGCTGAAAATGGGCCCGACCCAAGCACAGCAATTCTTTTTTAATTTGAAATATCATTTTTTGAAAATATGAAATGTCACTCTCTTAACAAATGTCTGAGTAATGAAAATAAAGTTGTCGTAAAATAATTTTTTGGCTAAAAGAAAGCTAATAAAGGGTATTAGTTTAGTACGAGTGATGATGACAGCGAGGTCGTGACTGCTCTTAAAAGCACGTCTCTTGATCCATAATACACGAAGTTCTCAAATAACGTATCAAGATATTGTAGGCCCTGCACTTACTTAGGCAATATCTAGCTCTGAACCAGTCATCTGTGCACAATAATATATCAATGTATGCTTATTTTTGGTTAACATTCTAGTAAACAAGACCTCCAAGATGTTCAGATGACAAACGATAAGAAGGTGGTAGCTCACTTCATGGATTTTGGTTCTTCTCAACCTAAAAAAGCAATTGATCAATGTAAGTATGCCCGCTGGTTATTAGCAGAAGCAGTGTATTCTAGTTATATAATGCAGGTGCCGATTCATAGCATGTTCTGACTGAGACAATTTGCCCTATGCTTTTGTGGATCAAACTATCATAGGTTGGGATCACCAGATATCAATTCAGTAAAAACTTTGAATCACTAGTTACATGCCTTTGTAGGTTCCTTTAATTATCGAGAACGTAATTTGTTTCATGAATAATTATGATGAAACTTGGACCACGGCTACATGTATTAAGAACAATGAATAAGTATAGTTTAGCTGCCTGTCCATTCTGACATATACTCAGGTATGCATTTATGCTATTCTTGTCTTAATGGTTACATATAGTGCCACCAAGTGCTTAAAGTACTTTAAGAATGATTCTATGAGGATTATACGATGAATAAGCCGCCTTCAGTAATCCCGGTTTGAGGGTAGCACAACTTATGAAAAAATGCTTGATTATGGTGGCTGATAAGGGCCATAAAGATGTCTTGACAAAAATAAATTCTTATATCCCAAATGGACCATGCTATCCAGAGTCAGCTATTTATAGAATAACTAATGATATATTGTCCGTTATAATATGTGTCTTATATAGCGCTAAATCCAGCCAGGCTGCTCAGAGCGCTTTACATTTTTCGATATTATTACCCCGGCAAATTTTATACTCTTACATGTATCAGTCATCTCTCCCTGGGGAGAAGTAACATCAAGCTGCTAACAAACGCTCAGGAGTCATCTATCAGGCCAGGTACCCATTTACTCCTGGGTGGAGAGAGGCAATGAGGATAAGTGTCTTGCCCGAGGACACTACGGCAATGTACAGGGTTCAAACCCACCACCTGGCTTCCCAGAGTCGAACGCTCTAACCGCTCGGCCACACCGCTCCAGTTGTGATGATGGCAATATCGTATTGATGGTATAACCTAATTTATAGGCGGCCCTTGATACCATTGATCATAAAATTCATCAAGGTCAACTTAAATCTTTGTATGGTTTTGGTGACAATTACAGTCCTTGTCAGTTCCTATATTAAAAATTGTACTCAGACAGCAATTGTAGAGGGGGAAATTCGGCTTCTAACCCATGGTATACCTCAAGGATCTGTTTCAGGTCCGATTTTGTTTACTTTATATGTTCAGCCTATTGGCAATTTAGTCAAAATATATAAGTTTTTCAACTGAATTTCATTTATACGCTGATGACGACCAAGTGTATAAAGTCGTATAAGAGTCTCGCTGATGTAATTTCAGCTTCCATTACACTATCCGAGCATGTTCAGGTGTTGTCTATTGGATTACAAGTAATGAATTAAAAGCTAGCAGTAATAAAACTGAAATTGTAATACTAATTGGTTCATCATATGTCACAATGATTTACCCAGTTTACCCAGTGATTTATACATTACCATAACTTCTGTTAAGAATCTAGGTGTAATTTTGGATGAACATTTGTCTCTATCAAAGCATGTTAACAATATTTTTCATGTGCTAACTAACATCTGTATTGCATTGGTAAAATACGAAGTCTGTTAGATGATGCAGCGTGTAAAGCAGCCATTGTTTCTTTGGTCATTAGCAGACTTGATTATGCTAATTTGTTGTACCTTAACTTCAAAGGGAAACCTTTTAACTTAACTTCTGAATACCGGTCTACTTAAGAATTATCTAAGGAATCTTCTGTGGCAACCATTTTTCCAATGCACAAGATCGCACTTACTGTTATATTCCCTTTTGTATTTCCATCAACACTACTATAGCTTTATTCCTTTTTTGCACAATAGGCTTCTGGAATCTTTTTTCCACTTCTCTTACTTGCCAACACATTATGAAATTCTTATTTCCTTCAGCAAAAGTTTCCTCATATTATTTGCAAAAAATAACAAATCAACATTTCACAATGATATTCAAAGAATAAAATCAATATAGATACTTTCAATAAATACCTGCAGAATCAATAACATGTCCAATATATGCAGGCCAGCCGTCAGTGGTTTCATCTCTTTGTTCCTGCTACTCGATCCGGTCACATGATTTCTGGTTAATCACATATTTGGATGCTTTGATGGACTCAAGTTCGTCCTCTTTCCATTGAACAAGTACGGAATTAGGAGCCATAGTCAGAATGAATACTCTCCCGATCTCTACCATGCAGGGGGTCGCCAAGTCCTAGGTGTAGGGACAGGTCGTACGTTAATTTCTGAATCTGCTCCTGATGAGACAGTGTTTCTATTTTCAATCGAATTACCATTCACACCCATTGTCAATCCCTCATCCTCCACATGCTCTTCATCATCTGGCTCTTCCTGATCAGGTGATATCCTGTCATTGACACCCGAAATATCCGCACGAGTCACATTCTCAAAATTTGCAACCTCCCCAGGAGGAACAACCTCTGGAGTCGACATCATTGGTGGCTCCAATATCATTGACATCGCCAAAAGTAACATCGGATACAACAGGAACTGTGGATGTAACAGGAACCATCACCCAGTCCTCATCCTCTGACTCTGTGGGTTCTTCATTCTGTGGATTCTCTTGAAGTTATTTACAGATGGTTTATCGTCATTTTCCTGTCGATTCGGTTCATCTTTCCTGTTGACGATTTTTACCTGATGACACTCTCTTAAAGGAGCTGCCAATGGCAATAACTTGTTACGATGAAGGATCCGACTTTTACCCATGCCATCCAACCGGGCTAATTTGAAGACAGGTCCATCTGCCTAAACTTTATCCAGGACTTCATAGGGTTTGGATTCCCACTTATCAGCCAGTTTATGCCGTTCCTTGAATCCCTCTTTCTTTTTCGGGAATATTTCAGATATTTCTGGTGTCGGTTTTCATTTTATTAGTTTTCCCGACAGACTTCGGCTCTACGCATGAGTATTTTGTATCTATTTTCACGTTTCCGGTCAGCCATTAAAGAAGTCCGAGTCGACAGAAATTGAGTTGTTGCTGTTTTTGCTCTTTTTCTGTTTTAGTTGTCCGTGAGCGACATTCTTCATCAATGCTACATCACCAATTTCGAGTTCCACACCTTTCGATTTCTGGTCGTATAACAACTTGCGACGATCGGTGGTCCGAAGATGCTCCTACACAACCTTCCAAGCAAAATCCAGCTGCTGTTCCAGACGCTTGACGTACTGGGTAGTTGAGACTGGAGTATCATCAGGACTCCATCCGTAGTAGCGGTCAATGGGCAATTGGGCCTCCGGCCAAACATCAAGTAAAATGGATCAAACTCTGTGGATGCGTGTGGTGTACAATTATGCATATAAACCAATGGTCCTATATATTCGTTCCAGCAATGTTTCTTTTCTGGGGGCAGAGTTGCAAGAGTATGTATCAACGTTTGATTAAATCGTTCCACTACTCTGTTTCCTGCTGGATGGTCAGGTGTAGTTTCGCGATTTTTGCCTCACGGTTAATTGACGTAATTCCTTGATTACACGACTCAAATCCTCGGGCAGTTGACTGAGCAATTTCGTTCTTGGTGGGTGCGGCAACTGCAAATTTGGTGAAATGGTCCGTCATAGCCAATATTTTCTGGTATCCCCACGATTTCTCAGCGTCAGGTAATCTATACACAATACTTACAATACTCTATACACAATACTCTATACACAAAAGGGTAGGATGTTTGAATATTCTTTAGAGGTGGCCAGTTGTCCTGGATTTGCTGCTTTGGAAAGAATGCATAGTTTGCATCCCTTCAAATAATTCTCCACATCCATACGCATCCCTGGCCAATAGCATCTCTGTGCCAACAGGGCTAATGTTCGGTCTCTGCCTTGATGACCCAGCTCATCGTGAAGTTTCTGCAGAACCTAACCAATCTGCAACTGCGTTACCCCCAAATTAAAATTACGGCTCACAACACTCTGATGGTTGCCTTGGACGAAATTTTCGCTTAGAAACGATTCAATTAATGATCCACCTGACAACAGGATCCTCATCCTGCAATGTTTTATATCAACAGCTGCCATACCGCTGGATGTCCATCCCTGTTTACGATCAGAATTATTCACGCACACCGCAGAAAGCACTTCAGTTGTCATACGATTCAGAGGGCTCCGTGACAGTGCATCTGCATCTCCCATTCTACATCCACTTTGATACTCCAGTTCGATAATTTAAACGAGAGCGCCTGTAACCAGCGATGCTCTGTGGCGTCAAGCTTGGCCAACTTAAGCACGTACGTTAATGGGTTCGAATCCGTTTTCACCAAACACTTTCTGCCATGGAGGTAATCATGAAACTTCGCGGTTACCGCCCATTTCATTGCGAGAAATTCCAATTTGTGAGCCGTATATTTCCTCTACGAAGCACTTAGTCCGCAACTGGCATTCAATATCACACGTCGTATTCCATCAGCATCAGATTGAGCACTGTGCCCAAACCAGACTGTGCAGTGTCAGGGTGGAGCTCAAACGGGTGTGAAAAATTCACAAAGCCCAACACCGGGGCCGATGTTAACGCTTCTTTCAACCTTGAGAACAACGTTTCTTCTCGTTCACCCCATTAAATAACCGCATTCCGTTCAGCAGTTTTCCTCTTTCCCTTCGTGTTGGTTATTCCGGTAAGAAGTTTCATGAGTGGAGCCGCAATACTTGCGTACCCTTTAATGAATCGTCGATTATATCCTGAAAACCCCAAAAATCTTTGAACATCCGCCATGGATTGAGGAACAGTCCAATCCTTGATGGCAGATCATTTTGAAGGTTCAGGTTCAATACCTTTTTCGGACACTTGTGACCCAGACATATTACAATCTCAAAAACTCACATTTAGAGGGTTTCAGTTTTGATCCCGCAAATCAACCATTATTAGGGTTTTCTGCACTTAACAGAAAACCCAATTGGAGTTTTGTTGATTAGGGATATATGCAGTGGACGGAAAACTCCCTTGGCTACAATATGTACATGTAAAACTTGCCTCGACAAACCAGGGCTTCATATAGATAGGGATTGAAAAGTACCACACTTGATTATTGTGCCTTAAAGTTGACTAATTAGTTTTGTTATAGCATTATTCAAAGAGTACTGTGCATGAGAAGATCAAATATTGAGAACTTTGCATGTATGAACTGCACTAAAGTGATTCGTGGTTCGAAACGATGCATGCCCACCTCAAGACCTCAACAATGTGTAAAAAATTTTATTTGCTTTATTTCTTTATTTAATTTTATTCCAGAATAAAAAGCACATGAAGCATAATATCTTGAATATATGTATATTTTAGCAAAAAAACTGGCAAAACACAGGTACTATGGACCTTCAGCAAAACGTTCTAAAATATATTTTAAAGATTTATTCAATGAATTATTGGGTTTCCAGAAAGAGAACACATATAAGTATGATATTATATTCAATTCACAACTAAACAATTTTTTCGTGTGAAATATTATATTTGATGAAGCATGACTAGTTTACTGTTATTTGCCCATAATGATGTTCCTAGCTCGGAGAAATGTCTAGAAAAGGGTAGAAGGCAAAGGGTTAAAAACGGGTAAATTACCAAAACAAAATTTGATATTATCAGTTTCTTAATCTAAATTTTGATCTGTTTTCAGAATATTTGAGCTTGATATTTCTAAGTGACCTCAAAACTTTAGGGGACCCCATATTGAAAATATTCATCGTTTATTTTTTATAAAAAGATCTTATGTGGCAATTTCAGTAATAGTCAATAAATTATGTTTTGTCACCTTTTGGGATGATTGGATAGAGCATTGGATATAATCTTAAACCTATAGGAAAATACTGCGACAAACGCTTGCTTGTGGTGATCAGGAAGAAAATGAGCTGGTAGGCCTAGAATAAGAACTGTTCATTTGGCTTCCTGGATATTTTTGGGGGAAATACAAACAATTGCAAAAACACAGCCGATATCAAATTTTGTGTCATGCTTCCTAGAGCAGTTGGAGTTTTCTGGTCATTTTCAAACCCAATCTTACAACATGCGAGTGAAAGCTATCAAAATGAATACAATTATAATTGTTCATTCGTCTAGATGCTAGAAAGGTAAACCGCCTTGTTTGTGGCGAACAACTTGTTCTCACCACAAGAAGGAACCGCATTCAATTGCGAAGTTAGCTCATGACAGGTTCTATGATTTAAGTGATTTTCAAGGTCATTGGTTTTCATCGTAAATAAGCAAGATATTGCGGTCGGTCTGATGATGATGTCGTCGTCCTTTGCTTAAGCATTACAACTGAAAGTGAAACTGTCCTGCCTCATATCTCCTGAAGTAAAAACTCAATTAATATATTTTGGCCAAACAATCGAATATCGTGTGTTCTTAAATGCCTGAAGGTCCTCGTTCCCGTTATGTTATGAAATATCCTGAAAACCCCTAAATGTAGGTTTTTTGCAGAACGTTTTTTTTGTCTGTTATGATTTTAAACAGACATTTTGAAAGAACAAGAATTTTGAAATGTCTGTTCTTCCAGAATTCGCCATTCAAAAGTTGACCATCTGGGAGTAGGTACAGACAGCAGATTGACAGCTGCTTATGTTGAAAGATGTGGTTTAGTATGTATCATTGGATTAAAGTAATCAATAGAAAATTAGATGAAGTATACTTATGATCCTCCCCAGGCAGGGATTCGAACCTGAGAGCATCGCTACTATCAGCAACGGCACGAACCCCTGCCACTGCCACCGGTACACGCGTAGCTCTGCCTCATTAAAACTAAGCACCTATCAGATTGCTCGTTGTATAATCGCTGAGGTAAATTCCATAAGAACTATAAATGGGAAAACCCAAGCTGAAATCAACCGGGATATCTGATTGGCTTATAATGACATCATGGTTCAAATCCCCTCCGGTGGAGGATGACTTATCGTGCCCTGAGGAAGTATCGTTATATTCTTTTTCATCTGCTTTCAGCTCTTCGACCAACTACAAGTGTTACTCGAGCCACTTCAAATGGACAACAACTTGGAAAATAAAATTTAGCTGCTCACTCAATCGGCATGCTGATGTGCAGGATTTAGTTGGACAAAAGCGGAGTGTGGTTAGAACCAGATAGTGAAAGTTTATATATTTGATAATAGTCTAATAACCGAGGGTTATGCGATTCCCACCTAAATTGGTTTTAGTCATGACCCTTCAATCCAGTACAAAATTCTTTGCCTGCTCGGGGTATATCAAATGAGATGATATTAATGATGCAGTACTTCATACTGTATTACAATAGGTAGGGAACTATGTATAATGCCACCGGATATGGATCAGGGGTGGATCCAGGCTGAGCGAAAGGGGGGTGTTCTCATATTACAAAGCACTTTATTACTCGTGAAAGACGCCCCATAGGCGCGATGCTCATGCAGGGAGGTCAGGGGGTCCTCCCTATGATATTCTAAAAAATTATGTTTCCTTCTATGCAATCTTAAGAAGTACTGTGCTCTTCCGTCATAGATGTGGGGTGATTTTCAAATGGGCACTTGGTGAGAAAAGGGGGTTCGGATTCCCCTTTTGGATCCGCCCCTGGATTAATGCATAACCTCAACGGGGTTTATGTACATCCAGGACAGATGTACATAGTGCAATACCATCCTTCGGTCATGCGTACATGTACGTCCGTCCAAAACATTTTTGACGCGTTTCTCAGCCATCAAAGATAGTGTACGTGTTCAGGGCATGGACCCATGGGTTGGTATCGTAGGAAAACCTGATACTATGTCTTGGGCTGCCACCACAAGTGAATTATTTTTGTTGCATTGTTCTCACTAACCATTTAAAATAATTTCATGAATCTTGATGTTCTTGTTCGGGGCACGGCCCTAAGGTTGCTATTGCAGGAATTTGTGATGACATATCAGTTCAGTTGTGAGAGTTCACTTTTTGTCACATATTTCTCCTTTAAAGGTGATTTCATGAAATATGGTACACTTGTTTTGGTCATGGTCCCATAAGTTGCTTCTTAACGAATATTTGGTTGGATGTCCGTAGCTAATTAGCTGCCACCACGATACACCAAGAAAAAAAAAAGGGAACGAAATATTGAGCTCTAACCATTCAAGATAATTTCATGAAACTTTGTCCACTCGTTTAGGGTATGGTCACATTAGTTGCTTTCAAGGAAATTGTGAATAGTTTTATCATTAATATGGCTTATAGCATTACCAGAAAACTTTTGAACGTAGAGTAGGGGTGTTGAGACCCTCTTAAACCCCTGTCGGATCTGCCCCTACGATGTCCAAAGTGCAAGGTGTTGGTCTCAGTATGATGCAGTTACATTTTGAATAGTATGTGGCCTGAATTGGGTCAATTATTTAATGTCTTCGTTGCATGTGTCTAATAAATGTAAGTTAATTATTAAACTCCAGCAATGGCGTACTTTCTGGTTTTGAAATGAATTCCTATGAATCAAAAATTGTTTGATACGAAAACGAAAGGGGTGCTTCTAAAGTACGAAACTACAAAATTACGAAATATGGAACGAAATTACGAAATGCTATAGTACGAAACGAAATGCTAAACTACGAAACGAAATGAGCATTCTTTTGCTGGTCCTGTTAAAGTATGAAATGAAATACGAAACGAAATTGTAATTTTTTCACTTCAGTAGTGGACGCGTTTAGCAATCAGGTTCGAATCCCTACCGGGGGATAATGATCTGTGCATGCCTATATACAACTTGAAGGAACCGATAAATAAATTACGGGTAACAGAACGACTAAAAAAAGATGCCTTGTTTCGTAAATGTTGACCCGACCGGCTGCCTATCTGCCCTGTACATAACTTTTTTAAACCGCGATCTGGCATATAAAAACAGACCCGGCAGCCGGCATAGAAATAAACAGATCAAAACTTTTTATTGGAATTTACAAAATTACCTTTGTCAGCGATATGAAGTTGGCATTGAGCCAATTCATGTAAAATCACGGTACGTTTTTTTTTATGTGAGCATTTGTTTCATTGGTTCTCGGCTTAAACGACGTATAATCGATGCGATTGAAGACATGGCGAACCTCCGTCGATGACATGGTCAATATTGTTAAAATTCTACGAAAAACTGTTTTTGGCGGGAAAATTCCTAGCTCTCGCGTATAAAATTGCAATGACCTCGATTGGGAGGCGTTGTCTCTACGAGCGAATGTGATTGGCTGTTTTTGGGATATACGGGGAATTCCGGCGCTACCGTACTAGAATAATTATGGGAAAGCCATAGAATGGCGAACGTGGACTAGGCGCCGTATACGTGCGAATTTCAAATGCTCATTGCTGGTGAGAATGTAATTATTATCCGCCATAGGTATTGTTTCATTTTAATACCCGGTGATTGTTTTGATTGACATTGAAGTGTAAGCGAACGTTCACACACGAGGCCTCCACGTGCGCGCGGAGTGCCATAGACTGTTGCACACAAACACACGCTCGTACAGTACACACTACTATAGTGATACTGTAACGCTGCTTGCTGGCGCGTTTGACATTTCATCAACAGAAGAGCGCTGTGTTTTCTGTTTGATAGAGTTTGTGATAAATTGTAATTTCTTGTGACCTGAAAATACTAAGCAGCAAACTATAAGTATAGGTCGAGGTCTGAATATTGTAGTGGTAAATTCCAGGATTTAAAACGATCTAAAACGCTGATTTACTGCACCGCTATTTTAGCTTCCGCGGCCATACATTCAGCCACCCTCTGATATGTGACCTCATATGAATTTTATCTGAATATTTTTTCATATTATGAAAAATATTCCTTTGAAAATATAATATAGTTTCCATGCCGCGCCTACCTGTACCCTACGAAATTTTGGATGTGGACCTAAACAAATGTATATCTTTAGTCTTATTTGACTACAAAATAATCCTTTGAAAGATTTAATACAATATTTAAACTTTTAGAACTTTGAAGTCACAAATTAAAAAGATTTTTCAAGCAATGCCCTTACCCCAAACAACCTCTAGCTTTCAAGGTAAACCACACTTTGCCCATGGGCAATTTATTTGCCTTAGGCTTCAATACTGGTTTCCTGGATACCCTCACTTTGAATACGTTCATCAGGTCACGGTTCCTTAAAGCGAATCATCGACGTTGTTTGATCCACGATGGAGGAAATGAAATAGCGATCACACATAACGGATTCGATGTATATTTATCATATTCACTTTGGGACCGTCTCAAAATGTCAATAGGCACCTTCCAGTTTAAGAACATATATTCTTGACTACTTTCATCAAAGATCATTTACATGTACCGCCAAAATTTTGACAGTCCCTTGGCGTTATGAGCTTTGACTATAGTATGGTCGTGTTTGAAATATCATCTTTTCATAGTATTTCGTATCGTACTTTAGCACTACCCGTTAAAAAACATCATTTCTTATTTTCGTTTCGCATTTCGTAGTTTTGTAATTTCTTAGTTTCGTAATTTCGTTTCATATTTCGTAAATTCGTCGTTTCGTACTTTAGCATGACCCAAACGAAAGAACATTTCCAGTTACTTTAGGAAACTAGGGAGTTTCAATTAATTTTGAAGATGTACCATCAGCTTACTCTCTCAATGACAAATAATTACCAGGATATAGGATATATGACTATAACAGCCAGGAACGATGCCTTTAAACTCAGTCGACCTTATTGATCTTTAAATCGGTTCATAACGGATGCTGTTAATCGATCGTTCGAGTTTCTGACGTGTGGGGACCAGAAGAGCTGCTATTCACAGATTCTTTGACACACTTCCCAGCGCCACACCTGCAAGAAGGACAACCTCACACCTTAGACCTCGGTTCAATCCTAGAGAAATAAATGAATCATAAGAGATATTTATCAGAATATCAACACACCATTTATTTACTACCGATAGCTATGGCGGCTTAATATACAACCAAAATTCACCGTTTATAATTGTTTACTAGACTTATAAAGCACCATTCTCTTAATAGTTTCACTCTACCTACAAATGTAGCACACACAGACTAATATAGGTCAGCCATATTGATCTTCAAAGAATAACTATGATTTATACCTTTATACACCATCCTACGCGTTCTAACCGAGCTGCATGTTGATAATAACGTTAAGTTAATAATGTAAATAATAGCAATACGCTTACCTAGAGAAATAAATGAATCATAAGAGATATTTATCAGAATATCAACACACCATTTATTTACTACCGATAGCTATGGCGGCTTAATATACAACAAAATTAACCGCCAAAAGTAGTACTAAGTGGCCTGGTTGCAGCACTGTATGGCAAGCAATTAAATACAAAAACCGGGAGTCGAATAATGTGCCAAATACTTGCCTACCACATTCTCCCCCTAGTTAAAAAATATCGCCCCGATATCAGATCAGCTTAATCTAGCTAAACCTACACGTACGGAATATAAGCACATGAGCTAAAACCTTTAAATGTCAAGAGCCACAATCATTGAACTTTAAACAAGATTCTTACTCAAACAAATTAATCAAAATCAATACAACTGAACTCTCCTCCCTTACGAAGGAAAGAAAATCTTACCCCAGATCCAATGATTCGCATCAGTAATTGACAATGAAACTACAAAAATTGGCCACTGACTTATTGAAAGAAATAGCAGAACTGATGTTAGCTTATTGTACAATCAATACTCTTTCGATTTTCTCGGTTTTCATCTCTCGGCATTTCAGCAGAATTTTCTTGGTCAAATCCTTTATTTTGGTCAATTTTTAATGTATAAGACAGCTACAGAATCAGTGAAATATAACCAGAAGTCGCTCTAAAGTAATATGAAAAAAGTTTACTGAATTCTGTTACTTTGATACTGTGAGATCAGGTGCATGGTTCAGATGTGACACTGTTACCGCATTAACAAAACTCACTGGAGTCACTGGGCGGAAACGCCTCCGAATGAAATACTTTTGCACCACTGACAACTTCAACAACTTGATGACCTTTTAGCATAATGTGACTACGCCGGTGACTACGCCCCTGCCTGCGGTCTCTTATCGGACTTCCGGCGCTGCAGTAACGCCTTGACCTTCCTAACTGCAGCATCCTGTGTCATTTCCCATCTGAGAGAGCACGTTCATACCAACTAGAACTGGTATCTTCCGGTGATACTCAGTATCAGCGACAACGAAAGAAAACATTGGAACAACCTCTTCATCCAACTTTAATTCCATCTGCACACAACCCAGATAAGGCAACACATCTCCGGCAGCAGTTTTAAACTCCAAAACATCGTCAAGAGGAGTGATCTCATCGGCTTTCCCACATTTTTCAACAAAACCGAAACTAACAGTCGAAACCATCGAACCTGTGTCTAATAAAATGGAACAGGACACACCGTCTACGATTGCATCTACTTCGTTTGGACCACCGACGAGTCGACTCAACAAATCATCCTTATTCTTACTACCTACAGTTTCGCGACTTCACGTTTGTCGGACGGCCGGCATCCGTCGCTCGATGCCGGGTCTTCCCCGTTTCCCTTCCATGGCTTCGAACAATTCCTCCAGAAATGTCCGGACTCACCGCAGTTAAAACAATGTTTACTTTCCAAAGACGACTGATTCTGTCCACGACCATTACCACGACCACGGAAATTTCCGCGATAGTTACTGTAACCGCGACGATAACTACCACGAAACCAGGTGGCCCCACTAATCAGTTTACAAAGAAAACCTAATGACAAATGAAATAAAATACAAAGCAGCAAAATTTGATAAGTGTTTCTCTAACTCAGAGACGCACACAAGCAAAATAAATGTTTTTGACTATAAATGTTCATGCAGGACACTTAAGGATGACACAATGCTAGCAAGCTTTCACACTACAACTCCACACACTAGTCTCTTCTCAACCATATCCCGATAACGAATGTTGTCGAGATCTCCAATAGTCAATGTAGAGTGTCAATATGTAGACAGTAACTTCATAACGATATGCGCACAGAAATTTGACTCGAACTTGATCCCGGAACAACTTTACGGACTGAGTTCACTCGGACTATTGTAACCGAATAGGCCAGGCACAGTAACCGACTGGCTCTCCGGGCCAGATTTTCTCACAACGGCTGCGCCAGACAATATACCGCCGCTCAGTACTGGTCTACAGCTTGGCCTCCCTAACGCACGGGCCGGGCCAAATAACTTCGTCGGGGATCCCCTCTACACGTCGTGCCTCCTATCGATTCTAGGTGGGTCTTCGGGTCCAATCGTCCTTAACTTGAAGGCGATCATCAACAACTCGGAATCCTTTCGTTTCCATGGTAGCGCGTCCTCATTCCAAGGTTGTTCCCGAAACAGGTCGAACTGACTCAGACTCAGATATCCACTCAAAATAAGACATAAGACCGTTATTCGTGAAAAATTAACGATTGCCATGTTTATTCAGCTCAACAACGGATTAAAAGAACGGGGTGTTGCTCGTCCACTCAAGATCAAAGCAATCTCCCAATACTCGTAATAAAATATGTGTTCTCTCGAAAATCCCCAGGAACAAGGGACGTTTATAACATTTATAAACTGGTCCTTAGGCATAACGACGGCTCGTAGAACTAATCATGTTCCACGGATATAATATTGTACGAAGGCGCGATTAGGCTCACACCCAAAAATGAGAGAGAGAAAGAAAAGGGGGGGGGGGGTTGAACTATGAGAGTCAAATAATTAAAAGGCTTGAGTCCGAAGCGGAAATGTCGGTGACGATGAGCAGATCCCAATATCTGAACCCGGCCAAAGACCGACTCGATAATGCCTCCTCTTGAACTACCACTACAGGGATTCTTCATCTTGGTTGGAATTCGCCTTCACTGGTGGTCCGACGCAGGGACTGATCAGTTCCCTGGTCCGCCCTTCTTTCTTCGGGACACTCATCTCTGGTCCTCTTAGGCAGTAAGACATCAAGGGGAGACTTGGTTTCGACCTGGACTACCACTGGCAGCATGGTTGATCGTCACCCGACAAATTCCGAAACTCAAGGGGGGTCAAGTGACCCAACGAAATAAAATACCGTCAAAAATGATATTCCCTCACCCTTCTCTCTCAACTCAGTTTTAAAAAAATAAACTAAGGACCGCACGCGAATCGCCTGCGGAAATAAATGCAACGAGGCCTAGGCGACCCCGAATAAAATTCGACCCTACAACGATTGCATTGCATAAGTGGTTGAAACGCGAGGCGGATATAGCCGAAACGGTTAGGTCCCGCCGGCGCATTACTAAAGTCAAACGGCTTAGCTGCCTGATTATCATCTAACTCGAATTAGAACTCAAGCGTGAGGTATTTCGAGCGACTGGGAGACAGAGAGGAATAGTCCTCGCTGTGCCCCAGTCCCAGCATCACAATGATGTGGAAACTCGTTAGAATAATACCTAATGTCCGTATTTTAATACTAGAGGGATCGATCGTCGATCGATAATACTTCTCGTGGAATAGGACGGGTAATGCCCCATGATTAAGGCGATTAATGCTTAAGGAGGGGAGGGAAGAAATCGGCGACAGTGCCAGCACCCGACTGGAACTCAGTCTCTGCAGATTCTCGTCTAACGGCTGACCGGCAGACCCCATTCTTCGTTCTCTTCGCTTTTCCGTGGACCAATATACCATTCCCGTAGGTGGTCAAACCATCGACATCAGACGTCCTCTCCGGACCCGGCAAATCCCGTAGGCGGCTGAACCATCCGCACCAATAACCCTCGTCGTCTTCAATAGCCTAGCTATCTGGACCATCAACGGACTGAGACCAAAATAACCTACCCAAACCAGTCACCATCGCCAAAATCCACCCACCCGGGACGGGAATTACCTTCGGTAGAGCTTTAAACAAGGGCTGTCGTTGGAGACAACCTAATAGTATCGCAGTGATGATTGGCGAATACTACAGAAGTTTAGAATAACATGGCGGGCCGGGGACAATCAGGACCTCGCGGCACGGAAACAATAACAAATACCAATAATAAAAGCAACGTAATTCAATCACATCCCCCCGAGGAAAGGAAACCCGGTCCCCGTCGGGACGCGGGAGGTAGGCCTACAACTTGCTTACATTGTAACTTGGAATATAGTATTCGTTGGTTAGAGAGAGCTAAATTGAACCATGCGAGTGGTCGACGCTCAGGTCAGAATCCCAAACTAGCGCGCTGCCCGCCTTATATAGGGCTCGTTGTCCCCGCGTTGTCCTGATTGGCTACCCGCCTTTGTCCCCGCTACGCTCCAATAGGTTGAAAATCACGTGGTACGGCGTGACGTCACGATCACGCGTGACTGACCGCCGTCCACGACGTCGCTCGATCGGAACCTACAAGCATAGATTTATTTATACGAACTCCGGTCCGAGTCGAGCATTAAAAACTCCAAAAAGAAAAAGATTTATTATCAAGAGAATATTTAACTTCCAATTAGTTACAAAAAAAAAATGTAGTTCACCGAAAGAGGGAGCACTCAAGCGGTCGGCACCGCGGAGTACCAAATTGAACCGGCCCGAATCCGGGCGCTACTCGACTTCACTAGAGCGGAATTCCTATATCACAATATAACATCGTTAGGATATAAATACGAACGTATTGGTAAGAAGATTTACGACGTACTGATGTGCTTTAAGAGCAGTTTGATTTCTTTGAACAACTGGTTCCGCCGAATAGTTATAAAGACGGTAAGACAACATAGTCTGAGTAAAATCCCCCAACGAACACAACTCGACTGGACGCGAGCTGAGTTCGTCCCGCAACGCAGTAAGAAAGGTAACCAGGTTATAAACGGGAATAAAGGATAAGGAAATTGAATAATTGGTGCTATTTTAAGGATCTATAAATATTAGACGCTATCTGTGGCGATACATGAGCGATTCAAAACTGGCGCTCTGGCCCGGTTATAAAAACTGCTATGCAGGCAAGAAAGTGATTTAAATTTGGCGCCTATAACATCATCACGGAATTTCCGCTACACTATATTCACACTATAGTTTCATGATATACACGTGTATCTACTAATTACCACTAATTTTAGGACGTAACTCGCGGATTCATGACTACACAGCTCTGAACAACGAAACTGTACAAATCATCCGACGACAAGCTACCAATCCTCTGTATTTCCAGTTTAACCATCCAACAAGGGACGCTCCAGAGGTCCTGTCGCGGACGCCAATATAACAACCAGGAACGATGCCTTTAAACTCAATCGACCTTATTGATCTTTAAACCGGTTCATAACGGATGCAGTTAATCGATCGTTCGAGTTTCTGACGCGTGGGGACCAGAAGAGCTGCTATTCACAGATTCTTTGACACACTTCCCAGCGCCACACCTGTAAGATGGACAACCTCAAACCTTAGACCTCGGTTCAATCCTAGAGAAATAAATGAATCATTAGAGATATTTATCAGAATATCAACACACCATTTATTTACTAACTACCGATAGCTATGGCGGCTTAATATACAACAAAATTAACCGCCAAAAGTAGTACTAAGTGCCCTGGTGGCAGCACTGTATGTCAAGCAATTAAATACAAAAACCGGGAGTCGAATAATGTGCCAAATACTTGCCTACCACATGACAATGACTTCTATAAACCGCGGGTAATTGGAAGTATGGAGAAACTGTGTTATAATCTATTAAATGAAAAACAGTAATATCCTAATTTCTAATGAGAAAATAAATAATAATATTGTTTCAAAACACGCACATCATCGGGGTCATTATGCAATATACCATTCACGTGCACGACACACGCTGCACGAATATATTATATATCTTTTGTACCTCAGAACTTTTTGTTTTTTGGGCTGAATGTATTGTGGGATTTCTCTCGTTATTCATCTCACATGGATATTGTGCATCTTCTCAACTCAAACCATACATTTAGTATGTTAAGAGTGAAACTCCAAAAACTGTACCATATAGAATGGGAAGAGTGCGTTTTTGACGTCGTATTTAGACGATATCTCTGTTACGCCACTGAACCAACCGGAGCCGACTGGATCTCTAATGATTGAAAAACCCACTAAACACTCCAGTATTATTAGTAACGTGACTCCCATTTGAAAAATAATAAGATAATGTATACATGCTATTCATCGCTGTATATTTCAATACATGCCTCATTCCTCTCCGGTGATCTGGGTCGACCACGTAGGCTCTCTCAGATAATCACCGTTCTTCAACAGTTAATGCCATATTTATCTTTTCTGCCGAGCTTAAAGGGGCCATGAAGAGGTTTTTAGGATATGGCTAAAAGTATTTTTTATCATCAATTATAACCAATTTATTGATTTAGTGGTCAAGAAATTAATTTTTAATTCTTCAATTAATGTTTAAATGAGACTTTTGATCGACCGCGCTGATTCCTTCCCAACCCGGAAGTGTGACGTCATTCTGAGAACCCAAACCAAAACAACATGGTGTAGTGTATAGAAACGGGCGATACTAACAGCAAATTTAAGTGCAAAATAGTGACTAAAATACATCAGATTCCAATCATACGTCTGCAGTTTAGGAAGCCAACAGTCGTAACTAATAGACAGTCGAAATTATTCCATTTAATTTGGACCTGATGCCTCGGAACGAAGGAATTTGTGACTACATAGTACCAGCATCTTTCTACGACGTGGAGCAGTGTACATTCATCGTCATTTAAGTCATTCCCTCTTTGTAAAAACCATGCGGAGGGATGACTGATATAGGCATCGCAGATGTGGGTAGAGATATTTTTATCCAGTACTGGACCATAAAGCGTCCTGAAACCGTAAACTTTTTTGTGAATCCCAGCCCAGCCTGCACCATCCCGGCCATGTATTAATAGTAATGTGTGCTGCATATATACAGTCAGTATGTTGTACTTACTACAGCGATGTGGGTCACTGGGGAAAGCCAGTACTTTATGCAGTGTAAAGTGCGTATCTCTTACTAGGTATTTAATTCGCAAAAATAGCATCACTTGGCAGAATAAAAGGCTCTCAGATAATGTGTATCCAAGTTTATGTGTGCTGTAATATTTGCGATAATCATTCTCTAAACTGTGAAGCTAGTTTACACAAATGCCGGGTGTTTTTCCTCTTACACAGGCGCGGATCCAGACTATCGCACATGCAGCATGTGCGATAGTCAGTTTTCAAATACCCTTGAAAAATATATGTTTCGGGAAAAAAGTAAATAAAAGGGCTCACAATTTGTGCGCCATAAGCAATAATTGCCTTTGTGAACTAGGACTAAAGCAAAATGTGAATGAAAATAAATTGCCCAAAATCAAAAAAGGCAATCTAAGGCATTTCCTTTACTCAAAAGGGTACTATTCTAAAAGAGACATTATTGTTGCTCCATGAGTCTAATCGAATTAATACTGGGAATTAATATACAAAATGAAAAATAAATTCTCGCACGCTCGAATTTATTTTTCATTTTTTATGAACTCACCCTCTCAACCTTTAACCTGAACCAACACATTCCCAATTACTCTAATAATTCCATATATATGAATAAAATATTAATGAATAAGATATATAAATGAATAACTTCTAAAATCAATTTTAATAAAAAATTTGTTATTGAAATGGCGAGTAAACAAATACACAGTGAATTCTTAAATAGAAATATAGCTGCTAAGCAGCGATGACGGGTTTTCTGCAAAGCCATTCAGAATGATGGGAATTGTAGTAAATTGAAATACCGATACATAGAATAAAATGCATTGACGTCAAATGTGATTCAGCTTTGAAACCGAACATACGCGGACGTACAATCAACATATATCAATTCATTTGACCAGGCATTTATTTTGGAATTCAAACATCATGATACTGTATTATCACCATGCTTAAAAATGGATCTGTCCTATTAAGAACTCATCTTAAGCACCTGCTGAGTCGATAGATTGAGTGAATTTACAGATAAGAACGTATTATGAATTAGAATAGATTTAAGAAGTTAATGTTTTTATTGAAATATTTGAATAAATACATATATTGAAGTGTAGATTCAATCAATACATTATGAATTGATTTGGTCTGGGTTTCCGGCTGATGTTGATTTTGGCTTTTATGGATTACAAATTCTATAGTGATAAACAATTGATACCTGCAACATGCATGTAAATCAAATCTATTCCACTAGTTGCGTGTGTTTCCTAATAAAAGGGAGAGTCACTCTTGATCTGAGTTATTAGAAAAATAATGTTCATTTAGTTATAGAAATTCATTGCCTTTTTGGAAATTCTGTAATAATATTTGTTCTGTCCTAATTTTCATTACTGTATGAACTAATGATATGCTTTGTAAATATGATGAAATAGAATAAATTTGAATTTGAATTAAATTTGAACACGAGAATCAAGCATAACTTGTGTTTTTTCAACGTGTATTTAGTCCCAGTACGCACCAACCGGCACAGGCCTAACACTGTTTGTCAACTGTGTGTACCGTAGTAGGCTATCGATAATCGCCTGATACTTTTCTGTCGTTTGTTTTCTCTCTGAGACGAACGTAATTCTAGTGGCCATCCGCGACTCAACGACCTCGATTTGGTAAGATTCAAGAATAGGGGACTAGTGGTTAGGATTAGGGTTAGGTTTAGGTTTAGTTCCCTAATCATCATTAATTACTATATACATTACTATCATTATATTTCATCATTAGCAATTACTAATATTATTACTTAATTGATTACTATCACTACATATATATTGCTATATTCCCCTATTCTTGAATCGCACCATGAAATAACCTGAATAACAAGAAATCAGAAATATTAAAGAGGTAAATAAACAAATGTCCGTAAACCTGTCAGACCCGCGAAGGCCGGACTCGTAAACTCTTGGACTTGGACCCGCTGAGCAATAAATCTATAAAATTGACTTTGAAATTGATTGTGGAGAAGAGAGGGAATTATTCGATAGCTCTTCCTCGAAAAGAAGAGAGAAATGTCGGAAAGAAAACACAACATGGCTACTAATTGAACGGAGCCAAATTTCCGATGTTTACGGCTCGACAGTGCCTTTATAACGTGGATTTATCAAAATTCCCATGCAGTATCTGGAGATTGAAGTGAGCTGAAGGATATCATACGGATTGTATCGGCGACAGCGGTAAGGTAACGAAGCCTTTACACTTTTAACAAAAACTGTGGAAAAGGGAAAAAAATAATAATCACGCGAATTTCAATAGGGTTTTCTGTGAAGAAACAAAAAAACCCTAGATACTACACATGTCAAATCTGTAGATTATAAATTTAAGAAGTTAAATGAATTCACATTACATAAGAAATATTTAATTACAAATTTTGAAACAATTACTAATAGATATGGTAATAAATTAGTTATCCACTTAGAATAGGAAGGATTAAAAGGAAATAAATATAAATTCAGAACATATTTACCAGATAGATTTCATAGATTATCTAGTGAAGATCTAGAAGAATTATGTTCTGGTGATTTCTATTTCATATACAAAGGTAAGAATGAAAAAGGGCACCATGATATAGATTTCGAATAGTATGAAATCAATTTTAATAAAAATTTTGATATTGAAATGGAAGCAAATAAGTACTACTGTCCAACATGTAAAATCAATATAGATAAATCTCAAAAGGCAAGACATAATAAAACTAAAACACACTTAGAAAATAAATTGAAACTAGAATATAAAGATGATATATTAGTACAGTTACTGGAAACGCAGAATGCATCTCAAATATAATACCTTTTACACACTTATATTTATTGCAATTTAATCGATCCTACAAAAACTTTCGAAGCAATTCATTACATGGTTCTGGAAAAAACTACAGAACACTAAAGATGGAATACAATTATTCATGAAAAAGAAAAGAGGAGACAAAAATTTTAAAATGCACATTTATATTATATCTGACGCACAATTAAATATTGTAAATTCTCAATTAGATAGTATTCAATATTAGAAATATAAAGTTAAAATTAACGATATATAAATGGGTGGTAAAAAAACTCCTAATACTAAAGAACAATATTTAAGAAATTTATATTACAACCCTGAGAGTTCGGTTGCTTATTCTTCTACCAAAAATATATGGAGTAAAGTAAAACAAGATAAATTAGATAAGATAAACCCACAAAATTTAGATAAATATAAAGATATAAATGAATTTATGTTAGAACAACCAACATATACAACACATAAAAAAATTGTTAGAAAATATAAAACTCGTAAAACTATGGTAAGTTATGTAGATCAACAGTGGCAAGGAGATTTAATTGATATGAAAAATGTTAAGAAAGATAATGATGATTATTGGTGGTTATTGAATATAATTGATATTTTTAGTCGTTTTGTATGGAGTTTCCCACTTTATGGAAAAGATGCTGTACAAACATCAAATGTTTTAAGAACATTTCTTTCGGATGATAAACTAAAACCAGAAAAAATACAATTTGATGATGGAAAAGAGTTTGATAATTCACTTGTTCATGAACTCTTAGATTATCATAATATTAAATATTTTTCAACAAAATCGGATAAAAAAGCTGCAGTTGTTGAACGATTTAATAGAACATTAAGAACAAGAATGTGGAAATATTTTACAGCAAATAATACTTTTAAATGGATTGATGTTTTACCAAAATTGATAGAAGGATATAATAATTCTTATCATTCTTCTATTGGAATGAAACCTATTGATGCTAGAAAAAAAAGATATTTGATAAAGGATACGATCGAAATTTTACTAGAGAAATATATAAAATAAAAAAGGTAATAACAACAAAACCATATGTCTATAAATTAGAAGATTTAGATGGTGAAGAAGTTGATGGCTACTTTTACGAAGAAGAATTAAGTTTAACTACTGAAAATCTAGAACAAGAATATAAAATTGAAAAAGTATTAAAAACAAAAACTATTAAAGGAAAAAAATATTCTTTAGTAAAATGGGTTGGATGGCCAGATAAATTTAATGAATGGATATTATCAAGTAAAATTAAAAATATATAAATGAATAAGGAATTATTTATATTTGAACCTCATAATATGTTAATTTCTGGTGTAACAAATTGTGGAAAAACTTATTTTATATTAAATTTATTAGAAACTATTTATAAAAACTATTTTGATAATATAGTATTATTTTGTCCAACATATGAATTTAATCAAACTTATGATAGAAATATTACTAGAAATAATAAATTCATTATATTAGATCCTAAAACAGTTAAAGAAAATTTAGATAATTGTATAAAAATAGCAATTGATATTTATAAAGGATCAAATACATTATTTATCATAGATGATTGCGCAAATTTACATGATTCAAAAGTTAGAGAAAGTGAGTTATGCTATTTAGCTTTTTCTGGCAGACATTTTGGGATAACAACTTGGGTTTTAAATCAAAAATATAATTCAATTGTTAAAGACTTGAGAGAAAACATTAGATTTCTAGTTTTATTCTACAATAAAGACAGAAAATCGATGAAAAATGCACTTGAGGAAAATGATATTATTCCACATGATTTACATAATGAATATATGGATAAGTTGAAAAATATTAAAAGATAAAAATTACTATCTAGATTACAACACCCATTTAAATTTGAATTTATTTGAATTCAACTTGCTTGTTAATCTAATTGAATTCTAGTTACATTCTAGTTGAATTCTAGTTATTGGTAGTTGTAACAAAAATCAACTAGATTTAACAAGAAATAAACAAAAACAACAATATTTCATCTAGCTTGTTAATCTAGTTGAATTCTAGTTACATTCTAGTTGAATTCTAGTTGCAACAACACAACTAATTTATTTGTTATATAAATGGGAGGTGAAAAGAAAATAAAATCTAAAAATGGTGATGTTCCAATTGAAAAAACTTTAGATGATTTAGGAATAACAGAAACAAAATTAACTCCAGATGATGGTGCTTTGAATAATGTTACAACAAATAATAATTATGAATATTATCTTTATTGTAAACATCAATTAGAAATATTAATAGCATCTGGAAAATGTAAAAATTTTGTCGGTAAAAATTTAACTTATAATGAATTAGATACAATGAAATCAGATGAAATTATTAGATTATTTAAGATTTATGAAGCCGCGAGAACAGCTAGAATTAATGACGCGATATCAGAAAATGTAGTAAAAGGTTATAGTAAATTATGTAATTATATACTACCAATTGAAGATGAAAATAGATTATATTCCGATTTAAAAAATGACTATTTAGTTATGACTGAATTAAATAAATGGATTGGATATTTATCATTTCAATTAGGCGGATTTATGACATTATTATCAACTGGAGTTATAACATTTTCAAATATTGAAAGTAAAAATATTTCTATAATAAATGAGCGAGGTGGAAGAAGTGAAGGAATTAACTGTGAAGAAAAAACCGAGATCACAGAAACAAATTGAATGGTCTCGGCAATTAGGAATTAAATCACAAGAATATAAAAAAGCTGTAAAAGAAAAAATAAGTAATAGAAATGTTAATAAAAATAATGAAAATATTGTTATTTCTACTCCTTCTGATAATAGAATATTTGATAAATATTTATATTTTACAGTTGGATTTGTAATTGTATTCATTTTGATTGGGTGTAATTGGTATAAGAAATCAAATAAAATTCATGATATTAATAATTCTGAAACAACTGTTATCAAAAATGAAAATACTTCTGAAATTCCAAAATTGACAATAAAAAAAATGGATTAATATTTTAGAAAAAAGCAAAAAAATAATTTTTTTAATTAATTGAATATTAATTGAATATCACCATGTGGGTGCCATACGGCACCATCTCACTACTATTGTTTATCTATAGGAGCAGTAATTATAACTGTCCAGATAAGTCATTTCGGACTCTCGATAATCAATCCTAAAACTGAAAATAAATTCAAAGAAACGACTGGTGGAAATACTATTTCATAAACACATATATTTTATTCTACAATCATTATCGATTTCCACATTCCAAGCCGCTCCTGAGAGGAGCGGTAAGGTATGCGCGGAATGCAGGAATCAATAAAATACAATACAACATCTGTCACTGTGTGACATTAACAACAGCTTAATGACGCAATTGAAATTCCGACAAACGTAATGCATTGGAAGCCTTTACAGTATGGCTAAACTGCTACAGTCTCATGAGTTGAAATATCCATAATTTCTGATTCCACATCCATCTATCTTCACTTTCTTGATTCAATGGCCTTCATTTTGTTATCTAAAAGATAAATATCTAACGTAGAATAAAACTAACTTGAAGTTGTAGTTGTAAAATATTAATTACATCACTTAAACATGGCCATTTTGTGGCGCATCTTACCAGGATAAGTTTTACAGATTTAACGTTTCCCAACGCCTTAATAACAACAAAAACAGTACTTACATTTATAACTGTAAACTCCTAAAATTGTGTTTATAGAGAGAATATCCTATACGTTCCTATGCTTATGTGCTGCGCGTTTATAACTACCAGTTATTCACTAGCTAAACAATGTCTGGTGCAACAGATGTTCCTTCCTTTGTAATATAATTGATTAATCCTTTTCAACTGAAATAGAACATTCGATCAATATTCAAATGAGATACACCCTATTCAACTGAATATAACGTGCGACAGATGCTTTTGTAAACAACCTAATACAATTGCATATGGGCGGTTTGACCTGTTTGATTGATCAATATTCAAATGAAGCACTCTCTTATAATAACATGTAACAGATGTTTGATTGTATGATTGTTGTTGTTTATAAAACGACTAAGGTCATTTTGGATTCTAGATATTCATTATTTTTATTTCTTATTTAATCAACAATTTCTAAATCATGATGACCGTCTTCATTTTTCCCATGATAGATTATTTTAAATCCTTCTAAATCTTTTAATTCCTCTGTACTCAATGAAACCCATTTATCAGGTAAAAACACTTAAAATTCTCGCGATGTACTAACATTACAGTAGCTTAAATTCGCTGATACTTTCTCTCCATATTTAGTTTTTATCTTTTCTAATTTCAATATTTTATGTTCAATTTCTTTTGTAACGTCAACTTTTTTTATTTCAAATTGTTTTTTGATGGTTTTATTCTGTTATTTATTGTTGCTAAGAATGCTTTTCTATCTCCCATTTATTAGGAAAAGAAATTACTTGTGGTGATGAGTGGGGATTACTTCCCCTTGTATAACAAGTACGCTATTAACCGTTCTCACCCAAGCCTCACAGCATCTATTAGGAGCAGTAATTATAACTGTCCAGATAAGTCATTTCGGATCCTTGATATCAAATTCCTCAACGTATCGTTCATTATTTGGATCATTGTTCCATTGATCAATAAATTTCTTTGCCTTTGTTAACTGTTCTAAATAGAACTGTAAATCTAGTTTATTAGATTTGATTTGATTTTCTTTCTTTTCTAAAGGCCTTAAATTTTTCCAACCCCAAATAAGTTTTTTATTGTATTCATCATTCCTTTCCATTTATTAGGAAAAAAAATTACTTGTGGTGATGAGTGGTGTTTAGTACTCTAGTACTCTGGTATGAAACCCACATCTTCCAATTACTACTATTTCATAAACACGTATATTTATTATGCAAATTTTAGCGATCGAAGATAGAACAATGGAGAACAATAGAAAGGCGGTCCCATCGGACCGGTTATTGCGTAATACACAGTTATATTTTTATTCTGTCAACTTCAACATTCAAACTTAGAACTGTAACCAATCAATATTGAGCAGCTGTTTCCGTCAACAACGATCGAAGATAGAACAATGGAGAACAATAGAAAAGCGGTCCAATCGGACTGGTTATTGCGCAATACTTAGTTACTAGTAAACAATTAATACAGAACAGCCGCCGCCATTAACAACGACCGAACGACTAATGCATAACAATACAATATTAAAGCAGATTTACACAATCGAGATTACATTTTTTGATATCTATATTACAAAGATCTTCAATGTTGTAATTTATAATTTCGTCCAGAATTCTTTAATTACTGGATTGTTTCCAATCATTTCTTCAATTTCTGGCAAATATCTGACTACTTCACTAAATGCTAAACCTAATATTTTGAATTTTTCATATTTTATTAATCTACCAACTCTTCTCAGTTTTCTTTCAAAGCCGGCACTGATATCTATGTTCTTTTTAACCCACGCCCCCAAGAAATCCCCGCAGTTTCTTTATCAAACATTGTAAACCCTATATTTAGATAACCCCCGAAAATGATGTGGTCCCATAGGTGATTTGCTTTTCTATTTAATATGGTTTTATAACTTTTTTTTAAAGATATCAGTAATTTCGGCAAATGAAATAACTTCTACACTTTGTATTTCTGGAAAGTTTAAATGTTCTGTTTCAATGATTAATTTAGATTTTAAAAACTCGTTCAACTCTTCTCCACTCATTTTCTTAGTTTTCGATTCTTTGCGTCCCAACAGCAATTTAAGTCGCGTTGCTGGTGATTGTGGCAATAATGGTATGCGTGGTAATTGTTTATTACGTATTACATCACTCAGAATTTTCACCATTTCTTGATGATAGTCCAAATGTTCTTGTAATTTTTGTGAAGTTTGTTCGTCAATTACGAGAGTTTCATCCTCCATTTCTATTGATTCCTGAGTTTCACTATCCATCGTTTCTGGTTCCTCTTCCGATGGTTGGCTTAGAATTTCTGGTTCATCTTTGTGTTCCATTTTAATCTAAAAGATATCGTGAAAATGAATTACTGTACTTAAATATGTTTAAAGGTTTCCCTACTTCATAATAACTACAAAAACGGTAGATTTAGAACTGTAAACTGTGTTTTGAGAGAGAATATCCAATACGTACTATGTATGTGAATGTTGATTTCTAACTGCCGACGTGGCGCACGTTCGACCAGACTAATTATTTCTGCACGTTTGCCTGGATTGTAACAGATGTTCTTTATGATGAAGTTAATTAATTCTTTAAAATTGAAAACAAGATATATTTGACGACAGATGTTTTAGTAGTAAGCAAAAGCTATGTATTATATACATACAAGGCTCAAATAGAGTTGCCGGTTTTCTAACCACTGATTAAAACCTCAGAATGCGGTTGATTCTGCGAGCTACTATTCCATAATTCAACAAATGTCTTTGCTTTAACCAGTCGATCTAAATATAACTGTAAATCTAGTTTATTAGGTTTAATTATATTTTCCTTCTTTTCTAAAGGTCTTAAATTTCTCCAGCTCCATATTAGCTTCTTATTATAATCATCACTCATGTCAAATTTAGAAATCGGCAACACGTGATCAATATGAAAGTATTCACCATAGTTTTTTTCATTCATTTCATCATCAAACTGATATATAATCCATGATTTTAAGAATTCATCTGAACAACCCAACAAATTAGATAGTGTTTCTGAATGAGTTTCTTTGTTGAATAATTGTGTTAATCTAGATCTTAAGCATCGTTTCAATCTAAAATTAAGATCTGTTTTATATCTTTCTCTCATATATTCTGTCATATAATAATTATAATGTTCTATATTATCTTCTCGGTATTGTTTGTTATATAGTTTAGTGCAAGTTTTACAGCAATATTGAAAACCATCTTTGCTAATCTTACGCTTACTAATAAGATAAAATCCCACTATTTACAGTTTAAAAGAATTTAAAAACCAGATTTTATTTATTAAATCTAAAATATTTAAAAGACACGACGTTTCGATCTCACCCTAGAGATCATCGTCAGGTGACCTGAATAAATAAATAATAATTTAATAAATAAAATCGGGTTTTTAAATTCTTTTAATCTGTAAATAGTGGGATTTTATCTTATTATCCGTTCACCACGTTTGAGTGTGGTCATCGTTCTATTACGCTTACTAAATTCTGTTATAGCTAATTTATCTAATTCACATTTAGAACATTTCTTGTAGTATATATTTATGACACCAGTGTTATTTGTAATATTGATAGTTTGAGATTGTTCTGATTCCATTTTAATATCAAATATTTGTTACTAAATTGATTTTAGAAGTTATTCATTTATATTTTATTCATATATATGAATATTTTAAGAGTAATAGGGATAATAGGCGTTCATATCAAAGGTTGAAGGGGCGGGCGAGTAAAAAATGAAAAATAAATACGAGCGTGCGAGAACTTATTTTTTCATTTTTTATGAGCTCGACCGTTTGACCTTTGGTATGAACGCCTATTATCCCTATTACTTACAGAATATTACACACAAAAAACTAAGAAAGACGGTTTAAGAAATAATTGTAAAACATGTTGGAAACAGAATGATAAAACATATTTTACAAATCACCCAGATTATATGACAGAATATATGAGAGAATGGAGAAATAATAATCGTGAACATTATAATGATTACAGTAATAATTATCGAAAAGAAAGATATCAAACAGATCTTAATTTTAAATTGAAGCAATGCTTAAGTTCAAGATTAAAACATTTATTCAACAAAGACAAACACTCATACACGCTATCTAATTTGTTGGGTTGTACAGATGAATTCTTAAAATCATGGATTGTATATCAATTCGACGATAAAATGAATATAGATAATTATGGTGAATACTTCCACATGATCACGTGTTGCCGATTTCTAAATTTGACATGAGTGATGATTATAATAAGAAGCTAATCTGGAGCTGGAGAAATTTAAGACCATTAGAAAAGAAGGAAAATATAATTAAATCTAATAAACTAGATTTACAGTTATATTTAGATCAACTGGTTAAAGGAAAGACATTCGTTGAATTATGGAATAGTAGCTCGCAGAATCAACCGCATTCTGTGGTTTTAATCAGTGATTAGAAAACCGGCAACTCCATTTGAGCCTTGTATGTATATAATACATAGCTCTTGTTTACTAAAACATCTGTCACCAAATATATCTTGTTTTCAATTGTAAAGAATTAATTACTTTAATCATAAAGAACAACTGTTACCATCCAGGCAAACGTACAGAAATAATCAGCTTGGTCGAACGCGCGCCACGTTGGCAGTTAGAAATCAACATTCACATATACATAACGTATTGAATATTCTCTCTCGAAACACAGTTTACAGTTCTAAATCTAAATGTAAGTACCGTTTTTGTAGTTATTATGAAGTAGGGAAACCTTTAAACATATTTAAGTACAGTAATTCATTTTCACAACAACGCTGTGAGTATAAGACATCCGAAAGGGGTTATTTGTATTAATATATATTTAACAACAGCTCTGTGACTTTGGAATACTCCGAGCTGTAATAAAGTGAAATACAAGCCACTTCCCAAACTCACAAGCTATGTTTTGACTCGTGTTAAATTTTAACATAAACCTGGTTCAACTTAAAGTTAATTTTTTTCTACGCTAGATATCTTTTAGATAACAAAATGAAGACCATTGAATCAAGAAGGTGAAGATGGATGGATTCTGAATCAGAAATTATGGATATTTCATCACAAGAGACTGAAGCTGTTTCATCATGCTGTATTATATATGCCGGAATTGCAGTTGCGCATACATTAGTCGTTCGGTCGTTATTAATGGTGACGGCTGTTCAGTATTGATTGGTTACTGTTCTATGTTTGAATGTTGTAGTTTACAGAATAAATTATATAATTGGCGCATGCGCAGAAGCAAAAGCGGTCTTCTAGGATCGCTTTTCATTGTTCTATCTTCGATCGCTAAAATTTGCATAATAAATATATGTGTTTATGAAATAGTAATTCCACCAGGCGTTTCGTTGAATTGATTTTCAGTTGAGGATTTACTATCGAGGATCCGAAATGACTTATCTCGACAATTTAATTGCTCCTAATAGATAGACAATAGTAGTGAGATATTGAATCCTAATTTAAATAAAAAGTATTTTAAAAAACAATAAGTTCAACTAGCCAGTGAATTCTATTATATTTTTAATATTTTCTTTTGGCAATTCTAATTGACACTAGATTGAATAGATTTTGATAAGATTTAAATAAAAATTACATATCTTCAAATAGATAGTGAATTCTATTATATTTTTAATATTTTCTTTTGCATTTCTTTTCAAAAAGAGAATACTTTATATCACAAATAAAAAATACTAAAAAACAATAACTTCAAATAGCTAGTATTAACCCAAAGAGACACAAGTATAAACCTAAAGATTTATTAGTATCATTTTAAGAATACTGATAATATTTCTTTTTGCTTTTTCTCTAATATAAATGTCAAAGAAATCTTTTAAGAATAGTATTGATAATGAAAAGACAATTGAGGATTTAGGTATTACAGATAATAAAGATAAAGTTGTTTCTAATTGTGCTCAAGTTGATAATAATATTGATTTTTAATACTATTTAACATGTAAGCACCATCTAGAATAGTAATTGGAAAAGTAGGCTTTCAGATCAGAGGTCGAAGGTCGAGACACCACTCATCACCACAAGTAATTTTTTTCCCTAATAAATGGGAGATAGAAAAGCATTCTTAGCAACAATAAATAACAGATTTAAACCAGCAAAAAAACAATTTGAAATAAAAAATTTGTTTCTGTGATCTCGGTTTTTTCTTCACAGTTAATTCCTTCACTTCTTCCACCTCGCTCATTTATTATAGAAATATTTTTACTTTCAATATTTGAAAATGTTATAACCCCAGTTGATAATAATGTCATAAATCCGCCTAATTGAAATGATAAATATCCAATCCATTTATTTAATTCAGTCATAACTAAATAGTCATTTTTTAAATCGGAATATAATCTATTTTCATCTTCAATTGGTAGTATATAATTATAATTACATAATTTACTATAACCTTTTACTACATTTTCTGATATCGCGTCATTAATTCTAGCTGTTCTCGCGGCTTCATAAATCTTAAATAATCTAATAATTTCATCTGATTTCATTGTAATGTATCTAATTCATTATAAGTTAAATTTTTACCGACAAAATTTTTACATTTTCCAGATGCTATTAATATTTCTAATTGATGTTTACAATAAAGATAATATTCATAATTATTATTTGTTGTAACATTATTTAAAGCACCATCATCTGGAATTAATTTGTTTTCTGTTATTCCTAAATCATCTAAAGTTTTTTCAATTGGAACATCACCATTTTTAGATTTTATTTTCTTTTCACCTACCATTTATATAACAAAAAAATTAGTTGTGATGTTGCAACTAGAATTCAACTAGAATGTAACTAGAACTAAACTAGATTAACAAGCTAGTTAAAATATTGTTAAATCTAGTTGATTTTTGTTACAACTACCAATAACTAGAATTCAACTAGAATGTAACTAGAATTCAACTAGATTAACAAGCTAGTTGAATTTAAATAAATTCATATTTAAATGGGTGTTGTAATCTAAATAGTAATTTTGATCTTTTAATATTTTTCAACTTATCCATATATTCATTATGTAAATCATGTGGAATAATATCATTTTCCTCAAGTGCATTTTTCATCGATTTTCTATCTTAATTGTAGAATAAAACTAGAAATCTAATGTTTTCTCTAAAGTCTTTAACAATTGAATTATATTTTTGATTTTTTAAAACCCAAGTTGTTATCCCAAAATGTCTCCCAGAGAAAGCTGGATAACATAACTCACTTTCTCTAACTTTTGAATCATGTAAATTTGCGCAATCATCTATGATAAATAATGTATTTGATCCTTTATAAATATCAATTGCTATTTTTATACAATTATCTAAATTTTCTTTTACTGTTTTAGGATCTAATATAATAAATTTATTATTTCTAGTAATATTTCTACCATAAGTTTGATTAAATTCATATGTTGGACAAAATAATACTATATTATCAAAATAGTTTTCATAAACAGTTTCTAATACTAAATTTAATATAAAATAAGTTTTTCCACATTTGTTACACCAGAAATTAACATATTATGAGGCTCAAATATGAATAATTCCTTATTCATTTATATATTTTTAATTTTACTTGATAATATCCATTCATTGAATTTATCTGGCCATCCAACCCATTTTACTAAAGAATATTTTTTTCTTTTAACAGTTTTTGTTTTTAATACTTTTTCAATTTTATATTCTTGTTCTAGATTTTCAGTAGTTAAACTCAATTCTTCTTCGTAAAAGTAGCCATCAACTTCTTCACTATCTAAATCTTCTAATTTATAGATATATGGTTTTGTTGTTATTACCTTTTTTATTTTATATATTTCTCTAGTAAAATTTCGATCGTATCCTTTATCAAATATCTTTTTATACTTAGAAATTCTAACATTTTGACCAACTTTAAATTTAGGTTCACCACAATCATCTACAAGAAATGCTCCATATAAATTATTCCAAACAATTTCAGCATTTTCAGGTTTTCTAGCATCAATAGGTTTCATTCCAATAGAAGAATGATAAGAATTATTATATCCTTCTATCAATTTTGGTAAAACATCAATCCATTTAAAAGTATTATTTAGTATATTTAATATTATGATTATCTAAGAGTTCATGAACAAGTGAATTATCAAACTCTTTTCCATCAACAAATTGTATTTTTTCTGGTTTTAGTTTATCATCCGAAAGAAATTTTCTTAAAACATTTGATGTTTGTACAGCATCTTTTCTATAAAGTGGGAAACTCCATACATAACGACTAAAAATATCAATTATATTCAATAACCACCAATAATCATCATTATCTTTCTTAACATTTTTCATATCAATTAAATCCCCTTGCCACTGTTGATCTACATAACTTACCATAGTTTTACGAGTTTTATATTTTCTAACAATTTTTTTATGTGTTGTGTATGTTGGTTGTTCTAACATAAATTCATTTATATCTTTATATTTAACTAAATTTTGTGGGATTATCTTATCTAATTTATCTTGTTTTACTTGACGCCATATATTTTTGGTAGAAGAATAAGCAACCGAACTCTCAGGGTTGTAATATAAATTTCTTAAATATTGTTCTTTAGTATTAGGAGTTTTTTTACCTCCCATTTATATATCGTTAATTTTAACTTTATATTTCTAATATTAAATACTATCTAATTGAGAATTAACAATATTTAATTGTGCATCAGATATAATATAAATGTGCATTTTAAAATTTAGGCTTCCTTTTTTCTTTGTCATGAATAATTGTATTCCATCTTTAGTGTTCTGTAGTTTTTTTCCAGAACCATGTAATGAATTATCCTCTGTTGTTCTAAAATCTAACCATAATGCATATTTATTGCCGGTATAATAATCAATTTGATTAATATTACAATTTTCAAATGATTTTACTTTTTCATTCATAAAATGTTTTCTAATTTCTGGCCATTGATCAATCATTCTCATTCCTTGACAAAATATTTTATTTGCTATTAGTTATTTCTACTTTTGTTATTTCAGGATTATAATAATTATCTACCTTTATTGCGCCATCAGTATATGTTGCAATGGTAAAAAATATTAATATACCTTTAATAGATCTTCTTGGGAAGTTAATATTCTCATTAATTATTTCATCATTTGCATTAATAGTTACAGTTTTAAATTTATCAATATAATCATATAATAATGAAAATCCTTGATTGTATTGAGTTTGAATTGTGCTAGCAATATTTTCATTAGTTACTGTGTTATATTCTAAACATATATTCGATAATTTATAACCCATATCTTTAACAACGCTAGATAATACAATTTCATTTACAGGAGCAAATGTTATCTCAAATATAATATCTTCATGAATTGCGTATTTATATAAAGGTGCATTATTATTTATCAATTCAAAGTCTAAAGGAATTTTATATTTGCTTCCATAAATCTTTTTTATCAAATTATCTGTGGCACGAGTTACTATTGCGTCATTAGCTCCTGATCTTAATTTATTATGGTTTTCTGATTGGATGCCTTGAAATATCATATTATTTCTATTTTCTTTAGTTAACCATAAATCTTTATAATGCATAAATAAATCATAATCATCTAATGAGAAAACTGTTTCTGGACCAATCTTTATAGTTAATTTTTTAATCAAATATCTCCCAACATTATCAACAACATAATTATTATCATGACCAGTTACTTTTATATCAGCTGATAAATAAATACTATTTGGAACATAAAAAGTATTTTGTGTTAATCTAGGAATTCTAACATATAAAGTTTCATCGGGATTAATATTTGAAGGATTATGTGTAATTATATGATGTGATCTTTCTGCTTTAATAGCATTAGATATTCTAGAAATTTTAGAAGGACTTATATAACTCCCACTCATTTATTTAACAAATAAATTAATTATTTATTTTCTATTATTTTTTCTTGATATCTTTTTGATATCATATTCACTAACCCAAAAATAATAGCACTTACAACTGTAATTGAAAATAAAATAATATGTTCAGCAGCAAAGTTAAGAATATTACCTGCAGATTTCAATATAAAACCAACAATTGATGCAATAATTCCTGGTAAAGCTGCAGCAGATTTTTTAGATAGTTCCCATAAATATTTTGCTAATTTCTTTAAACCATCTTTAACTTTATCTTGTATAGAATTATTACCTGGGGGTTTATCCGGTTTATTTGGAGTAGGAGTAGATTTTAAAGCATTTGATATTGCTAAACCGATTGTTGTAAATAACATAGTTACAGCTGTTAGAATTGAAAGAATTGTTATTCCTTCTAATTTTAATAATAACTTTATTCTATCTTTTAATGATATTTCAGAATTTGGTTTCATCAACAAATCTTTAAAAATAACTTTTAATCTATTAATATTATAATCATATGATTTTAATAATAATTTAATTTCTTCTTTCTGTACTTCTAAATTATCTTTTAAATTATTAATTTCTTTTTCTAAACGTAATTCTTTTTGCCTATATTCTATTTCATCAATTACTTGATGATCTAAATCAGACTTTATTTGTTCTATTTCTTTATTTGCATTAGTTAATTCTTTTTCCAAATACATAATTTTTTGATCTCTTATACTTTTATTATGTGCAATTTTATCAGCTTCATTTCTTATACTAATAATTTCTCTAATTGCTTCATCAGAAAATATATTTAAATCTTCTAATTGTTGATCTGTTGCATCAAGTAATCCATTCGGTAAAAGTTTTTCAATTAGAACTTTATTTGATTTAAGTTTACTAGTTTTGGAAGTTATATTCTGTTCAGAAGTTGTTTCTGTTTTTGATTTCTTTTTGATTATTTCAAATAATTCATTAATTCTTTGTTTAAATACGTCTATATTATCATCTATTTCTTTTTGCGTAACATCAGTTATTTCATTACTATTACTTATTATTTTAATTTTATCTGGTTCTAATTTTTTAAAGTTGATTCTGCTAATATTTTATTTTTATTATTTTTATAAGTGATATCAATATAATAATCACCTTTCAAACGATAATAACATTTACCATTATCTAAAAATTTTAATTGATCTGCTAAAAGTGCAACGTCTTCATCATTTATGTTAAGTTTAGATTTTTCAATTAAATCTTCTAATTTAGGTATTTTGTTTAAATTATCTAAATCTTGTTTTACTAAATCTGGGTCTAAATTTTCAGGATTTAATTGTGATTCTGCATTTTTAATATAATCAGGCATATTTAAATTATTATTATATTCTGGCTCATTACCATCATTAAAACTTGTTTCACTAAAATCAGGTTGTTGTTCATCAGTTATACCAGGTTCATCAAAAGGATCCATTCCAATATCTTCTCCACCTTCTACATCCATTTATATAATAAAAAAATTAAAATTTAAAATATAATATTCCTCCTATAACAATTCCTATACAAGTTAAAGCTAATTTAGTATTTTCATGTAATTTATTATCATTATCAGTTTTAATTATATCATGTTGAATATTATCAGTTTTAATATTTTCTGTAGTATTGTAATCTTTTATTTTGGAATCATTATGCAATTTAATATTCTTAGTTTTAGTTTCTGTTGATTGAATGTGTTTTTTATTTTTTTCGCCTTCCATTAATTTTGGAGCAGTAATAATCTTTTTATTTATATCATTCAATCCAAATGAATTATTTATTGTTGCAGTCTTAATTAAATTATTATAACCAATTATATTTCCCATCTTTAATACTAAATCATTAGAAATAATTAATAGATTAGGGCCTATACAATAATTTAATCTAATATGTGATTTATCTAAATAATTTTGATATCTTACAATGTTTTCTGGAATCGATCTGTTTTTATCATTATGAATTGAATCTTCAAATAATACTTTGAATTGTTTCTGTGTATCAAATGATGTATTTAAATTTCCAATTATTGGGGATCTTGTTTCAACTTGCGCACCTAAAATACATATCAAATAAGTTCTAATAGATTGATTTATTCTTTGTATACCTGATTTTGTAAAACCTTCATTATTTTCTAAAATGAAATAAACCCAACCATTATTGTTTTCTTGTTTTAAATTATCATAAAATGTCGGTAATTTATTGAAATTTAATGTTTCTAAATCCTTAGTTTCTATTTTACCATAACCTAATTTATTACTATAGATATTATAAAAACTATTAGATGGTATGGGAAGTGCACAATATTCTGCAATCTTTTTAGGGCAAGGAAGTGATCTTATTGTTCCAATTTTTATTCTAAAATCAGAATTATTTATATCTATATTAAATTCATTACAAATTTTATAAAACTTTGATAAATTAATATTATTATCTAATTCTTTAAAATACCTAGATCCTGGTAAAGCGCACTCTAATTCATTTAATATTATTCTGATTTGAAAGTATGTATGAAATCTAAATAAACTTTGAATTAATTTATATTTAGAATTATTCAAATGATCATTCCAACTAATTCCACATCCTGTTGTTGCACAATAAACAGCAAAATTTAATTGGTTCTGCCAATACTTCATATTAGATTTTAATAACCATTGTTTTTCATCTTTCAATTTTTTTAAATCAATTAAATATACATGAAATATATTTTCCATCTTTGCATTAAAATTATTAGTTTCAGTAACATAAATTTCCAAATTAGTTAATGAATCTAAAACTTCATTTCTATATGTAATATCTTTATTAAAATCTATTACTGGAATATTATATTTAATTGATTTATTATATTGGAAAGCTTTTGGAAAACTATCTTCCATTTATATAATAAAAAAATTAATAATTTATTAATTCTTTTAATAATTTATCTTGTTCTTCAACTGTTATATGACCATTTAAACTTATTATATAATCTAGTGTATTCTTTAATTTATCAATTTCTTTTATATTAGTTTTAATTTTTTCTTTATTACTTTTTATATTTAATTTTGAACTTATACCAGTTAATACACTTGAACTTAATCCTAATACACCAATTTATATAGCTAAAGGTGTTAATGGACTGAATATTGCTAGAAATGTTATTACAGAACTAATTGTAACCGAACCACTTATAATCAAATAATATATAATATATAAATAATTTTACTTTTTAAATATTTTTTCTTTTTTATCTTTAAGTCACTTTAGATTAAATTAGATAAAGTAACTGCTAAGGTTAATTTTAAGATATCATTTATATCAAATCTATCAACATTAACACTTCCCATTTTGAATACTTTTTTTAATACCATTGAATAACCAACAGTTCCAACTGATAGTAATGCGCCATTATATAATCCAGTTATTATCCACTTATTATCACTCATTTATTAATCAAAAAAATTACTATCTTCAAAATATTTAGTTATCTTAGTGATGATTATTTCAACATTTATTTCATTACTAGTTTCATTTGTATATATTTCAATTATTATTTTTTTAATATCATCGATGATAAAATCTTCATCTAATTCATAAAATCTTAAAGATTCTCTAATTAAATTAATAATCTTTTCTACATTAAAAGTTTCTTTATCTATTGTTTTTTCATACTTAAATGTTGTTTCATTAGAAAATGCAATATTTTTGATTTGTGTAATTACATCATTGATGTTAAATTTCATTTCTTTCTCACGTTTAAAATCAAATCCAAAACATATACTCGGTCCAACAGTTATATTCATTTATATAATGAAAAAACTACTCTCTACATCTTATAACTAATTCATATATCACAGGAAAGTTATTCAAATCAATGAAATATCCATTATGATTTCTTATTTCTAGTTTCAACGGGATTAATATTAGAAGGATTATGTGTAATTATATGATGATATCTTTCTGCTTTAATTGCATTAGATATTCTAGAATTCTTAGAAAGATTTATGTAACTCCAACTCATTTATTTAAGAGAAAAAATTGATTATTTATTTTTGATCATATTCACTAATCCAAAAATAATTTCACTTACAACTGTAATTAAAAATAAAATAATATGTTCAGCAGCAAAGTTAATAATATTCCCGGCAGATTTTAAAACAAAACCAACAATTGTTGCTATAACTCCGGGTAATGCTGCAGCAGATTTTTTAGATAGTTCCCATGGATATTTTGCTATCTGCTAAATTAGAACTATATGCTGTTTCATTATCATTAACTATATTAGTTTCAGCATCATCAATATACCCATCATTATTATTTCCCATTTCTCCCATTTCTCCCATTTCATAAGCTTCTCCACCTTCTACATCCATTTATATCTTATAAAAATTGAAATTAAAAATATAATATTCCTCCTATTACAATTCCTATACAAGTTATAGCTAATTTGGTATTTTCATGTGATTTATTATCATTATTAGTTTTAATTATTTCATGTTGAATAATATCAGTTTTTATAGTTTCTGATGTATTTTAGAATCATAATCCAATTTAATATTCTCAATTTTAGTTTCTGTTGATTGAATATGTTTTTTATTTTTTTCACCTTCCATTAATTTTGGAGCAGTAAAAATCTTTTTATTTATATCATTTAATCCAAATGAATTATTTATTGTTGCAGTTTTAATTAGATTATTATAACCAATTATATTTCCCATTTTTAAAACTAAATCATTAGAAATGATTTATAAATTGGGACCAATACAATAATTTAATCTAATATGTGATTTATCTAAATAATTTTGGTACCTAACTATATTTTCTGGAATCGATCTATTTTTATCATTATGAATGGAATCTTTAAATAATACTTTGAATTGTTTTTGTGTATCAAATGAAGTATTATCATTTCCAACTATTGGTGATCTTGTTTCAACCTGTGCACCTAGAATACAAATTAAATAAGTTCTAATAGATTGATTTATTCTTTGTATACCTGATTTAGTGAACCTTCACTTTTTTCTAAAATGAAATTAATCCAACCATTATTATTATCAATCTTTCTAATTATGATAAGCTCCAATTCTATGCATATAATCAATTCTTTTTATTTCATACTGTTCACCAATACCTTGCGATTTACCATGCGCTCTAAAATCGGAATTAATATTTATATTAAATTCATTACATATTTTATAAAACTTAGATAGATTAATATTATTATCCAATTCTTTAAAATATTAAGATCCGGGCAAAGGACATTCTAATTCATTTTATATAGTTCTGATTTGAAAATATGTGTGAAATCTAAATATTGTATGGATGAATTTTAAATCAGAATAATTCAAATTTTTATCTAAGTTATTTAAATGATTATTCCAACTTATACCACAGCCAGTTGTTGCACAATAAACAGCAAAATTTAATTGATTCTGCCAATATTTCATATTAGATTTTACTTTATATATATGATATTCATCTCGAGTAAAAGTAACTTCATATGTATTAGATATATTTTCCATTTTAGAAATAAAAAACTGTGTTTCAGTAACATAAATTTCTAGATAAATTAATGAATTTAAAACAAAATTTTTATATGTAATATATTTATTAAAATCTATTGCAGGAATATTATATTCAATTGATTTATTATATTGGAAAGCTTTTGGAAACCCAATTTATATAATAAAAAAATTAATAATTTATTAATTCTTTTAATAATTTATCCTGTTCTTCAACTGTTATATTACCATTTAAACTTATTATATAATCTAATGTATCTTTTAATTTATTAATTTCTTTTATATAAGATTTTATTTTTTCTTTATTACTTTTTATATTTAATTTCGAACTTATGCCGGTTAATACACTTGAACTTAATCCTAACACGCCAATTGATATAGTTAAAGGTGTTAATGGACTGAATATTGCTAGAAATGTTATTACAGAACTAATTGTAACCGAACCACTCATAATCAAATAATATATAATTTTAGTTTTTAAATATTTTTTCTTTTTTATCTTTAAGTCCCTTTCAAATTATAATATTTGTTTTTCCAAATATATTTTTAATTTAGTTTTATTTATATCATGAGGAATAATATTAACACCATCAATTTTATCATCCATTTATTTAGCAAAAAGTAATATATAATTAATTAGTAAATTTATATGCTACAAATATAACAATAACTGTTCCACCTAAAATCCATATTATTTCATATTTTTGTTGTTCTTTACTTGGTGTATAATTATCTGATAATTTAGGTTTATATAGATGTAATTTTTTTTATTTGTTACTGTGTTATATAAACTCATTGCATCATCGACTGATTGAAAATCTCTATGAGAAATTTTCAGATCATATGATTCTTTATGGATGTAATCCATATAATTTTGTCTCTTTTCTCTATATTCTTCTGCAGCTTTATTATATTTTTCTAAGGCCAAATTGTCTTTTTTGTTATGATAATGATCCATTTTTATCAATATGCTTAAAGAAATATCCACCACCAGTAAATGCTAAAGCGTTAACAATTGCCGATCCTATAATAGTTATAATTGCAGAAGCCATTTATTTAGCAAAAAAAATATGCATTTATATGGGAGGAATATATTTTTGTTTTTCTAAATAATCAATAGTTAAATTAGATAAAGTTACTGCTAATGTTAATTTTAAGATATCATTTATATCAAATCTATCAACATTAACACTTCCCATTTTGAATACTTTTTTCAATACCATTGAATAACCAACAGTTCCCACTGATAGCAATGCTCCATTATATAAACCAGTTATTATCCACTTATTATCACTCATTTATTTATCAAAAAAATTACTCTTCAAAATATTTAGTTATCTTATTTATGATTAATTCAACATTTATTTCATTACTACTTTTATGATTATCATATATTTCAGTTAATATGTTTTTAATATCATCGATAATTCCATCTTCATTTAATTCGTAATATTTTAAAGGCGTTTTAATTAAATCAATTACTTTTTCTATATTATAATTTTCTTTATTAATCATTGATGCATTATTAAATGATTGACGTTTAATATCAGTAATTACATAATTTAGTTTAATTCTCATTTCTTTACCATGTTTAAAATCAAACCCAAAACATATACTCGGTCCAACAGTTGTATTAATTTATATAGTGAAAAAAATTACTCTCTACATCTTATAACTAATTCATAAATTACAGGGAAATTATTTAAATCAATTGAATATCCATTGTGATTTCTAATTCCTAATCTAAAATTATTAAATTGAGGAATGCATGGTTTGAAATCGCACTCAGCTAAATTATAGTTTATTTGCGTTCCAAATTCTTTAACATTCTTCAATGGTAAAATATTCAATAAACCAGAATAACAAATTGTATCTTTAGTTGCTTCAAATGTCTTTGTAGGGTCAATTAAATTACAATAAATGTAAAAGTGCGTAAAGGGTATTAAGTTTGGTGTAGCATCAGCATTACGTATCCTCACATCTGGGGTTATTCCTAAAATTTTAGCTAAAGGTTAACTAAGATTGATGTTGATCTTCATTTCCTAATTTTATTCTTACTTTATCAGAACTATCACTTTTAATCAGTCTTAATCAAAATCCAGCAGATGCACCCGTTTTCAACGTGCTATTTTATTAATTTCTTGCGCTAATGTTTCTAAATTATATAATCCGGGTTTTAGATAAAGATGAAACCATCTATTTTTATTTCTATCATGAATTAAAAAGACTCTATGATCAATACCTTTATCCGATATATTATAAAATGAGTTACATAAACTTACATTTACTTATTTCAAATCTACACAATTCTTAAATTCTCTATCTAATTGTACTAGTAAATTATGTGATTTATAATTTGTAAGTCTTCTAGAATCAACAAATATTCTATATTCTTTTAATTCTACCATTTATTTTACACATTTTATTCGAAATCTATTTCATGGTGAAATCTATCTGGTAAATATGTTCTGAATTTATATGTTTTTCCCTTTAATCCTTCATATTCTAAGTGGATAACTAATTTATCCCCATATTTGTTAGTAACTGTATCAATATTTGTAATTAGATATTTCTTATGAATTGTTAGTTCTGTTAACTTCTTCAATTTATAATCTACAGATTTAGCATTTGTGATATCTTTTATTCTATCAAGAAATGATTTGTTGTTCTCACTGTGTGCTTGTTTACTCTACATTTTAATAACATATTTTTTATTAAAACTGAATTAACATGTAATAATCCTTTTCATAATCTCATTCTCTTTTGTTTCTTCTCTTTTGAACTTTAAGTATTCATCTAAATTGCAACCATAAGCAACTGTATGAATGCCATCATCTAAAATATATCTTTTATCATCGAAAGGATTTTAACTAACCTTTTCTATCTCTTCAATAAACATCTCCTGATCTTCAGATCTTAAACATTTCATCTTATGTTTTTGCGACAGCGCCACGGCGCTGGAGCATATTAAGTTGATCGAACCACCTGGTGTCTTCCAATACCACCATCTAGTGGGCTCAAATTCAAGTTCAAATATACTTTATTGATACTCATCAAATATACTTAATTGTTACTTTATTCAATACTTTATTGTTCCCAGTACTGCAAATACATCGGATTTCCGCAATTAAGTAGACAGAACACAAATAAAATTAAGAATCTTTTAGTATTCAGAAAACAACGTACATGTTATTTTTCAACTTTAATTAGCAATGAGATAATTTTTTGCGACACTCACGGATGATGCGCATTCCCTTTCTGGATGGCTGATCGGCTCTTCCCTGAAAAATTAATTTCTGAAACGACGTCCCGTAATGATGAATACTATTTTTAGATCCCTTGATTTCAAAATTCAAAAATATAGATTTATATGAACCTTAGGTCTACCCTTGTAATTAACAAATTATTCGAAAGCAAAGATCTTGCATTCGAGTTTATTCATTTTAAGCAGTTTCTTTATTTCAAGCCGCCGAATTGATTGTCTAAATCTCTTTGCTCTTCTCGTCACTTGTATTCAATTAGATTTTCTATTCTCATTCTTCATTTTGTACGTGAATACTATCAACGGTAGCATTTGTTTATTTTCATTTCGTTTTTCATAATGATTTTGTAATGTTTAAATCTTCATTTTATCGCGACGGGTGCTTCCGCTTTTAAACTGTTCGTTTGTTACTTCCGATTTTGTACTCTTCATTAATTTATTCATTCTTTATGACTTCTCTCTCTCCAAAATCGGAATAATTGTATCCTTAGATACAATAGGATCTTGATTTTTAATGACTTTGCAAAACCACCTGTCGCAGTATATTTCCTTTTAGAAATATACCTTGTCTAACGTTTTCATTAAATATACAATTGATGTAATCTTTAAAATGAATATTCTTTTCTACTACACTTTTTGTTATACCTTTCAATTTTTTAGCTTCATGAGTTTTGGTTTTATATGAATACATTTTAGATATAATACCTATAAATTCTATCATTTCCTCACCACCTAATTCATCTTTGAATTTACCTGGCACCTTTTTATTATCATTGCTAAACAATTCATGACCTTTTGGATAGTTACTGAAATCAAAATGATGTTTTAATGTTTTTAAATCATCTGTTATGTTATTAGTTTTTATCTTTAATATGTAACTGTCAGTATCAAAATATAAGATTTCTATATGCTTTTCTCCAAAATGAGGTTGTAATACGTTATAGTAAAATTCATACATTAATAATTTTGATATTTCTAGAACTGATGCACCAACATAAATTGGTTTATTAAATTTCATAGAAGTTCTTCTCATTTTTACTGCAGCTAAATTTTTATCAAATATTCTGTTACCAATAAATTTAGGATATGTTTGTAAATGTCTAATTCTTTTACCATTACTGACTAACTCAATATCATTTCTATTTCTGATATTTTCACAAGTCTTACCATAGAATGCATTATTCATTAACTTGAAGAAATCTTTCTCAAAATCAGTTTTAGCTTTAGTTCTCTGTTTGGTGTTAAAATCTATATATTTTTCTAACCATTTAGATTGACTGAATGAAATATATCTATGTACTTTTTTAGAACCATTCCTTGATTCAAATAAAACTTCAACATTCTATAATGTACTACATAATTATATTCATCTTCCTGAGTTACCATTAACTTTTCTGTATGAATATGATATTCAGGTTTAATTCTTTTTTGGTAATTTGATAATTCTTCATGTGTTACAGTTTTATGTTCGGGACAGTATGCTAGATTTCTAGATTTAAATTGTTTATCTTCAGGGTATTCCAAGTCGACAACAAAGAAGTAGCCAGTATCTGAATCATCTGCAATATCTAGAATTCTTTTCTTACAATCAAATTTATCATTATTTTCATGTTGTAAAACTTCACTTATTTCAAATACTCCATAAGGTTGTGGTTCGATCATTGCCCAACCATATAGATTATTTGCATCTATACATTATAACTTATAACCAGGGTTATCATTTACATTGAAATATCTATCACCTTATACACCCGAAACACCTCCTCTTATAGATTTTTCAAATAATAATAATTGATCTATATTTGTTACCAAATCCATTTTTATTTCTGTAAATTTTAAACCAAAGTCCCGAGTTAAACCTGGGCTAGAATAACAATGACATGGATCAATATTGAAATATTTTGGATTAACATCTCTAAATGATTCCAAATATTCAATGTTCTATAATACACTTCAACTTTAACATATTCATTTTTTAATTCATCATAGAATTGTTCTTTTAATAATTCAGTTATATTGAAATCATTATGCGATTTATAAAAACTATATGGAATTGCTCCTTTATACCTCATTAATTGAAAATCATCATTAATTAGATAGTGTTGCTTTAATATTTTTAATTCATCATCAACTAATGATTTTGATAAATTATCTAATGAACTACCTAAAAATCTATATGAATCTATGAATCTTAGACACCCAAATTGGAAAGATATATAATTCTCAGATGTTTTAGCTAACATTATAAATTTATATGTTGGTATTTTATCTTTTGATCTATTTGAATCTTTCTATTTCATTATTGATTTTTTCTATTTTATGGTACAGTTGCTTGATGAATAAATGTGCATCATACCCTGATAAATAATGAAATATAACTGGAACAATGTTAATTCTCTTAGCTTGGAAGTTACAATTCTCATGTGCTGCGCCTCTAAACTTTCCATTCAAATGATCATGGTCTCTAACTTATTTATAATTAAATATCTTTTCACAATAATAACATTCATCTGCAAACTCAAATTCATTTTTATGTTCTTCTGTCATTATAATTTCTTTATTTTCATTTTAACTTTTCATTAAATTTTATTTCATATTCAATTAATAAGTCACAAAAATGATTGATAACATTTTCATTTCTGTAATGATAATATTCACTTTTGATTAGTTCTGGATAATCAGATTTTATATATAACCCGAAAGCTGCAGCTGATTGATGAATCTTTTTAATAGTATTTGTTATTAGAGGATCTGAATAATCAATTACATCATTTTCAGAATTAGAATTTAATTTCTTTCTTTTATTATATATATCTTATCTATCTTGATCAGTTAATTTAGTGATTCAAAATCTCCATATATTACAAATGGCACTTTATTCTTGTAATTATATTTTTTTAATTCTAATACTTAATCCTTTTCAGCTGGTAAAACTATTTTACAATAATCATGATTTTCACATAATTGTTTATGATTTAATAATGCCCTTTCATTACTGAATTTAGTTATACATTTTCTACATAGATATATTTTATGGTGATCATTTTCTGTTCTAAAAAATAAATCTATTTGTTTAATCCACATATAATGTTTCTCATAATATAATATATCTATAACCCCATTTGAATCATAATCTTTTGATAGTTATGAAGGCTCTAATGTAAAATGTTCAATTTTAATGCCTTTTGTTTTTGGTAATTTGATTAAATCAAACACATTTATCTTTATATTATTATCTCTTTCTATTTTTGGGATATTTTTTATTCTAACAGGATAATTGTCTATCTTACAATTATTTTCAAATGGTTTATAATTTGATACTCTACAAATATTATCAGTTGCAGGATGTAAGCAACTAATTATTGACCATAGAAAACATTTATAATCAGAATTTTGTACATTTATAACAGCATTAGTTTTAAATGGTATTTTAATATAACTTGATCCATTAATATTATCATCTTTATAATATGATAAATTATTTTCATCAATTGGTTTTGATTTAGTTAACTTATTATATTTTGTGTTATAAACACGTAAAGTCATAAATATTATTTCATCAAATATTAAACCAGATCCATCAAAATATTTCTCTTCTATTTTACTTTTTATTTCATTATAACATTTATTTAATCTATCATCTATATGTTGTTTAGATATAATATGTTGTAAATGGGAATTTATATTATATATTGGTTTATCTTCAGATTTTATAAATTTAACTTTAGAAGATAAACTAATTTTAGGGTATTCAACATCAGTAATTATTCTTAGAATACTTTTCATATTTTCTAAATGTTTTTTATTTTCTTCTCATGTTTTGCCTTTATGAAATTTAAATTCAATTGCAGCTGGACCAATATCACTTTTAAATGCTTAAGTTATTTCTATTTCTTTTTTATTATCTAATGAATAAATATAATTTCTTACATCTTCCATGTATGGTCTTTTATTGTTTAATTTATCTTTTATTCTTTTAATTGTCTTCTGTTTCTTATCAATATCTTTATCAAAATATTTTTCACCTAAAATATCATTATTAGGCCAGCCGTAGGCTGAGCCTATTACTATACAAATGGAGCGAATTTAAATGACATGGTTTCCACACAAAAGGCTCTTTTGCTTGCCAAGTGAGGGCATATTCGAACAAATCACGTATTTAAGCGTAATCCATTCTCGGAATCGTAGCGTGCAGAATTTTGAAATAGGGTCTAATAAAGATGTTTTCTGCATTTTTCACGAAAGTTAAATCGGGAAAATTTCAATTTTTATCAGCCAATCAGGAAGTTGTGTCTTCCCTGTGATTGGTTTATCTGAAAATATCAGCAGCTGTTCACGTGAATTATCGCGATTTCATTACTGGCGCTTTTGCGCATGACGTCATGTATCAACAAGCGACAATACTTCCGCGTTCGCTACGTTTTCGCTGATTGGCCCATTTACTGGGAAATTCCACAGAAGCCTAATGTGGTTTGTTACAAGCGCTGTGATTGGCCCGACCCGATTCTGGCATGGCTTTAGCTTAGTGGGTTCGAATCCCTTGACGGGTGAAGATGATGGATCCTATCAATATCTATTGAAACAAATAAGTTTCCCGGTTGGGCAGCCGCGGATATCTACCGGAAGTGTTCCGGTTCGATATTTCGAGGTTTCTTTGAATTTTGGAGTGATATTGAAATCCGGTAAATACCAGCGGTAGATTGTGAAAACCCATTGCATGATATTTGTATTACTTAATCAACGAAAAGCGTCGGGGCCGCGCCTGGAGTTTTCGTGATTCAAGTAGCGCAATAGCCTACTTCTTCGTGTTCGTCCACCTCAATTTTCATTCCGCCGATCTCTGACACGGCTCTGTCCCCGTCGGCGCTGTGATTGCACTTTCGTACCACCAAACTTTTTTATTTCTATATCAGGGAGGTCTGGAGAATAAAAAAGTCAAAATTTGGATATCACATAGGCCTGATTTCATCGAATAAGTCGACCATGGTCGTTACGTTTCCGTACTTATTACCACCTAAAACCGTCTGAACAATTTTGTCACAACCAACATTTCGTTAACAGAAATCAGGTGTTCACGTGAATCCGCGGTATCGTCTACTGTTTTACTTCCGGGTTTTATTTTAAGATTTAAAATTGTATTTCAAGATCGATTTCTATGAAATCTTTAGCTGATTTGGTGTTTGGGAGGAATTTTTATTTGCTCTACAGAAAATTCATCCTTGACAATTGCGCAAGGTTCGCGAAAAAAAGGTTTTACCAAATCGGGTGTATGACCTTGATATGCTAATTAGCCATGTGCCCGAATTGAAAATTCAATCAAATTTTATTCTGCCAAAAAAATGTTAAATACAATTCGCTTTCCGAGAGTTAATGGTATGCTGCATGGAACAAAGTTGTTTTGAGATGGGTCTTGAAGCTATTGAGGTCGAGAGATAACCATCTAGATAGTTCGTGAGAGTTCCAAAGTTTTGAAGACGCTTCAAGGTAATGTCTTGATATTTGTTTTATACGTGTATCTACCCTAGACACATCTTCAGGCCAAAAACTAGCCCTGTCAGATTCAAGATGGCCGACTGGCAGCCATTGTTGTTCGCCAAAATCAGCACTTTTTACACATTTTTGAAGTTTTCGAGGGAAATTTTGAAGACACTTTTATCAATAACCTTGATCATTCGTATATATTTGTATCCCCCGAGGGCCCATCGGCATGAGAAAAATAGAGTCGATCGGACTCAAGATGGCCGTACTGTGACCTTTTTTGTTCCCAAAAATGTCAATTTTGGCCTGAATTCTGAGTACTGTAGCTTTCTAATGGTGCGCCATGTTTCATTGCAATTTGTAATGGGTATTCTTTGGAAAGGGATCTTTTATATCCGAGAGGGTATTTTTGACCAGGCAATTATGACGCACTTGGCAGCCATCTTGGGGTCATCAGTACTCATTCGTAGGTGGAAAAAAAGTTTTTCCACATCATAATTGATACTTAAGCATACTTTGCTACTATAATCAATTGGAAAGTTGTAGCTCATGACATGTTCTATGATCGAGGTGAGTTTCAAGCTCATTGGTTTTTTTTATGGCCACCAGGGGGCGTTGAACAATACAATAACTTAGTATTTCTATATTACATTCGTTCCTGCTGTCTGTGTTAACACACGATTTTACTATGTAAATGATATTGAGCAGGGAGTGTATATTGATAAATATAACCCACAGATTACATCATTTATAAAAAGCAAATCTGACAGGCTGGCCATTGTGCCCCTTGGGGCTCTTGTTGATATTTCTAATATGACTTTTAGATTATAAATGTTCTTTATAATATCTTTTATCACTGAGTGATTGATTACATGTATCACATTTGTATATTTCTTTTTCATTCTTCAATTCTTCTAATATAGTTTCTAATATATCGTCTTTATATTCTAACTTTAATTTATTTTCTAAGTGTGTTTTAGTTTTATTATGTCTTGCTTATTTAGATTTATCTATATCAATTTTACATGTTGAACAGTAGTACTTATTTGCTTCCATTTTAATATCCAATTTTTTATTAAAATTGATTTAAGAAGTTATTAGATTAATATTTTAAGAGTAATAGGGAATATGGGGGTTCAGATTAAAGGTTGGGAGGGCGAATTCTTCGTCACTACCTCCCCGTGCCGGGAGTGGGTAATTTGCGCGCCTGCTGCCTTCCTTGGATGTGGTAGCCGTTTCTCATGCTCCCTCTCCGGAATCGACCTCTCGACCTTTGATCTGAACCCCCATATTCCCTATTACTAACGTTTCATAGGCACGTTCTCTTGAAATGTTATTTATTTATGATCCGTGGTTGCGACATTCACTCGACATGGTAGTAGTTGCTCCTGAAATATAGTAGATGTATTGTGATAAAGGATTGGGCGTCCATTTCGACTTCGTTTGATGCCTTGAGCATATTCTTTCTTTTACCGTCACAAAAACCAATATAAAAATAAAAATGGGATCTTGGCGGTCGCAGACTCGATCGATATCTCTGATGTTTGGTATATATATTCGCTGTAATACGCGCTTTGTGTCTCTACAATGTGGGCGCTAGCGATTCGCGCATCAGGGCGTTATTGGCTAAACTATCATTTGGGCTTGCGTCATAAGCACGTTGCTAGAATCTGTATTTCTTAAACCGGTTTTAGCGTTAGTAATTAGAATATGTGGCTTTCAGATCAGAGGACGAGAGGACGAGACACCACTCATCACCACAAGTAATTTTTTTTCCTAATAAATGGGGGAGAATGAACACCAACTAGAAAACAATAATATCAATAAAAATCAATATTATTGCCCTTATTGTAAAAAATACATCGATACATCTAATAAAACACGACATGAAAAAACTGCAAATCATATAAAAAATGTAATAGATTTTGAAACTCCAGAAAATTCCAATGAAAGAAAAGAACGATTAGAAAATATGAATGTGAATGAAATAAAATGTGAAGTTTGTGATGAATTTATAACAAAAAGGAATTATAATAGACATCTCGAAACAGAAAAACACCATCAAAATTTGAGAAATAATATTTTAGGAATAGATTATTTTGATGATAAACCTCAACAAGTAAAAGAATCAACTTCAAAAACTAAATCCATTTCAAATAAACCTTACATGGAAAATGTTAGAAATTATATTGATTCACTAGAAATAAAAGATACAATTGAAATCTTAGAAACATTACATAGTAAAATTGGTCCTGCAGCTATTATATTTAGATTTTTTAAAGGTACAACAATAGAAGATTATAGTACATTTAATGAAATAATAGAAAAATTACTAGATTTGATAACAGATGTTGAATATCCAAAAATTAGTATCTCTGGGAAAGTAAGTTTTATAAAGTCAGAAGAAAAAATGGATTATAATATTCAAACACACTCTGAAGAAATAATTTCAAAAACACAAATAAAAGAGAAGTTAGAAAAAATATTAAATGAATTTAAACGTCATATTGAAGAAAGATATTTTGAGGGTTCTGGTTTAACATTGAATGAAATTATATATTTAGATTTAAATGTTTATAATACAAAAAGGAATAAAACATCAAAAAGTAATAAAATGTTTAAAAATGATTCAAACTTTACAACAGAAAAGGATATGAAAGCATCAAGTTATATCAAATTACCGTTTACAACAAAAGCAGTAATAAATGTTCAAAATGAAGATAATAAATGTTTTCTATGGTCAATTATTAGTTGTTTACATCCAACACAGGAAAATGTTTGTAGAATAACAGATTATCGGAAATATGAAACATTATATAAAATTGATCAATATCCAGTAACTATAAAAATGATTCCTAAAATAGAAAAAATTAATAATTTAAAAATAAATGTATTCGAATTAATGCAATTACCAAAGACAAAAGGTGAAAATATTAAAGATTATACATTAGAAGCTTTATATTTAACAGAATATTATGATGATGAAAATGCTATAGATTTGTTATATTACAAAAAAGATGAAAATGAACATTGTATGTGGTTAAAACAAATTGATTTATTCTTTAGAACAGAAAGTGATCATCATCGTAAAATTTATCTATGTAGAAAATGTTTATCTAAATTTATGGCTGAGAATACATTATTAAAACATAAAGAATTATGTGATAATAAAGATTTTTGTAAATTAATAATGCCAACAGAAAAAGATTATAAATTGAAATTTACTAATCATAAATTTAAAAATATTGTTCCATTTGTAATTTATGGGGATTTTGAATCGTTGAATAAAGAATTAACTGATCAAGATAGAAAAGAAATATATAACAAAAAGCAATTATTAAAATCAATGGATAAAGGAAGTGAATTAAATGAAGATATAATTCAAGACCCACCAATTATAAATACAATTAAAAAAGTTCATCAAAGAGCTGCTGCTTATGGAATTTACATAAAATCAAATTATGCCGAATTATATGAAAGTCAATATATTTCTTTTAGAGGTGAAAATGTAGTTAATGATTTTTGTGATAAAATGATTGAATTAGAAAGTGATTTTGCAAAATTATTAAACAAAAATAAAAGAATAGTTATGACAAAAGAAGATGAAATTGATTTTAATTATGCAACTCATTGTTGTTATTGTGAAAAACGTTTTTATGCATTTGATAAAAAAGTTAGAGATCATGATCATTTAAATTCAAAATATCGTGGAGCTGCTCATGAAGATTGCAATTTACAAGCTAAGAAAGTTAATTTCGTACCAATATTATTTCATAATTTATCAGGCTATGATACCCATCTATTTATAAAACAATTATCAAAGAAATTGGGTACAATTAATCAAGAAATAGAAGAATATAATGCTATGAATGAAGCAAATGTAAGAAAATATGATTTTAAACTATTAGCTAAAACATCTGAAAATTATATTTCATTTCAATTTGGTTGCATTAGATTTTTAGATTCTTATAGATTTCTAGCAAGTTCATTAGATAATTTATCAAAAAGTTTAGTTGATAATGATTTTATTATAACTCGATATTATTATCCAAATGACCAAGATTTTAAATTATTAAGATATAAAGGCGCAATTCCTTATTCATTTTATAAAACACATGATGATTTTAATGTAACAGAATTATTAAAAGATCAATTTTATGATAAATTAAAAGAGGAGTATGTGAAAGACGAAGTGTTTAATAGAACATTAAATATTTGGAACCATTTTAAGATGAAAAATCATGGTGAATTAGTTGATTTATATTTAAAATCAGATGTTATGATATTGGCTGACATATTTGAAAAATTTAGAGAAGTTAATTTGAATCATTTTAACGTTGATCCTTGTTATTGCTACTCTAGTCCTGGTTTAACCTGGCAATGTGGTTTAAAATATACAAATGTAGAATTAGATTTATTAAAAGAACCAGATATGGTTTTATTATTTGAAAAATCAATTAGAGGTGGAATTAGTGGTGTTATGGGAGATAGGTATTTTAAAGCAAATGATGAATATAAATTATTATATATTGACGCCAATAATTTATATGGTTGGGCAATGATGCAACCTCAACCATATAAAAATTTTATATTAACAGAAGTTGAAAATGGTGATAAAACTGATTGGGAAAGCGCAATTATTAGTTTAAAAGATGAAGCACCAATTGGTTATTTCTTTGTAGTTGATTTAGAATATCCTGAAAATATAAAGTTTAAAACAAGAAACTTACCTTATTGCCCAGAACATTTAACTGTAGATGATAGTTATTTAAGTGAATACCAGAAGAAAATAAAACCGAAAGATCATGTTTTTACAGAAAAATTAATACTTACTCAAAATAATAAATACAATTATATTGTTCATTATAGAATGTTAAAATTTTATCTAAAACAAGGAATGAAATTAAAGAAAGTACATAGATATATTGAATTTAATCAATCGAAGTGGTTAGAAAAATATATAGATTTCAATACTCAACAGAGAACCATATCAAAAACAGATTTTGAAAAAGATTTTTTCAAATTGATGAACAATAGTTTTTATGGAAAAACTTGTGAGAATATTCGTAATAGAAACGACATTGAATTAGTAAATAATTCTGAAAGATTAAGACATTTACAATCAAGTCTTAGACATTTAGGAAATAAAAGATTTGAAGATTATTTAACAGCAGTAAAATTAAAAAGAACGTCCATGAAATTTAACAAACCCATTTTCATTGGTTCAACAGTTTTAGAAATATCAAAATTATTAATGTATGATTTTTATTATAATGTTTTACAACCACTTTTTGGAGAAAAACATATAGAAATATTATATTTTGATTCTGTAACAGCTGACACCCCAATATTATTAAAATACAATAACCAAATATTAATTAGAAGAATTTCAGAAATAATTCCTAATCAAAATAAATCTTATATTTCATATGGTGAAAAAGAACTAATACAAATAAATGGATTAATGGATGTTTGGACAAGAAATGGATGGAAAAAATTAAAGAATATTATTAGACATAAAACAAATAAGAAAATCTATAGAGTTAGAACTAAATTAGGGTTCGTAGATGTTACAGAAGACCATAGTTTAATTAAACGAAATGGTGATGAAATAAAACCAACTGATATAAAAATTGGAGATGAATTATTACATAAAAGATTTTTCCAAAGAATGAATCATATGTCATTTGATGAAATAATTGATAATATTTATAATATAGAACCTGAAACATTAGAAGAAAAAGAATATTTTATCAAAGGATTTTTCATGGGTGATGGTTCAGCAGGTGTGTATAAATATGTTTGGGGTAATAAATATTGTTGGTATTTATGCAATCAAGACTTAAAATTATTAGAAAGAATTAAGAAATTCTGTGAAGAAGTTTATTCACATAAAACATTTAGAATCATGGATGTTATGAAATCATCAGCAGTTTATAGAATACTTGTAAATAATCCTAAAGATTTTGCTATAGAATATAATGATGAATTCTATATTCATGCAATAGTGAAAAGTAATACTTCAACTAAAGAAAAAATAGTACCAGATTATATATTAAATTCAGAATATAATCTTAGAAAATGGTTCTTCATTGGGTTCTACGCAGCCGATGGTACTAAAAAATTTATAAAGGATAAAACGATAACCTTTGCACAGAAAGGAAAAGTTGCTATATCAGGGTTAAATGTGTTATGCAGTTCATTAGGATTTAATATGAATATAGAATTAATTAAATCTAAACCAAATTGTTTTAATTTAAGGCATGTAGAAAAAGAATTAACAGAAGAAGTTAAAGATTTATTTGAAATATATAACCCAACTGACTATGTTTATGATTTATCAACAGATGATGGAACATTCAATTCTGGGTTCCCATTAATCCAAAAAAATACTGACAGTTACATACTAAAAATCAAGACAAATGATATAACAAAAGACTTAAAAACATTAAAACATCATTTTGATTTTAGCAATTATCCTAAAGATCATGAACTATTTAGCAATGATAATAAAAAGATTCCTGGTAAATTTAAAGATGAATTAGAAGGTGATGAAATGATTGAATTTGTTGGGATAAGAAGTAAAATGTATAGTTACAGAACAAAAGATCATGAAGCTAAAAAGTTAAAAGGAATAACAAAACATGTGGTTGATAAACATATAGAATTTCAAGATTATATAAAGTGTTTATATAAATCAATTGTAATGAAAAACAAAATGAATTGTTTAAGATCAGAAGATCATGAGATGTACATTAATGAAGTTGAAAAAACTAGTTTAAATCCATTTGATGATAAAAGGCATATTTTAGATGATGGTATAAAAACATTACCTTATGGTTATTAAAATGGATCTATATCATCAAACTCGAAATCACTATTGGCTTCTTCATTTTCATTTAATTGTTCAGGTTCTTCTTCCATTCCATTTTTCTCATTTAAATAAAGTTCTATCTTGTTCCACATTTCATCTCGCTCTCTTTGTTTCTTTTTGTTTGTTAATTCATCAAATGGAATTATAATATCTAGGTTTAAATAATTTACAATCTTATTTAAAAAGAATTCATAATTTATTGAATCTGTTATTCTATTTTCCAAATAATACATTAATATTTGTTTAAATATTTTTTTTATATTTTCCATATCTTCTGTTAATTTAGGTTTTTCATAATAATCGTTAAATAATAAATATAAATACATTTTCTTTTGTTTTGTGTTAAATGTTGGTGGAATAATTGTTTTTATAATATCTTTTTTAGTTATTTCACCATTTTTATTTTCTATTATTTTCATTTTTTCAAGCCATTGCATATATTCTGGTGTATGATCTTCCATGGAAAATATTTTAAAAATTTCATTAAGATAATTTAATTTTGGATCTATGAGAAAATTTCTAGTTTTTTCTTCACCTAATAAATTCTTTTGCCATCCACATTCAACACAAAATAACACAGTACCTTCTTGCCTTAAAGTCGCATAAATACATTGTGGGCATTTTTGTTTATAATTTCTAGGTAATAGATCTTCATTAAGCTCTTGGTATTTTCTTACGTTTTCTTTATGTTTTATTGTTCTATTATGTAGATTTGAATTACTTGTTGTAATAATCAATTTACAATATTTACAATAATATGTTTTTCTTGTTAATTCATTATATTGTTTTTCTAACTTTTCAACTGTTTCTTTATTATCTGGTAACGTTTTCTCATATTTTATTTTTTCTAATAAATTATTTTTTCTTTCATTGAATTCAGTTTCAAATTTATTAGAAAATTTATCTATATGTGCTTTACGAAATTGATGATTCTCCCAATCTTCTATATTTTCAGGGCTATATTTTATTCGACAAGGCTCACAGAAATGATCTTTTATATTATCCTTATCATAGAATAAGAAAGGTCTTTTCCAAATAACTTCAGGTTCAACTTCAACAGAATTACTATCAACATTAGCCGTTGCGCTATTAATTCTACACTTCTCTGAATGTTTTTTGAAATAATTTCTAGAGAATGTTTTATTACAATTTGGACAGTTTATTTTAGGGGGTTTATAGTTTTCATCATGTTTTTTCATATGTCGAGCCATATTACTTTTTCTTAGAAGTTCACCACAAATTTCGCATGCTATCTTCTCATCCATTTATTAAGGAAAAATTTTATTAAAATTAATTTTTAGTGATGAGCGGTAATTTTTTTATGTTATAAATAATGGTAGAATTAAAAGAATACAGAATATTTATTGATTCTAGAAAACTTACAAATTATAAATCTCATAATTTATTAGTACAATTAGATAGAGAATTTAAGAATTGCGTTGATTTGAAATTAGTAAATATAAGTTTATGTAATTCTTTTTATAATATATCGGATAAAACTTTCGAACATAGAGGTTTTGCAATTCATATGAAAAATAAAAATAAATGGTTTTATCTAATGTTAAAACCAGGATTATATAATTTAGAAACATTAGCCCAAGAAATTAATAAAAGAGCTCGTTTAAAACTTGGAAGTGAATATAAATTTTCAATTAGATTTATAAAAAGTGATAGTTCTGATAAAATTAAAATAAAGTTAGATGATGAAAGCAAACATGCATTTATGGTAAGGAAACCTTTAGCTAAACTGTTAGGAATTAAACCACAAATTGTTACAGGAAACGTAGACGGTAATTCAAATATAATACCTTTTACACATTTTTATATTTATTGCAATTTAATCGATCCTACAAAAACATTTGAAGCAACTAAAGATACAACATGTAATTCTGGTTTACTAAACATTTTACCATTGAAGAATGTTAAACAATTTGGAACGCAAATAAATTATAATTTAACAGAATGTGATTTCAAACCATGCATTCCTCGTTTTAATAATTTTAGATTAGAAATTAGAAATCATAATGGATACTTAATTGATTTAAATAATTTCCCTGTAATTTATGAATTAGTTATAAGATGTAAAGAGTAATTTTTTCATTATATAAATGAATATAACTGTTGGACCGAGTATATGTTTTGGGTTTGATTTTAAACATGGTAAAGAAATGAGAATTAAACTAAATGATGTAATTACTGATATAAAAAGTAAATCATTTAACAATGCGTCAATGATTGATAAAGAAAAGTATAATATAGAAAAAGTAATTGATTTAATTAAATCACCTTTAGAATATTATGAATTAAATGAAGATGGAATTATTGAAGATATCAAAAACATATTATCCAAAATATATGATAATCATAAAACTAGTAATGAAATAAATGTTGAATTAATCATAAATAAGTTAACTAAATATTTTGATGATAGTAATTTTTTTGATTAATAAATGAGTGATAATAAGTGGATAATAACTGGATTATATAATGGCGCCTTACTATCAGTTGGAACTGTTGGTTATTCAATGGTATTAAAAAAAGTATTCAAAATGGGAAGTGTTAATGTTGATAGATTTGATATCAATGATATTTTAAAGTTAACATTAGCAGTTACTTTATCTAATTTAACAATTGATTATTTGGAAAAACAAAAATATATTCCTCCCATATAAATGCATAATTTTTTTGTTAAATAAATGGCTTCTGCAATTATAACTATTATAGGATCAGCAATTGTTAACGCTTTAGCATTTACTGGTGGTGGTTATTTATTTAAACATATTGATAAAAATAGTTCATTAGGAGAACAAAGAAGACATAACTTAGCGTTAGAGAAATACAATAAAGCTGCAGAAGAATATAGAGAAAAGAGACAAAACTATATGGATTACATCAATAAAGAATTATATGATCAGAAGATTTCACATAGAGATTTTCAATCAGTTGATGATGCAATGAGTTTATATAACGCAGTAACCAATAAAGAAAAATTACATCTATACAAACCTAAATTATCAGATTATTATACCCCAAGTAAAGAACAACAGAAATATGAAATAATTTGGATTTTAGGTGGAACAGTTATTGTTATATTTGTTGCTTATAAGTTTACTAATTAGTAATTTTTATTCTAAATAAATGGAAGATAAAGTTGATAGTATTGATATTATTCCTCATGATATAAATAAAACTAAATTAAAAACATATTTAGAAAAACAAATATTAGAATTTGAAAGTGACTTAAAAGTTAAAAAGAAAAAATATTTAAAAAGTAAAATTATATATTATCTTATTATAAGTGGTTCGGTTACAATTAGTTCTGTAATAACATTTTTAGCAATATTCAGTCCATTAACACCTTTAGCTATATCAATTGGTGTATTAGGATTAAGTTCAAGTGTTTTAACCGGTATAAGTTCAAAATTAAATATAAAAAGTAATAAAGTAAAAATTAAAACTAATATAAAAGAAATTAATAAATTAAAGAACACACTAGATTATATAATAAGTTTAAATGGTCATATAACAGTTGAAGAACAAGATAAATTATTAAAAGAATTAATAAATTATTAATTTTTTAATTATATAAATGGTAGATAGTTTTCCAAAAGCTTTCCAATATAATAAATCAATTAAATATAATATTCCAGCAATAGATTTTAATAAAGATATTACATATAGAAATGAAGTTTTAGATTCATTAATTGATTTATATATTTATGTTACTGAAACTAATAATTTTAATGCAAAGATGGAAAATATATTTCATGTATATTTGATTAATTTTAAAAAATTGAAAGATGAAAAACAATGGTTATTAAAATCTAATATGAAGTATTGGCAGAATCAATTAAATTTTGCTGTTTATTGTGCAACAACAGGATGTGGAATTAGTTGGAATGATCATTTAAATAATTCTAAATATAAATTAATTCAAAGTTTATTTAGATTTCATACATACTTTCAAATCAGAATAATATTAAATGAATTAGAGTGCGCTTTACCAGGATCTAGGTATTTCAAAGAATTAGATAATAATATTAATTTATCAAAGTTTTATAAAATTTGCAATGAATTTAATATAGATATAAATAATTCTGATTTTAGAATAAAAATTGGAACAATAAGATCACTTCCTTGCCCTAGAAAGATTGCAGAATATTGTGCACTTCCCATACCATCTAATAGTTTTTATAATATCTATAATAAAAAATTAGGTTATGGTAAAATAGAAACAAAGGATTTAGAAACATTAAATTTCAATAAATTACCAAAATTTTATGATAATTTAAAACAAGAAAACAATAATGGTTGGGTTTATTTTATTTTAGAAAATAGTGAAGGTTTTACTAAATCAGGTATAGAAAGAATAAATCAATCTGTTAGAACTTATTTGATTTGTATTCTAGGATCACAAGTTGAAACAAGATCACCGATAATTGGAAATTTGAATACATCATTCGATACACAAAAACAATTCAAAGTATTATTTGAAGATTCCATACATAATGATAAAAATAGATCGATTCCAGAAAACATTATAAGATATCAAAATTATTTAGATAAATCACATATTAGATTAAATTATTGTATAGGCCCTAATCTATTAATTATTTCTAATGATTTAGTATTGAAGATGGGAAATATAATTGGTTATAATAATCTAATTAAAACTGCAACAATAAATAATTCATTTGGATTGAATGATATAAATAAAAAGATTATCACTGCTCCAAAATTAATGGAAGGTGAAAAAAATAAAAAACATATTCAATCAACAGAAACTAAAACTAAGAATATTAAATTAAATAATGATTCTAAAATAAAAGATTACAATACATCAGAAAATAATAGAACTGATAAAATTCAACATGATATAATTAAACTAAATGATGATAATAAATTCCATGAAAATACTAAATTAGCTATAACTTGTATAGGAATTGTTATAGGAGGAATATTATATTTTAAATTTTAATTTTTTTTATTATATAAATGGATGTAGAAGGTGTAGAAGATATTTGAATGGATCCTTTTGATGAACCTGGTATAACTGATGAACAACCACCTGATTTTGATGAAACAAGTTTTAATGATGGTAATGAACCAGAATATAATAATAATTTGAATATGCCTGATTATATTAAAAATGCTGAATCACAATTAAATCCTGAAAGTTTAGACCCAGATTTAGTAAAACAAGATTTAGATAATTTAAACAAAATACCTAAATTAGAAGATTTAATTGAAAAATCTAATTTTAACATAAATGATGAAGACGTTGCACTTTTAGCAGATCAATTAAAATTTTTAAATAATGGTAAATGTTATTATCGTTTGAAAGGTGATTATTATATTGATATCACTTATAAAAATAATAAAAATAAAATATTATCAGAATCAACTTTAGAAAAATTAAAACCAGATAGAATTAAAATAATAAGTAATAGTAATGAAATAACTGATGTTACACAAAAAGAAATAGATGATAATATAGATGTATTTAAACAAAGAATTAATGAATTATTTGAAATAATCAAAAAGAAATCAGAAACAGAAACAACTTCTGAACAGAATATAACTTCCAAAAATAGTAAACTTAAATCAAATAAAGTTCCAATTGAAAAACTTTTACCGAATGGATTACTTGATGCAACAGATCAAGAATTAGAAGATTTAGATATATTTTCTGATAAAGCAATTAGAGAAATTATTAGTATAAGACTTGCATCTGATAAAATTGCACATAATAAAAGTATAAGAGATTTTAAAATTAGAACTTTAGAAAAAGAATTAACTGATAAAAATAAAGAAATAGAACAACTAAAGTCTGATTTAGATCATCAAGTAATTGATGAAATAGAATATAGGCAAAAAGAATTACGTTTAGAAAAAGAAAAAGATGATTTAGAATATAACGTAGAATTACAAAAAGAAGAAATTAAATTATTGTTAAAATCATATGATTATAATATTAATAGATTAAAAGTTATTTTTAAAGATTTGTTAATTAAACCAAATTCTGAAATATTATTGAAAGATAGAATAAAGTTATTATTTAAATTAGAAGGAATAACAATTCTTTCAATTCTAACAGCTGTAACTATGTTATTTACAACAATTGGTTTAGCAATATCAAATGCTTTGAAATCTACTCCTACTCCCACTCCTAACAAACCAGATAAACCTCCAGGTAATAATTCTATACAAGATAAAGTTAAGGATGGTTTAAAAAAATTAGCAAAATATTTATGGGAACTATCTAAAAAATCTGCTGCAGCATTACCAGGAATTATTGCTTCAATTGTTGGTTTTATATTGAAATCTGCAGGAAACATTATTAACTTTGCTGCTGAACATATTATTTTATTTTTAATTACAGTTGTAAGTGCTATTATTTTTGGTTTAGTAAATATGATATCAAAAAAATAAATAATTAATTTTTTTGTTAAATAAATGAGTGGGAGTTATATAAGTCCTTCGAAGAATCATAGAATATCTAATGCTATTAAAGCAGAAAGATCACATCATATAATTACTCATAACCCTTCTAATATTAATCCTGATGAAACTTTATATGTTAGAATTCCTAGATTAACACAAAATACTTTTTATGTTCCAAACAGTATTTATTTATCAGCTGATATAAAAGTAATCGGTAATAATAATAATTATGTTGTTGATAATGTTGGAAGATATTTGATTAAAAAATTAACAATAAAGATTGGTCCAGAAACAGTTTTCTCATTAGATGATTATAATTTATTTATGCATTATAAAGATTTATGGTTAACTAAAGAAAATAGAAATAATATGATATTTCAAGGAATTCAATCAGAAAACCAAAATAAATTAAGATCAGAAGCTAATAATGCAATATTAACTAATGATGTAGATAAATTGATAAAAAGTATATATGGAAGCAAATATAAAATTCCATTAGACTTTGAATTGATAAATAATAATGCACCTTTATATAAATACGCAATTCAAGAAGATATTATATTTGAGATAACATTTGCTCCTGTAAATGAAATTGTATTATCTAGCGTTAATAAAGATATGAGTTATAAATTATCGAATATATGTTTAGAATATAACACAGTAACTAATGAAAATATTGCTAGCATAATTCAAACTCAATACAATCAAGGATTTTCATTATTATATGATTATATTGATAAATTTAAAACTGTAACTATTAATGCAAATGATGAAATAATTAATGAGAATATTAACTTCCCTAGAAGATCTATTAAAGGTATATTAATATTTTTTACCATTGGAACGTATACTAATGGCGCAATAAATGTTGACAATTATTATAATCCTGAAATAACAAAAGTAGAAATAACTATCGAAGGAATAGCAAATAAAATATTTTGTCAAGGAATGAGAATGATAGATCAATGGGTAGAAATTAAAAAACATTTTATGAATGAAAAAGTAAAATCATCTGAAAATTGTAATATTAATCAAATTGATTATTATACCGGTAATAAATATGCATTATGGTTAGATTTTAGAACAACTGAAGATAATTCATTACATGGTTCTGGAAAAAAACTACAAAACACTAAAGATGGAATACAATTATTCATGAAAAAGAATAAAGGAATCAAAAATTTTAAAATGCACATTTATATTATATCTGACGCACAATTAAATATTGTAAATTCACAATTAGATAGTATTCAATATTAGAAATATAAAGTTAAAATTAAGGATATATAAATGGGTGGTAAAAAAACTCCTAATACTAAAGAACAATATTTAAGAAATTTATATTACAACCCTGAGAGTTCGGTTGCTTATTCTTCTACTAAAAATATATGGCGTAAAGTAAAACAAGATAAATTAGATAAGATAATCCCACAAAATTTAGTTAAATATAAAGATATAAATGAATTTATGTTAGAACAACCAACATATACAACACATAAAAAAATTGTTAGAAAATATAAAACTCGTAAAACTATGGTAAGTTATGTAGATCAACAGTGGCAAGGAGATTTAATTGATATGAAAAATGTTAAGAAAGATAATGATGATTATTGGTGGTTATTGAATATAATTGATATTTTTAGTCGTTATGTATGGAGTTTCCCACTTTATAGAAAAGATGCTGTACAAACATCAAATGTTTTAAGAAAATTTCTTTCGGATGATAAACTAAAACCAGAAAAAATACAATTTGATGATGGAAAAGAATTTGATAATTCACTTGTTCATGAACTCTTAGATAATCATAATATTAAATATTTTTCAACAAAATCAGATAAAAAAGCAGCAGTTGTTGAACGATTTAATAGAACATTAAGAACAAGAATGTGGAAATATTTTACAGCAAATAATACTTTTAAATGGATTGATGTTTTACCAAAATTGATAGAAGGATATAATAATTCTTATCATTCTTCTATTGGAATGAAACCTATTGATGCTAGAAAACCTGAAAATGCTGAAATTGTTTGGAATAATTTATATGGAGCATTTCTTATAGATGATTTTGGTGAACCTAAATTTAAAGTTGGTCAAAATGTTAGAATATCTAAGTATAAAAAGATATTTGACAAAGGATACGATCGAAATTTTACTAGGGAAATATATAAAATAAAAAAGGTAATAACAACAAAACCATATGTCTATAAATTAGAAGATTTAGATGGTGAAGAAGTTGATGGCTACTTTTACGAAGAAGAATTAAGTTTAACTACTGAAAATCTAGAACAAGAATATAAAATTGAAAAAGTATTAAAAACAAAAACTATTAAAAGAAAAAAATATTCTTTAGTAAAATGGGTTGGATGGCCAGATAAATTTAATGAATGGATATTATCAAGTAAAATTAAAAATATATAAATGAATAAGGAATTATTCATATTTGAGCCTCATAATATGTTAATTTCTGGTGTAACAAATTGTGGAAAAACTTATTTTATATTAAATTTATTAGAAACTGTTTACAAAAACTATTTTGATATTATAGTATTATTTTGTCCAACATATGAATTTAATCAAACTTATGATAGAAATATTACTAGGAATAATAAATTTATTATATTAGATCCTAAAACAGTAAAAGAAAATTTAGATAATTGTATAAAAATAGCAATTGATATTTATAAAGGATCAAATACATTATTCATTATAGATGATTGTGCTAATCTACATGATTCAAAAGTTAGAGAAAGTGAGTTATGCTATTTAGCTTTCTCTGGGAGACATTTTGGGATGACAACTTGGGTTTTAAATCAAAAATATAATTCAATTGTTAAAGACTTTAGAGAAAACATTAGATTTCTAGTTTTATTCTACAATAAAGATAGAAAATCAATGAAAAATGCACTTGAGGAAAATGATATTATTCCACATGATTTACATAATGAATATATGGATGAGTTGAAAAATATTAAAAGATCAAAATTACTATTTAGATTACAACACCCATTTAAATATGAATTTATTTAAATTCAATTAGTTTGTTAATCTAGTTGAATTCTAGTTGAATTCTAGTTATTAGTAGTTGTAACAAAAATCAAATAGATTTAACAATATTTTAACTAGCTTGTTAATCTAGTTTAATTCTAGTTACATTCTAGTTGAATTCTAGTTGTTAGTAGTTGGAACAAAAATCAACTACATTTAATAAGAAATAAACAAAAACAACAATATTTCAACTAGCTTGTTAATCTAGTTGAATTCTAGTTACATTCTAGTTGAATTCTAGTTGCAACATCACATAATTAATTTTTTTGTTATATAAATGGGAGGTGAAAAGAAAATAAAATCTAAAAATGGTGATGTTCCAATTGAAAAAACTTTAGATGATTTAGGAATAACAGAAACAAAATTAACTCCAGATGATGGTGCTTTAAATAATGTTACAACAAATAATAATTATGAATATTATCTTTATTGTAAACATCAATTAGAAATATTAATAGCATCTGGAAAATGTAAAAATTTTGTCGGTAAAAATTTAACTTATAATGAATTAGATACAATGAAATCAGATGAAATTATTAGATTATTTAAGATTTATGAAGCCGCGAGAACAGCTAGAATTAATGACGCGATATCAGAAAATGTAGTAAAAGGTTATAGTAAATTATGTAATTATATACTACCAATTGAAAATGAAAATAGATTATATTCCGATTTAAAAAATGACTATTTAGTTATGACTGAATTAAATAAATGGATTGGATATTTATCATTTCAATTAGGTGGATTTATGACATTATTATCAACTGGGGTTATAACATTTTCAAATATTGAAAGTAAAAATATTTCTATAATAAATGAGCGAGGTGGAAGAAGTGAAGGAATTAACTGTGAAGAAAAAACCGAGAACTCAGAAACAAATTGAATGGTCTCGACAATTAGGAATTAAATCACAAGAATATAAAAAAGCTGTAAAAGAAAAAATAAGTAATAAAAATGTTAATAAAAATGGTGAAAATATTGTTATTTCTACTCCTTCTGATAATAGAATATTTGATAAATATTTATATTTTACAGTTGGATTTGTAATTGTATTCATTTTGATTGGGTGTAATTGGTATAAGAAATCAAATAAAATTCATGATATTAGTAATTCTGAACCAACTGCTATCAAAAATGAAAGTACTTCTGAAATTCCAAAATTGATAATAAAAAAAATGGATTAATATTTTAGAAAAAAAGCAAAAAAAATAATTGAATATCACCATGTGGGTGCCATACGGCACCATCTCACTACTTTTGTCTATCACTGTGGAGCAATTAAATTGTCCAGATAAGTCATTTCGGATTCTAGATATTCATTATTTTTATTAATTTATTTTTTTTAAAATTTAATCAACAATTTCTAAATCATGATGACCGTCTTCATTTTTCCCATGATATATTATTTTAAATCCTACTAAATCTTTCAATTCCTCCGTACTCAATGAAACCCATTTATCGGGTAAAAACACTTTAAATTCTCGCGATGTACTAACATTACAGTAGCTTAAATTAGCTGATACTTTCTCTCCATATTTAGTTTTTATCTTTTCTAATTTCAATATTTTATGTTCAATTTCTTTTGTAACATCAACTAACTTTTTTATTTCAAATTGTTTTTTTGCTGGTTTTATTCTGTTATTTATTGTTGCTAAGAATGCTTTTCTATCTCCCATTTATTAGGAAAAAAAATTACTTGTGGTGATGAGTAGGAAAAAAAAAATTACTTGTGGTGATGAGTGGTGTCTCGTCCTCTCGTCCTCTGATCTGAAAGCCACATATTCTAATTACTAGCGTTGTTTACGGAAATGTGTAGCCTATTAGGTGTAGATGCCGGAAATATCAACCAATTTGTTACCCCTTCTATTTCGCGAAAAATTGAACGTTTTTTTCTGACGGCAAAAATGAAGGTGAAGTGATATGATATGGAGAGCGCGTATAATCGACAAACTCCGCAAAAAACATTTAATAATGCCTATGAAACGTTAGTAATAGGGAATATGGGGGTTCAGATTAAAGGTTGGGAGGGCGAATTCATAAAAATGAAAAATAAATTCGAGTGTGCGAGAATTTATTTTTCATTTTTATGAACTCGACCTTTGATCTGAACCCCCATATTCCCTATTACTAACGTTTCATAGGCACGTTCTCTTGAAATGTTATGATGGCGCTAGCGATTCGCGCATCAGGGCGTTATTGGCTAAAATATCATTTGGGCTTGCGTCATAAGCACGTTGCTAGAATCTGTATTTCTTGGCCGGTTTTAGCGTTGTTTACGGAAATGTGTAGCCTATTAGGTGTAGATGCCGGAAATATCAACCAATTTGTTACCCCTTCTATTTCGCGAAAAATTAAACGTTTTTTTCTGACGGCAAAAATGAAGGTGAAGTGATATGGAGACCGCGTATAATCGACAAACTCCGCAAAAAACAATTAAATAATTCTTTAAATGCTCGTGGACGATAGGTTTCGCCCGAGAGGTGGCCGCCCAATTTAATTTAGGGTTACATGGTTCATAGGCACGTCAAGTTTCATGTATCAACAGAAAGATAAAAATTAGAGGCATTTTATTGCGAAAAGACCGGCAGGTTTTTCGGCCAAGGCTAGGAAAAATTGCAATCAGGGTTAACCTGCTTCATAGGCACGCGTTTAAGTTAGCGGCATCGGGATATTTTTCCTTCATCAGTTATTTCCGTGATTTTAGAGCCCCGTATCCGCACTTGAACTCGTCAGCATCCGTCGAGGTCGCTGCCCATCGACGTCGATTTTACGAATGGTTATTAGGGTTTCTGCTGCTTTCGCAGAAACCCTCTTGTATTCCTGTTGATTATTATTATTAGTTATGGTCCACTTTCCAGCCAAAAATCTTTCATAAAATGTAACTCCTCTCAGATTCGACTACCAACGGCTTATAAACGTAATTTTAAATTCTGTCAGAAATATAACTCAGCGCCTGACCGTTTCGAATTTGCGTATAGTAATCTATTATGAATTAATCCCGCATAATTACCGGGTTTAAACAGCGACAAGAATAACGCAAAGAATCGTCATCCATTGATAAAAGTGCACCCCGAAAAGCCTAAAATTTACCGCACGACCTTGAGTCAACCGTAAATCACGGAATCGGACTTACAATTAGTCCGGATCCGTCATTTCCCACGAACGGATAACTACAGCCGGTGCGTAATAAGTGTCTTATGAATGAAACATGGCGGATGGTTGAAATCATTTTCGGCTTAAATTTATCGCGAGTTTAAGGACCTTAATAAATTTCACGAAACCATGATCCTTAAAATGAGTCAATTGGTTAATTCTATTCGTAAATCAATTTACGTTGGCTACATTTCCTGAAGATTTCTGGCTCGATTCAACGTAATATGGACAGAAATGGTAGGAATTTTCATACGGAAATTTACTTCCGCGTTCACTCGACGACCCGGATCGATGACAACGACAGCAGTTTTTACGTAATATAAGGTGAGAATCCGTTAACCAGGGAATGATTACACGTGATTTCTTTATAATATTAGTACATATGGTAGCAAATGAGTACTCGGTGAAGCAATCATCATTGTTGGCTAGCTACTTTACCTAGCTTTTTTGGGGGATACACCTAGAATAAGCCCTAAATGTAGTGAATAGAGACAGTGGAAAGCCTAAGTTGTTAGTAAGGGTCTGGTTTACACTTATGTGTATGACTATTTATTTTGATTACTTTCTTTCCAGCTATTATTCGTGGAATGAACTGGTCACTACGGTCTTCAATTCCTTTGCCGATTCTTGCAGCTGGTGGAAATAAATTCAAACCACAGTGTGCAAGTGTACGTTCCAAATGAAGCTTTTTCGTCATTGTCGTAACTTAAGCGCAACTGTCTCATATGCTGTAAGTGCTTGACGTTTTATGTAATTATTTTTTCAGTTGCCATGTTTACAATATTTGGATAAGTAATCAGTTATTATACTTTCACTCCTCTATGATATTATATAACCGAGTAATTATTACATTTCATTGCTTAATTGCAGGTGGAAAGAGGTCAGATGGCATGAAAATCGACTGTGGCTGACTAATTGGTGCGGTTAGATCAGGCGTTGATGTTTCAAAAGGTGTAGCCAAAAAGCTTGTATCATCAGGGAGTAGACAGTTGATTTTGCAGTAATTTTTTCGCCTGGATAAATCAACACGTCATTCAGTTCAAAATCTGTGTTCAGTACTATTTCTTTCAATAAAATGAAAATTTAATTGACTTATTTTTATGTATTCAAGATTGAAATTGAATGGATCTTAAAACCAGAGAAAGCATTCTTCAGAAATTTAGAAAATCCTAGACTAATAATCAAATTCTGTGAAGTCAGTTAAGGTCTTTTGCTCGAATCAAACCGAGGGCTCAGATGGCTAAAATTCAATTCCTCAATGTCCTATAATGCAGAGTATGATAAAGTTTATACACTGAAAAACGTTGGGCTGTGTAAGTGTAATTTGGATAAGTTAGCAATATAATGACCGCCCTTGCCCGCAGCACCTGAGACATGAACAAGGTATACTGTGTTGCTTCGATGCTTTGACAAACGGACTCCTAAGCAAGATGACCTGCCAAATCAAATGTAAATTAAGAAAGAAAACAACACAATTGACCTGTCAATGCCTTGCGTCTTCAAAAAAATTTTCCCGGAAATATTTCTTTTTCTGGCCACCACCTGCCTCGACACGCGGTTCCTGAACTTCGCTGAAAAAGCTGAAACACTGAAAAGCTGAAATAAAAACGCTGAAATTTCAGGGAATTTCCGAAAAACGCCGAAATTTCAGGGAATTCCCGAAAAACGCTGAAATCGTGCTAGGTACCGACAATACACGTTTTGAAATATTTTCCGGGCCGGTGTCCGCTGACGAGTCCTGAACCGTGTTTTATGCTCTACCTTCGGTTACAGAGACATGCCCGAAGGTCGTCGTCATGATCGACTTGATCGATTGCGGATTGCGTGGATTGTTAGATGCGTTTTTTGCCATAGTTTTATGTGCATATACCGGTACGATCTAACAATGAAGTTATCACTTCATTTGAATAAATTCTTAATCACAGTAATATTAATTCACAATATTTTTTCTTATGTTTGGTGATTTCTTGCAACTTATCATTGCCAAGTCTCATACAAGTAGTAGCTGAATGAAAGTACAGTTGAAAGTACAGTTGGGTTATCAGGCTGAAACTGATAACCCAAATTAAGTGCTAGCATGGAACTAATGATTATTTTGATTCTATTTTCGGTGTCATTGAAATTCGTTAATAAAGGTTCAACCGTCATAGTATACTGTACTTAGCATTGCTACAATTGGGTGCCATATTTCTACAATTTCTACAAGGAGGAAGGAATCTTTAAGTGTCTTTGTTCCCGGGTAGGGTACGGGGTAATACCTGGTTTACTTTCTCTTTCGACTTGCCGGAGACTACTATCTGCAATGTATTGCATGCTTTGATGTGTCTGGCTTATAGGAGTCGAACGATATTTTTTTCCCATACACAGGCATGGCTTTAGTGTAGATGAAGGCTAAGCACTGCACATTGTGGATTGACTGGAACTCTTAACTCACAAAATTAAACAAGTCAACAAGAAAGATCCAATAATTGGACATTTGTCTAACTATATTATTTAACAGCTTGAAATAATACATAACACATTCTGCAAGAGTATACAAAGGAAATCAGTTCTTACATTATATCAGAATCAATAGTTCGCTTAACTAGAATTCTGGTTCCATTGCTTCATATTCTAATGAAATCCACTAGTATACCTTAGAATATCGCTTAGCTTAAGACTAAAAATTTGGTACCAGGAAACAGGGAAGAAAAGTGGGTGTACTGTACATCCGCAATTGACTTATTTCTCTCTGGTTGAATCAAGTTATAATTGAAATAGCATTCGAATAGCCATTTTATTTTTAAAAATTGTGTCGTTCAGCTATCCTGCTGCAAATTTCGCAGTTGAAGTTTACTGGTGCCATCTGATTTCTCAGTATCTCAAAAAATTTGCACATTCTAAGCCTGAATCTAAAAATAGAAAAAGGTGCATTTTAGTCGGATATAAAAGAATAGTGGCTAATACACCCTGGACTATATAGCCTATGGGGTGGGCCTAGTTTGAAAGCACTGAGGTCCGAGAGAACAGCACTTAGTAAATAAATACTGAAATTAAACTTACAAAACACCCAGTACTTGAGATGATGTACTTGACAAGAAGTGTCACCAGCTAAGCAAATCAACTTTGTCTATGACTCCTCCTTTTATAGATTCAGTAGTAGTCTAAAAATAAGAATCGGTACATTTTTCTAACAGTTGGTATGTCATTTCTTCAAAAAAACTAATTATTATCACGCCACAGCAAATAAATTATTCACAGTTGTTGAATGGTTAGCCCGATTTAGATTAATTGGTTGACGCTAATCAGTATGACCCATACGTAGGGGCCTACTGCATGCCATTGGCGTCAATCCATTCCATTCCATTCCACAGTGAATTAAAAAGAAATTTAGTTAGATCCCTTTTGTCCAAAAGCTGCATCATTTATATAACTAGCTGTCAAATTTAATTTACCTCCTTCAGAGAATACCATAGTGACATAGTCCGTCGCCCATCAACGTGTTGACAAAAGAAAAGTTGCTCCATGTTTTATACATGAACGTTCAAATAAGATATTTTGCGTCTTGCAGGGAATATTGAGCATAGTGTTTAAGTTGGCTTGCACGGTTTGTGAATGGGTTTTCCTCATTATGCTGCCTGTATGCATTAAAAATCCGGATTTCAAGCGAATTAATTTGTCCAACAAGTGGCCCTCTAAAAGTATACTCCACACATACTGTCCATGCGTGTCTCTGTAACCGAAGGTAGAGACTAAAACACGGTTCAGGACTCGGCAGCGGACACCGGCCCGGAAAATATTTCAAAACGTGTATTGTTGGTACCTAGCACGATTTCAGCGTTTTTCGGGAATTCCCTGAAATTTCGGCGTTTTTCGGAAATTCCCTGAAATTTCAGCGTTTTTATTTCAGCGTTTCAGTGATTCAGCTTTTTCAGCGAAGTTCAGGAACCGCTCGACACGCGACGTTTAAGTTGATACAACTGCCACCGGGGGACCATATCTTCGGTATCCCCAAAGCCATTTTGATTAGACTTGGTACATCAGTACTTTTTACATGGTAGCCCTTTTGGATCCACTTAATCCAGCATATTGTTGACCCAGGTTGCGCTTCTTGGAAATAGTCCTATGTTATGGACGGATTTGAATAATTTCGATGAAATCTTTTTTTACGCTTCCCATTGCGACATATGAACCAGTTAGGCAGACACCCGTTATCGCTGCTATGCAGCTATATTTGAATTTGTTTTTTAAATACAATTACAATTATCTCACGTTTGTTCAATGTTGATTTTATTTTTCTAATTTTCCAATCTTAGTTTATATAATCTTAATGGGCCTATGAAATATCATTGTACCCTTCACAAAGTATAAACACCCTAGTAATAAATCGTTGGTTTGTGTGAATGAAAAATTAGACAGGGGGCAACACTAGACGGTTTTAATCGGACAATGATTCGTTAAGGCAGGTGGCAGCACTAGACGGCTGCTATATATATATATATATATGTATGTATGTATGTATGTATGTATGTATGTATGTATGTATGTATGTATGTATGTATGTATGTATGTATGTATGTATGTATGTATGTATGTATGTATGTATGTATGTATGTATGTATGTATGTATGTATGTATGTATGTATGTATGTATGTATGTATGTATGTATGTATGTATGTATGTATGTATGTATGTATGTATGTATGTATGTATGTATGTATGTATGTATGTATGTATGTATGTATGTATGTATGTATGTATGTATGTATGTATGTATGTATGTATGTATGTATGTATGTATGTATGTATGTATGTATGTATGTATGTATGTATGTATGTATGTATGTATGTATGTATGTATGTATGTATGTATGTATGTATGTATGTATGTATGTATGTATGTATGTATGTATGTATGTATGTATGTATGTATGTATGTATGTATGTATGTATGTATGTATGTATGTATGTATGTATGTATGTATGTATGTATGTATGTATGTATGTATGTATGTATGTATGTATGTATGTATGTATGTATGTATGTATGTATGTATGTATGTATGTATGTATGTATGTATGTATGTATGTATGTATGTATGTATGTATGTATGTATGTATGTATGTATGTATGTATGTATGTATGTATGTATGTATGTATGTATGTATGTATGTATGTATGTATGTATGTATGTATGTATGTATGTATGTATGTATGTATGTATGTATGTATGTATGTATGTATGTATGTATGTATGTATGTATGTATGTATGTATGTATGTATGTATGTATGTATGTATGTATGTATGTATGTATGTATGTATGTATGTATGTATGTATGTATGTATGTATGTATGTATGTATGTATGTATGTATGTATGTATGTATGTATGTATGTATGTATGTATGTATGTATGTATGTATGTATGTATGTATGTATGTATGTATGTATGTATGTATGTATGTATGTATGTATGTATGTATGTATGTATGTATGTATGTATGTATGTATGTATGTATGTATGTATGTATGTATGTATGTATGTATGTATGTATGTATGTATGTATGTATGTATGTATGTATGTATGTATGTATGTATGTATGTATGTATGTATGTATGTATGTATGTATGTATGTATGTATATATATATATATATATATATATATATATATATAATATATATATAAATCAAAATTCGGTTCGTGTCGCTCTGAAACTCGATGAAATTTCCCAATTTTTGGTGTACGAATACAGCTCGATAGATCGATAGATTTTTTTTCTAACTGACAGCATAAATACATACAATAAACGCCGGAGTGCTCATTTTTACCCGATTTTCGTCATTTGATTTTTTTTCGAGGTGCGCGTTGACGCACACTCTCGTTTCATTTTTGAATGACCTTAATAACTCGATTGTAGCGTCCACTCGTGCGGTACGCATTTGTTGTTGCCCTACATATGACCTAGACGTATTTTGATAAACGATTGGACGCCTCTTTCGTCTTCATTTAATGCCTTGACCATCTTCGTCATTTTTCTCTTACGCATACTAACCGATATAAAAATGAACTAAGGGTCCAGGGACACCATGCCCACTTGGAAGTGGTTTCCAATGCTCAACAATCTAACGATTTCAATATTCAACGCCCCTGGTGACCATATACAAAAACCGATGACCTTGAAACTCACTACAATCATAGAACATGTCAGCAGCTACGATTTTGTAATTGATCATGGTAACAAAATACGCCTAGGTACCAATCTAATAAGGAAATACTAAGTTATTCTACTATTCAACGCCCCCTGGTGACCATATAGAATAACAAATGTCCTTAAAACTCACCACAATCATAGACAATGTCATGAGCTACAACTTTGCAATTGATTGTGGTAACAAAATATGCTTAGGTATCAATATAATGTGGAGACACTTTTTCCCACCTACGAATGAGTACTGATGATACCAAGATGGCCGCCAATTTCGTCATAATTGGCCGATCACAAATACCTGGCTCAGGTATAAAATATCCCTTTCCAAAGAATACCCATCACACATTGCAATGAGAAATGGCAAACCAGTAGGAAGCTACAAGACTCAGAATTTGAGCCAAAATTGACATTTTTGGGCACTAAAAAGGTCATAGGACGGCCATCTTGAGTCCGATCGACCCAATTGTTCTTGAGATGATCGGCCCTTGGAAGATTCAAATATATACAAAAGATCAAGGTAATTGATTTAAGCGTCTTCACAATTTCCCTCAAAATGTTTAAAAAGTGCTGATTTTGACGAACAACCATGGCTGCCAGTCGGCCATCTTGATTCTGACAGGGCAAGTTTTTCTTGATTCTGACAGGGCCAGTTTTTGGGCTGAAGATGTGTCTAGGGTAGATACATGTATAAACCAAATATCAAGACATTACCTTGAAGCGTCTTCAAAACTTCCCAAAATAACTGGATCCCGTCTACGGACGGACTGACGACGGACGAAAAGTGAACGCAATAGCCCGCTGGTCCTTAAGTCCCAAGTGGGCTTAAAATGGGAACTCGTCAGTCTCAGTTTCGATTAATATCTTTTTATACACGAACGTTCGTGGAATTTTGGACCTGGTGGTGGTGGTGGTGGTGGTGGTGGTGGTGGTGGTGGTGGTGGTGGTGGTGGTGGTGATGATGATGATGATGATGATGATGATGATGATGATGATGATGATGATGATGATCATCATCATCATCGCCCTTATAATTTCGCAAGCGACTTTTTAGGTAAATTCCTTGTTTCTGAGCCGAAATGATCGCCCTTATAATTTCGCAAGCGACTTTTTAGGTAAATTCCTAGTTTCTGAGCTGAAATTATCGCCCTTTTAATTTCGCAAGCGACTTTTAGGTAAATTCCGAGTTTCTGAGCCGAAATTATCGCCCTTTTCATTTCGCAAGTGATTCTGTAGGTAAATTACGAGTTTCTGAGCTGAAATGATCACTCTTTTAATCTCGGAAGAGACTTTTTATGTATTTTCCGAGTTTTTGAGCCGAAATCATCGCCCTTTTAATTTCGCAAGTGATTTTGTAGGTTAATTTCGAGTTTCTGAGCAGAAATGATCGCTCTTTTAATCTCGGAAGTGACTTTGTAGCTAAATTCCGAGTTTCTGACCTGAAATCATCGCCCTTTTAATTTCGCAAGTGACTTTTTAGGTATTTTCCGAGTTTTTGAGCTGAAATCATCGCCCTTTTAATTTCGCAAGTGACTTTTTAGGTAAATTCCGAGTTTCTGACCTGAAATCATCGCCCTTTTAATTCCGCAAACGACTTTTTAGGTAAATTCCGAGTTTCCGAGCCGAAATCATCGCCCTTTTAATTTCGCAAGCGACTTTTAGGTAAATTCCGAGTTTCTGAGCCGAAATTATCGCCCTTTTAATTTCGCAAGTGATTCTGTAGGTAAATTCCGAGTTTCTGAGCTGAAATGATGGCTCTTTTAATCTCGGAAGAGACTTTTTATGTATTTTCCGAGTTTTTGGGCCGAAATCATCGCCCTTTTAATTTCGCAAGCGATTTTGTAGGTAAATTCCGAGTTTCTGAGCCGAAATCATCGCCCTTTTAATTTCGCAAGCGACTTTTTAGGTAAATTCCTAGTTTCTGAGCCGAAATGATCGCCCTTTTAATTTCGCAAGCGACTTTTTAGGTAAATTCAAGATTCTGAGCCGAAATGATCGCCCTTTTAATTTCGCAAGCGACTTTTAGGTAAATTCCGAGTTACTGAGCCGAAATCATCGCCCTTTTAATTTCGCAGTGACAACCGGGATCACACACAACTCACCAGAACAACAATGGATTCTTTTCAAGAGAGCGATGTCACAACGCTACATTTCTGAAGTGAAATCATCGCATTTCACAAGTGATTTAGGTAAATTCTGAGTTTCTGAGCTGAAATCATCTTTTTTTAATTTCGCAACTGACTTTTTAGGTAAATTCCGAGTTACTGTGAGCTGAAATCATTGCCCTTTTAATTTTAATTAAGTGATTTTGTTAGGTACATTCTGAGTTTCTGAGTTAATCATCGCCCTTTTTTCACGAGTGTTTGTGTAAATTTAGAGTCTCTGAGCTGGACATCACTAGTTTAATTTCACATTAAGGGATTATTGGTAACTTTCGACTCGAGATCTAGAATCATTATAGTTAGTGATTAGTTTGATCGTGCCACCTTTGAAATCTTCAATTTATAATAGTTTGAATACGGGGTGATTGCCACTTGGGTTGTGACAACAATATGTTTCCATGCCTACGTACCAAACTTCAGTTGGCAGGCATGGAGACATATTGTTAAACTTTCAAATCATGGAGTCACTTCTCTTCATTCTCTCAAGTCAGGTTGAAATAGACATTAGTGTGTTTCTCCATGGTTATGATCGGCCACTTGTAAAGTACATGTAAATCTCTCGTAAAAACGCCTACCATGACGGGAAAAAGATAGAGACCGGTAACCAGTCTAACTTTCTAGTTGATATAAATTGATAATTCAGATAGCCGAAACGAACTTTGTTAAGGCGATCATTAGCCATCCGATCCACTCGCTGCACGTGAATTAATCGGAGCCAACCTCTACTATGTCAGTTTTAGTGTTTTACTGTTCAGTCAATTTTTTCGTACAATTTGTCAAATTTTCATGAAAATGGGTGCGTTTATAAGTAGTGATAATGCCGGTGTTGAAGAAGTGAACATCCCTAATGTAAATGCTTACAGATATCCTCCCAAATGTGGTGAGTACAGTATTAGGCCTAAAATACACTCATATTCATAAACGATTGATTATTATTATGATAGGTATGTTCATGTCCGCGCGGGGCGCCACTATCGATTGTTAATGGGAGGGCGCCTGGGGATTTAGAGGGTAATTATACATTCAAAGAAGACAGTGTAATTGATTACTTTGTTTGCTCAGTAGACGTGTTTGTATCAATCGGCCAGTTAAGTGTCGACACTTTTAATCCTTTATTTTCAGATGGTCACCATCTTGTGATGATTGAATTGAATAATAAAAGTTGCCCAGCCAATAGAGTTACTGATACAATACCTAGGCACAAACCTATCAAATCTATTAAATGGCAAAGAGACAAATCTCAACAATATAGAACGCTAATTAACAATGCGGAATTGACCGAGCTTAATAGAAATTTAACTAATGTAAATCCCACAACTATTAACAAAAATTCAGTCGATGACTTGACAAACAAACTTTCGAATATAATGGTCACAGCTGCAGATTCCTGCGGTATGTCCAGATTAAGTTGGCCTAGAAAAGTAACCACTAAAGGGAAACATAAATGGTATGATAATGAATGTAAGAGACTAAAAACGATATTTGATAGTCGTAGGAACAAATATAGATATAGGCCTAACAAAGTGGATACGAATTTAAATGATATGAAAATTGCTGGCAAAAACTATAAAAAAGCTATGTTTGAACGTCAAAAATCCGCCGAGACTACATTTATTAATGAACTAAGATCCTGTGAATCAAAAGATCCAAAACAATTCTGGAAATTGATAAATTCGCACAGCAATTCTAACATTCCAACTGACACTGTCACCCTTACATCCAATGACTTTTTTGATCACTTCGCTGACCTAAACGCTCACGATGAGACTGAAGTTTTTGATACGGAAACAGATCTACTTTTAGACGATATAGATGACTCTATGCTTAATGCTGAAATAACTATGCTAGAATTAAATAAAGCCATTTCTTCCTTAAAAAACAACAAAGCTACCGGTATGGATCTAATTTGTAATGAAATGATAAAAAATTCCGATGATAACTTACGCTCATCCTTTCTTCAACTCTTTAATCTATTGTTGACATCAGTTGACATTTTTAAACGTAATCTTAAGACATACCTTTTTAGCCAAACCTACTCTTAAAACCTACTATGTATTGTTTTATTATGCATGTATACCCAACTTATGTAATTTTAACAATTTTCTGTGTATTTTGTATTGTGTTTTACATTGTGAAGCGCAGCGATTATTTCTTAGATCTGCGCTATATAAGAAAATATATTATTATTATTAATATTGTATTGATGAGTGGCATTATCCCAGAAAGCTGGACTATAGGCTCTATTAAACCGATATTTAAGAATAAAGGCAATATTAATTGTACGGATAATTATAGAGGTATAACGCTAGTTAGTTGTTTAGGCAAACTTTTTACAAATATCCTTAATAATAGATTAACATGTTTTATGAAGGTAAATCAACTTTTAAGTGAAAATCAAGCAGGTTTTAGAGCGGGGTATTCTACTACCGATCATCTATTCACATTTAAATCTATTGTTGAGCTATACCTTAATCAAGGTAGACGTCTTTTCTGTTGCTTCGTAGACTTCCGCAAGGCCTTTGACTCAATATGGAGAATTGCTTTATGGAAAAAGATGATGGCTTTAGGTATAAAAGGTCTCTTTTTAACACCGTTCACAACCTCTATTTGAATTCCAAATCTTGTGTATCGTTTAAAGGTGATACTTCAAATTTTTTCCCTTCAAACATCGGAGTAAGACAGGGTGAAAGTCTTTCTCCCCTGTTATTCGCTATTTTCCTTAACGATATTGATAAATTCTTCAACGATAACCATAGTAACTCACTCACCTTTATTAGCAACCTATACAAAAAAAGTTTTGAAGAAGAAATTGAGGTATTACTGAAATTATTTGTATTATTATATGCAGACGACACAATTTTATTTGCAGAATCAGAATCTGAATTACAAAACAATTTAAATATACTATATGATTATTGCCAAGTAAACAAGTTATTTGTTAACATTGATAAAACGAAAATAATGATTTTCGCAAGATCGAAGCAAAGATTAAAAACCTTCTCGATTTTCTATTCGGTGATGAGACATTGGAAAGAGTAGATGAGTACAATTATCTTGGAATTTTGTTTAATTGGGATGGAAAATTTACAAAAGCGAAAAAAGCAATTCACGACAAAGCTGTTCGAGCAATGTTTGCTATTATTCAAAAAGGCAGAAGATGTAATCTTCCTCCAGACTTACTTTTTAAATTATTTGATTGTTGTGTGGCACCAATTCTATTGTACGGGTGTGAAATATGGGGGCCATGAAAATATCGATATACTAGAAAAAGTCCACACAAGGTTTTGTAAATTAGTTCTAAAAGTACCAAAATTCTGCCATAATACTATGATATATGGCGAGACTGGCAGATTACCTTTATCGACTACTATTAAACTTAGAATGATTAAATATTGGAACAAAACTTTGAATGCTAACAAGTCAAAGCTGAATCTAGTAATGTATAATATTTTGTACGACTTATACAGAAAAGATTTATATGTATCTGATTGGATTTGCCAAATTAAGGAAATTATACAAAACTGTGGGCTGAACTTTGTGTGGCAAGACCAGGTAATCGATCTACGGTCGATAAATATCATAAAACAATCTCTAAAAGATAGATACATTCAGACATGGAGGGAAAAATTGCAAAATAGTGACATATGCGTAAATTATAGAATCTTTAAACTTAAATATGATTATGAAAACTATTTATCCGTTGTACCAATTCACCTCATGTATAGTCTCGCTGAATTTCGGATCGGTAGCCGTAAATTAGATGCAAACAAACTTAGCAATGTAAATATTGATAGAAACGAACGTATTTGTACATATTGTAGTCTTAACAAAATCGGTGATGAATTCCATTTTCTTTTTGAGTGTTCCAAACTATACAATATACGAAGAGTTTTCTTAACACCTTTTTATGTAAATAGACCAAACACTTTTAAAATGTCACAATTATTTAATGCTGTAAATAACAATATATTAATTAAACTCGCTAGATTTGTAAATGCTGGTCTCAAGCTACTTAAGTAAAATTCATGTATACATATCTGTTATCTCTATTATTATTCTATTCTATGTGTATCTCTGTTTTCTTGTTTTTAAGTTTTGTAAATTATAAATTTTATTGTACAAATTCTTGTAACCTCTATGTACCAATGTTTGGTTAGAGCGAAATAAATAAACCTAAACCTAAACCTAAACGACCATTATTGATTAGGAAAAGTGTGATGCGCGTTTTTACTACGCGTTTTGACATCGCGTAGTAAAATCATTCATAAAACCTGTCTATCAATGCAAATGAGCTGAAATCTTTTGGAATCAACCAATAAGATCGATCTTTATCACTTGGGGGTTGGTTTAGTGTATAAATCCGCATTTTAGACGAAGAAAATAGAAATCGAAATATACCCTTTTTCAAGTGCAAAATTCGTCAGCTTAGGACCCGGAATAAGCAACGAATCATCAGGAATCGGAAGGTTTAGGATCTTAAAATTTAAATACTGAAGACCGCATGATTTTATTTCGTGTCGGGGCCGAGCGATCGCTGCCGGAAAATTCAATGTCTAAGTTTTGCGTTGAAGCGAGCGATACAAAATGGCGGCCGGCACTTGTTATTGAATGACGACGCGCCGCGCTGCTCGTGATGAGATCAATATTCAACAATTATTCATCGGTCTAGCGGTGAATTATTGTATTTATTTTCCGATTCATAATTATTCATCACTATATTTTTTTTTGCACGCTGATCGCCACTACGCTCCCGTCGGTGAAGCGGCTGTTGAAAGAGGGAGGCATCTAATGGGATAAATTGAGGCTTGTGATGGGCAAAAATAGAGGCGCGTGATGGGACAATGAGGCTCCCGAGGGGATTTTCCAAAAGCAGCAAAATTGAAATATATATAAAAAATTGTTGAAATTTAGCTCAAAACAAAACAAATGGATTATTATTTGGTTATTATTAGTAGTATTATTAATATTGCTTGGGTTATTTTTCTAAACTGATTGATTTTATTATGATATCATGAATATATTTCAAATTTTAGCGTTTTGAGCTAGGCCAAGCCTAATTTTCTGCTTTTCTTAACTAGAATCCATTTAGCAAATAATATATAAAATTGGTATATTTAAATCAATTTGCAATAGGAGCCTATAGCTATAGACCTAACTGACAGGCCTTGATAATCATGTTTATTCATTTCAAAAATTATGTAGTGAAAAAAATAATTTCATCTGAAATCATATCAATATTTCTCAATATTTCACATTTTTTCTTGCCGTTACCATGGAAACCTAATAATAATAATCTATATAATAATAGATATTCCTAGATAAACTTAGGGCAAACATTAACTATTGATAACTAGTTATTCTATCCCCTTTCTACATCATAACTTTTGATCTAACATCGATATTTTCATTATTTTACCATTTTTCGGCTGGTTTCCATGGAAACCATAGGCATTTGGAATCAGATAAAAATTTTGGGTCTTTCAACTGTCACCTGAAAGTGCTATGAGTGTATTGCTCTTTAAATTTCTAGTCTATCACTTTTAGTTTAAGAGATATTGAAGTTTGTTTACATGAAATATTGCCTTCTTAGATCACAGTTTTTGTGTATAGAAACATGAAGACACTTTTCGCTCAAATTTTCAAACTTTAATTTGCGATATCTCTAAAACTACTGAAGATAATTCAAAAATTTAAAAAGCACATTGTTATTTGAGCCCTCCCCATTCCAACAAGCTTTCTTTCAGTAAGATTGGAGCTATTTGAATTTTTTATGGATATAGCTAATTATGATTGACGTCGAATGCCTTGCTACCCACCCGGGATCCCTACCGAACACAGGCCAGGGGCTTGTCTATCTGAATACCAGGCTTGTTACGGTTCCCTACAACGTCTGACGCTAAAGTTTCATATCAGTGTTCTCCATTAGGGTTTTTAAGGGGCCGCCCGCCCCTTTAATTTTCATGTCCGCCCCTGTAAAGATCGTCCGCCCCTATGAAAAGATTAGCCGCCCCTGTAGCCGACATAGTTTGAAAATCCGTCAGTGACGATCTTTGGTCTGATATCACCATAGATAAATGATCAGATAGCATTAAACATTACTGGTATGTCGATAATTGTATAAATAATGTGCCAGACAAACGCTTCATGCCATAAAAACTTATTTCATACGTCAATAATTGTAGAAATGGCTCACACGCGGCGCCGCTCAGGTCAGGCCTATAAATATCCTGGGATTTCCCGACATGTTAAAAATAAAAAAAATCAATGCGTGCGAAGGTCATGACAGATAAACACTGCTGCATTCAGCCGCTGATTTAACGAAACAGTGGCCTCAATTTTTCAAGTCTCAATGCCCATAGAAAAACTTTTATTAAGATTTCCAAATTTTTTATCAAACATTAGGTTACCAAATGGAAATAAATAAAGGCTTGCTGAGCTTTATTGACAAATCTAGTTAGGCCTATATGAATGGAAGAACATCGAACTATTTTATGCACGTAGGACTACCAATCTCCTTCAGAAAAGTGCTTCAAGCAAACTGCCGATGATCGCTTTCTAGGCTATTACCGAAATTACCGAATTTAAACTAATTGATTATGACCCCAAATGCTGGGAAAACGCATCTGAGCACCTACAAATAGAAAATTTATGTAAAATATGACTCCAGCAGGCATCTGTTACTGATATAATATGATTTCAATTGTTAAAATCGATAAGGAATAAATAAATATGTTATATCTCATTTCATCTCGGTTGATCTCGGTTCACCTCGGTAATAAGGATAACCGATTTACACCCCTCATGCACCACAAAAAGCCGCCATATTTGTTATGTTGCTTCACTTCAACTATTTTTTGAGGCGACTAGTCAAAAGTTTTGAGCTACTACGATCGTCAAAAGCTACTAAGGATTACAAATTTATGCACAAACAATAGTTTGCCTAACTTCCGTCTGATTACAGAACAGTCAGTTTGAGGTAAGTTGATGGTGTTTTAAGGGGTGAAATAGACGCTCAAAGCCTCGTCCCTCGAAAATTAACCTTATATGAGCACTTTTGCCCTAGACGTTGTTTGTAGAGCGACGGCTAGGTACTAGACTTGGGCTTGTCAAAATTTGATGGAGGGTGGATGACACCAGTCACCCTATATAGAAAGAGAAGGGAGCTAACTAAATTGACTATCTGTACATTACCTTTCCAATTCTATCGACTCATTTCCCGAATTTTCAATCGCTTTATATGAAATCAGGGTTTCGTTGGGTATGTTCATGTCCACGCGGGGCACCACTATCGATTGTGACGACCATTATTGATTAGGAAAAATGTGATGCGCGCTTTTTTCACACGTTACCTCGTAAAATTATTCATAAAACCTGTCTATCAATGCAAATGAGCTAAAATCTTATGGAATCAACCAATAAGACCAATCTTTATCACTTGGGGGTTGGTTTAGTGTATAAATCCGCATTTTTGTCGAATAAAATAGAAATCGAAAAATACCCTTTTTCAAGGACAAAATTCGTCAGCTTAGGACCTGGAATAAGTGACGAATCATCAGGAATCGGAAGGTTTAGGATCTTAAAATTCAAATACTGAAGACCGCATGATATTATTTCGTGTCGGGGTAGTCTGAATACCAGTCGTTGTTACGATTCCCTACAACGTCTGACCACAGGCACTCGCCGATGGGCTTGGGATACAGTTGCTGGGGTTTTTGATAGTGTATCTGTGTTTTGAGTGGTTATTCTGCAATAAATCCGAGAAGAAATGTCTTGGTACTGATACGTTTAAAAAGATATTGGCCGCTGGCTCCACACACGGCGACCTCACAAAACACTAACAAACTTCGTTTTTCAATCTAAAATTAAAACTTTTATTTTATATGACACTTACTAGTGATATGACAGTTATATATCCTATTATTCCATCCAATTGTGAGACACTATCAATTTGTGAAACGTCTTTAGTAATATGAAAGAAAAGGTAGTTGACGAAGCGTGAGCGTATAGGAAAAACTTTACAGGCGTTGAGACGGCTACACTAGGTCACACGGGCACCTGCTACAAGTATTCCCCTTCTATATTCAAATAAAGCGGGATTTCGTTATGATGTCACTCAGCGGAAATGACGTTCGGTGACCAAGTGTTGCCGTCTCAACGCCTGTAGAGTTTTTCCTATACACTCACGCTTCGTCAACTACCTTTTCTTTTATATTACTAAAGACGTTTCACAAATTGATAGTGTCTCACCATTGGATGGAATAATAGGATATATAACTGTCATATCACTAGTAAATGTCATATAAAATAGAAGTTTTGATTTTAGATTGAAAAACGAAGTTTGTTCAGTATTTTGTGAGGTCGCCGTTTGTGGAGCCAGCGGCCATTATCTTTCTAAATGTATCAGTACCAAGACGTTTTTTCTAGGATTTATTGCAGAGTAACGAATGAAAACACAAATACACTATCAAAAACCCCAGCAACTGTATCCCAAGCCCATCGGCGAGTGCCTGTGGTCTGATGCTAAAGTATCATATAGATAGGGAGTTCAGTACAACATTCTAAGTCGTGATTCAGCAGCGAATTCACCGTATTTTGTCTTTGTTTAATCGTAATTATCTCCCCTCAAACATAAAAATTTTACAAAAAAATACAGGTTCAGAATCTTCTAAATCTTGCCTTTTGTCTTACATACTATCAGTTTTGGGTTAGTTGTTTATTTTGCGAATTTTCTTTGACGTGAAAGCGCGGATGGCGTGAATTGGCGGCACGCCAATTTCATTCCTCGAATTCCGCATTTGTAGGCCTATTTTGTTTGTTTACTGCCAAGGGCGAAACGAACTCTGACCTAGGAAAAGTGCGAATGGGCAGACGCAGAATGTTCTCAGGGACACCGTAGATTTTGCCTCGTACTCGTACGAGTCGTCTGCAGCTAGAAATTTTGAAATTCTACCGTCCTTGGAAAGGTAGGCCTAATCCTCTCGCTTCGGCGCTAATCTCTTCTTGTGGCAGTCACAATCTGATAGACATGAATGTCATCTATCAGCCAATATAAAAATATCGGTCGGTTAAGTCGGGAAAGTATTGTAATTTTGCTGTTTTGTTCACAGATAAGCGCCGCGATCGACAAAATGGCGGCCGCCGGTATGAACCCTGACGATTGTGATAAAGATCAACAATATGCCAGCTTGAGCCATTCTGAGTGTTCTAATATCGCAATTATCGGTAAGTTATATTTATTAGCTTTACTCGGTAACTGGTATGATAACTTATTGAAGGGTTTCTAGCGTAAATTTGGGGTTGAACGGGAGCGACTCATTATTGAAGGGGCGACTGTCAATTGAAGTAACAGCGGCGAGCATCGTTCATTTGCAATGAAGTGCTGCGTGAATTAACGTTATTCGCGCATGCGCGATAGCTCATGTGGCTATTACATCGAGAAAACCTCTTCCCTACAACAAAACCGCATGATATTTTGTTTTGACAGCAATTAGGCCTAAACAATCCACGTACCGGTACTGCTTCAATAGGCTATTAGGCCTTTGCGTAAAGTTGATAGGCCTAATGTCTTATGAGACATTTCTTGTATCTATTTATGAGATATGTTAGTCAACACATTTCTTTCTCATTTAATTTCATTTTTCATTCATTAGTCAAAATATTCAGTTAGGCCTTTTAGGCTTTTTCATTATTTTTTTTTTAGATTCAGACTATCAAATATCACACAAATTAAAACTAACTGATCCCAAGCCACCACATCTTCCATTGCCCATCTTCCAGATTTTTGTGAGCATTTCGCTTTTTTTTATTATTGTTTATTTCTGATTATTTCTAGGTCCATTTTGTGAGAAATAGGGTATAGATCCTACATGGATTTCTTCTGGTCAGGCCTTGTCGGATGATGCGTTTGTTACCAATGGTGTTATTTGTGAACTTTTCAAGTATCAAAAGAGTACATCCGAATGTTTCCACTTGTTTAGAAGACTGGTTCCAGAGATTGCGGCCTCTGAACATACATCTCGATTGACAGTTTACAACCAGTGGAAACGAATAAAAGAACACTCGTCTAAATTGAGAACTTCAAAAACTGAGCAAACCATTTATTTGAATCGCGAATACAAGCCACCTAGTCCATCATCAACAACAAATCTACATCCGAATAGGGAGGTTGCGCGTAACGAAGTTCTTATCAACCAGGATGTTAGGCCTATTATTCGCGACATAGGTCTAATGTACCAAAACTGTTCAGACAGATGATTGCATCATCCAAAATCCACCGTCTTTGATTTTATTAGCTGCCATCGCTGCATCATCCGTATCAGCCAGGGATGTTCTGAAAAAGGTAATTGAACAGATCTCTAAAATCAAGAATCGGATCAAGCAAGTTACACGGCGATACAACAAAATAGTTAGGCTAAACGTAATGGACACTATTCGGTTAGAAATGTTGATCAGAGAGACAAACGTGCGAAGAATGTTAGACAAAAATGAGGCATGAGATAAATGATCTGAAGAGTCAAATCAACCAATTACAGCGAGAAAAATCTAATTCGCAAAAATTAAAATCAAAATGGAAACGAAATGCCAAGAAGACTTCAAGTACCTCTAGCATTACTTGTACTCAGTGTGTGGAGCATGCCCAAAAGATTAAAGAGTTGAAAGAATGTATTAAGTATTTGGAGTCGAGTGAAATAATGGAAAGGCTGGAATCTAACTATTTTCCCGAGTCAGAATCTCAACTTCAGGTAAATATGGCATTAGTATTTACTTTCGTCGATTGACACAAAATGCTGTTTTAATTTTGACAGTATATCCATTTATATCCATAGGTGAAGGAGGTCCGTGACGGCAAACTCATTTATACAGATTCTATCCGACTACTTTACATGAGACTTTTATCGCTTGGAGTTCCAGTGTCTAAATGTAGTTTAGTTGATGAGAGTGTTATCACCAGCTTAACAGATAAGACAGTAAAAACTTTGCCTTCAAAAGGCCTGACAAGTTCTCTTCAGTCTGAATGTGAATTAGATGGGCAGCTTCACGTGGCAGAGGAATTAATGTCCACTGACAATTTAACGCTTCAATTAGATGTGACTAAAAAAAGTTTTGTGAGTATGGTGGCTACCAGTTTACAAAAACTAACAAGTCAAGTGGCAACGAAGAAACCTTTTCCATGGGAATTAGAGAAATGGTTACTGGGCACACTCAGTCATTTTTGGACACTTTAATGAAAATATTTTCAGATTTAGCTGAAGCCTTTAGTGATGATTCGGATCATATTTGCAAAATTGAGGCTAAAATGGTCGCAAACATAAAAAATATGATGACTGACCGGCACGTGGTAAACAAAAGTTTTTAAAGAAAAATTTGAACAATTGCGCACAGATTTATTTGACAAATACTTACATGATTTTGATTCAATGAACTCAGATCGCAAGAAGCAGGTGACCGAATTACACAGTTTGTTTTGTGGGCTCCACGTTATAGGCAACATGGGTACAGTTGCTTCTAAAGCTCTTAAGGTCTTCGAGTCAATATCATTGACACCTGGAAGTAAAATAACCGAATACGGTTTTGATAAGGGTAATGCGCGAACTTTTGATTTAATTTTTGAGTTATCTCAATCATTAACTGTTTCTGGAAGTCAAAGATTCGGTAAATATGCTGATTGGGAAGCATTCCTTATTCAGAAAGATACTTTCATAGACAGCATATCCTAGAATTTTTCAACTCACAATCTGATATAAAACAAATTAATGAGAGCAGTTCTAGATAGCATTTACTCACCTGTTGGTTTATCCGAGTAAATGTATTTACAAGGCAATAAGTTTAGGCCCAAAGAGGTATAAAGAAAACAAACAAAGGCGTGAGTTGATTCGTAGAAAAGGGATATGAAATAATGATTGAACGAAAAAAAAGAAAGTGAGAGTATTCTGAAGAAACAAAATTTGTTATTGGCATTGAGGGATAATGTGCAACAAAATGGAGTCTGGAAAATTGATGATATACAGACTAAATTAGCAGCATTTGATAGAAGATCTGAGAAACTGAAGTCAATCAAATTACAGATTAAATATCATAAGAATATTCTTTGCAGTAAAGCAGAGAAAAGTTTGTTTCTTTTTTCATGTAATGGGAAGGCATTTTCTTTGGACCAGCTAATTTCAAATCTCAAACAGATTTTATAAGAAAATCCTACCAATCCTGTTGCTTCAAATGAAACAGTTCGAGTCGTAAATATGCGAGATGTTGGTGAACGAAATACTTTAATCAATGAAATAGTCAAGTTTCCAGATCCATTAGTTCGAGTTGTACCAGATACTGCTGTTCATGTAAAACGTTCGGTCGTTCAAAACATAGCTAGACATTTGGTTAAGAATGCCCAAAAATGTAAATTTTATCTTCGGCGCGAAAAGACTTGTTACCAACAAAAAGAACAAAAAATGTATTCGTTTCAACTAAGTGATGTAAATAGCTTTGTTGCTGTAGCATATGGAGACAATTGGTACTTTGGTCAAATTGAAAAAGTTTTAAATGAAAGTAATGCCATCATTATATTCATGAAACATGTAGGGCAAGAATTTTTCATTACGAAAGGACGTGAAAAATATAGAAAAAGAGTTTATATTGCTAAAAGGCCTGAATGTTGTACCAAACGATTCAAGTCCACGCATTTGGAAGCTTAGCCAGGATGCTGCCTCTATTGATACATCTTTTGATAGGTATCACCTTAAGTACTTTTAAGTAGGCCTAGTACTTAAATATACTTAAGGCAATACAAAAGAATGACATACAGTTCAGCTTAATAGAGAAAAACTCATTTGATCTAATTAGCATAATCTATGCAGATGAGTGATAATATTTGAAGGAAACACCAATTTCAAATTGCTAATTAGATCAAATTTCTAACTGTCAAATGAGTTTTTCTCAATTAAGGTGAACTGTGTGTCATTCTTTTAACAAACCATTGTAGTACAGTGTTATTGTGTTTAGTTAGTTGTTATTCTAAATATTAAAAATGGCAAAAATTCAAATTTCAAGGAAATTCTGCATTAATTATGTAAATAAGGGAGGTTTTTTGGTAACATTTGCATGTAGGGTTTCTATGCTATTGGTATTGTTAATTTGATCTGTGTCTATAAAACATGTATTTGGAAAGTTTTAATGAATGAGATCTCAATTCAAGATTTTGATGCAAAATCATCTGGAAATTGGCGTTTTCGTAAAACGTTATCGCTAGTTAGCATAATTTATGTTAATTAAATCAAATAGGTATCCTTGAATTAGGAGGAACTGAGTGTTGTCTTTTGTAACAAACCTTTGTATTACAGTTTAGTGCTGTTTTATTTAGTCACTGGCTATTTGAAATATTGATGCTGGCAGAATAATACCAAATTGAGAGAATTATGCATAAATTATGCTAATTAGTAAGTTATTTTTTGTGAAATTTGCATATGTGGTTTCTGAAACATTGTAAATTTCACATGTGACTTTGATAAATATGAAATCTTATTCAAAAGGATCTTAACTAATGCCGAATATGTGTTAAATCTCATTCAAATAAGTAAAGTAATTGTTTCTCGCATAAATTATGCTAATTAGTGGGCTTTTTTTTGTTAGGAGAAAGTGTATATTTATCACTTTTAAAGGTTTGAAAAAATTTCTTTGACTTTGATTTTTTTGACTTAACTCCCTTATATAGAGGTTGCAATGCAACAACTGATTTTAGTGTCAAATCAAACCTTTGCACTCAAATACAAATAAATTAATTAGTTACCTTGTTGACTTGGAAAACGTGTTTTATAATAAAATTTTTGATGATTTAAATCGCGAACCGGAAAATTTATTGATTTGATTTGAATTGAATTGATTGCCACAATCGGGATTTCCAATACGAACTTAATTGATAAAATCTGAAAATTCAATATGTCTCTCTAAAATTGCTCAATGTTATTTTTTGTTGATGAAACGCATAAATTTTGGTCAATTTTAACCTTAAGAATTTGAAACAAGAGTAATATCTGCATTGGCATCAATGTCAGTTCAAGTTTAAGTCCGAATCCGTAATTTACACTCCCATCATGCACCAGGAAAAGCCGCCATATTTGTTATGTTGCTTCACTTCAGCAGTTTTTTGAGGTGACTAGTCAAAAGTTTGAGCTACTATGATCGTCAAAAGCTTCTTACAGGGTTCGTAGCGATCCTGGAAAGTGCTTAATAGTGCTTGAATCACAAAATGCGTTTTCAAGGCCTTGAAAATGCTTGAATTTTCAAAATTTCAGCAAAAATCATTGGAAGTCCTTGAATTTTTAATGTTGTCCAAATTTTGTCAATTAGTTTGTTGTATTGACTTCAATACGCCCGCGCACTGCCAACCACGTGTGAGAGTGCTGTGACTCTATACTGTCAGCGTGCTATAGACACGTATACACTGCTGACTTGTGTATATATACAGTACAAATGTATTAGGCACGTGGCTCACTGCTGACAATGCGTATACAAATCTATTAGTAGACACGTGGCGGTAGGGCACTACCGCTATCACGCGCCGCGTATATACAAATGCCGTTGTGATGAAATAAACAAACAAAATACTTCAAAATAATTCTAAATTGATTATTGGTAGTAAATAATGACCTCAAATTAATATAAAGACTGTTCTTGATTTTGACGATCTTTGGAGCATTAACTATCGAAAAGTGATTTTTTAGGGTATCCCGAGTCAGGGTATCCCGAGCTGATCATGATTAAGCGTTAAGCTGTTATCATTTAGACGTTTAAGCCGGTCATCGAAATTTGTTGCATTCAAAATTAGATAGGCCAGTATGGGAAGTGCCATTTCTCTGACTCCTGGTTGGTGCATGAATCATACAAAAGTTGGATTCAACGCAGACCAATTTCAACAGAAGCTAGGTGCAAGATATGCGCCAAAACCATTTACATATCTTCGATGGGAGAAGCGGCTCTAAAGCTAATTTCAGCCATCGAAACTCAAAAGGAGCAAATTAATCGATTTAAATAGGTAGATGAGCTGTAATTTAATTTTGTATAATTTTGTTATTTTTGCTTTCGATAGTATAGCTTTTTGATGGCGAGGTCTACCTGTAGTTCTGTTGAAAGGCCCACAGATTTCTTGTTTTAAAGTTATTAATTTCTGATGCATGTAGAAAATCTTTCTTAAAATAAAGCTGAAAGATTCCAAAGTTATCAAGTACTCTGCTAGGCATGGATGTTTCTTTATGATGATTTGCGTTTGTACTTCTTTCTGCAATAAAGGAATTTTCATTGCAATAAATTCGCCTTAAATAGTAGTGTTTATATGGTATTTTTCAGAAAATAGTACTTGAATTTTGTTGAAATAGGTCCTTGAAAGTACTTGAATTAAGTTGGGCCTGGAGGCTATGAACCCTGTCTTAGGATTACAAATTTATGCACAAACAATAGTTAACTTCCATCTGATTACGGAGCAGTCAGTTTGAGGTAAGTTGATGGTGTTTTAAGGGGTGAAATAGATGCTCAAAGCCTCGTCCCTCAAACGAAAGTTAACCTTATATGAGCACTTTTGCCCTAGACGTTGTTTGAAGAAGGGTAAAAAAATTTTTTTGTGCTCGCGGACGGCCACTACGCTCCCGTCAGTAAAGCGGCTGTAGAAAGAGGGAGGCGTCTAATGGGATAAATTGAGGCTTGTGATGGGCAAAAATAGTGGCGCATGATGGGACAGGGAGGCTCCCGAGGGGATTTTCCAAAAGCAGCAAAATTGAAATATATATAAAATATTGTTGAAATCTAGCTCAAAACAAAACAAATGGATTATTATTTAGTTAGGCTATTATTAGTAGTATTATAACTATTGCTTGGTTTATGTTTCTAAACTGATTGATTTTATTATGATATGAATATATTTCAAATTTAAGCGATTTGAGCTAGGCGAAGCCTGATTTTCTGCTATTCTTTACTAAAATTCATTTAGCAAATAATATATATAATTGGTATATTTAAATCAATTTGCAATAGGAGCCTATAGACCTGACTGACAGACCTTGAAAATCATGTTTGATTCATTTCAAAAATTATGTAGCGCCTAGTGAAAAAAATAATTTCACCTGAAATCATATCAATATTTCTCAATATTTCACAATTTTTCTTGCCGTTACCATGGAAACCAAATAATAATAATCTATATAATAATAGATATTCCTAGATAAACTTAGGGCAAACATAAACTATTGATAACTAGTTGGTTTACCTTTGTCAGCGATATGAAGTTGGCATTGAGCCAATTCATATAAAATCGCGCTACGTTTTTTTATGTGAGCGTAGGCCTATGTTTTATTGGTTCTCGGCCTAAACAACTTATAATCGATGCGATTGAAGACATGGTGAACCTCCGTCGATGACATGGTCAACTTATAATTTAACTGTTGATATTCTACGAAAACTGTTTTTGGTGGGAAAATTCTTAGCTTTTGCGTATTAAATTGCAATGACCTTGATTGGGGGGTGTCGTCTCTATGAGCGAATGTGATTGGCTGTTTCTGGGATATACGGGGAATTTTGGCGCTACTAAAATAACCATGGAAAGCTATAAATGGCGAACGTTTGATTGGACTAGGTGCCGTAAATGTGCGAATCCCAAATGCTCATTGCTGGTGAGAATATAATTATTTCACATATTTGCCATAGGTATCGTTTCATTTTAATCCCCGGGGATTGTTTTGATTGTCATTGATGTGTAAGAGAACATTCACTTACAGATAAGGCCTCCATGTGCGCGTTGAGTGCATTAGACTGTTACATGTACATACACACTTGTTCAGTATATTTTACAATGTAGCTAATTATACTGTAACGCTGCTTGCTGGCATGTGCACATTTGACATGAAAATACGCTTTAGGCCATCCTAAAATAATTGTCTGTTTGGCTCAAGCTTTCAGGATGAGTCGGTAGGTAGGTAGAAATTTTTTTTGCAAAATTTTTGGACAAAAAAAAACAAATTTATTACCTATTCTCACATGGAAACAATATCACAAATCTGCGTTGTGCACGGGAAATTTGTGTTGAGCCTAGATTTCAAGAATAATTCTAAAATTATAACTTCGTCCAGAGCGTCATCTCTGTGTTCAAAATGAAATAGTACATTGTATATATGCAATACATTGTATATACACTTTAAACATACGTAGCTCATACATCGGCAGTGGGTCGACCGTTTTTATAAAAAATCAAATTTATTTCAATGAATCCCAGAAAAAAGTTTTCACTCGGCACCTTTGAAGTCGGGTCGGTCAGGTTACGGCAAACAGACTATTATTTCGGGATGGCCTTATGAATAATCATTCAAACTTTTATAGTAGACGATGAACGCTGTGTGTCCTGTTTGATAGAATTTGTAATAAATTGTAATTTCTTGTGACCTGAAAATACTAAGCAGCAAACTATAGGTCTAGGTCTGAATATTTTAGTGGTAAAATCCAGGATTTATAATGATCTACTTACATACACCGATTTTTTACGGTACCGGTATTTTAGCTTCCGCAGCCATACATTGGAAGAGATTTCCAAGACTCAATATTCAGTCACCCTCTGATTGGTGACATCATATGAATTTTATTCAAATATTTTTTCATATTGTGAAAAATATTTTTTTTCAAAATATAGAATAGTTTCCCTGCCGCGCCTTTATGTACCCTACAAAATGTTGAACGTGGAACGTAAACAATGTATATCTTTGGTCATATTTGACTATCGTCGATCAATCAAATTCAATGAAATTTTATTGCTAACCGAGATGACGTATTTGAAGTCAAAATATTTTTTACAAAATATCCGGAATATATGTAAAATATGACTACAAGGTATTTACTACTGATCTATATATTAATACGAAACTATGTACCAAATAGCGTCGCCGTGGAGAAGAATTGGGCCTTGAAATTCTGTGTGGTAGTCAATCATTGTATAAACTAATGCAACGGGTATAAACGGTGTGAAAATATTTATAGGAGGCCAATCGGAGGCAGACAAAATTTCAGCCAATCAGTAAGCAGGAATTTTAATTATAGACTCTTCTCGCACCAAAACAATTCTACAGTACTGTATCACTATGCTGTTTCAATGGCCCAGTTAGTAAAGTACAAGACTGGCACCTGATGGGTCAGAAGTTCGAGTCCCACGCAACACCGTGCATATTTTGTTAACCTCCGATAGTTCCCGGTCTCCACGGGTACCGGTCATCAAAGTTCATAGGGTCTCCACGGGAATGGACACAAAGATTTCAAATGGCCTGACTTAATTCCATTGCGAATGAATTGAACAGTTTGAAGTTCTGGGCCAAAGGAAATCACCTGTGGTTTCCACGGGTATTACTCTACTATAACATGATTTCTAGTGTTAAAATCGATTAGGAATAAATAAATATGTTATATTTCATGTCATCTTGGTTCATCTCGGTAAATTACGTCATCTCGGTAATAAGGAGGACCCGAGGTGCGCGACTTGGAAAATTGAAGGAAAGTTTGGAGAACAGAGGCACCTGTACCAGAGCTCTCTACAAATTGTGAAATGGCCTCATGTAAGATCACTACAAAGAGAACGCGACACCTTTACATCTGCTCATACTATAACCCAATCACCAGTGATAGTGAGTCATATCAGGAACTTAGGCGTAGTCTGCAGAAAGCAACCACATCCACGAATAATGCAGTTTTATTGATCGGAGGTGACTAACCGTTCCTCGTTGTGATTGGAAGCAGAGGAAGATTAAACCCTCAACAAGAAATATCCAAAATCACACAGACTTTCTTGACACCCTAGACGATATTGGCCTCACGCAATTAGTAGAGGAACAAACACGAGGTGAGAACACTTTGGATCTCCTGATCCTACGACCCAAATTTCTTTTTGAGAACAAAAACATAACCTGGAGTCTCGGACCATGATGTCGTGTTCTGTGAAATTGACATCCAGCCAAATAGTCTAAAACAGACTCCACAGAAAATTCCTCTATGACAAGGCAAACTGGGACTCCTTTAACTGGATATGAATAAAAACCTACAGTGATGTCCAAAATCTTTATGAAAATAATAAATCAGCAGAATCTATGTGGTCCACCTTCAAAACTCAATTTGAAAAAAGTGTCAAGATGAATATCCCAACAAAAACTGCCAAGGAAAGAGATGGACTGCCTTGGGTTGACCAAACTTTACGTAGGCTTATCAGGAAAAGAAGTAGACTCCACAGAAAACTTAAAAAATCTGGTCATCACACTCATAGACGACAATATAAAGAATTAAAAAGAATTGTACAGAAAGAACTCAGATGCGCCCATTGGAAACACATAGAGGATATTGTCACTCAAAGTAACAATAACGACCACGGCCAATTTGGAGGACTTAAACGCATTTGGACCTATGTCAAACACCAAAGGTCAAAGGGATCAAACATTCCCCCACTCGGAAATGATGAAATTCTATACAACACATCCAAGGATAAAGCCAACATTCTTTATCAACAATTCAAGTCTGCTTTCACAAAACAAAGCAGCATCACTAAAGATGAAATCCGACACAATATTAAAATGTATGGGAACTTCCCAAAAATGGAGGATATAGATATACAAACTTGAGGAGTAGAGCAGTTGCTGAAAAATTTAAAACCAGGGAAAGCAGCTGGACCAGATAACATCAAATCCCGGATCCTGAAAGAACTTGCCACAGAAGTAGCCCCGTCCTCATGTAAATATATTGCAGATCCTATAGTAACTCAGAAGTACCAGAGGACTGGAGGAATGCAAATGTCACCCAAGTCTATAAAAAAGGTGACAAATACAATGCAATCAACTATCGCCCAATATCACTGACTTGTGTCTGTTGTAAAATCATGGAACACATCATGACCTCAAACATCATGAACCACAGAGAACAACAAGGGATACTCTATCCGCTCTAACATGGTTTTCGTTGAGGACTTTCCTGCGAAACGCAACTGGCGGATTTACTGATGATGTAACATCTAACATAGACAACAGAAAACAAACGGACTGCATAGTAATGGATTTCAGCAAAGCCTTTGATAAAGTCAGTCACCAGCTACTCGTACACAAACTTGACCACTATGGGGTCTTGGGCAAAACAAATGCATGGATTGAAGCATTCCTTTCAGGAAGAAAACAGGCAGTCATTATTGAAGGAGAGTCATCTGAAACAGTGGATGTTGAATCAGGAGTTCCACAAGGATCGGTTTTAGGCCCAAGCTTACTCCTTTTCTACATTTAAATGATATACCACTGAATATAACATCTTAAATACGACTTTTTGCTGATGACACCATCGCCTACCTAGTAGTCTCCTCACAGAAACATGCAGAAGTGCTGCAACATGACCTTGATCTCACTGAATGGGAAACTAGATGGAACATGGAATATAATATAGACAAGTGCCATGTACTCAGTATCACAAGAGGACGTCCCTACCAATACACTTATGAGCTTCGAGGCCATGTCCTATCACATGTACAGACAGCAAAGTACCTAGGTGTAACCATCAGTATCAAAACAATTGCACCCTGGACAATTGCCCCCAAATCAAATCTTTTTAATCTTTAAGTAATACAGATCCTAGAACAATTGCCCCCTGGACAATTACCCTCCAAATTAAATCTTTTTAATCTTAAAGTAACACAGATATTTACTTCAAATTAATTAGACAAAGTGAACTAATTCTAGCTAATTACTCTAGGACTGCTTTAAAGTTTTTGATTGGCTAGGTAACACTAAAACTAATTCCAATGAATCAGCCAACGTTAACTAATGCACTAGTAAGTGGACTTATTAAGTTTCCTTTAATTAGGTCAGTGAATTATAATTACACAAGGAATGATTTAAAGTTTTTTATCTGCACACAACATCAGTAATTCTATAATATCTTATAAATCCATTTTCAATATTATACAAATGAATTTCTTGGTAAAGTATTTAGGTGGTGTTAATCCAAATCAAAAAGGATTTTATTCGTGGGGCAATTATCCGGGGGGCAACTGTCCTAGAATCGTAACCATCACCAACAATTTAAAATGGACACCCCATATTGAAGAACTTTGCGACAAGGCAAATCGAACCATTGGATTCCTGAAAAGAAATGTTAACATAAACTCGATACATGTGAAGGACACAGCTTACAGATCACTGTCAGACCCATAGTAGAATATGGGAGCAGTGTCTGGGACCCATACCTCCAGACTGACATACACCGATTGGAAATGATCCAACATCGAGCTGCAAGGTATGTCACTAATCGTTTCCACAATAGATCCAGTGTAACAGATATGTTGTCCCATCTACAATGGCAGTCACTACAGGACAGAAGAAGACAGTCCAGACTCACACTATTGTATAAGCTCACCAACGAACACACTTTGGTTGATACAAGTACAGGCTTGGTTCCACCTGTCCGCAAAACTAATGACTCACACTCTTTCCTTTCCAAGTCAAGTTCTCCCGCACGGAAGTCAGATGACAATCCTTCTATACCAGAACAGTTCAAGATTGGAACGCTCTACCTGCAGATACTGTGTCAGCGGAGAGCATTGAAGCATTTAAGTCCCTCTTATCCCACACTGCTTAGCTTAAAACCATTATTAATATTATTATTATCATTATTACCATTTTATTACTATAATCATTACTATTGTCTGTATATATATGTATATATATTTGCGCACACCCATACACTGTTGTTTCATCAACCTGTTGATGCTGACAGTTATTTGGAAGAAGAAGAAGACCTAGAGAAAGCTCGCTGAAAACTAGTTAGTTACCTAATTGTTGGTGGTAAGCCTTTTATGGGCTTATACCAATGTTAGGGATGACAAGGGTCAAAACACGGTTGAAAAAAGTAACACTTCAAAAATATACTTTCTATTGACTTGAGTCCACAATTAATTCACGAACTAATTCACCTTTTGAAATAATCAAATTTTATGTATGTTTTATGTTTTGAGCAATTAATCAACATTGTTTTGAGAAATTAATTATTTATTCCACAAATTTTCGCCATTAATCGCCATTTCTCTGTATTGCATACATGTGGCATGATAGACAAGGTGACCTACAGGGATTTATATAAAACTTCCAAAACGAAACGGCATAAAATCATTTTTATTGGGTGAAGGGTTAGGGTTTCGATAGGTTTAGTGTCAAGAGGGTGAGAAGAGGGTCCAGAGGGTTCCGTTTCACAACTAGGGATACGTTTAGGGTAAGGTGAGGCTATATGTAGTTAAAACATTCGGGTGGTTTTCAGCGAGCTCAGTGGTCTAGTGGGGAGACGCTGCGCTAGTAATTTACTGGCCCGGGTTTGAGTCTCGCTCTATCCGCTCTATTTTCTCAAACTCTGTTCTCCACACTTCCTTCGAATTTTCTAAGTTGCGCATCTCTCTGCTCTCCATTTAACCCCTTGGGGCTCTTGTACAACAGAGTCTTCATACCCCTTTCATTCACAAGGGTGCAGTCATCTGGACAGGCTACCTATGCCAACCCACACTGACCATACATCCCACACAACCATATTTATATCACACACACACTATACATTCATACCTGATTAATCTTTACATTACACACCAAATAAACACAACATTTATATACACTACAGTCATTTCTGTGGCTCTAGACCATTTTTGTGGAAGAGTAATACATTACCTGTACGCCCTTTTCTAAGCCTGTAACTGTATTTAGATCTGAAATAGCAAGTGGTGTTCGCCTCACTATTCTAGTGCCAGTGGTAATCTCTCATACACACTTAGGGATCAGGGTCCGGAGGATTTCTGAGGAAGCAATGTACTTATTCATATTCAGACTGTACTACTTATTTCTCCGGAGTAACAGAAACATCAATACTGATAACCCATTATCGCTACTGTGCAGCTATATTATGTATTGAAATTGGCAGATTGTCAGATTGTGGAGCATTTCAAACTAAGCCTGCCCACAAAGGTATTGCATCCCTGGTACCCTAGTTTAGATCAAACTTGTCTTGACCTGACGATGATCTCTAGTGTGAGGTCGAAACGTCGTGTTCTTATATTTTAGATTGTTTCAATAAATAAATTCCCGATTTTAGATTTCTTTTAATTTTGAAATAGTGGGTTTTTATCTTATCATCTGTTCACCGCATTCGAGTGTGGTTATCGTACCATTGTCTTTCTATAGGTGATCAATTATTATTTGGCTTTAATGAAGGTGTAACATTATATTTCAGGTAACTATTTTGGTAGTCATTTCATCATGGGTGGAGAAAGATTTGACACTATACAACCGGAAGCGTACTTATTTGGTGAAAATCAGGATTTAAATTTCTTAGGAAAACGTCCAGTTCCTGTAAGTCAAAAACAAATTATGATACTGAAAGCCTATTGCTTATTTATAATGTTTCTTATTCAATCAGTACGCGGGAATAACCCCAAACCATGTAGATATCATCGATGAACCGAGCGTATAGCGATGGTTGGAGTTCGCTTCTGGACAGACCTTTTTCCCATTCAGCTACAAAGATATTGGCATATGAAGGAGCAAAAGGCTTACCCATTGCGGTACCTTTTACCTGTAGATATGTGTTTTCGTTAAAGTTAAAGTCGTTTTTCTTCAGGCTGATTTCGAGTAGTTTCAGCAGCTCGGCATCCGGGCGTCCCGGGTTTGGGTTATCTCGGAGAGCTTGTTGGATGCTGGTAATACCCTCTTCGTGGGGGATGTTGGTGTATAGCAAATCGATGTCCATGGTGACGAGTAACACATCAGCGCTAAATTGTTAACCGGCCAAAATATCTAAAAAGTGGTTGGTATCTTTGACGTACGACGGGTGACTCCGGGCGATTGGCTGCAAGTAGTAGTCGATCCATTCCGAAATTTCGTAGGTTTCGGAGCCGCAGTCGGAGACGATCGGTCTCCCCGGTGGTACACGATCGGGTACCATCCACTTCTCGCGTTCTTTATGGATTTTGGGAAGCAGATAGAACTGCCGCTGTTTCGGATTGTACCACGGTCGGGTACCGGAGGCCTACAAATGGTACATTGGGCCAGTTGGCCTCATGTCCCTTCGGGTAAGGTACATGGGGCCAACATCAAAGGGACCCTAGGCCAAATTGTTGGCTATAGTACCCATCGTTGGCCTGTGAAACCCTACTTCAGGGATCATTATTATGATTATTAATGATATTGCGACACATAAAGGTATCTGCAGAAGAGCAAATCTTCCTCTTTCCAATGCATGTGTCCAGGGAATCGTAAAACTAAAAACGACTTAATACACCCGCAAACGTGTTGGCCCCAAGTCCCAAAATCGGGTTTTAGCCCCACTACGCCCCCAAATCTGGGGTTAAGCATCCATAGCCTCTATGAAGCAAGGTCCTTTCTGGGGGATGTTCTAAAATGGTGATCTGTTTGCTAGACTTAGTGTAAGAAAAAATTAGCACATTGCAAATGACTAAGTCGAGAACCCGTGAAAAACGACCAAGTCGAGACCTCCGTGGAACCCTTTTTAGGAGGTCCGCCCGACCTTTTATAGTACCCCTCGTACCCTGAAACGTCTTGGATCCGTCGACAGGGTCCTATAGTACGGGGGGAGTATTTAGACCATTCGCTAGGGGTTCCCGTTGAAAGTTGCCACCCCTGAAAAGTTCGATGAAAAATGTCAAAAAAGATGAAAATACTTAAGTCGAGACCTGCTTGGAACCATTTTCAGGGGATCTTGCTGACACTTTATGGTAGGCCTATGGCTTTAAAACTTCATTGATATTTAGAAGGGGTCCTCTAGTAAAAATCCACTTCAAGTCTTGTTTTGCAGTTTAGAGCCGGGCACCATTGCCACGCCGATACAACAAAATCATGCAAAACAATATGAATGGAAAATAATTGCACACGTGTAAATGAATATAAATGTTGTTGTTAACAATAAAAACGTGAAAATAGATATATTTACTGATTCCATGAATAGTAATAATGCCACTGTAAGTGTTGTCTAAAAACCTAAGCATAAAACGTTGCTTATCTATGTGTAAACGTTGCTTATCTACGTGTTAGTGTTGTCTAAAAACTTAAATCATTAGTTATCGCTACCACCATAGTGTTAAAAAAATAAACGTTGCTTATCTATGTGTTAACGTTCTTATCTACGTTTTAATCTACAGGTTATTCTACTGAATTCATATCATGCATTTTGGGTTAGTCTGATGTTTTTTAGATTTCTTGACATTATTCTTTACCCTTTCGTAGATCTTCATAAATCCTGAATCAGGTTTTTCGTTTGTGTTATATTTTTCTGCTAATGCCCTTAAAACTCGATTAGAATTAACTACATCTCTAATTCTACTTTTTTCAACGGCAGTTACTTGGCGAAACATCCTGTCGATATCCTGCAGCTCTTCGAATGTCATCGGTTTCGGGTTAGGGAACTAAGGGTTGGCGGTATAATGTCGCTGTCCGAGTCATTCGTAGCCATCGCATCATGCATGCTTAGGGTTTCCGTACTTATGACAGCGGCCTAAAAGCAAAGGTTTTATTAACACGTGCACATTTTATGATATTGCTTAGTATGTAGTAGAAAGGTTAGAATTTACTCGCTCATGTGGCACGTCTTCTCTGGTTTCCACCACCTGCTTCGGCTTTACGGTAACGATGTTTCGCGGTTGATTCGATGACTAAAAAATTACATTCTCAAATTACAAACAAAAATATAAGAGGTATATATCATATGCTGAATCGACTTACATCAGCTTGATTTTACATTACATGCTCATTTTCTGCAATTTTGTCCCCATGAAACTCACCCAGAGGGGAGTTTCTTTACGCACGTTGTGCACGACGAGAGGCAATATCTTTTGCACATACGTTTCCAGTAACCGTTTAAGATCACCAGTCAAGAATACTATTACACCCCCATAAGTGGACACAGTTTTATGTCCCCTTTCTACATCTCCAGTCACCTACGTAAATTGGTAAATTATTATAATGGCACTGAAAACTAGAACGTAAATAATATCACTTACTGTCACATGATACATATCGGCATCTTCTTCACTTGACTCTACTAGACGTAATCTGTTAACATCACCTACGGTTAGGTGATTACTACTCTGGCCCTTTGGGGATTTTGCGAGCAGATATAGGTTATCAAGTGATTTCTTACTGCTGTGGCTGTTATTCATCTGCTTTTAAGAGGTATTCATTGATGTGCAGTTTGATTAAACGGGTTTTAGGATAGAGCATCATACACAACCTCAAAAGGAATTACCAGCGAAAAGTTTCAGCTCCTGCAGATCCTTAAGAAAATAAATAGCCAAGAAAACAAGCATCATTTTAAAAATTAAGACAGTATCGAATTCTAAAGTACATATAGCACAAGTGGTGACATGTATTAATTGTTATACATGTAATTGTAATTGATACGTTTTGATCCAGCCTGCTTGGCGAGGCGGGAACTTCCGATTAAATCATTAAATCATTATCTCGAGGAAGTCTCGAGGTCCATGGACCTCTTGTTTTATCCTCAATTGGCACAGTAGCGTGGTAGCCAACAAAGCAAACATGAGACGAGATTCTAACAGTATCAGTTGAGTTTCTCACATTCTGATATGTACTATGCTTAAAAAGCAGGTCCTATAAGATAAGAAGGGATAACTAAAACTTTGAATACCATGAATATCAACAGATACTTGAAGTTCACACTGGCTTGAATTCAGCGTATTGCCTCTATTATGTCATCATCAGCGCCATTCACACAGGTGTCAGATGAACTAAGCAATTTGGAAATTCCCTCAGTTACACTTTCCATCACTTATATCTCAGTAATCCATCACTCATTGCAGCTGATTTCTCAAGAATGATCATTATGTAATTTTATAAAATTATCTATCATTAAAACAAAAGCTTTTTAATATGGGCTACACTTGATCCTGCAGAAAACTCATTATCACTGCCGTGCAGCTATTTTTGATTTATTATTTCAGTTTCCATACCCAGCTCCTCAAGGAAATGAACCAACAAAAACTCTAAGAAGTCTAGTAAATATCCGTAAAGATTCACTTCGGTTTGTGAAGTAAGTAAATTTATGTATGTATGATGCATGTATGTAAGTATGATGTACGCATGTACCGTAAAAACCGGCGTATAAGTCGAGTTTTTAACCCTTGATTTTACCACTTAATTATTGACCTCGACTTATACGCCGAGTACAGTTTTCTACTAAGTATTTTCAGGTCACAAGAAATATTGATTCTACCAGACAAAAAAGACAGTGTTCATCTTCTCACTGCTATAACAGTTTGAATAATTATTCATGATAAATAAATTTATTTAATGAAAAAAAATGTCTTTCATTTTGACACAGCTTCATTTAAAACGATGTATTCATATATGCGCGCTTATAGCAGCGCTTAATACATTAGGCTATATATAGCGTGTGACTCACACTACTGTATCACTGTATAGTAGTGTATTATACCTGAGTGTGTGTGTAACAGTCTATTGATTAACGCACTACAGCAATCAGGCTGACGCGCGGCGGCGTGCGTGAAGGCGCACATCGTTATCAAAACAAACTATTTAATATGATACAAGTAATTATTCTTCTAAGAAAAGGGACTCGACTTATAAGCCGGATATATGTTAAAATCATGAAATGTAGGTCTAAAAATCGACCTCGACTTATACGCCGCGTAGACTTATACGCCGTTTTTTACGGTATATATGTACGTATGTATGTTATATGTATGTATGTATGTATGTTAAATGTATGTATGTATGATGTATGTATGTATGATGTACGCACATACATAATGTTCAGATATATCTTCCTAGGGCCATGGTCTCAAGAAATAATAGGTCCATCGGTTACACTGGCTGTCTTAACCCTTACAATACCACTACCGTATGGCATACGGTACAAATTGGCAAGCTAGCATACCCGTACCGTATGTGATACGGTATCACTTATATATCTATCAGTATAAGCCGGTGCTGCCATCTGCATAAAATCCAAGATGGCAACAGCCAGGAAAAAACAATTTGGCTGGATGAAACGGTTCAGTAGCTTGTATATGATGCTGACAGTGATGCTTGTGACTTGGAATTTGGTAGTGAACAAAGTGAGAGTGACAACGAATATGATAGCAGCAGTTCAGATGATGAAACTTAGTCAGAAAATAGGTTTATAGTGCCGGCAATGATTTTGATGATGAAAATGAAATCAGTGACAATTTTTTTAGACCCTGTTGAAACAGTTGTCATGGCAACGGAAACCAATAAAAGTAATGAAGAACCAGAAACTCTCCATCCTCAAGGTCACATATATCCAAATAATTTGTCTTATTTGTAAGCCCAATGGTTATCAACACCATCGTATACAATGTATCAGTGTCAAATACATAGGTAACAATTTTCTGAGGCCTGAAATTATACCCCAATGAAACCCCTTACATCCGGCTTCCGACATATCGGTGGAGAAGTTGGTAAATGAGTGGAAAAATGAATTTTTTAGTTGTTCTATTACTTTGAAATTTTTACTACATAAAGTAAGGATATATGGCATACAATTTCAGTTGGAATTGAATAGACCAGTGCATTTTTCTGGGAGACAGAGCAGTTTATCAGAAACTTTTTCGTGAATTTTTTTCATGGCCGCCATCTTGGAGTATGTGACCTTGACCTCAAGTTGACTTATATCCAAATTATTTATGTCTACATTGTTGGCCCAAAAGTTATCAACAACATGCTATATAAATTTTCTGTGTCAGATACCTTGGTAACTATTCTATGAAGTTTCAAATATACTCCTATAAACCCTAAATTCCCTCCGGTACAGCAGCAGAGACACTTTGTGGTATTTTCTCTTGTGCCCATAAAGGTAATCTTTAGCCTGAATTCTGAAAGATAAAAAGGTTCTTGCGAATGATAATATATTCATACAAATCAGTCATTAAATCATTATCCACTCTCCGAATCCTAGGGAGCTGAAATTTTGAAAAGCGCCTCTTTAAAATTTACAAGGTTTTTTGTGAAAATCTGAACGCAGGGCTGCCAGATTTCCTCTAAATCTTCTAATTAGGAAAAGTGTCCTCTTATGTCCTCTATTTAAAGAAATGTCCTCTAAGTCCTCTATCTACATCAGCAAAAGCAATTTTTCCCAATGGCCCAGGGTCCCATCTAAGCGATTGTCCGATTTTGCCTGGGACAAGTTTTTTTTAGGCCAGCCATAGCCTGAGCCTATTACTATGCAAATGGAGCGAATTTAAATGACATGGTTTCCAGAGCTTAGGCCATTTGACTGTGGTATCATCTAGTGTTTTACCTCTGGGTTTTATTTTAAGATTTTAGATTGTATTTCAAGATCGATTTCTGTGAAATTTTTACCTGATTTGGTTTTTGGGAGGAATATTTTTATTTGCACTACAGAAAATATCATTGACAATTATTCAGTCCGGGAAAATTCAAAAAATTCAAATTTTATTTTCCAAATAAATATCAAATGCAATTCATGTTTACTTTATTGAACAAATAATATATCAAATCCAATTCAATTCTGTTTTATTGAGAAAGTTTCAGAAAATTCAATTCAATTCCACATTCAAATCGATAAGACAAGGGGATCTGAGGTATTTGTTCCTGCCAGCTCCCTGTCTGTGCTACTTATGAAAACACAATTGAACTGTGTGAATTATAGGTATTGAGCTGGAAGTGTATTTTGACAAATATACGCATCATTTGCCTTTTTATGAAAAGCTGACAGGCTGGCGATAGTGCCCTTTGGGGTTCTTGTTCTTTATTGATAGAACAGCAAGTAGATTTTTGAAGGGGCAAGTGACATATCAGATATGCTTGCATCCCAGGCAAATGACTTTTATTCCATTCCTTAGATTGGTCCCTGATGTCCCCATGTATTTTGTACTGGGTTTAAATGGCCTAATGGGCAGGGGTTGGTGGCCATCTTGGACTTTGCAAATGAAAGTTTAGAAATTTAGCAGCAGTGTGTGTCCACGTCTTTAATGAATGGACCTTACCTACCTTTTATTCCATTCCTTAGATCGATCCCTGATGTCCATGTATTTTGTACTGGGTTTAAATGGCCTAATGGGCAGGGGTTGGTGGCCATCTTGGACTTCGCAAATGAAAGTTTAGAAATGTAGCAGCAGTCTTTAATGTCCACGTCTTTAATGAATGGACCTTACCTACATTAATGCAAAGGCAGACATTTGAATCACTTTTTGCAGGTTATAGCAACATACAACTATTTGCAGGTTATAGACACTGATTTTGACGGTGTCTGAGCAGCCCAAGCATTTCTTGAAGCAGGGAATGAATTCCTTACTGAGTGCCTTGAGGGTTATCAAAGGGTGTATGATAAAGTCAATTTCAGGGTATCATCAAGTGAAGCCAGAGTGGCGTTGGAACTGTAGCGACTGCAGCAGATAAATTACGTGTATGTCACGTCATAAATCACACAAGCCCTGTGAGATATAATCGATATTGTTAGATCATATTGTAAGATCAAAGAAATTTGAAATAGGCCTTTTCTTAGAATACTGTAAATTTCAAAAATGTTTTAGATAGAAATTTAGTTGTCGTAATCATTTCATTTTTAGCTCATATCATTCAGCTTGTCCGTAGGCCATCCGGGCTTATACTGTACCCGTGTCTCAATGGTGGTCTGGCATTCATGTGTTGGTGCATCAGATTTCTTGCGAACACCCTACAGACCAGAATTTTTGATGAATCATCTTCAAATTGACAAAATATCCAATATGGTTGGCGGGTGGCCATCTTTCATTCTGAAATTATACATTTTGGTCATCAACTTGGTCCAATATCGTTGACTGGTTGCCATCTTTAATTCTGAAATTATACATTTTGGTCATTATCAAAGATTTTTCCAGATTGGGCCAACTTATTTCATATATCAACTGGCGTGACCTAGCATGACCTATCACATGAAAAAAGGGTAGGTTATAATGTCATTCAAGATGGCTGACTTTCGATTCTTAAATTGAAAATTTTGGTCATCAATAGAGCTTTGATATTATTTGATATGAATGCATGACCCATCACATTTACCTACCCTACCTATCTGTACCCTAGCAAATTCTTGACATGGACCATAAAGCAAATGTATACTTTTGGCCTTATTTGAAGACGAAATAATTCTTTGAAAAAGATGAAATTAGAAAATAGAACTTAGACGTCAAGAATTAAAAAGATTTTTCATAAGCAATGCCCTTGCTCCAAATAGGCTCGAGTTTTCAAGGTAAGCTTCTTTGCCCATGGGCAATTTATTTTTCTGTTCCACTTGGTCAATCGTGGGACTAGCTATAGGCCCTCTCAGGGTACAGCTAGCAGTTGGCCTTAAGGTTCAGTCTGAACAGCTTCTAACCACCCGTGTTGAATCATAGATGTGAAGCTTGTATCCCATGTACTGCATGGCCAATTCTTGGAATTTGTCAAGAGGTCCTGGCGATTTTGTTGAGAGCTGACTGTATACAGTGGTCCATGGTAATATACTTAACTGATGTTCTACCTTGATAGCATGGATTAAACATGCATCCCCTCAATCTAGTTATTTCCATTCTATTTGCAAGTTCAAAGTCCATTATGCCGAAACCCGTAATGGCAAATTTTTTTCTAGTTTATAAAAGAAGCTTTATTAATCATGAACAATCATTACAACTTTAAGAGCAGAAGATAAGCTCTGTGTTTTCAGTTTCATAGAATTTTTTGATGAAACATTGTTGATTAACTTGTGCCCTAAATATACTAAGCATATAATTGGCAAACTATACCTGCCCGGTGTATTCAATATTCTGGTGGAAAAGTCCAATTTTATTGAACTCTGAACTTAGAAAAAGATAATGCCTTGCAAACAAGCCCAAATTTTCAAGGTAAACCATCCATGGGCAATTTATTATAACGGTGTGAGTGGTTTTGAATCCCAAGCAATTCAGACGTTTTTAGATAAGTGGATTGGTCATATGATCAATTTCTACATGGGAAAGAATCACTAACTGGCAGCGTAATTCTTTCAACGTAATAGGCCTATTGGGTTCTGCATTTCTTTCTTTAGATCGCAGAATCATACGATGAAACCTGAAGACAGTACAGAACCACAGACAAAGTATAACATTGAATTCACATTTGATGCAGATGCACGGTGTGCTATCACCATATTCTATTTTACTTCAGAAGAAGTCATTGATGGCAGAATTATGTAAGTTATAAAAGAAAGAAATTTTCTTTTTGTTATTTGCGCTAACTGCTTGACGCTAAGGTTTATGATGAGACGGTTACGTAGCAGGGTAGCCATGATCCTCGAGCTTTCTCGTACGACGTGGTTTAAACTGCATTGCTAGTAGAATGATACTACGGGGGAACGTGGACTGTCGATTTTATCTGGTGGATAAATATCGCTCACATGTACAAATTCTTTATGTCGAACTGATCTACTGTAGTATGAGAATAGATAGATAATTCATATGAATTTTGAGTTAGTTGCTTACCCGACCACACAGAAAGAATCTTTCTAGTTGTAAAATGTTATAAACATTGTAATCGGTTCATTTCTGAAACTGCCGGGTCTGTTATAGTAAAATATCATTGATCATGGTTTAAAAAAGTAATGTACAGGGTAGATAGGTGGCTGGCTGAGTCAACTTTTAAGCTCAGCAAAGAGTGGAGAGACAAGGTATCAAATTTTAGTATTAAATGGAGTGTTGAATTTTTGTCGACCGCTATCTCCTCCGAGTGTGAAATGATTCACAGGCCAAGGTCTGCATTAAGTTGGCTGTTATAATAGCGGCTAAGTGGCGACTGCTTTTGAAGGCTATTGATGAAGCCTAAATTTGGTAAAAATGTCGTTTTTGGGGATTTTTAGCGATGTAGTTTGACGTCATCTTGATCTATTAACATAAACACATGAGCGGAATTGTACAACGAATTTACAAGTAGGCTTTTTATGGACATTCGCTTTAGCAAAGTCCATTTTGTTATCGCATATGAATTTTTCCTTAGGTACAAAATAACTTCCAAACGTGGCTTAGTTTCTCTCCGGATCTTTTAAAACATTCAATGCAGTAATAAAAGCTCTAACCCTATTTAATTTCATCGGAATCCGTTGCTTATTTTATCAATTTAGTTAATTAAAAGTAGTCATATTGTTCATTTACTTGATTTTGCCGTAAATGACGCCAGAATTAATTTTTAACAATCTTTGGCTCAACACTGACTGCTTTGTGACCCGCTATTGTGAAGTTCCGTCAGCTACCGACATCTATGTAGAATCGAAAAAGGTGTCTGGTAATTGTCACCTCTGATGCCGAGTTCGCTTCAGATCCATCATCTCAATCTGAGCAGGGCTGCCAACCCTCCCGAATTATTCGGAATTCTCCCGATTTGCGTGAAGAAATTCCGACGATACGATCGGGTATATAAAATTCCGATTTTTTTTTTCCTTTTTCGGCGATGTCTGATTTTCCACCCGCCAGCGCATTGTAACACAATATGATGACTTGGTAGAACAGAATTGAATAGGTGGGGAATTTATATGCACACGCGCGGTGGATGAGTGCGTTGCTATATATACTGTGTACGTGGGTCAGGCGATAAACGGCGCTTACTAGCGCGCGCGCGTGTGTGTGTGTGTGTATGAGAGTAGCTGTGTTATTGATTTTATCTACGCATGGCGCACGATTATTTCGTAGTAGGAGAGCAGCTTCTTAATTTGTTACAAGAATCAAAATAAAGTTCATTCGTTTTAAAATACATTGTTTTAAATCATTCTTGTGAAAATATTATGACATGTGGCAAAATGTGATTGTTATTGTCAAATTGCTCCGCATCGTTTCGGAGAAGAATCGGTTTACTGCGGTAATTAGCTCATTTTCGCAGTGCGATGAGCATTCGAAGATCCGGGTTAGATTTCAACGTGTGGACTCGTTATTTGTGGTTGAAATGTTTCGGTAAGCAATTGCTTTGTTAGTTTGAACCTTAATGTTGTCACTCTTGTATTAGTTTGATTTAAAAAGATAATTTAAGATGCTTTTGAGCAGTGCATCTCAAAGTAAACTTTTACTTCGCATATTTGGCAGATGGCAGCACCATCGAGTTGCATGTAGACTTAGAGACTTTTTACTGTTTGTATCTTTCAGTTCTGTACGTGGAGTCTCTCTGGGACAGTATCGTGGAATTAATGCTGGAAATTGATATATTCGCTTATTGCCATTTTCATGTCGTTTCTTCGTGAAACAGAAATGGATTTATTTACTGTCACTGAAACAAGATCTGAAGTTGAAGCGGAAGAACCTTTTCCCTCCGATGTTGGTGATGACACCGATGACGATCGTGAGCCTCCTCCGAAAAAAAAACCCAAAAAAATGAATCTAGTAAAACGAAGCAGAGGTTTAAGAACAAATATTCTCAGAAATATTCTTTTATTAAACCTAGTTCGCTAGGCAATTATTACGCATACTGTGATAGATGTGGTTCGCATATCAGCATATCGCATGGTGGCCTTAATGATATTGAAAAAAAAAAACATTTTTCCACAACTAAACACAAGTCAGCAGCTAATGTGGAAAAAAAATAATAAAGAAAAAATACATTCTGTAGAATTTGCTGATTTTTTATTTTGCTAATAGATAATTCCATCTTTCATAGAATAATAAAGAAAAAATACATTCTGCAGAACTTGCTTATTTTTTATTTTGCTGCTAGATAATTCCATATTTTCATATCCAGCTTTCATATATTACACGTGAAAGGTATTCCTAATTGAAAGCAAAATATTCCTACTTGGAAAAGTCACAATTTCTTCGGTTTCGATATATTCCTATTGAAACCTTCAATATTCCTAATTAATCTGCCATTCATCCCTAAATGGAATTTTGAAAGGTTGGCAGCCCTGTCTGAGCCTAGTGACACACACGATTCTGAACTTGTACTTGAACAGAATGTACAGAAGAAGATCCCGCCAAAAAAAACATTTGATTTTGATAGATGAAATTTTGATTATTGTGTATAGTTAAGGAAACTACTTATTTTTCATGAAAATTACCTGTTAAAAGGTTGGTTCCTTAGAAATTTCTGAAAATACTTAAAATTTAGATATGTGTTACTGTAATTTGTAATGATTATATGTATTTCATATCAATATCTATTAGGCCTTCTTAGAATGTGTTATGTATTTACCTTCTCTTCCTTGTATAAACAACTGTTTGTTATTTAATATCTAATTACCTTATACTTTTATAACATGCATTTCCTTTTATGTCAAGTATAAGCTGATAGAGCACCTTACTGAAGCAATGTATGGTCTAGTATGGTGGATATGATTAGCTCCTTCAATTCACTAACTTCTGCACTGAATCTAACAGTGCCCATGGGCACCTTGTTTAGCCTTAGGTCTTGGCTTTGAATCCTGAAAATCCTGCCAGAGTTAGTATGGCACTTAGAATACTTTCTCATCTCCCGATACTACTAGATTTGATTTCAGCTTCAGCAACAAAAATATAAATATGACATATGAGATGCTTTTGATTTAAAAAAACCTTATAATTTATTTGGTGGCTTATAATTTAAATGATTGTATGTATTTCATTTCAAAATCTATTAGGCCTACTTAAAATGTGTTATGTATTTACCTTCTCTTCCTTATATAAACAACTGTTTGTCATTTAAAATCTAATTACCTTATACGTTTATGACATGCATTTCCTTTTATGGCAAGTATAAGCTGATAGAACACCTTACTAAACCAATGTATGGTCTAGTATGGTGGATATGATTAACTCCGTCAATTCACTAACTTCTGCGCTGAATCCAACAGTGCCCATGGGCACCTTGTTCTGTTATTTATTGATGCCAAAAATGTGTCTCTGTCTCCCAATTATATAGAAAAAAAAATGAGGGAGTGCAGACGAGTCGCCCTCTGGATTCTTAACCTGATTTTAACCTCATAGATAAAGAAGAAGAAAATATCGAAAGGTTTTGACCTGTTGTGTTGATATTTGATAATTAGTATCACTGTCATAGTAATCATCTCACGTAAAATTTGGGTTACCCAGGTTCTCGCCACCAGGGGAAGTTGAATATTGAGTTTTACACAATTTGCCTATTTATATTGGTACCTATGGATATTTTGTAACTGCAATCAATTGCTAAGTCACAGCTTATGTGTTGTTGATTGTGATAGAGTTTCAAGGTCATTGATTTTTGCATTTGGTCACCAGGGGGCATTGAATAGCTGAATACCTGAGTATTTTCAAATTCTATTGGTACTTTAGAATATTTTGCTACCAAAAACAATCGCAAACTAGTCTGTTTGTTAAGCATTTCAAACTACTTCCCAAGCGGGTGTGTTGTCCCTGGACAGGTATAAAACATGCCCATTTTCAGAAGATATTGCTCGGAACTTATGCGGCCGAGCAATTGCGCTTTCCGGTTATACTGCTCGTGCATTCTGCTCGGTTTTATTGTATAGCGCCGCGTTTTATTGTATAGCGCCGCGCAAAACAATCTGCTTAGTAATCACTGCTCGGACGAAAAGTCAACATATGTTTGTATTTTAGCCCACTTGGGACTTCAGTCCCAGCAGGCTATTGCGTTCACTTTTCGTCCGTGGTCCATCCATCCGTAGACAGAATCCAGTTATTTTGGGAAGTTTTGAAGACGCTTCAATGTAATGTTTTGATATTTGGGTTACCCTAGACACATCTACAGCCAAAAACTGGCCCTGTCAGAATCAATATGGCCGACTGGCAGCCATTGTTGTTCGCCAAAAACAGCACTTTTTACACATTTTTGAACTTGTTGAGGGAAATTTTGAAGACGCTTTGATCAATTACCTTGATCTTTCAATATATTTGAATCCCCTTAGGGCTCATCAGCATAAATGAAATTGGGTCCATCGAACTCAAGATGGCCGTCCAATGACCTTTTTAGTGCCCAAAAATGTCAATTTTGGCCAGAATTCTGAGTCCTGTAGCTTCCTACTGGTTTGCCACTTCTCATTGCAATTGCTGATGGGTATTCTTTGGAAAGGGATGTTTTATATCTGAGACAGTTATTTTTTATCAGCCAATTATGACGCAATTGGCGGCCATCTTGGTGTCATCACTACTCATTCATAGGTGGGAAAAAGTTTTTCAGCATTATATTGATAACTGAGCATATTTTGTTACCACAATGAATTAAAAAGTTGTAGCTTATTACGTTTTCTATGATTGTGGTGAGTTTCAAGGTCATTGGTTTTTGTAAATGGCCACCAGGGGGCATTAAGTAATACAATATCTTAGTACTTCTATGTATTTGTACCTATGCATATTTTGTTACAACAATCAATTGAATAGTTGTAGCTCATGACATCGTCCATGATTGTGGTGAGTTTTAATGACATTAGTTATTCTAAATGGTCACCAGGGGGCGTTGAATAGTAGAATAACTTAGTATTTCCTTATTAGATAGGTACTTAGGCATATTTTGTTACCATGATCAATTGCAAAGTTGTAGTTCATGACATGTTCTATGATTGTGGCGAGTTTCAAGGTCATTGGTTTTTGTATATGGTCACCAGGGGGCATTGAATATTGAAATTATTAGATTGTTGAGCATTTGAAGCCACTTCCCAAGTGGGCATGGCGTCCCTGGACCCCTTGTTTGACATTTGATGGATTCCGACTTGAAAAATGCGGTCAATGCTTTACCACGTCGCTAATACAATTGTTAACATAAAGCATCAGCAATCAGCCGAGTATGTGCAAATATAGGTTACAGTACGGCTATTTGTGTTAGTAATCACCTGAGCGAGTCTATAGCACAGTGAATTCAATGATTGTATACACAGCACTCTCCCACATCAGCAGGCGCGTATTGTCAGCCTCATACATCATCAGGGCAGGGCCTCGGCATATTGGGCGAAGCTTTATAATATGATATGTATTTTAAGCTAAAAAGAACTGCCCTCGGCTTATTCACAGATTTGATAATTTAGATTAACTTATCATTTATTCGATGAGCCGCTCCCAAACATTTTGCATACATCCACGTTTTAACCTTCATGATGTAGTCATGAAGGTTATAAGATGGTAGTGAGTCGATGACGTCATTTTCGTGTCGCCACTTATAACTTGTTGATGGGAGTTCAGAGGAAGATTTGTCAACTGAATAAATACTTAAATCTTATTAATGCAGTGTGAAATTTAGCTTTTTTAAAATATTTCCCTTAATTATTAGAAAATGCCGGTAGTAAGACCATGGGATAGTTTTATCATTGAATGGGCGAATCACGGTGGCAGAGTGCACCTGTGATAAGGCAGAAATAGTTCCATGTGAAGGCAAAGCTTTTAAATAATTATACAGTTGGAGGTGGTTTATCAACTTTTTTCAAATATAGTGCTGCTATTTTCCCAATCAAATTGCTAGATTTCGATCGTTTCTCATAAGTCAACAATTGAATTCGAGTGTGATTTTGATGTATGTAGAGATTACATTGTGACTCGGATATTGAATGGCGGCGCCATGTTTAAGCTGCGTGTCGATCGTTGAATAGTGGAATTATAGGGTGGAATTATCTTGATTGTATCCATACAAAGTTTATCAAAGGTTAGTGTCAACCAATGGTCCATTACATTGTCTCTAATTTATATGGAGAGACGCTCTTAACCGGCAAAACGGTGCTTTGTTTCGTGTTGTTATCGTTGGCCTACGTGACTGACCTTGCATGATGAGCGTCCGCTGCCAGTGCGCCGCTTCAGTTATGAATAAAGTATTATATAACTGATTGTAAATGACATACAACTAATAAACCTTTAAAGAAAGGTACCTAGTGTCATACGTTCTACTGAAAAATTCTGGATTGATTCACCGCATAGTTTTTTCATAGTCAGCGTTTTAGTTTATGAATCAATTAAGATGATTGACAGACGCGGGTGCGGTTGTATCAGCTGTTGAAGACGTTGCAAATTTCTCTGAATAACCATGGTGGGCGAGCAGATAGTTATGGCAGATTTTTGGTTAATGCCCTCATTTTTGTGGTCTAGGGCGTGGGAAATTTTGTATTGCTCGGATCAATGAATGAGTTACTTTCACAAGTGGCTATCGTAGATGTCTAAAACTAAAAAGAGACAATATTAATTGAATTTGTCAGTTTTATGGATAATCTATGATATTATCATATCATATCAAATTTATTTTCTGAATAATTTACATCAATGTATAAAAGATATATAAGACTTACATTACAAAAGAACTATAAGTGATTTGTTTTGCAAAAGCAAAGCTTGTAGTATCAGGCACCCTAAAAGGAAAACAAGATAAGGAAAAGAGAAAAAAACACACATCTTCACACACAGTTCATGCATACACACACATACATACTTTCAGACGGGCACTATACTAGATTTTAAACAATGTTCATATGTATATTTTGAGATGGTATAAGTGGCATGAGTTAGTAACTGTCCATGATGGACTTCTCAGGGGCGTTGGAAGCAATTTTTGATTGCCGTGGCCAAATGCTGATTTTGGACAGAATGCCGCGGCTTTCGCGCTGCAGTCATTGCACTTCCAAAGCCACTGCTTCTTTAAATTTCTTTTGAAAGAACAGAAATTTTTAGATAGTTTTAACATGAACTGGCAATTTTGTAGTTTGTTGATATCCTCTAATTACATTAGTTTGTACTTTTTGAAAAATCGCTCTAATCCCTTTCTTTTGTAAGACCACAAGATAGTTAAGATTACTAGTGGTATTTTTTGCCCTAATTATGTTACCATAATGAATGTATGGATGAATAAGAGAATAGTACAATTTTAGAAGAACAGATAGTGGAACAAAATATGATAAGCGTTGGATGATACCAATACCTTGTGCCACTTTCTTCGCAATATTTTGTATGTGGGCTTTCCAATTTTAATTATCATCAATTTGGACTCCTAAAAATTTGGTGTTATTTACTTTTTGTGAAGGTACATCTCCAATATACATTCGGATGTCCTTTTTTTCTTAGCTCTACCAAACTCCATGAAATGTGTTTTGTCAAGATTTAATGACAGTTTATTTGACTTACCAGACATCCAAATTTGCAAGTTCAAGATTGACAGTTCTCTCCAAAATTCTGTACTCTTTATGGGAAGCAAAGGTATTAGTATCATCCACGAACATAATAGTCTGAAAAATAGCTGACGCATTGGGGCAGTCGATAATGTACAATATAAAGAGTAGACGACCCAAGATTGATCCTTGTGGGACTCCACTTAATATTTTCATTATATTGGATGTTTTATATCCATATTTTACACACTGATATCGGTTACAAAGATAATTTTTAAACCAGATATTAGCTAAACCTCTGATACCATTGTGTTCAAGTTTGCTTAATAGTATTGCATGATCTATGGTATCAAAAGCTTTAGATAAATCTAAAAAAATACCTAAAATAGTCTCGCCACAATCCAATTTATTAATTCAGTTATCGATTATTTTCAGGGCATAGGACGTGGAATGTTTTTTCCTAAACCCAAACTGGGAATCTGAAATTACATTATGAGATTCAAGAAACTCAATGACATGGGAATACATAATTTTTAGGCCGGCCGTAGGCTGAGCCTATTACTATATAAATGGAGCGAATTTAAATGACATGGTTTCCAGAGCAAAGGTTCTTTGTCTGTGCAACTGAGCATATAATCATACAAATCATTCATTAAAGCATTATCCATTCTCCAAACTCTACGCAGCTGAATTATGAAAGAGGGCCTCGTTGAAATTTATATGAGCTTTTTCGCGAATATCTGATCACAAGGATATTGGTTTTGAAGAGCCAATCAGAAAGCAGAGACTCCTCTATGATTGGCTTAGCCGCAGAAATCAGCAGGTGTTCACGTGAACCCGCGGTATCGTCTACCGTTTTACTTCCTGGTTTAATTTTTAGATCTGAAATTGTATTTCAAGATCGATTTCTGTGAAATTTTTACCTGATTTGCTTTTGGGAGGAATATTTTAATTTGCACTACAGAAAATATCATTGACCAATATGCAAAGTCCGGAAAAAATAGCTTTTTACTTAAATCGGATAGATGACCTTGATATGCTAATTAGCCATGTGCGCAAACTACAAATTCAATCAAATTTTATTCTGCAAAAAATATCAAATCCAATTCAATTTTGTTTTTTTGAGCAAATTCAATTCTAAACCGCATTAAAATCAATAAGACCAAGGGAAAAGATTTATCTGAGGTATTTGTTCCTGTCAGATCCAGTCGCTGTCTGTGCTACTTTTGTATTCTACGATTGTATTGTGTAAATTATTTATTAGGTATTATTGACTCTCAGCTGGGAGTGTATTTTGACAAATTTAACCCACAGAATGTATCATCATTTGCTATTTTATGAAAAGCTGACAGGCTGGCCATAGTGCCCCTTGGGGCTCTTGTTTCTAACATTTCAGAGAGGCAGGGTAGGATTGAGATGGGGCGATAATTTGTGAAACTTGCCTTATCCCCAGTTTTATAAATTGGACAAACCTGAGCGATTTTGAGAGCACTAGGAAGAACGCCAGATACCAAACTCAGATTAAAGATGTATACTAAGGGATCAGAGATAAGATGCATGACCTCCTTTGATATTTTCTGACTAACATTATCAACTACAGAATGATTCTTTGATTTAAAAAGTTCAACAATATTTTCTATTTCTAATTTAGTCACTGGAGGTAGGAAAATTGTGTCTTCAACTCTGTTTTTTAGATAGCTCTTGAAATCTTTGTTTGTATCTGGAATTTTATTAGCTAGTTTTGGACTGATATTTATAAAAAAGTAATCGAAATTATTAGCTATATTGAGGGGATCGGTAATGAATTGATCATTATGTCTGAACTTTTCAGGAAAATCTGATGCTTTTCTTTTATGTAGTATAGAATTGATTAATCCCCAGGGCCCGGTTCCATGGTCAAGACTTAAGACCAAAAGTGGTCTTAAATGTTAAGACTTGATCTTAAGTTGTTAGATTGGCTATAGAACTAAGTTGGTTTTAGACTTGTCTTAAGTCTAAACCCTCACTATGGAACCGGCCCCTGGTCTGCTTGGAATCAGTCCGTATAGTTTCAAACTTTTGCATGTAAAAATCTTTTTTAGCCATACGTATACATTTGTGAAAACAGTTTCTGTTTTTACTAAACACTGATTTTGATTCAACTGACCTGTTCTTAAGATCCTCTGTATAGAGCTCCTCCTTGTGTTTCAGTGAAATAAATCGACCTCTTGTCATCCAAGGGTTTAGCTTATCTTATAATCGATTCCATTTCCTTTTGATAATTGGGAATGAGTTGTCATAGTATTTAGTAAATCATTCCATTTTTCGTGCATTAAATACCTTTTGAAAATCCACATGTTGCCCTATTAACTTGTCTATAATTTACATGATGTAGAGTTTTTAGATTCAGCCCAGCTGAATCTATAAGTATAAAAATGGAGTGCTGAATAAGTGTTGACCACTATCTCCTCTGAGTGTGAAATGATTCACGGGCTAAGGTCTGCATTAAGTTGGCTGTTATAACAGCAGCTAAGTGGCAACTGCTTTTGAAGGCTATTGATGAAGCCTAAATTGGGTAAATTGACATTTTTATGCCGTTTTTGGGGATTTCAGCGACGTAGTGAGACGTGATCTTTATCCACTAACGTAAACAACACAAGCAGAATTGTACAACATTTACTGTCAAATTTACAAGTAGGCTTTACATGGGCTTGCATGATTGCGAGGCCATATTGCTATCACACGGTTCATGTGCGGCATAGTGCTGCCGACAATTCAATTCGTTCTTGATTAACACAAGAAAATTTCACAATAAAACATTTACTTTCACGTTTTTGAAAAATTCTTTTAATTTTCTATTACTTTCATTGGGTGCTTGCAATAGCGGCCATTTGAAAAATCTCTGTATGAACATTTATATTTATCAGTTTAGATATCTAAAACTTAAAAACTGCTTTTCTGTAAAATAAATTCTGAATTGAATTGAATTGGAAGACTGGTTCCCTGTCTCTTCAAAGAGCCAGGGGGTGGTAGTCTATGGTGGCAATAAACTTTATCGGATGATCGTAGTAGATTGTCATTTGAAAAAAATGCAACTTATTCTTGCTTAATGTCTTTATTATTTTAAAAAGAAAAATTCTGGCTCCTATATCTCTTTTCGTGTTAGCTTCTCTTCACCTGAAGTCACTCGAATTTTTCTATGCCAGCAAAATCATTTCAACACAATCCAATAAGTAATCTAGCAATTATTAACATGATGATAGATTCCGTTAAGACACTACAATATTCAAATAACAACTATCTAAAAGCTTGTACTAACTTGGTCCATGTCTACAATAAAATCATTCTCATCCCCAGTCCCCGGGTGTAACATTTCATGTAACGATGTAAGACAACACCGATCTCTTAGTTCTTTAAAAAGTAATCAGTTCAAAGTTCGATTAATTTTACTACAGAAATGCAAAACCACCAAGCAAGCTTTCAGTACAACCATGTCAGCAAGCCCATTTTTAGAAATTCTTTCTTGTTATATATTACTGATGCAACATATAAAATTCTTCAATGAGAAAACTACAAAAGAAGAAGTAAAATTGATTATGGCGTAGTTTGCAGTATTTACTGCAGAGCTGTGATGATAGTGCCATCGTTTTAGTAACTAGTGAAGCTCACCAAAATCAACGAAGCCATTAATCTTTAGATTGAGGATATTCTCTTAATTTCTCTCTAAAGATTTGTTTGAAAATATTTGAACTAAAATTAACGATGCATATGCTCTGGATTATATTGACGAAAAAAACGTTTGTATTGATATGCAGATGAATTTTAAATAAATCTAATTTGCTTTAAAATACCATTCATGTCGACCAATATTGTGTAGTATAAAGAGCGGTCCGGCCTATGCGTGGGATCTGTCTTATTGACCTCTGTGTCTTATTAGCGCTAGGCTTCTGCTTAACGCTAAAAGTTGTGATGAGACGGTCACATAGTAGGGTAGCCACGTTCCGCGTCCTCTCTCATACGACGTTGAATATCGCTTCTGTCCGGTGAATAGATACTGCTCACACGTACTTATTGCTCATGTCGATCTGGTGTACTGTACTGTGAGAATAGATAGACCCGACCACACCGAAAGAATCTGTTTAGTTGTACAATGTTATAAACTTTATCAGTTCATTTCTAAAACTGCTGGGAGTGATATAGTAAAATATCATTGATCATGGTTTAAAAAAGTAATGTACAGCAGTGTTCTCCACGGCTCAAATTTATAGTAGGGCGCAGTAAGAAATATTAACCTCATTCTGCAACGACGATTCGAGCACCGAAGGTGCGAAGCCATTGCGGGGGGTCTGGGGGCCCTCCCCCAAGAAAATTTTTTAATTTAATGCCCCGCAGTGTGAAATCAAATAGGACATACTTTACAAGCAACAGCGCCGAGGCAGCGCTGCATGTAGTGAGAAGAACATGCCTCAACACTTGGCCTAGGTTTAGTTTTCCAGGAAACCAGGTACTTGGCACTTGGCCAGGGATATGAATACATTATCACACTCACGCTGAGGCTGACTATCATCGCTATATATCACTTTTTTGATGTGTTACCTTTACTGGTTAATCTCAGCTCAAAGAAAATCCTACTAGATATATATGACACAATATCAATGATGCAGTCAACAAAAATGTATATAAACTTCATTTGTACATACATTTATTGATGATCCACAGACGCTAAACAAACTTTATTGATCAAAGACAAATGCCATATGCAGCGCACGCTCTCATAGATACTGATAGAAGGCTCCAAACACTGAGCTGCCAATCATTCTAGAGACCGCCGTTATCTAAGAAGTCGGCTACGTTCCAACTACTAGAACATTTCACGCATTCGATTTCCCAACTTAGTAGGCACACCATGATTTAGCTTCCCGTAAATTACGCATACGACAACGAAATCACGAAACGACACATTTTCCTTCAAACTGGTTCTCTGAAAGTAAATCATAAGGAATCCTGTACTTTTACCTCAAACCGAATTCTGTCCATTAAAATTGTTACTAATTTGAAATAATATAGCTTCTATCTGAGTACTTCAGAGATGAAAATCTTCCGACCATAGACTGATTTCCGACCTTCTCTTTTTTTTTCTTCATTCCTGAGATCAGTGTAAATCGCCTCAATTGCGCATGTCACATCGGAGCGCTCCGTAGTTAGGGGTAAATGGTGCCTTGGTGACTCATGACTCGACACGACCTAATAAAATATTACAGGGCCAGATTACCAAATTTTCTTTAAAAGCACAACTTGTCATTCTAACCTGGAATCCATAACTGATCGCGTGTGGATTTACATCACTAGCTCTGTATGCAGGGCCTTCATTTCCACTATCTATTGTATATCGTACATCGCTGAAATTACAGATTGACAATTGGGAATACTTGTAATTCTTAGGATTTCGCATCTACTCATCAGGAAAAATTTTAGTCGTTCTTATGTAACTAACCTGTGTTGTTTTGGAAGACTTGGGAAGAACTCTACGATTTAAATAATTCTGCTGATTGGGCTGGTCTGTAATTGTTTGTCTCATTTCGTGTAACCTAAAAATTCATGGGCCATTGTTTTGGAATGACGGATCAATAATAAGGTTTTTAAGTTGCTTAATTCAAGAGAGTTGGTAGTAGTTTAATGTTGATATTTTACCTGAAAACAATACTTCGATCTTTCTATGACATCGATGACCAATCCTATCACACTGGCTGTCATTTCTGTTGCATAATGACAATCCAGTATGAACTGCACAAGTATGGGTGCTCTCTTAAGCAGTTCGCTCACATTTGCGTGAATCGCACTGTTGAGATATCTTACATCACTTCCAAGAAGATCGTACAGCAAATCAACAGTCCCTTCATATACATTACACTGCATTACTGCACAGACGGGTCCATTGCAGGCCACAGCTTTAAAGAGCACGCATTCACAAGATCTCGCTTTTAGATATGAATTCGACTCGACAAACACTTTGAGATTAGCAAGATGATTGTGTTTACTTACCATACTCTCTAGGTGTTATTTTTCCAGTTTTAGTAAGTGAATCAGACACATTTATAGAGTAATTTTTTACATTTTGTATCGTGTATGAAGACTATCCTTATGTTTCGTGCCTTCAATTTGAACACTTCCTACCCCTGGCGAGTCATCTTTTATGTTGTGCAGCAGATCTTTCCAAAATCCCAGATCTATCCCGTTGCATATTATTGTATGAGGTTGGTCCTTACAAACGGGACGTGAAAATATAAACGCACAAACACATTCCATGTAGGTTGCAAAGTATGAAGTGGAATCGCCTGTTCATTCAAAAATTTTGTAGCTGACCGTGACATAGCCCTTAAATGAATAAAAGTTATATTCAATTCAGAAGAAAAATGTACAAGTGCTTGGAAAAAAAGCAAAAAGTATTAATACCTCTGAAATGAAGAGAGCGGATTCCTTGCTTGTGCCACTAAATGCATATACTTGAATAACAAACGATAATCAACTAGACTTGAATTATTCGAATTCACCAAAAGTACTTGCTGGCCATCGAAAAATAATCGGCAATCACAATCACCATCGTATGGGATGTTATACACTACAAAAGATATACAAAGTCAAATAAGCATCCATTTTAGGGACAAATGTTAATAATTATTATTATGTTATGTCTAAAAACATGAAGGGCCTTCAATATGAAACTTGATGGGCTTTTGAGGGTATGATCACCAAATTTGATGGACGAAAACTTAATTGATACATTTTTAATTGAAATTTACCTGTTACCGTAGAGAACCCTATTAATGTTAATAAACAGGCCTAATTGATTATTATTACATTACATTTAATAGGCTTAACAGCACCATCTCTTATAGTATAACACTGTCCTCCATTTTCTGTATATATGGTAGCATTTTGCAATTCCCATTCCATTAAAACAGGATCCCGCTTATCCCATGGGCGATTATGTTTGCAACTAGGAGTTACCAAATACAGAATAAGAGCTTCAGGATACCCTTAGCCCAGTTTTCGTGTCCTGAGAACTTCCCTCAGCCTGCTTGGCAACGGATACGGTATTTTAATTGATGACACTGACTTGATCTCTCTCTGTGGAATAGGTTCATCATCATTATTCGCTTTTGACGGTAAATCAAAATTATTTTCTTCGCACCAGTCTTTATGAGGAGAATTGCTATTGAAACGACATGTTTGGCAAAGAAAATGCCCTAACCGACTGTTCCATTTAATAATGTGTACACCAGAAACGAAGGGTTTGTTAGAAAGAATAGCTACTGAAACGGTATCTGCAACTTCATTCTCTAAACGATTTCTGTATATTTCTGTGACTGCAAAGGAATGTTTGCAATTTCTACTCGCATAATGAACTTTGAAAGTAGAAATGTCTTCAGTAACGATTTTACTGAGTGCATTCAATTCTGAATGAACATTCACTCCTTCTTTGCAGTCACATGTCAATAACAGGCAAGTTTCCGCTCAACTATAAAACTTCCGTCCGTTTTTCACTATAAAATGGTTTGCACCATCAGCAACAACGAAAACTCCACCAGTCACTTCCTAGTGTAGTTCATTCTTAAGTAGGTCCAAGAGGTACCTTTGAGTGGTGGTCATATCACATGAAACCACAGTAGAGACAACCCTGGAATGCAAATGATAAGTATACATTGAGTGACACAGAGTGACTATCAAAGAGGGAATAGGAAAAAATACAACTGCAGGTTTGATTACGGGGCAGCTTGTTTTGGGCGGCGCTATATAATAAAACTGAGCAGAATGCCAGAGCAGTATACCGAGCAGCTCACTTGTTCGGCCGCATAAGTTCCGAGCAATCTTTTGAAAATGGGTATGTTTCATAGCTCCCCTTGACCCCTGTTTCAAACTTAGTTAACAAGTAGCACATCACTAAGGGCAGAACCCTATTTAGAATTGAGTTGATGTGATTTAAATTATGGGTTCCAGTGGATAACAGTTTTGAGGCTGCAACTGTTGACCTATATATAAAACTTTGTGTATACATAGTATCTTGTATTTGCTTATAGAAATGATAGCAGCCATGATATTTCCTAGATGCATTCACAACAAGCTGTAACTTTTTATGTGGTGGTAAACATCAGGCTTTTTAGTTGTTAGCCTCATTCTAGATTAGTTATTGACTGTAATAGTCTCACTATATTTCAGATATCACCCCAGAGACTCAGCTATGAATTCTGAAACATTCCATTATAAGCGTGGGGCTAACCAGACATTCAGTCAACCAACTCATGTAATAGACCCAAGCAAGTTCAGTGAAGAGGAACTGCAATATAATCTTGAAGCAGGAACAATTCCTATTGTCATTCAGTGTGTAGTTGAAGATGAAGAAGATCACATTGGACATGCACATATGACATTTGGTGTGGTTGATAAAAATTCAGACAATACTTACACGCTGAAACCATTAAAACAGAAGCAAATGGTAGATGGTCTGTGTTATTTATTACAAGAAATTTATGGGATTGAAAATAAAAATTGTGAACTTACAAAGGTGAGTGGTAAAACTTCTAAGAGCTAGGCAATTACAAGGATTATTAGTCTATTTGTTATGCGCATATACATTACGTAGGTATCTATGTATCTTCTTCTGTTTCAATTTGATCCATACAAATCCCAATAAGTAATTCCAATTTGAGTTATAAAGTGAAAGCCATCATTTTGGACAAGTTGTTGAAATGGTACAGCAATGGAAAGATCCAAAGATGGATAACCGACCTTTTTAGTTTTTCCATCATTCATGAAGACATTGTAAATCCATGGGCTGGGGGTATTATTGAGACTTGATAATCTGAATGGTAGAACACGTGAAGAAAGTGAATCAATTATGTTGATATATATATATATATATATATATATATATATATATATATATATATATATATATATATATATACACACATACATATATACATCAGTTGCTCCACAGCGCGTTTTTGGGGCATACTGTATTCACTTCGTCTTCCGTCCGTCTGGCATCTGTCCGCAGTAATTTCCGTGCCCTAGCACCTAAACCCTTTCGACAGATTACGTCTGATTTAGATTTTGGATCATGTTGGTCAAAGGTCAAGGTTACTAGAAGCTGTTATGTATTTTTCATTTCCGGGCTCTTAATTCATAAACAGTATAAGATAACTTTGTGAAATTTTATGGATGGGTTGCGCTAGAGACAGTAATCGACTGATTAGATTTCGAATCCTGTAGGTGAAAGGTCAAAGTCACGGAAAGCCGTTTTGCATCTTTCATTTCCTGCCTTCATAAATAGGTCAACATATGCTCGGGTGTATTTTACACTCAGGCGTTTCACCTGATGTGGGGGCATCAGTCGTCTTCATTGACATTCTAGTTGCTAAAATGTTTGCTGATTGGACCATTTAAGGGAAATCAAACAGAAGCCTTATGAAGATTGTTACAAGTGCTGATTGGTATGACAGGATTCTGGTGGGCTAGTAACCAACATTTCTTAAGGTCAAAGGGTTCTGGGAATGGCTTTAGCTTAATGAGTTCGAAATTCCTTGACGGGTGAAAATGGACCAACCAGGTTTAGATGCATTTTCATCTTGTTCTAACAAACTTCGTACATGTATAATCTCAGGTATTTTTCATTTATTTATACATTTATTTTTTTACAGTCAAATCAAGAAGATGAGTTTGAGGATACTGGGTCTGAATGTGTTATATGTATGTCTGAATCGCGGGATACACTGATCCTACCATGTCGACATTTATGTTTATGTAGTGCATGTGCCAACAATTTGCGATACCAGGCAAATAATTGCCCCATTTGCCGTGCACCATTTCGAGCATTGTTGCAGATAAGGGCTATGAAGAAGAAATCATTGACAAATAATTTGCAACCACAGCGCCATCACCAGGTAAGTAAAATACCGTATTTCCTAGTATGTATTACCGCCAGAGGTTAACTATCGAATATTAGGAATTTGACCTGGATATTGGACAGATTGGATGTGTGTCAGGATATATCTAGCTTACAGTATCAATGCAGTTAAATTTGCCATGCACTTTAAGCCCACTTGGTATGAAGCCCTACTTAGTTTTTACGGTCGAAGATCATATAGCGAGCGTCGCTAGTAAAAATTCTGCCGTTCACCGAACAACACCCGTAGTATCTCTTCTGCCATGGATATACTCCAATAATGCTGAGACAGCAGTATTTAGCTGCTGCATCCCGCCTTAAACACAGGCCGACTCGGATTGACTGACGCAAAAATAAACTGTTTGCGGTGCAGGTAGTAGAAACAAAAAAACGCAGGGTTTCAGTGATCGTTAAAAAATGTCCGTTGCTCTTTATTTGGGGAGAAAATTTACTAGCATGTATCCATGCCAAGATGAAACACATCAGGCGTGAAACCCTAAGGGGGATGTTTCGAGGATTTTTGGATCGATTCTAATGTCATCACTTGGCCTTTGCGGCAATTAAAACTACCACTTAGTATTAGTACAGGCACTAGTGCCTGTCACATGAACTTCATTCATACATTGAAGCATAGAACTATAACGTAACTACTACTACAAAATAATTCTTTAAGAAAGATAAAATACAACATAAACATCTAGAACTTTGAAGTCACGAATTAAAAAGATTTTTCAAGCAATGCCCTTACTCCAAACAAGCTTTCAAGCTTTCTAGGATTCAAGGTAAAGCACACTTTGCCCATGGGCAATTTATTTCAGTTCCATTCAATGCAGTTGCATAATTCTTATCGATCATTTTTCTCGGACTCTGTTGCACGTCTAGAGTAACAATTGATACGTGATAAGAAACCAACTCGCCCCGGCTCCTCGCGCTGCACAATTGAATCCCAATAATAATGGGAGACTGGTTGAATTATCGCTGCGTGGTTCAAATCCTAGAATTATATTGCTCATGAACAAAATTTGCGCGCTCTTTTAAACGATCGACCGACAGGGCAATGACCTTTTAATATCGGTCTGAGCGACAGGCATACGTTGTAAGATTTAAACTTAAACGGCAAGGCAATGATCGAAATTGTGCACACCAACGTCAGACAGGCGACCTAGTCATTTTAAATCATCGTCCCGACATCGACAGCATTTCGGCGTCGATGGGGTGTCGATCTCTGTCCAGGGGGATACAGGATTGACGGCTGCATTAGTGCAAGCTTTCGGAAGGTTGTTATTTGAAAATTGTGGTGTCTTTTCGGACCCTATCGTATGTTGATAATTGCTAGATTACTATAAAGATTGTCTTGAAATAATTTTGACTTACCGAGTGACTTCAGGTGAAGACAAGCGAACATGAAAATAGATAGGAGCCACGATTTTTCTTTTTAAAAAATAAAGACATAAAGCAAGAATAACTTGCATTTCCTTCAAATGACACTTCACTACGATCATCCGATAAAGTATAAATGCCACCATAGACTACCGCCCCCTGGCTCTCTGAAGAGACAGGGAATCAGTCAAGTCAATTCAATTCAATTCAGAATTTATTTTACAGAAAAGCGGTTTTAAGTTTTAGATAAACTAAAACAAGAAATGAAATCCTTAATATGGACTTTCCTTAATTTACATGAGTGTATGTCATGATCCAGCATCAAGATTAAACATTGGTACTCTAGAGATTAAGCAGGACAAATGAAAAAGAGTGAAAAAACAATTGGATTGAATTCAAATGATTGCAGAAAACTGACTTATTACAGGATAATTAGATCAAAAATTTCTTTTTTTTCAAATTAGGAAAGGAAATGGCATGAAGTTTTTGGCATGAATATACGTAACAGGGTGTGTGTTCTTACGAAACGAAATGTAGTTCCAACAACAAATAAATAACTAAATTGATAAATGAGCAACGGATTCCGATGAAATTCAATAGGGATTGAGATTTTATTATTACATTGAATGTTTTGAAAGTTCCCAAGAGAAGCTAAGCCTTGTTCGGGAGTTATTTTGTACCAAAGGAAGAAAGATAAATATGTGATAGCAAAATCGACTTCGCTAAAGCGTAAGTCCATAAAAATATAAATGTTCTTACAAAGATTTTTCAAATGGCTGCTTACGCAAGCACCCAATGAAAATAAGGCAAAATTAAAAGAATTTTAAAAACGTGAAAGTAATGTGTTATTGTGAAATTTTAATTGTGTCAATCAAGAATGAATTGAATTGTCGTCAGCACTATGCTGCGCATGAATACCAATTTCAAGACTGATCCCGCACGTTCAACCAAGGTTGGTGTGCGCTGGAACCTAGATTTTATTACTGCAATAAATGTATGTAAATATCCGAGCCCAAGAAAGTTTCTATGGAAAGTTATCAACTCCCCAAGCAAGTTATCAATCCGTGTATACATCTTTTTTTCTAGAGTAATTCCGATGACGATGACTGCTGTTCAGGAATAAGTCAAGAAGGTGTACCCCATGGGTATGAAGCTGTCTCTTTGATTGAAGCACTAAATGGTCCTCCTCGTTTACCACCCCCACCACCTAATCCGTTGCATCTACCACCGGAAGGTAAATATAGAATTTCTGACTTATACTTACCTCATGGACGTTATTACTCTAAATACATCATGTAGATGCAGGGTGTAGGTTAACCTTTTAAGGACTTAAGAAGATCTTTTTTCATATGGCAAGAGACCACAAACACGTACAAATTTCATTCTGAACAGGATGCCCCATTGTATGCACTACACTGTTTCTATTCATTGTAAACGGTTCGGCGTGCTGTAAATATGGCTAATTACACACTTTTTATACTTCTGCTACAAAGTGTAGGAGGGGGGTATACTGGAATCAGTTTGTCCGTCCCTGGACACAATCGTGTCCGGAGATCTCCTAAACTACTGGCTCTCTTCTCGTAACTCTACGCATATGTTTGTCTGGATATGTAGTTATGCATCTGCATTTTATTTTGTAATTCTATTGGCCAGCAATAAAAACAAGGCAATTTTTGGCAAATTTCAGTGTACTTTTCTGCTCTTTTTTAGTATAAGATGCTCTGCTAAGGCTTCAGATTAGATATTTTTTTAGGGTAGAGCCCCTAAAACTTAAGTTGGCGCAGGAAATTTTGAATGGTCTTTATGTCTTAGACACTTGTAATTTGCCTCATCAGGCATTGTAAAGTTAATTTCTGAAGATACCTTCTTTCTGTTAATGATAATGATTAACTAACTTTAAATTCTTTGTAGGGTTACCCCCACCTGGACGTCCTAGTCTGCTAAATTCACCCAGTGATAGTCCACCAGTTGATCGCAAAAAGGCACTCAAAAGGTTACTCTTTCTATATGTGTTAAGGGTTTAAGTTATCATTTATCGGGGGTTTTGACAGGTGAGATTACCGCTCTTATTGAAATTGAAGGTCATTGGCCATCAGATATTGCCACTGTGGTGGCCGTCGAAAATTTCTTGTTGGCATGATGCTGCTTACATTTCTGAATGCAATTCTTGAACCTGTGTTAAGGTTTGGGCAGGTGAAATGCTTACCCTTATCAACAATGAAGGTCATTAGCCATAGAAATATAGATACAATCTAGTTCATGGATGTGAAACTGGTTTTTTGAAAAATTAACCTAAAAAAGGTTTTAACTTATAGTATTGTTAATGAGTGTCAACATTGTCACAGGACACATCTCCTTACATGGAATTTGGGTCACCCATTTCTTGTTTTCCCCACAATGGGGAGTTTGAAATTGAGGGTATACCATTTTTAGCCCACTTGGGACTATTGTCCCGGCGCTATCGCCTTCACTTTTCTTCCGCCTGTCCGTTCGTCTCTCAGTTCGTCTGTCTGTAAACGGAATCCAGTTATTTTGGGAAGTTTTGGCCATCAAATATCACCCTTATCAAAATTGAAGGTCATTAACCATAGAAATATTGCCACATTCTAGTTCACAGATGTGAAAGTGGTTTTTTGAGGAATTGTAAAATTAACCTAGAGAAGGTTTTAACTTGTAGTCTTGTATGCTGTCCATTGACCTTTTTATTGCCCAAAAATGTAGATTTTGGCCTGAATTCTGAGTCCTGTAGCTTCCTACTGGTTTGTCATCAGTACTCATTCATAGGTGGAAAAAGGTTTTCCCACATTATATTGATACTTAAGCATATTTGGTTGCCACATCAGTTGCAAAGTTGTAGCTCATGACATATTCTATGATTGTGATGAGTTTCAAGCCCATTGGTTTTTGTAATGGCCACCAGGGGGTGTTGAACAATACAATTTAGTATTTCTATATTATATTCGTATCTATGCATATTTTGCTACCACAATCAATTGGAAAGTTTTAGCTCATGACATGGTCTATGATCGTGGTAAGTTTCAAGGACATAAATTATTCTATATGGTCACTGGGGGGTGTTGGATAGTAGAATAACTTAGTATTTCCTTATTTTATTGGTACCTAGGCATATTTTGTAACCATGATCAATTGCAGCTCATGACATGTTCTATGATGATGGTGAGTTTCAATGTCATTGGCCTTTGCATATGGTCACCAGGGGCCGTTGAACAATGCAGTAATTTAGTATTTCCATATTATATTCATACCTATGCATATTTTGTTGCCACAATCAATTGGAAAGTTGTAGCTCATGACATGGTCTATGTTTGTGGTAAGTTTCAAGGACATAAATGATTCTATATGGTCACTAGGGGGCATTGAATAGTAGAATAACTTTGTATTTCCTTATTTTATTGGTACCTAGGCATATTTTGTTACCATGATCAATTGCAAAGTTGTAGCTCATGACATGTTCTATGATGATGGTGAGTTTCAATGTCATTGGGCTTTGCATATGGTCACCAGGGGGCGGTGAATAGTAGAATAACTTAGTATTTCCATATCATATTGGTACTAGGCATATTTTGTTAGCACAATTAATTACAAATTGTAGCTGCTGATATGTGCTATGATTGTGGTGAGTTTCAATTCGTTGGTTTTTTCAAGGTCATTGGATGGGGCATTGAATATTGAAATTGTTAGATTGTTGAGTATCTGAAACCACTTCCCAATTGGGCATGGTGTCCCTGGACCTCTAGTTTGGTCTCCCTATATTGGGGAGTGAAAAATTGAAGGGTATACGATTTTAGCCCACTTGGGACTTTTGTCCCAGCGATATTGCATTCACTTTTCTTCCCTCTCATCGTTCGTCCATTCCTCCATCTCTAGACAGAATCCAGTTATTTTCGGAAGTCTAGGCCATCAAATATTGCTACTGGTGTCCACCCTTATCAAATTTGAAGGTTGCCACATTCTAATTCATAGATGTGAAAGTGGTATTTACTTCGAATACATTCCCTGGGAAAATACACTATAGCCATATTGCTTTTGGCTAGGCAGATAACGCCCGAATCGACTTTTGGTAGGGGCGCCGTAACATAGCGCCATCTGGCGAGACGCCATCATCTTTTTGCTTGGCGCTTGTTCTCTAGAGAACGTGTTTCGGCAGTGTTCGTAAATCGGTTAAAATTCTTCGTGTTGGATCGGACATCCGTTCTAATTGATATAAGAAACAGACATAAGAGTGATTGATCTCGGAATAGAAGTCGAACTTCGGGTGAGATCGTTTTTAATTTATGCGCATTTCAACATTTTGCCACCGGTTTTCTACTTCCGGTTTCGCGGGAGCGCCGTGCTGTTTTCTTAGCGGCTCCTCCCGCCTTATATATTTAATAATTATCATTCAACGTAATTGATTTCCGTCTCATCATTCATGAAAATTAATAATCTGTACTAAAAATCGTATCAATAATTAACCCTTCATTTCAGCTTATTTTAGGGTTTAACATGTCGGATCACGACGTCTCCAGTTCCCCTAGGGGACCGAGATTTAAACGTTTGGGCAAGGTTGATACACCTTCTAAGACCCCAGCGTCCTCATCGGGCAAGGTTGATATACCTGAATGCCCGGATACTCGGTAACAGGGCTATGATCCGGGACGATCCGTGTCTAGGTCCAGGTCCCGATCGAGATTTAGTCGGTCCGACTCTTCGTCTCCTACTAGACGTAGGCACCAGCACTCTAATAAAAAACGACGTCGTTCACCGTCTGACCCCAGCTCTGGGTCAAGGTCTCGTTCTAACAACTAAAAGGTAAGGAAACCCGGGCCCCAAGCCTCCATCAGTGCCAACAGGGCTGTCCTGCAACCCAACAGATGGGTTGGTGTTGGATGATGTCAACGATTTTTCTGACGAAAAATCTCATGATCCAGAAGATCCTGGTCTATCCAGGGACGGAGACATGCACAGATCGTGCTCTCCGTCACCATCCACAATGGAAGAGACGGGAGACATTCCATTCAAGGACTTAGTAAAAGAAGTTTTCTCCCGGTACGGAGGTACCAAGGCCAAACCTAAAACAACCCAGCCTAGAGGGTCGGCCGCCAAAATCTTCAGTCCATCCGATGACACCGAAGAGTTAGTTTTAGCACCACATTCTGCATATAGAGAAGAATGGCGTGAGACTTTGGACACGACACTGTGGGGTGGTAAGCGTACAGACAATACTTGGTCTTATCCTCCATTAGAGGCAGGCATGAAGGATTCAAAATTTTTCTCTCCGTTGTATCCTCCCATATCGGGGTACAAGACTTATTATTACGCCACACCAGATGCTGATGATCCCGGATTCAAAACAAACTTTGAGTTAGACTCCGATGGGTCAACCACGATAGGACTACCCAAAAAACCACCGCCTTCCTACACTTTACCAAAACAAGCAATGGGAGCGTTGAACCAATTAGCTCGTAGCATTTGTCAAATCGCGTCTTTCCAAGACATTTCACTGGTTGCCATGCACGGCGAGTTAGAAAAAGTAAAGTCTCAACTAGTCCAGGATAATCCGGATCCAGAGACAATGTCCGAACACGTGGCGACTATAGAGAGAATTCTACAGTCTATGGCCAAGGCGTTGTGTCACCAAGTACCTTTGGGTATAAGGATCCAGGCTAACCTAGCCTTGATCAATAGATATAGCTTGTTGGCCGACTCCAAACTTCCAGACCCAGTGAAAGTAGCTCTATACAGAGCACCGCTGGGCAATTCCTCACGGGTTTTCTCTGGATGCTGCGCATCCGCCGATGCGGAGGCCACCAAGATCAGAGATTCTCAGGCTAAGGCCGGTAGGCAGTCATGGAAGACATCAAAAAAGCCTAGTTATTACGCCGGCAACTCTACCTACAGAAACTCACCTGCAAATCAGCCCGTATACAATCAATCTCAAGTCAACAGCAAATTAAGCTACAAAAAAGCGCGTTGGACAAGCTCCAAGGGAGCTCAAAGCGACAACAATAACAATTTGAACTATGTCAGTTATTCTCAAAGTTCTTACAGTGACAATCCCCAAAGGGGTAGGGCTAGATTACGTAGGGGCTTCAATCGACCCTTTCGTGGCCGCGCCAACACAGGTACCCGTTGAAGATGTCAGGCCAGTGGGCTCTTGCCTTCAAGACGCCTCTTCCCACTGGCTAGAAAAATTTGGCGACACTTGGGCTACAAAGATCGTTTCCAAAGGATACCGACTGAAATTCGTTCACAAACCGCATCTATCTCATCAGCCGGTGGAAATGAGGCCGAAGTGGGGGCAGGAGTCCCACGTTATGCCAGCGATCAACGAGATGATTTTAAAAAGATCGCTGGAAGAAATCCCTCTAGGATCCCCGGGATGGTATTCAAGAATTTTCACCGTCCCAAAATCATCTGGGGGCTTAAGGACGGTAATAGATCTGTCAGCTCTAAATCGTTATATCATAGCTCCAAAATTCAAGCTAACAACACCCAAGGAGGTGATTCAGGGGCTGGAGCCAGGCCAATGGGCAGCATCCATAGATCTGAGGGATGCATACCTACAAGTACCAATACACAGGAACTCAAGAAAGTATTTAAGAGTTCACTGGAAGGGAAGAACATACCAATTTCGGTCTCTGCCCTTCGGCCTGAGTTCAGCCCCTTGGGTCTTCACCAAACTTGTCAAAAGGGTTCAGAAACACCTTCAGTCGAAGGGAGTTCGCATTTTCTGTTACCTGGACGATTGGCTGGTTGTGGCAAATTCGAAAGCAGAGTGCAAGGAAGCCTTAGACAAGACACTGGCATTGATCCGTCAATTAGGTTTCATAGTGAATTTAGAGAAGTCCCAGTTGACCCCCTCTCAAAGGTTCACGTACCTAGGTATGCACTTCGACCTGACGCAGGCCTTAGTCAGACCAGCACAGGCCAGAGTTCAGAAGCTGAGGGAGGCAGTTCTCGGTCTCCTGACGGGGGCGCCCAGATCGGCTCGGTCCTGGTCCCAGGTTTTGGGCCAGATGAGTTCCGTTGCACCCGTAGTTACGCTCGGTCGTTTACACAGCCGTTCTCTTCAAAGATTCTGGAAGCAAGCTTGGAGATCGGTAGGGGAAGAGTGGGATACCTTATTGCCGGTACCACCGGTGAACCTAATCCCCGACCTCGAGTGGTGGACTCTCGCGCAGAACTTGACAAGAGGCACCTCCCTAGCACCTTTGAAGGCCCCGATTCATCTATTCACGGATGCCAGCCATCAGGGCTGGGGAGCACATGTAGAAGGTTTTCAGAAAGCCGGGAACTGGTCTCGAGCAGAGGCTCATCTCCACATAAATCACCTGGAACTGTTAGCGGTTCAAAAGGCCTTCAAACACTTCAAAAGGAGGTTAGGGGGTCATCATGTGTGGCTGTCAACGGACAACTCCACAGTAAAGGCTTATTTGCTCAACCAGGGGGGGACCAGGTCCCCAACATTATCCAACTTAGCAGCTCAGATTCTGACCTGGGTCCAGGCTCAAGGGATGATTCTTTCGGTTTCTCACCTGGCGGGCAGCCTGAATGTGGTGGCCGACGCTCTGTCTCGCCAAGACAAGCCAGTAGCCACCGAGTGGACATTGGCAGTCAGGGTAGCCAATCAAGTCCGGGCCCTGATGGGAAGTCCGAACGTGGACCTGTTTGCCACTCGCTTCAACACGAGGTGTCCGGTGTTTGTGTCCCCATTTCAAGACGACTTGGCGTGGGGGGTGGACGCTCTATCTCTGAGTTGGGACAACCTGCTGGCTTATGCCTTTCCCCCCACTCCCCTACTCAATCGAGTGTTGGAGAAGATAGAGGGGGCAGTCAACTGTCAAGTGGTCTTAGTGGCTCCCTGTTGGCCGACTCAGACATGGTTCTTCAGACTCCTGCATCTACTGGTGGACTTCCCTCGCACTCTGCCCAATTACCCCGGGTTACTGTCCCAGGGACGGTCAAGTTACACCCAAATCAATTCCAATTGAATCTACACGCCTGGCCATTGTCAAGCGACAGCTTTCAAACCAAGGAATTTCTTCGGGGGCAGCCAGATTTATCGTGGAATCCAAACGTCCCTCTACCGGAGCATTGTACGATTCCAAGTGGGAATGTTACTCCGATTGGTGTAATAGGAGAGCGGTGGATTCTCTCCACCCCTCTGTGTCAGAGTTAATAGATTTTTTCTATTTCCTGTTCGAAGAGAAGAATAGACAGGTTATAACCATTAAAGGCTACAGATCAGCAATAGGGCATACTTTTCGTTCAGCGGGCGTCCCTGTAGTGACGGAGGATGTGAAAATAGCTCAATTGATATCAGGTTTTGGGGTTAAGAGACCCAAACAGGTTTCAGATATCCCGCCATGGGACTTAACAGTGGTTCTTAGAGCACTTATGATCACTCCCTTCGAGCCTATCCGCAATACTACCCTGTCAGACTTATCTAAGAAAACGGTGTTCTTACTGTTCTTAGCGATGGCCGCGAGGCGTTCGATGCTTTATCGATGCGTCCGGGTCATATTTCCTTTGGTCCACAAGATAGGTTTGTCATTTTAAGGCCTGGTCTTAGTTTCATTGCCAAGAATCAAAAGGCTTCCGTAGCAGCCAGATCTTGGAAGATCGAGGCTTTGACGCATAGGGTATCTCACGATCTTCCTGATACGTCGCTCTGTCCAGTAAGAGCTTTAAAGGAGTACCTAGAGAGGACACTTCCCCACAGACAAGATAGGGAGAGGCTCTTTATTCCTCTCCGACAAGGGGATAAGAGAGATATCTCAAGGGACACAATCGCTAGATGGATTGTATCTTTAATTAAAGAAACTCTGCATTCTCAGGGGGCCCAGGCTCCGCTCGGGATACATTCTCATCAGGTGAGGGCATTAGCCATATCCTGGTCATTATTCACGGGGGCTTCCTTGGAACAGGTTTGTCGGTCAGCCTTCTGGACGTCTCCTACCTTCTCGTCATTTTATTTGAAGGACGTTTCTGGACAGTTAGGCTCACTGTCCACGTTGGGTCCAATTGTTACTGCACAGCGAATAAGCGTACAAAAACCCAAAAAACATCGGGCCCAGTTAGACATTTTTAAACCAGGTCCTGGGGATTAAAGGGTTTCTTCTGTATTCAGCTATAAGAAAGTTGATGTATATAAGTTGTGGGCATCTTTTACAGGGCCTAGGTTACCTTAAGACAGTTAGTGGTAAGGGTCCCTTTTGTTATAGGTATTAAGTTTAGACATGAATCATGATTTCATTTATATAGCCTGGGCAAGGCTGCGTCTAGAGTTTAAGTTTTTTACCTACTGGTTTAGGTTAATATCGAGGTTATGGCAGTCAGTGCCTTACTAAGGTATCCGGGAGTCAGTTGACACCGGGTTGTTTGATTTCCTTTTTTCGACTCAAACGTAACAGGGTCATAATAGGCATGTTATTATCTACCAGTACAGTTAGGAACTGAAAAGGAAGCAGCACGGTAGCTCCCTGATTTTTGGTTTTCCACTGGCTCACCTGGGGTTTGTTGCGGTTTTCTGCAGTGAGTTTTAGGGTGAGTGTAAGTGTAGAGAATTTAAATCGACTTTTGGTCGCCTCCCTCCTCCATTCTTTGGGATTCTGGCTATAGTGTATTTTCCCAGGGAATGTATTCGAAGTAAATATTACAATTTTGTTCAAGAATTGGTATTTACGAGGAATACTTACTTGGGAAAATACACGGGTATTCCCACCCAGCCGTCCCCCAGGCGATTGAGGGATTATTGGCGCAAAAAGATGATGGCGTCTCGCCAGATGGCGCTATGTTACAGCGCCCCTACCAAAAGTCGATTCGGGCGTTATCTGCCTAGCCAAAAGCAATATGGCTATAGTGTATTTTCCCAGGTAAGTATTCCTCGTAAATACCAATTTTTGAACAAAATTGTAATTTTTGAGTAATTGTAAAATTCCAACAGGTTTTAACTTATAGTCTTGTTGATGAGTGTCAGCATTGTCATAGGACACATCTCCTTACATGGAATTGTGGTAACCCTAGAGCCTGGGGCCCATATTTCTATGAATCGTTTCTTGTCATAAGTTTTAATTGGATCAAGATTAAACTTTGTACCAAGATTCAAGATACTTTATTCAGTCTTATAACAATACACTCGATCTCATCAACACAAACAATGAAGAAGTACAGTACACAAATATCAGGTATCGATATCATTACTCATATTATGTTAATCATCACATTAATTATTTCATTGATAGAGCAGTTCCACACTCCTGAAAGATGTCAGCAGATCTTCGGTTACTAGTCCTGCACTAAAACTTGGTACCAGTGATCTGTGGGCTAGATCTCTTCTAAATTTTCTATTGATCTTCTATCTGGATAATAGACTATGTTGATATAGACCCCTAGATCTTTTTCACCCGACAGGCTGCTGTTGTTACACATTTGTGAAGTTTTCAAGGGAAATTTTGAAAACACTTCGATCAATTATCCTTAACTTTCGCATATGTTTGTATCCCCCATGGGAAATATTTGGTCGATCAGACACATGCTGGCCATCGTGTGACCTTTTTTTCTGGTCAAAAAGGTCATTTTGCCCTGAATTCCGAGGCCTGTAGCTTCCGAACAGTTTGCAAATTTTCAGGGTTCGTAGCGATCCTGGAAAGTGCTTAATAGTGCTTGAATCGCTAAATGCGTTTTCAAGGCCTTGAAAATGCTTGAATTTTCAAAATTTCAGTATAAATCATTGGAAGTCCTTGAATTTTTAATGTTGTCCAAATTTTGTCAATTAGTTTGTTGTATTGACTTCAATACGCCCGCGCACTGCCAACCACATGTGAGAGTGCTGTGACTCTGTACTGTCGGCGTGCTATAGACTCGTATATACTGCTGACTTGTGTATATATACAGTACAAATGTATTAGGCACGTGGCTCACTGCTGACAATGCGTATACAAATCTATTAGTAGACACGTGGCGGCACTACCGCTATCGCGCGCTGCGTATATACAAATGCCGTTGTGATGAAATAAACAAACAAAATACTTCAAGACCAATTTCAACAGAAGCTAGGTGCAAGATATGCGCCAAAACCATTGACATATCTTCGATGGGAGAAGCGGCTCTAATGAGTCACGCGGTTTCAAGAAAACATCAAACTGGTGGGGCAGCAATATCTAAAACGACGAAGCTATCAGCTTTTTTTGAAAACAATAAAGATAGTAACAACAACAGGTAAGTTTATGAAAACTTCTCTCTTCTGTTGTGGTTAGGTCTAAACAATTGATCGGATATTTCTTATTAGCAATTACAGGCCATTGTGATCATAATATTCAATCCATTCCATTGGTTTATCACTACTTTTGAACGCAAAAAATATTCAAAATTTCTACCAAGGTTTTTGTCGTTAAATCGCGCTCCTGAGATTAACTTTGAATGAAGTGAGGCTGCTTCTTTTAGCTTTGGTGATTGAAATGAGCAAGAAAAGCTTTTCAATTTTATACATTTCAGAGCTTCTTCGACAGCCTCAGAACCAGCTGCAGTCAGTGGGCATACCAGCCACAGTTTAGATAATTTTCTGACCAAAGAAAATGTACTGCGGGCTGAAATAGTTTGGGCGCTGAATGTTGTCTATAGACATTATTCCTTTAAGTCATGTGAACGTTCCCCAAGCGTTTTCAAGTACATGTTTCCAGATTCAGAAATTGCGGACAAATTTATCTTTAGCGAGAGAAAGGTGTCTTATCTGGTAAATTTCGGAATTTATCCGTATCTTAAGGACCTGATTAAGAACAAAATAGGAGAAGGTCCCTACGTCTTGTTATTTGATGAATCGCTCAACAAAAGAACACAGTCAAAGCAGTTAGATGTTATGTTTCGTTCATGGGATGAAGGCAAAGTTATTTCGCATGACTATGGATCAGCTTTCATTGGACATGCTACGGCAGCTGATATGTTAAACGCGTTCACGGCAGAGTTTGATTTGAATTATTCTGAACTGTATCAATTGTCCATGGACGGTCCGAGCGTAAATTGGTGTTTTTATGATAAACTCAGTAACTATTTGAAAGATGAGTATATTGTTGATTCTGGGTTGTTAAACATAGGATCATGTGGATTGCATATTCTCAACAATGCATTCAAGTCTGGGTCAGAAACATCGAAATGGAATATTGAATCTCTCTTGACCAGCCTTTATATGTTATTTAAAGATGCTCCTGCAAGAAGGGAGGATTGCATGAAGCATTCAACGGTATTTCCAAAGAAATTCTGTCGTCACAGGTATGTCTTCCCTCATCTTCAATCCAGAGCAGAAGTTTAACTCATTCATGAACTAACCTGTCGGATACGGCAAGAAAATCTAATGCTGCATTATTGAAAGGCAGCTTATAATAATAGTGCCCTAGTGTTTATTTTAGTGTCAGTGCCTTCCACACCCACATTTATACCAGTATTAAAATAAGCTGCATTCTTTTAACACCAGTGTTGGTGAAATTAGTGCTGTTTCTGGAATCCATTAAATACAGTTATTCATGTGACCTTATTCAATGATTAATGTTTGATGCCATATTTTTTGTCAATACTTTTTACAGATGGTTAGAAAACGCCCCCGCCGCCGAACATGCCATACATATTTGGCCTGCTGTTCAACAGTATGTAGAATGGGTTGAGACTAAGTTGAAGAGAGCTTCACAACCAACATGTAATTCATATCAAGTTGTAAAAAATGCTGCATCACACTCCATGACCATTCCGCGCCTTCAAGCATTTCTCTCCGTAGCAAAACGAACAACTCCATTCATGACAATGTATCAATCAGACAGCCCTATGTTGCCTTTTATGGCAGGAGATTTGTCCGATCTTGTTCGGAGACTTATGAAACGTATTATCAAATCCAGTGTTGTTGATGATGCAGACTCTATACTCAAGCTTCTTGAGATTGACCTGTCCAATACTGAGAGTCATGTCCGTCATTCCAAAATTGAGGTGGGCTTTAGTGCTGAAACAAAGCTGCGTGAATTGACTGCCACAAAAAAAATATCTGAACGTCAAATTCTAGAATTCCGCAGTGAGTTTTGTAACTTTGTTATTGCTCTTCTGAAAAAATTACTACTGCAAGCACCCATAAAATATGGTATTGTAAGAAATATTCAGTGCCTTGATCCAGTGCGTTTAGCTAACAATCAGGATGTGTGTAAAAAAGAGTTTAAACGTATCCTTACAATATTAGTAACAAACAAGCCTGTGAAAGAACAGGACTGTGATGACATTCTAAGCAGCTTTGATGAGTACTTTGTCTATGTTAATAAGAATAAGTCATCATTTAGTTCATTTGATAGGTTAAAAGACTATTTGGATCAGTTTCTTTTAATGCACATGGGAATAAACACTTCCCAATTCCCAAAATTGTGGAATGTTGTGAAAAACCTACTGCTTTTATCGCATGGTCAAGCCTCTGTTGTAAGAGGGTTTTCCATAAACCGGCAGGTGGAAAGGGATAATATGGCTGAAATGACCTACAGAGCTCAAAGGCTCATTTGTGATCACGTACTTAGTTTTGATGGTGATGTCACAAAAGTTCCGATTCCCCCTGAGCTGGTAACACATGCTGGATCAGCGCATAGTTGTTACAAAGACTTTCTCAAGGAGCAAGCTCCCACTCAGTTATCAGATAAAGATTTAAAGCGCAAGAAAGGAACAGAAATTGAATGAGCTTACTGCGAAAAACAATGCCTGGAAACTGATATTAATAGTCTGAACGCCTCTGCTGATTCATTGGCTGATGAAAGTTTAAAATCTCGCAAACAAAGTGAAACTCATGAGCTCATTTTAAAATCTGTGACCATGAGAAATTCGGCTAAAGACAAATCACATGAGTTGGCCGATGTAATTTCAGCCATCGAAACTCAAAAGGAGCAAATTAATCGATTGTAAATAGGTCGATGAGCTGTAATTTGATTTTGTATAATTTTGTTATTTTTGCTTTCGATAGTATGGCTTTTTGATGGCGAGGTCTACCTGTAGTTCCGTTGAAAGGCCCACAGATTTCTTGTTTTAAAGTTATTAATTTCTGATACATGTAGTAAATCTTTCTTAAAATAAAGCTGAAAGATTCCAAAGTTATCAAGTGCTCTGCTACACGTGGATGTTTCTTTATGATGATTTGCGTTTGTACTTCTTTTAAATTTCTGCAATTAAGGAATTTTCATTGCAATAAATTCACCTTAAATACTAGTGTTTATATGGTATTTTTCAGAAAATAGTACTTGAATTTTGTTGAAATAGGTCCTTGAAAGTACTTAAATTAAGTTGGGCCTGGAGGCTATGAACCCTGATTTTCCTTGAAATTATTGACGGTTATACTTTGACGAAGGCTCTCAAACATGTCAGACAGATTCTTTGACAAGTCAAGCGTTACACAATTGGCAGCCAATTTATGAATAGAAAAATGTTTTTGAAGAAAATATCCACAGGTTTTATAGTCTTGATATTCAATAAATTGTATAACTTTCATAGTATTCATCTCAAGTAGAATTGGGGTTACCTAGCAGGGCTCGTAGTGGGACTTGAAATCCTTGAATTATCAAAAATAAAAGCCTTGAGTTTAGCACTTAGGTCTTGAAAATTGATTTTTGGGCCTTGCAGGGTTAAAATCCTTGAATACTCTCCTCAGTCCATATCAGAGCCATTCGCGCCGTTGGAATTCAATTGAATATTATCTTTTCGCTTCACTGCCTTAGTCTTCAATTTGGTTTTCCGGCAAAACTTGTCAAAAGTTCATAAAAGTTGTAAATTCACTCACAAAATCTACCGGAGCACCACCTGGTAGATGTTTACTACCACCACGAAGCGTTCAAATACAATAGGGTTCGAGTATGGAATGTATTTGAGTCATTGGGGAAAACCCACTACCACATAGATTCACAATGAATCATTCAGTTGTATATGATTACTGCATGTAGACTGCGTGTGGCGATTGTGTCAATTGACTGATTTTCATCAAAATTTCATGGTGCAGTGGGACTTTAGTCCCAGCAGGCTATTGCGTTCACTTTTCGTCCGTCGTAGCGTCCGTCCGTCCGTAGACGGAATCCAGTTATTTTGGGAAGTTTTGAAGAAGCTTCAATGTAATGTCTTGATATTTGGGTTACACGTGTATCTACCCTAGACACATCTTCAGCCCAAAAACTGGCCCTGTCAGAATCAAGATGGCTGACTGGCAGCCATTGTTGTTCGCCAAAATCAACACTTTTTACAAATTTTTGAACTTTTTGACGGAAATTTTGAAGATGCTTTGATCAATTACCTTGATCTTTCGGATGTATGAGAATCCCCCCAGGGCCCATCAGCATAACAAAAATTGGGTCAATCGGACTCAAGATGACCGTCCTATGACCTTTTTTATGCCCAAAAATGTCAATTTTGGCCCGAATTCTGAGTCCTGTAGCTCCCTACTGGTTTGCCATTTCTCATTGCAATTTGTGATGGGTATTCTTTGAAAAGGGATGTTTTATACCTGAGACAGGTATTTTTGATGAGCCAATTATGACGCAATTGGTGGCCATCTTGGTGTCATCAGTACTCATTCGTAGGTGGGAAAAAGTTTTTCCACATTATATTGATACCTAAGCGTATTTTGTTACCACAATCGATAAGAAACTTGTAGCTCATAACGTGTTCTATGACTGTGGTGAGTTTCAAGGTCATTGGTTTTTGTATATAGCCACCAGGGGGCGTTGAATAATACAATATCTTAGTATTTCTATATTATATTCGTATCATTGCATATTTTGTAACCACAATCAATTGCAAAATTGTAGCTCATGACATCATCTATGATTGTGGCAAGTTTTAAGGCCATTAGTTATTCTATATGGTCACCAGGGGCCGTTGAATAAAAGAATAACTTAGTATTTCCTTATTATATTGGTACCTAGGCATATTTTGTTACCATGATCAATTACAAAGTTATAGTTCGTGACATGTTCTATGATTGTGGTGAGTTTCAAGGCCATTGGGTTTTGAATATGGTCACGAGGGGGTGTTGAATAGTAGAATAGCTTAGTATTTCCATATTAAATTGGTAACGAATAAAAGAATAACTTAGTATTTCCTTATTATATTGGTACCTAGGCATATTTTGTTATCACAATCGATTACAAAATCGTAGCTGCTGACATGTTCTATGATTGTGGTGAGTTTCAAGGTCATTGGGTTTTGTATATGGTCACGTTGAATCACGGTGAGTTTCAAGGTCATTGGGTTTTGTATATGGTCACGTTGAATCACGGGGCGTTGAATATTGAAAATGTTAGATTGTTGAGCATTTGGAACCGCTTCCCAAGTGGGCATGGTGTCCCTGGACCCCTAGTTGGTTTACCTATGCGGCCACGAGTGAGTCAGCTTTTTCATGGCACAAAATCTTATGCCAATAGTGCTGCAGATTTGTATGAGCGCAAATGACAAACGGCAAAAGACGCTTCGTATGAGCGTATGTATGCCTAGCCGCATGCAAAGAACCTGGATCATAGCTATCGATTCATAGGAGATTTTTGCCAAAAATGATATTATATATATAGTGTCGAAAGCCGTGGCACTAGTTTACTGGATTTTTCTTTTTCTTTGAATACCATGGTTTCGAAGAAATCAAGTGCAAAATCTTGCAAAATCGGCAACTGGCCACGCCAAGCAAAAAGGTTTTAACTTCCAACGGGCCTGTTTTAAGAGAAAAACTACTCTCATAATTATTCCAAATCTGTTTTAGTTGTTGGCAGGTCTGCTGTAAGCAGATTGTAGCAAATTGGGTTGGTTTAAGACTATGAAAGCCATTTTTGACTTTCATTGACTAAGTAAAATCTATTTTATAATGATAGGCAACCTTCTGTTGGAAGTACATCTTTACGTGAAGCAGTTGTACCAGAAGAGGCAGAATATGCTGGGGAATCAGAAAGTAGTCCATTGGAAGAATCCGATGAAATTGAAACTGGAAGAGGTACTCCTGAAGTTGTCATGCTTGGACAAGCTCCAGATCCCAGCAAGTCTCCAGGCAAACAACCAATCAAGTTCAAACTACCAAAAGTGAGGTATGTTAAATCTTTATAAAACAAATTCTACGAATACAGTTTCACTGGGTAGAATGTTTGAATTGTTTGGACAGCTATTTACAAAATCATTCTAAAGAAGATAAACAGTAATCCTTTCCTTCATCCTTGTGCTGGCATATTTGATTTCTGAATATTGTTGCCTGTATCCATGATAGCCATTGTAGTGTGTTTTATTTAGGTTCCCAAATTGTATACCTTTCTGACTAACTTGTGAAATGTTCTGAGGTGTATAGAATTTGGATTGACTAACTGGTCACACAATGCAAATAATCAAAGGAAAATGGAATTTGATAAACTAAATATATTAACTACTAAATTATTAATATATACAAGACCGAAAATAATATAGTCAGAGATGCTAGTTTTCCGGAAATATCCGGAATTCCGGAAATTTAGGATCGCCGATGTCAATTCCGGAAATTGGGTGGAAGTTCCTCACGGCGACCAGTAATGGCACGAACCGTAAAAGCGTTCGTTTGCTTGTACTCGTTGTCGCTTCTGTGTTATTTTATCTTGGTCTCTGTTTCCGAGGACGTTCTGCTACAATGTATATATGTGTGCTTGTTGTGGTATCTGTGCGTGCGTAGGCGGAGCGCCACTGTTGTGACGCCATTTCCAATTAAAAGTCAATTATCTTTACGCGCCGTTGTACATCGTCCCGCTGACGGCCAACAATGTGAAGATGCACGTGGTAATAATTAAGATGATATTTAATAAATATCATCTTAATTATTACCACGTGCGTGCTGTGTCCTGAGGCACGCAGCTTTGTAACTTTATTTTTGCCTGCAGCTGTCAAGCGGGACGGTCTGCAAAATGAGCACGCACGGAAAGATTGTCTGTCGGGAGTCGGCCGATATAAAGGCAATTGACAGCGGTATAAAAAATAAATTAAACTGGCACTGGCTAGAGTGTAAGGACATTAACGGGGACTACTTATTGAACCACATTCGTAAGTTAGACTTAGCTGGCGTGGCGTACTGCTTTGTTTGTAAAGACCAGGTCAAATACGGTAGTGGTGGGAAAAAAGATATTCTTCGTCACCCGGATAGCGCGCGGCATAAGAAGGCAGCGAGGGATGTGAAGCACAACGAATGCCTGCCGTCGTATTTTAAGATGAAAGATGCCGATCGTGATACTGCCGCTAGTACATCGACACAAGGAAAAGTATCCGTCCCGTATGGAGCTGCTCCGAATATTGAAAATGTAGTAACAGTTACCGAGACAGCTAAACGGCCAGTCAGCCTGATTGACAGAGTTTCGAATGCACAGGCAATGACTGTTTCATTCCTGGCTGAACACTCATTACCATTTTCGATGGCACCGCAGTTGATCAGGCCCCCAGACCCCCGTTCTAAATTCCGGAATTTTGGTACTTTGGCCCTAGCATCTCTGTATAGTATATGATACCTAACATGGAATAAGCCTAAATTGCTGAAGGAAAGTCTTGGAAATTATACTTTACCCAGGTTAACTGAGAATAACTGAGGTCCAGGTCCGGGTCCACGATCAAGAGAGCCTGGTCCGTGAATGCGCGGCCTTTTATAAGCGCCACGCTACCAAGCACTGTTGATCTGACACGGATAAATGGTTCCTGACTACGGAACTCTATACACTCTAGACATGAGGCTCATGAAGGGCTCAGTGGTTTCTATCAGGTTTACTCGACAAGTGTCGTGTGTGAACAGTGAAAGCGTTTCAGCGCCTGTTCAGCGCGCGGCAACAGTAGTATAGTATATGCCTACTACTGTCGCATATGTGGCGAACGCCTTCAGATATTATACACTGTGATGATTTTTAGTGTTCATTCATCCAGCCCAATTTAACTGCAATAATTCAGGGCTCGACCCGTAATGCATTAGATGTTGATTGTCATCAAAGGTAATATGCCACATTGGAAATACCCATTACCTTCCAAAATATAAAAGTCGTTCATGAGTTCAAGATCACTCTAAGTGCTCGGAAAACGCTTTTGATTTCTAAAATTTTCTTGGGGGCCCCCCAAACCCCCCAAATTGCACTGCGCCTTCGGCGCTCGCAAGCCGTCAGCTGGTTCGCGTGGGTAACTCAAGAAAAAAACCGTGGATTTTAAAGGTCGGCGTTCTCATCTCTGAGATTTCTCATCAGTGCATTTCAAAATAACACTGACCCACCGGACAAGCGCATATGAACGCACCGTGAGCGAGGAATTTTCTTAATGAAAAACACAGCTCTTGGGCTCATATTTGTTATGAGTCTGTACTAGTTCTTTAGTTTTGAGGGTCACATGTATTTATTGATCCTAGAATAATGCTGAGGGTAACTTTCTAATTCTGTTACCTCTTGGTGGCAAATTGTAGCCACTGGATTTACATACCTGATATTTTGTCATTAGGAGGGAAATAGGGGTTGGAAATAATATGGACAGTTTCCCCAGTCAACTTTTAGCCATTCAGATACTGGAAGAAAGTGAGCAAAATTTTAATGAATTTATCCCCATGCTGCTAATCGATGCTTGTTTGTCATCACTGGGAGAGCCCTTCAACATCCAAGTTCTATGTTTATAGAACAAACATTGTATTAATTGGTCTGCCGTGTATCATTCCATCGAGTATGGGGAAACCTATTGCTAATGAATATCATAATAGTTGCTTACTACAGTGGTATTGTGCACCAAGATTTCGTCTTAATATGTTATTGCAAATCCCAGGACGAATCAATTATTTCAAAATAAACCCTGTTCAGTTGATCTTACTGGATCCAAGGTCCTTTAGAAACATTGTAATGAAACTTGGTTCTGGCCCGGTATGCATAAAGCATCTTAAGGATAAAAAATTCCCTAAATATTAAGAATTTCCTTAAATTCTTGCTCGGAGTATATCCTTAAAATAAGTGGTATGCATAAAGTGTCTTAAGATACAAATTGTTCTGAAAAATTCCTTAACTTTAAGGTACCTTTTCTGTTGAGATAAGTGAGCATTTAGTCCTTAAATCCTAGTGTGTATGGTGTCGATGCCATAAAATGGCTCTCATTATTGCTGGGCTGCTTGAAGTAGAGGCACTACAACACGTTGTACCAAGGCAAAGAATATTTCATGACTGTGAAAATCCCATGGATATGTATGATGATCGAGAGATATACCAAAGATTTCGTTTCGACAGAGAAGGCATTATTTTCATCACTGATCTCACTGATGACCTCTTTTTATATTGGGACTATGGTTGTTGATTGCAGCTGTTATTTTACACCATGCTTCCTTTTTATTTTGACTCGTCAGAATTGGTGACAACTTCCCTCTGATTATGCTTTTCACCTTTAAATACTCCTCTACAAGGATTTCTTTCTCCTCATAGCTCCAATTAGGTAACCGTTTTTTCTGTGCCATGATTGCAACCTGTGCACTACAGCCGGTTTTTTTCTGGAATGATGGATATTTCTAACCCAGGTTTTTTCGAAACTAAGTCTGCAACAGCGTGTTTCATTGGCTATAAGATTTTGCCACAAGTAGGCCAAGGATAAGAGTTATCCAAGAAGTTAAGGATATCCTAGGCAAAAGAAATGCTTAAGATACTTTATGCATCATAGTTAAAAGTCATTCTTAGGCAAGGAATTCCTTATCTATTTAAGGAAAAATTTCCCTTAAGTTAGGGAAGTTTTATGCATACCGGGCCTGATCTTTGGACCATGACCTATAACAATCAATTGACATTTTTTAAGGTTTGAACTACTGAAGTGCCCTAGGGCTGCGGTCCAAGTTTCTATTTATTAATTCTTGGCCATCAATTTTTGAAGACGACACATGCTGGTGAAAAACGGTCATTTTTATGCCCCGACAACGCGTTGTGGGGGCATACTATATTCACTTCGTCGTCCGTCCGTCTGTCCGCAGTGGTTTCCGTGCCCTAGCACCCAAACCCTTTGACAAATTTTCCTGAAATTTAACAACTTTTGTACTAGATGAGGTTAGTAACTGATTAGATTTTGGATCCTGTAGGTCCAAATCAAGGTCACAGGAAGTCATTTTGTAAATTTCATTTCCGGGCTTAAACTCATAAACGGTTTAAGATAACTTGGTAAAATTTAATGGATGAGTTATCCTACAGACTGGGGCTAACTGATTAGATTTTGGGTCCTGTAGGTCCAAGGTCAAGGTCACAGGAAGCCATTTTGTAAATTTAATTTCCGGGCTCTAACTCATAAACGATTTGAGATAACTCAGTGAAATTCAAAGGATGGGTTATCCCAGTGACCGTGTTAACTCATTAGATTTTGGAACCTATAGGTCAAAGGTCAAGGTCACCAGGAGCTGTTTTCTATTCTTAATTTGCGGGCTCTAACTCATGAACGATTTAAGATAACTTGCTGAAATTTTATGGATGGGTTACCCTAGAGACCTTCAGTGACTGCTTAGATATCTGGTCCTGTAGGTCTAAGGTCAAGGTCACCAGAAGTTATTTTGCTATTTTCATTTGTGGGTTATAACTCATAAATGGTTTAAAATAACTTGGTGAAATTTAATTGATGGATTGTCCTAGAGCAAATCGATAACTGATTAGATATTGGGTCCTGTTGGTCAAAGGTCAAGGTCACCAGAATTTGTTTTGGAATTTTCATTTCTGGGCTCTAATTCATTGATTGTTTACGATTACTATGTAAAATGATTAATGAATTAATCTTGTACTTTACTCTCAGGTGTTTCACCTGATGTGGGGGCATCAGTCGTCTTCAGCGACATTCTAGTTAGCATTGGATGACGTCTATGACGCCATGCCAATGGTGAGGATGATGACTGCTTTACCAGCATCTTAAGGATAGATTGGTATGACCATAAAAGCATTTCCCGATCTATTTTTAAATGCCATCATTTTCATTCGTGGCATGTGTATACTAACAAAGTTATATAGTATCTGTTGGCCGACTGTGTCTGTGGATACATTTCAGCATTATTGATTTTTCACCGAGTGTTGCAATGATTTTTCCATGCGACCCCCTTTACAGTGTGGGTGTTTTTCTTCCAGTCAGTATTTCTCATTTCGTGCAGTTTTTTATCGGTTTACCTTTGTCAGCAGTATGAGGTTGGCATTGAGCCAATTCATGTAAAATCGCGATACGTTTTTTTATGTGAGCATTTTTTTCATTGGTTCTCAGCTTAAACGACGTATAATCGATGCGAGACATGACAAACCTCCGACGATGACATGGTCAACTTGGTTTAAATTTGAGGAAAAACTGTTTTCGGCCGGAAAATTCTTAGCTCTTGCGTATAAAATTGCAATGACCTCGATTGGGAGGCGTCGTCTCAACGAGCGAATGTGATTGGCTGTTTTTGGGATATACGGGGAATTCGGGCGCTACTAGAATAATTATGGGTAAGCCATTAATGGCGAAAGTTTCATTGGACTAGGTGCCGTATATGCAGGGCTGCCAAGTGTTCCGACTTTGGCGGAATCGTTAAAATTGGGCCAATGAAAATACGCCGTTCCGACAGGGTTAAAAAAATACGAATCCCATCGCAAATGTCCCGATATCCCGAGAATAATTCCAAAAATATGATTTTTATTATAAAACTTCTTAATTTCCTCATAATGTCTATGAAATACACTAAATCAAATAAATTTGTTGAAAAAAAATTGTTATGGAAAAAGCGTGACGCAGCAAAGAAGTGAATTGACCTTCGTTCAACATCAGCCGTATTCACTTTTGATTTGAATTGAATTGGGTAATATCGGTTTCGGTCGGTAATTAGCTCAACCATCAACAAGATGGCAGACACTGGGCCGTCGTCGCACAGCGATTCGGGATCCGCCGATGAATCTGGCCCAGCGACAAAAAAAATGAAGCGAATGCAAAAATCCCGAAAAGACTTTAAGTTGACATTTCCTTGCGTAGGTGAGAGTAGGCGCTGATTTCAGCATCTCTCACGGCGGCCTTAACGACGTAAAAAAACATTGCGATTCTGGATAACATGAAAGCACATCGAAGATAGGGAAAATATCTTCATTTTTTCGTCCGTACTCTAAGGAACTGGAGGTAATTACGGCTGAAACCTTGTTAACATTTTTCTTAGTTGAACACAATCTGCCCCTGGCTGCAGCTGATCACGCGAGAGAACTATTCAAAAAAATGTTTCCCGGTTATTACAATTCAATGAACTATCATTGCGGGCGTACTAAAACTTCACACATAGTTGGCGCTCTCACTGAGGATGCTGTGTCTAAAACAATAACGTGCTTGAAAAATGGTCCATTCATACTCGGGGTCGATGGGTCAACGTTGAAGAAGGATACATATTATCCGTTAGTCGTCAGATTTGTTGATGAAAATATGGACACCTGCACCAGACTTCTCGCGAATCCTATCTGGAATGAATCACACATGTGACAAGCAATCTATGAGATTATTAAAAGGGAGCTGGATAAAAATGATATTTCGTTTTTCGTTTTTGCAAGCGATCTGCCCGTTACACTTAGTGTCAGGAAGAGTGTGGACTGCCAAAGCATGAAATACTTAAACATGTCAAAACAAGATGGCTTAGCTTGTGTCCAGCATTGCGGCGGCTCTTCAAACAGTGGGAAGCACTGAAATTGTATTTCTCGAAAGAAAATGGTGAGAACATGTAGACGATGATGAGGACGTTCCAGTTTCTGCCAACACCATAAAACAGAAACTGCACAAATTTTTCCACAGGCGAACAGCTATATTGTATGCAGCGTTTCTGATAAAAGCTATCTCGGTAGTTAAGTATGACATATTTTCACAGCTTAAGTTTGATTTTAAAGTTTTTGAAATTGCAGAATGCCAGTGAACTGTAGCTGGTTGGCTAGCAATGGACAAACTATATTCTTAATTTTCAAGGCAGTGTACTGATTATTATGATTGCAGATATTCGAATACGAATGGTATCCTTCAAGCAGAAGCTGCAGTGATTCACAAAATATACCTCGTTTTGGAAGAAATGATGAAGAAAGTGCTGGTTTGCTTCTTAAAGCCTTCTGCATTCACACAAACTGGCGCAGCATCTCCGTTCACTGTAGATTTTACTTCACGGTACAATATAAAGGTAATTAGAAAATCTTATTTTTAAAGGATAGCTGTGAAAATAATATGTTACTAAGATGTGTGTCGGTACTTTTCAGAATACGCAAGAAATCATCATCGGAGATGATGCAAAGATAGCTTTGGCTGCTGTTCATGATGATGTGGCGAAAGAATTTTACAAGAGAGTAGTGGCATTCTACCAGGCTGCATGTACCTACATGGTTGCTAACATAAATCCCCGAAAACAGCCCCTTTGGAAAAATGCAGAGGTAAGCTACTGACACTCATTCTTGAATAGATGTAACTTATGTATGACAATGGTGGCCTGATAAAACAGACAGCAAGAGTGAGACAGCTGTGGGTGTGACTCACTGTAATGACTTTTTATTTTAGGTGGCTGATATCAAGATACGTGCAACTGTGATGTTTGCATCCCTAGTGTACTTCTTCGACCGATATTCAGCTATTCTCGGAGATTGGATAAGTCGAGATGATGTTGAAATGGAATTCGCTGACTACCAAACACTCAGAATGGATGAACTGCCCGAGAATATATTTTCAGTTCCCTCTTCCAAGCCTGGTCAACCCCCAAAAGTGAGACCAGCTGAACAACAATGGAAAATATAGCTGCAAAGCAGCGATGACGGGTTTTCTGTAAAGCCATTCAGAATGATGGGAATTGTAGTAAATTGAAATATCGATACATAGAATAAAATGCATTGACAGATTCGAACCTAATATGCAACCACTGTGTAAACGTCAAATATGATTCAGCTTTGAAACCGAACATACGTGGACGTACAATCACAAATATTAATATATTTGACCAGGCACTTATTTTGGCATTCAAACATCATGATACTGTATTATCACCATCCTTAAAAATGGATCTGTCCTATTAAGAACTCATCTTAAGCACCTGCTGAGCCGATAGATTGAGTGAATTCACAGATAAGAACGTATTATGATTTAGAATAGATTAGATTTAAGAAGTTAATGTTTTTATTGAAATATTTGAATAAATACATATATTGTAGTGTAGATTCAATCAATAAATTATGAATTGATTTGGTCTGGGTTTCCGGCTGATGTTGATTTTGGCTTTTATGGATTACAAATTCTACAGTGATAAACAATTGATACCTGCAACATGTGTGTAAATCAAACCTATTCCACTAGTTGCGTGTGTTTCCTAATAAACGGGAGAGTCACTCTCGATCTGAGTTATTAGAACTAGGGGTCCAGGGACACCATGCCCACTTGGGAAGTGGTTCCAAATGCTCAACAATCTAACAATTCAGGTATCAAAGGTATAAAACATCCCTTTTCAAAGAATACCCATCACAAATTGCAATGAGAAATGGCAAACTCAGAATTCGGGCCAAAATTGACATTTTTGGGCACTAAAAAAGGTCATAGGACGGCCATCTTGAGTCCGTATCCCAATTTTATGCTGCAAAGTTATGCTGATGGGCCCAGGGGCATTCACACATATCCGAAAGATCAAGGTAATTGATCAAAGCATCTTCAAAATTTCCCTCAAAAAGTTCAAAAATGTGTAAAAAGTGTTGATTTTGGCGAACAACAATGGCTGCCAGTCGGCCATCTTGATTCTGACAGGGCCAGTTTTTGAGCTGAAGATTTGTCTAGGGTAGATACATGTGAAACCCAAATATCAAGACATTACATTGAAGCGTTTTCAAAACTTCCTAAAATAACTGATTTCCGTCTACGGATGGACGACGGACGAAAAGTGAACGCAATAGCCCGCTGGGACTAAAGTCCCAAGTGGGCTAAAAATAATGTTCATTTAGTCATAGAAATTCATTGCCTTTTTGGAGTTTCTGTAATAATATTCGTTCTGCCCTAATTTTTATTACTGTATGAACCAATGATATGCTTTGTAAATATGATGTAATAAAATAAATTTGAATTAAATTTGAACACGAGAATCAAGCATAACTTGTGTTTTTTCAACTTGTCTTACTTGTCTTTTGTTAACAGTTCCAGAGTTTCAATTACAATCAAATCCAAATTGGCTAAAAAGTACAGAGGACTAAATGAAATGAACGGTTAGTTACTGCAAACCTATTCCAGTGTTATGTCGATCGTGTTGAATCACTTTCCTTGAGTTGAAAGAAGCAGATCTTCTATGGTACAACATCGGTCATCTTGGTGTTGACTGTCCTTGACCATCTAACTTCATGCGTTTGACATTGGAATTTAGCATCATACCCATTTGAACTGCAAAATATTCATACAACATGAAAACCTACAGTACATGTATACAGTGAGTTCCAAGACTCAATTCAGCGATTCAGCGACCCTCTGATATGTGACATCATATGAATTGTATTTGAATATTTTTTCATATTGTGCAAAATGTTTCTTTGAAAATATAAAATAGTTTTTAATGTTGCGTCTACCTGTACCCTACGAAATTTTGGACGTAGACCATAAACAAATGTTTATCTTTGGTCTTATTTGACTACAAAATAATTCTTTAAGAAAGATAAAATACAATAAAAACTTCTAGAACTTTGAAGTCACGAATTAAAAAGATTTTTCAAGCAATGCCCTTACTCCAAACAACCTCTAGCTTTCAAGGTAAACCACACTTTCTTTGCCCATGGGCAATTTATGAAAATTTACTAGACTATATTAACTTTCACCGAAATATTTCAATTGAATAATTTTGATTTATTTGTGGAAGATTTTCATTTCTTTATCGAATATTTTATTATTTGATATTGTATTCTGTATATATTTCCACTCCCTAAGGGCCAGCTTCATAGTGGCTAAGGATGCAGTCAATTGTTTGGGGCCTGGGGCAATCACGATGTGTGATCATCCTGTTGGAGACAACCTCTCCAAGACTTGTGAGATTTGGCCTGAGAATTATGACATCAGGCTGATGAATCATGCAAACATTGAAATCATGCAATCGTAGTAAAGTAACTGGCTCTCATATTTATTACTCTGGGGGCTTGTCGGCTGTACTGGCACGTTCAGTTTCCCAGTGACCACTCAGTCAGCAAGCTCCAGGCAATTTCCAGGCACTGGGCTTCTCCGGTTACTGGAAGACAGTCACCGGGCTCTGGTCGTTCTCTGGTGCAGTATCCATCTGCAGCTGCTGAACCAGTCCCTGGTTTCGTTGTGTGACACCCAGGATCCAGCCCCCGGTCATTCAGTTCAGGTAGTACCAGGCACTTACCAAACTATGGGTTAAGAGCTGAACCGGTTCGCCTAGCATTGGTCAGCCAGGCAGCTATTGATATGCATGAATTGTCCGATTCAGATGATTCTAATGCGTGACGTTGGCATCGTTGCTCTGAGTCTGGTTGAGGATGCTCATCTACCAGATGCTTGAGTAAGCATGGTAAGCGCCCAAGAGCTTTATGGGGAATGAAGGTAGACCGAGAGAAGGACTATGCACGTAATTGGAGGAAGTTTTTGCATGGTTCCGACTAGTGTACTGAATTCCATAGCACCAGTAATGTCGCATTCCTGTTCGAGGTATCATTTCCAAATTCATCGTGGTAACGAAAATTATCATAGACTGGTATTTTCCATGATATTAAATGTAAAATTCTGAGTAGTCACTTGAATTGCAGGTAAGCCTGATAGTCCAGTTAGATATGCTCCAGCCCATCCAGTTATGTAGAACTCAGATATTGAAGTTCTCGATGGTGGAGTAGGACCGATTTTAATGAGGAACCAGTCCCAGAGGTTATTGCAACCCCTGTTGAGAGCTCCGTTAAGCTCCTCTCGTCTTTTCTCCAGTTGGTGTGCTCCAGGGTCAAGTCCACCACACAGATGCTGTCCCACGCAGCTCCTAATGCTGGTTGGAGGACAAACGCCCACCTCCATCAGTCACAGGCCTCTAGTTTGCTGGTAAGAGTAACTCTTGTTCATTTTGGGGCAAGGGGAAGGCTTCTAAGAAAGGGTCTTCCATTCGTAAACTCAAAATGAATCCTCACGACCAACGGGAGGTTGTCTACAACAAGCAACCTCCAGGGATCGTAATTTTCTGACCGAAATCGGAATTTTAACCTTTTCATTTACAAAGATCATTCTCAAGACCAGGCAAATCTGGGGGGGGGGGGGAAATAGGGGGTTAGGGTGTTCACAGTCTAGTCATGAAAGGGAGGATTTGTGATACGATCGGTAGCAAGTAAACCATAAAAGCTTTCATAGGCTGGATGATTGGCTTTCACTTGTAACCAGCTGGTTTGTTGTATCGGCAGGCTGGCTTGGGAACTAGCATTTACACCAGTGGTACAGGATTCCATCCATCAGGAACAACAAGGCAGTTAAACCTTATATGTACAATCTTTATTGCACCCCGGAATGAGAATGATTATCATAACTTTACATAGTCTTTATATACAGAATCATGAGTATAATGTGAGAACTAGGTGTCAGACAAGTTATAGACATCAGGGCTCATAAACTAACACCTAGTGACATGTTTGAGAGACGTAAATTAATTAATGAGGAGCACTGACTAGAGCTAATTACTTTGAATACATATTGAGTAGTCTTACATGTTGATTACGATAAAGCACATATTGATACTATATTCATAAGTTATATTACATTATTAATGCTATTATTGTCATCATTAAGCATTTCATATAGTAAGAGATATGAAATATTATGAACCATTCGATTTGAAATTGTAAATATATATGATTATAGAATATGCAACTTATATCAGGGTGACAGATGCTCCCTTGTCCAATAGAATTTGGTCCTCCAAATTTGCAGAAAACGTAGGTGCTGAAAGCTTATCAAAACTCCTTCCGCCGGATTCTCAGTCATTCACGAAAGAGTCACATGTTGACGATATGTCAACTGTAATTTTCAATGATCTGCAGAGGATCCCCGAATTCTGGTTGATTCTGCGACAAACAAAACTAGCGATGTGTTGTGTAGTTATAGCGTCCCGAAGTCCAGTTGGTGATAGCAAGTAGTACGCATTTCTCTGTTTCGAAGATCTTTCGATTACTGACTGGAAATAGCTTTGTGACGGAATTTTGTGATACAATGATAGTAACGTGCAACATCTGACATCAGAGCAGTGTTCAGGCAATAACACAACACAAATACAGTTACCCTTATCAACCAAAAGAAAAAAAATTATTATCATCCAAAATAAGGTGTAACTGAGATTATATATTTGTCCACATGAAAATTTAACCAATTCATCTTCATGTTTCAGTTATACTAACAAACAAAAAATATAAACCTATGAAAATGAAAATTGCAGATTAAACCTCTTGTATGGTTGAAATAGTTTGTTGCGAAAAAGTATAGATACGCACTGTACTGTAAGTAGATGAATTTGACTAATTAACCTTAGACATATTCTCTGTGAAGTGTACCGTATTCGAATACTTCTAGTACGAAATGAAACTAAAATTGATTTAAGCTGATTGGAACTAGATACCTAGAAAAAAAAGAATTGTGAATCATACTATTTAAACCAGCGATAACTTTTTTGATCGTACGGTAGTATCTTATATCCAAATTCCTATAATTTTCTATCATCTTCATTTGACCACTAATTGGAGACAAAGAAGCAACTATATTACCTTTGGCTGACAAAAAGTTTCCGTAATGCATTGTATCCACTGAAACAGCAGCAATGTTGACGATCTGTACGGCCATCTCGTCACAGGTGTAGATGAATACGATATTCTCATGAGGTCAACGTTCCAGTCACAACCAATAGTTTTACCAATAGATTCCATCCATCAGGAACAATAAGGCAGTTAAACCTTATATGTACAATCTTAATTGCATCCCGGAATGAGAATGATTATCATAACTTTACATAGTCTTTATATACGGAATCATAAGTATAATATCAGTATCAGCATATAAGTGAGTGACCGCTCTGCGATCTTGCACTGGTTAGCTGTACATAGTCCCTTATCTGCGTCGTAGTGCGCTGCTAAAAGGGGATAGACTAGTTTCAGTTCATTTTGCTTTATAATTAAATTTCAGTTCGTAATTTGTCCATTGCTTGTCGAGTTTTTTCTTGAATAGGTCTAGTGATTCGCATGATACAACATCATCAGGTAGAGAATTCCAGATATTCATTATTCGATTGCTGAAGAAGTTCGCTCGTATAGATTTTTTGCTTCTACGTTTCTCCAGTTTTAGAGAGTGCCCTCGTGTTTCTCTTGGTCTAGGGTCTAGATGGACGATGGAGCTTGCGCGATTTATTTTATAGAGATACTTATAGGTTTCGATCATATCTCCACGCAGTCTTCTATAAGATAGGCTGGGGAGATTTAGTACTTGTAATCGTTGTTCATATGGAAGATGTCTAATATTTCTAATCATCTTCGTAGCTCTCCTCTGGATACTTTCGAGTTTGTCAATCTCGGGGATAGAGTTTGGTGCCCAAACACACACTCCGTATTCTAGTATAGGACGCACTAGTGATTTATACAGTAGCAGAAAAGCACGAGTGTCTTGGAAGTGCATCGTTCTTTTTATCGTGTAGAGTACTCTGTTAGCTTTGTTAGCAGAATCGGCTATATGGGTTTTAAAGTTAATTTTATCATCTATAATCACTCCGAGGTCTTTTTCGGCGGTACTTCTTTTTATAGGTACACCACTCAAGCTGTAGTTGAAAGGATTCGTTTCGGGTCCAATTCTGAGCCTGTTTGCCTTTTCTGGGTGGAAACTTAGGTCCCATGTGTTCGACCAATTTGTTACGTTTAGAACACTTTCCTGCAGTTTTTCACAATCGTTTCTTGATCTGATGATGTTATACAACCTCGTGTCGTCAGCAAAGAGCTTTGTAGGGACACTTGTTACCCCTGGAAGGTCGTTTATGTATATAGTGAATAGTGTAGGTCCCAATACACTACCTTGCGGTACACCACTTTTGATCTCTCTCCACGATGAACATCTGTTATTTACCCGAACGCATTGCTTTCTGTCTTTAAGAAAATTTTCAATCCATCGACCGATGATGCCTGTTATACCAATGTGCTTTATCTTAGTTTAATCTATGGTGGGCCACTGTATCAAATGCTTTTTGAAAATCAAGGTATATACAATCGATTGCATATCCATTATCCAGTGCTTCAGTCCAATCGTCAAGTGAATCTAACAGATTTGTGGTGGTAGACCTTCCCGATCTGAATCCATGTTGGTCGTTCGATAACAATTTATTTTCTTCCAGATGTTTCGTCACAGCGTCTCTAATTAGCGTCTCCATAAGCTTGGATGCTAGGGAAGTTAAACTTACGGGTCTGTAATTTTCAGCTTTATGTTTATCTCCCTTTTTGCACAACGGGGTAACACACCCGAGTTTCCAGTCTTTTGGTATTTCACCACTTAGTAACGACTTGTTGAAAATGACTGTAAGAGGTACATAAAGGTTTTCTCTAGCTTCAAAGAGTACTCCCGGGTGGAGTCGATCTGGACCTGGAGATTTGTTGACCTTGATTTTCTCTAATAATTTTAAAACTTTGTCTTCTTTGATTTCTATATTTTCTTGTTTTGGGCGCTCTGGCACATCATGTAAAACAGGAATATTCTGCAAGTCTTCGTTAACGAATACGGATGCGAAATAGTTGGCAAAAACTTCCGCTTTTATGTCATCGGAATCAGTAAGGGTGTTTTGGTCTAAGGATATGTATAGAGGCGGTATATCTTGCTTATTTGTTAGTTTACTATTTGCATATTGCCAAAAAGCCATTGGATTAGTTTTGGCTGTTTCGGCTATGTTCTTTTCCAAGTTCCTCTTAGCTTTCCTTAGATCTCTTCTGGTTTTATTTCTGACGGTGACATATTGAGCATAATCTTGGTCACATTTCGTTTTTTAGATATTTCCTCCATGACTTCTTCTTTTCTTTCACTGAGTTCAAAGTATCCGGGGTCATCCAGAGTGGCCTAGGTTTGCTTTCGCCACTATATTTTGAAGTAGGAATAGACTTTTCCCCTGCCTCTTTTATTATTGATTTGAAGTGCTCCCAACTTTCCTCGACACTCATATTTTTCATTTCATCAGCCCAGTTTCGCTGAGTTAATCGTCGTAGTTTATCATAATCACCTTTGGAGTATTGCACCTTATCCTGGATATTTCTTGTGTAGGAGACTGATGAATTATAATCAAATGTTATAATGTTGTGGTCACTCTTTCCAAGACCAGAAGTGTGTTCTATCGAGGATATCTTTCCTTCTCTGTTCGTGAAGATAAGATCCAAATTGCTAGGTTGGTTGTTTTCGCGGAAACGAGATGGTTCGAGCTGATGTTGAGTTAGGAAAGCATCCTGAGTAGCATTCAGGAATTTTGAGGCACGGTGTCCTGGTGGTTTGCTACATTCAGGTGTTCCCCATTCAATTTCACCATAGTTGAAGTCTCCGAAAAATACCATTTCTGCATTTTGTTGTGAAATTTCATCTAGCATTTTCAGAAGTTTATTGTTATTTTCGTCGTTTGAGTTTGGGCTTCTATATATACATCCTACATGTAGTTTTCTGTCATTTTCTAGGTTAACCGAAGCCCAAACATTTTCGGAGAACTTTGTCTTCAGCTGAAAGGGTACTGGGGAAAGCACACTTTTTATGTACAGGCATATTCCCCTGCTATCTGCCTCTGACTCGAGATTGCTGAAACAGTCATAGCCCCTGATATTTGGTGGCTTGTTTCGTGTAGTACTTCTCGGGTTTTTAGCCTTCATTTCACTGATCCCAATTATGTGAGGCGAGTACTGATTTACCATAAGCTCCAGTTCGTCTATTTTATTAGGCAATTGATCGGCATTAGTCATTAAACAAGTTAATTTCTCGAGTTGAATTTGTCGACTGGCGTTTTGATTGGAGTTCCGTTCGATTACTTGGAATTTATTATCTTGAATTTTTTCAGTTTTCGTTTCATGCGTTTTTTGATCGTCCTGATATTTGTAAATTTTTCTGGTGTTTTCTGGGATGCAAACTTTGATTGGCTGTTGGTCTACATCCCTTTTATCGAAAGCTGTTATCTCTCCTGTTGTTGGCTCGTTGTTCAACTATTCGGTAATTTCTGATTGTCAAGTTTTTCTCCCCATTTTGCAGTCTTCTTTCGAGTTCGTCTCGTAGTTTCTTGTACTTTTTCATTTCAAGTTTTGATTTATTTTCGCTCATTCTGATATTTCCTAAAGTATCCCTATTGTATCGAAGTTTGTTGAGATAGCGATCTAAGCATGAATCTTTTTCCCATTCCGTATTCAATATTACTCTAAGAGGTCTGTCTGACCCGTCCGTACGTTGGGATCCCAATCTCATCAGGTGCTTTGGTTTTTCGACTGATGCTCCCAGAGTAACAGTGAGAAATCGTTCGACAGCATCACTATCTGTTTTTAATCTAACTTTCCAGTCCGGGTCATTGCATTCGGGGACGTTGTACAGGATCAGGTGGGTACGTCTCTGTCTTGACTCCAGGATACTATCGGTTATATCACGAATATCGCTTTCTATATTTTGTGTTACTTTTCAATTTCCTGTATCCTCTTGGTCTCAGACTTTTCAAGGTTTGTGCTCATCGTTTCAACCTTTGTGTTGAGCTTACTGAATTCAGTTAGAAGTTGCTTGAAGTCGTCCTTGTCTACTTTTTGATCGGCAACCTCTTTGATTCCAGCTTTGAAAATATCTTTCATGCAAGCTAAGTCCTCCGGTGAGAAACTATGAGTACCGGTAATTTCAGGACTAAACTCATTTCTTGTTCTGCTTAGGTTAGGAAGATCCTCCTTGCATGGCTTGCAGATGAAGAACATCAAATTTTTCAGGTCAATATCTTCGTACATCGTTCTGACGCAGGTTTCGCACCAGTTGCCTTGACATATCGAACAACTGATATTGCGTCCACTGTCCCCACAAGATAGACATATATTCATCTTCCTTTTTTTACTAGCTTGCTGGATGGGTTTGTCTCCTTTATGGGGCCCGATTTCAATATCCATACTATTTTCTGGCATGTTTGAAGTGTTTTTGGATATTCTTATCTTAGGTATCGGGGAGAACCCTATTGGTGTATCCGATTCAGCTGCCAGATATGTTGGTCTACTGAAACTAGCTGATGTAGATGATATCCCTTGCTGCGGTCTGATGAACTGTCTAGTACGTGAGGAACCGGAGAGGTGATATTTGACTCTCTGTTGATTCTTCAATTTTGGCGTGGTCAAGTGTTCGGGATCAGAGCTATCGTCCCCCTCGGATCTCCAGTCATCCTGCCACTCTTCATTTCTGTTGTTATCATCGGGCCAGTCGTCGTGAGTCGGATTTAGTAGTGTATTAGTAACAACGGTACTGGGGGATGTGTTGTTAGTAGTGGTGTTAGTAGGTGAACAATGGTAAACATTCGATGTACCTGCCACGTCCTGATGATTTGATAGCTCCAGTGCCAGCGATGTCCTACGTGAATTTTTAGAGTTTTCCTGGTTTTCGCGAATTGACGCAAGCACCACCTGGTTGCTACTTGAAACATCCAAAATGTTTATTTCGTCAATACTGTTCGTTTCGTTAGCTTCATTATTACGTATTGAATACTTATTCCCTTCGTTTAATCCCGAAGCCATCATAGTTGGTTTCAAACGGCTAACTTGTCAGTTAATAATAAAATGAAGTTGTCCTATTTCCTCTGCGTATGGATTTCTGTAAGCGCTGGTTTGTTTACTTCCGGTGTAAACACACGTGTTGCCAAGTGTCAAAATCAACGTCTCTAACCGACTTAAAACTACTGCAAATGCAACCAATTTACGTTGTCGCAGCGCTTCAGCAATTTCTGATGGTTCCTTGGGCCGAATCTGATAATATGTAGTGAATACACAGTCCGTTAGCTAGTTTTACGGTCCAAAAATCCGAAATTGATCGGAGCTGTTAGCAGACAGCTTTTCCCCTTCGCGCATGCGCACTACTTTGAACTAAGTCACGTGATCACATCTCTCCGATTCTCCGTTCACCAGTACGCAAACGGATCTTATTTAAAGTTGCTTTGCTGGTTTTTAAGTGCCTCCATAACTTGGCACCCTCTTACCTCTCCAGCCTGTTAACAGTTTACAGACCAGTCCGAACACTTCGTTCCGGGTCGCAGAACCTTTTGTTAGTCAGATTATGTCGTCTTAAGTCATTTGGCGGACGCGCATTTGAGAAATTTACACCTACAGTGTGGAACTCCCTTCCGCAACCTCTCCGTGATATTGACTCTCTGCCAGCATTCAAAGCACAGCTCAAGACATTTCTGGAAATTTACAACCCTACCCTAGGTGTCAGACAAGTTGTAGACATCAGGACTCACAAACTAACACCTAGTGACATGTTTGAGGGACGTAAATTAATTGATGAGGAGCACTGACTAGAGCTAATTACTTTGAATACATATTGTATAGTCTGACATGTTGATTACGAAAAAGCAAATATTGATACTATATTCATAAGTTATATTACATTATTAATACTATATTATTATCATTATTAAGCATTTCATATAGTAAGAGATATGAAATATTTTTAACCATTCGATATGAAATTGTAGATATATATGATTATAGAATATGCAACTTATATCAGGGTGACACTTTCACTGAGTGTTACATCCTATTTTATTGACCCAAGCACAAGACACAAGTGATATGTGAAAGTGCTGTATCATGTGGAGTTACTTCTAGATTTGCTCGGATGATAACTAATACTCACAGCCATGTATTATAACCTATATTATGTACGCATGGAGATGTCCTCCTCAAATATGTAAAATTTCAATACATATGTAGTAATCAAACAAAATTGTTATACCCATGTTCATATATTTGAGAAAATAAATTCATTTATTCACAACAAACAATGAATAATCATTAAAACTATGATAGCAGTGAGAAGATGAGACTGTCTTTTCTAAATTCTGCTTTATCATAGAGTTTGTAATAATCTTGCCTTTCTTAATCAATATTTCTACATTGGGAGACGTTAGAAGATTTTTGATTGTCCTATGGAATTAAGCTACATGTCAGCTACATGTATCAGTTTACCATCACTCGTCTTCTACGAAAATTTTCATTATTTCACTTTTTTTGGCTCGCATTACCGAGCCTATGTCAACGGTCTGGCCGATGACCATACGTCACCGTACGTCTACGTACCGTCGTCCTTAAAAGAATACTTTTCAAAAAGGAAAATTGTAATTGTCCCCTTAGCGAGTTGCAATCAAATCGAGGAAAAAATGGAATGAACGGATCATATACCATCAAACTGAGGACTGTATGATATCGGTATTTTAATCAAGTTTTTGTCAAAGCTTCATTGTAGCAAATATTTCAAGTCAATTTTATGGTAGGTAAGATATCCCTTTGTCTGGGTAATCCCTTTTCAAAAAATAACTGCACATCATTCGCAATAATGTTTCCCTGCCATGTTTTCAAATCAAATCAAATCGAGGAAAAACTGATTGAACTTGGATCATATACCATCAAACTGAGGACTTAATCAGAACGTACTTGAAATTGAATTTGAAATCTAATAGTGTATGATATCGGTATTTAAAAAAAGATTTTTTCAACGCTTCACTTTAGTAAATGAATTGACAATGGATGGTTAAATATCATGAAAAACTTCTTATGAGGTATTTCAAGACTAAATTCATTTGCCCTATCCAATAATGACAAGTCAGCAGAATTGGAGTCACAAGATGATGCAACAGAAACATAAATCATACTTCTCAAATTCAATTTCCAAAACAATGACCAATTATACCCACATAGATGGAGTAAACACAACTAATAATAAGTAGAATGATAAACATTTCTAAGATTTATTACGAGTATCAAATACTTAATGGTATAAGTAACCATTATTTCAGAGGTACAAGTGGAAATGTTTGAGATGCCAACAATTTGAGGACACACTTAAGATAACATTGTCAATGTTTTAACATACAGAATGAACTCTTGATTCCATGCCATCAAACTGAGGACACAGTTATGAAGCAGTGTTGCCAGCACCTAGCTCTAATACAATTGTCTGCATTTAAACATAATGCAATAAAATAGAACCAATACAGTGCATAGACTTAGCGGAAATCAGGTGGTTCAGTTCTATTCCTTTTATTCAGGGAAGGATTTTTTTAATTTCTCAATCATATTAAAGATTTTACTCTTAACCACAAGCCATGATCGTTGCTGCAAGACTGGATTTCTTTTAATGCAATCTTCTATTTCTCTTCTGCCAGGCACCTTCATAAGTGTAAGGAACTTTCCTAAGGAAGTTTCAATCGCTATTTCTTCCTCATCTGACCACCGGACTCTTTTATCTGAAAAAAAAAAACCTTGTAAAAAATTATGATAACAAGAGGACCATAAAGGTCCATATGGTCGAAGACAGCGTTTAATATTGAATAAATAGTAGTGAGTGGATCCACGAGGAGATGTCATCAGTGAAAACAAATTCACGTTTCCAGGGTTCCCGTGAGGCTGTTTTTTACCGTTTAACGAACATTATCCCCAGCCAAAAGTGGTTCTATTTTCCCTAAATCCTGAAAAATTCTTTAAGGAATGGGGAAAATAAATTGATTATTTGTTCTATAAAGACATTAGTTTATTTCAACGTAACGATCTGTTTCAATATGAAATGCGTGGCTGACGATGTAGTTTAGCGTCAATAATAGCGCGGAGGTCATATCTACCTTCCCTACACAGAGTTGCCACTTCTCCGGATTTCTCCGGAATTCCGGATTTTTAAGAAATCCAATTTCATTTCCAGATTTTCGGGAGAAGTCAAATAACCACAAAAGAAAACATCGCGAAAAAAATGAAATCAATTCGGGATTCGACCCTAAACATCAAAACGTGACGGCTCCGTAGAGGGTTTGAAAAAGCCGTATTGTGCTGCCACGTAGTGGCAACAACCCCGCAGTACACGATTAAACCAAGATGACGCGACGATCGAAATCGACTGACGCTTCGTTTGTTTTTGGCTCTGGTTTATATATGAGGTGTATTCGACGGAACCAATCGCTATTTGAAAAAATGATCTATAGGCAGTATTGAAAATGAGGCCTATAACGCGTATTGCGCCAGAACGCATCTCCTGGCGTTCTAATTTCAAAAATTTTTCTGGGGGTCCAGACCCCCGACTTATTTTCCGGATTTTTAGCGTCACATAAGTTGCAACTCTGCCCACAAAGAATAGTGTAATCACCCAAACAATCCTTCCGGCCCTATATTCCATAATGGTATAGTCCACGAACTACTTAGGAATGTATCAGTGCACGAGAACCTGTGAGGAGAGTGATGGGATAACACTTCATTGCTGGATGTATCGGCCCCACACCGCGCGGTTGCCCCACCGCGCGGGATTTACGCGAAGCAGCAAACACAAACATGGCCACTCTCTCCATTTTCAATGATAGAAATCGTGTGTGCATTTCAATTATTTCGGCTGTTAGGGTTTTAAGGCACAATATAAGTTGATGATGTGATATGGCGATGTTAATTAATGATAATTCCGCAGTGAAGCTAGTCACGAACGGTGCTGATTGAGTGTACAGCTGCCAAAAACACTGAAATGTGCGTAGTTGCGTAACTATTTGCAGTGAATTGCAGACGAAACATGATGCCTTAACGGCTGTTTAAAAAAAAATTATACCAATCGCAATTGTAAAATAAAAATGAGATTCTGGCCATTTCTAAAATGTTATTACTAATTTTTAGTCAGTGCCGAACGTTTAGTTTTCCAACAATAATGAGGGGTGGTAGGTAGTCATGCAATTCAAGTCATCATTTATTACACGTTACTTCCATGTTGTTGAAAATCTCGCGAGTCCTGGACCAAACCCCATTGAACAATATGATCTGTGTGCTGGCCACAAATGCACACAGATCACACTACACTACCCATTACACACTCCAGTACCCCCAGCTTTCATATATCCATCCAAATATTTAGAGTGTCTTTCTTCCTGGGTAAAACTGATGTAGACAATTCACTGATATGGTGAGCCCTTCATGCGCCTCAGAACTTTCCATAATTCATCACGATTTTGGGACTTTAGGTACAACAGGTTATGATAGTCATAGTTAGGATCATGGATATATGCAAATGATGCGTTACAGACAACTTTTTATCGGATTATCAGTTCTATATCGATTCAGCATTATGGTACTATATCCATGGCAGTAGAGATACTACGGGTGTTGTTCGTTGAACGGCAGGAATTTTACTAGCGATGATAGCTCTATGGTCTTTGACCATAAAGACTGAATGATTTAACGTGGATTGACGTGTCTGCCAGCGATTTTTTAAGAGTTAAACCACTCTGCCAAAAACCTGCAACTAGAAGCCCATGAGCATTGTGACGTCTAACTGGCAGCTCTCATTCTCAATAATTATATTAATCCACTCGCAAGGTGCTGGAGATTGGGCAGAAAAAAGGCTTTAAGATCATATAGTTAGTTGTGAACAGTATTGCAATAGGCGACTGGGTGTGCGTACACGTAACAAACCAATAAATAGTTCCCAATAGAAATCATAATTCATCAGCCATAGGAATGCAACAGAGGTAACAAGTGGACTTATGCCGGATGTAGGTTTGCAATTCAACCGCTTGTGACTCACTGCAACAAGATTCTCCACCAATGATAATTTTGACTGCCAGTGACGGGTAACAGAGCCAGTCATTTAAAACAATGATGCCTACTGAAAATGAAAGGCGTCGTTCACAGATGAAGTAACAAACACTGATAACCAATGGGGGCTAGGCGATATTTATGTATTGAAAAACAGAAGCAAACATTTTTTTATTTTACTGAATTATTGCTGGATACCAGTTTAGGCTACTGTATGAATGTAAGTAAAATGTGTCTACTGTATGTAAGAAATATGCAACAGATTTAACCAATTTACAGAAGGTACTTAGACTTTATGGGTACATAAAACATGTGAGAATATAAGAGCCTAAGAAAATCCCAACGAAAGTAATTGCCTGTCTACGATAGCAAGATGAAATTGGAAATGTAAGAATATCATAGCATACCTTTTATAGCTGGGCTTTTTGTTTTTTTCATTCCTTTTCTGTATACCTTCGATTCATTATCGACCCACTTTGAATTGTTAACTGGAAAACAAAACCAAAATCATAAAAATACGGAATAAATCAAATTGGTTATAATCGAACAGATGGCCATATTTATGCAGGCGTCAAAAAAAATGTTGACACCCCCTGTCCATGTATACATCAGGCTTTCGACGTCTACGATGGTGATATAATGTCGGAATCCTAGGGTACTGATATCAAAAACTGTTGTTTGGGAGTCAAATGTCTGGCCACAGTTATCATCCATCTTTCGTATGAAAATCGTTTTTCCTGCTGTAGGAAAATATCGACAGCCTGTTGAATGAGATAGGATTTATCAGGAAATAAAAAATAGGGAGAGGGATTCCATTATAAGGGCCCGGCTGTGTTTCAAATGACAAAATAACAAGTTAACAAGGGTTAGTTTTAAAAAGCGAACCGTGAGTGTAGTCTCCCAGCTATCTAGGCCTCTAACTATTCATCGGGAGCAGAACCCTACAGTAAATGAACTGTAGATGACTGGATTTTTTGCTGATATTAATGGTAGGTCTATGATTTTTTTTATATTTCAAAAAAATGACAACAGTAAGTAATCATCTAATAGGTAACTTATGCCTCACATAGGAAAGTCTAATGGAGGTAGGATGCCTAATACAGAAATTTTTTGAAATGATGGTCGAATTCCTAGCTTACGAAATATATAAAAAATTGAATACCTGGACAGGGGGAGGTGCCAGGATTTGTTAACGCCTGCATTCACTGAATTCACTGAAAGTTCACTGAATCCCAGTATTACTTGTTACTTGTTCGCTTTTTAAAACTAAAGGAATATCAAGTGAATTAAAATATTCTGATCAGTATATATACCATTGAAGAAAAAAACGACTCGAAACAGCTGGGAACCTTGTGCTTCAAATACTGATAGAATTTGAAGTATACAAGAAATTGAAGTATACAACAGTCTCCATAACAACCCCATGGAGGGAGGGGGGAGGCAAATTCCGGAAGATTTTTTTCCATCATCCAGAATTCTGCCCACCCCCTCCCTCACCCCGGCCATATATTTTCTTGAAAAAAATCTTCGGGAAATCTGACCCCCAGCCAGAAATCTTGATTCTGGAGAACAATCTTCCGGATGTTACTGACTTTCTGTTCTGTGTAATATCTGGACATGAATGCACTTTTGAAGAGGAATTCTATCATTTTGTGTGCCTACTGTGTAAGAGACTAGTACATGATTGGTGCCATAAGTGGAAGCCAAAGGTTAAATTGATGGAGACAAAAATAAACTGGGCCATTTAGAAAGTCTTGTTTACTTTTTCCGATCTTCATTTAGCCTAATGACAGTATTTCACCTCTTCCTCTTTGACTGTTTCACTGCTCTATATTTTGCCATCCACTATCTGCACCCCCAGAAATAAGTGAAAGAGGACTGACCCCACCCAGTGGACCCCTTCTTTCAAAAATTGGAAGCACTATCCCGTGGCTATGGCTATAAACTACAACTTTGTGAAGTTTCAATGCCCTATATACAATAGTTTGGAAGTTATGAGGATTTGATGAGTAAATTTCATAAACACGCAAATCACCTGGCACACACACAGGACTTCACATTAAAGCTGCCAGCAGGTAAAGGGTTAAGCAGGTGATCCACATTATGAATATTTTGTTACAACAATTACAAAATTACAAACTATATGTTAACGACTGTGCATTGCATCTGTCGGATCGTTATGCGTTTCAAACCTCTTCCCAAGTGAGCATGGTGTCCCTGTACTCCTAGTTATACCCTCCACAATGAAGTCAGGTTGTCAGATGTCTGTAGGCATTTTTAGGAGCATCCGATTTTTGCGATCGATTTCATGAACAATTTTCTCCGATCGTGCGATCGAATCGGACGTTCGTAAAAATGACAATGGTTTTGGCCAATAACATGACATAAATATGGAGACATTGAGAAAAATAGTGTATCTTTTGAACTACCCGGTGCCGCCATCTTTGGTCGGAAAATCGTGTTCATAAAAACGCCGATTGTGAAATCGATCGCAAAAATCAAATGCTTGTAAAATGGCCTAAAGCCAAGACACAACAGGGATGATAATTTTCCGCCTTTCGTTAGATTTCCGCCTTTTCAATCTATTTTTATTATTTCTCAGATCGATGCTAATCCGTTGAAAAAAATAGGGGGGTGGGTAGGTGAGGATAATAGCATCTTAAGGATAGATTGGTATGACCATAAAAGCGTTTCCCAATCTATTTTTAAATGCGATCATTTTCCTTAACAAAGTTTTACACATCTACATTATCTACATTTTTTTCCGAGTGTTGCTTGCATGCAGTGCTGAAAAACGGCCTTTGCAGCCCCGGTGGCCCGCCTACATTGGTTTTCTTATGCAAATGAATAGATGATGAGCATCTTGACTCGTCTTTGAACTAGCAGTGTGTTATTGGTAAAACATCGGACAATGTTGTTTGATTCTCTGAGTGAAATTTCAATGTTAAAACTGCTGAAAAACGATCTGGGACAATGTGAACAATCAAAATTTTCTGGGGGAGGAGGACATCCAGACACCCTGTCATTACTTCACGCCTTCGGCGCTCGTGACTGGCAGCTAACGCTGCCAGGAACTTCAGGCCTATGGCGTTTGTTATTTTTCCGCCTTTTTAATGATGCCCTGTTATCATCCCTGACACAATCTTGTGGGGAGAACTCCTAAACTACTGGCACTGTCTTGTAAATTTACACATATGTTTATCTGGATATGTAGTTGTGCACCTGCATTTTATTTTGTGGTTGAATCCAAGATGGTCGACATGCTGCCGTATTTGTTCTTTTGGATGGTTAGTACATGGTTAAGATGATATCTGATTAACTTCTAAATGAATTTTTTATAATGAAGATGTGTTGCAGGTATATACTTGGCAATATGAAAAGTCCCTGGGCAAAGTTTCCAGGTCACATGATATTCCATATGGCCACCAGGGGTGTTGAATACTTCAACAAGTGATAATTTCACATCACATTGTAAATGAAATATATTTGTTGCAGATGAGATATCCTATTGGAAACGGAGGTTATCGGCTATCAAATATGGCCACCAGGGCAGCCATCTTGAATTTCTAATTAATAATAATAATAAACATTTATAAGGCACCTGTTTCTTAAAAAATAAGTTCACCGGCGCACTGCAATGGTTCATAGTCACTAAGTATAGGCACGTTGAAAGAGTAGATGTTTTAGTGAACGTTTAAACTGGTTGACATCGTGAATATTACGCAGGTTGTTATCAATGTTATTCCAAAGGGAAGCAGCAACTACAGTAAAGGAACGTCCACCAAAAGTACTTAGGTTGTAATGGGCTGGAGTAAATTTTGAGATGATGATCTTAGTGCACGAACTGGATTGTACTGAACGAGTAGATCTCTCAAGTAGACTGGAGCCAACAAGTGGAGGCACTTAAAAACAAGGAGAATAACTTTGAACTCTATGCGCTGTTTCACAGGCAACCAGTGAAGGGACTTAAGCACAGGTGTTATATGCTCATATTTCTTTGTTTTGGTGACAATACGAGCGGCACGGTTCTGTATTAATTGCAGTCTGTGAAGAGAAGAAAAAGATGGTCCTGCCAAGCATGCGTTACAGTAGTCAATCCTCGACAAAACTAGGGACTGCATCAACAGTTTCGCAGCCGCATCAGACAAGTAGTCCCGGATGCTACCTAAGATAATAGGACGTAGCACAGACAACACTACTAACATGTGCCTCCATATTGAGCTGAGGGTAAAAAATAACTCCATGATTTCGGATAGGTTTATTCGATAACGGAATCTCAAAGTCGTCAACACGAATACTACGTATGTTGATTGAACGCAGTATATGCATTGTTTTAAACAACATTGCCTCGAACTTATCCACATTGCACATCAACTTATTGTCGATAAGCCACTTGTTGACTTGAGAACATGTAAGCTCGATAACATTAACTTGTCTACTAATGCCCGATGATTTGCATTTATTGCCATATACACTTGCCCATCGTCCGCAAAACCATGACGTGAAACTTTGCTATCCTCAAATAACTGCACTAAGGACAATATATAAATGAGGAACAATAGTGGCCCCAGCACGGAGCCTTGGGGCACACCATACTCAACTTTGCAGAAATCAGAGTAATGTCCGTTAATAACGACACGATGCGTTCGATTCTCAAGATACAATATTAACCACTGAAGTGCTGAACCACGAATACCGAGCACTACCTGAAGTCGATTTACAAGGATGAGATGGTCCACAGTATCGAAGGCAGCACTCAGGTCTAAAAGGACAAGTATGGCAGCACCATCAGCGTCAACCATGTTACGAATGTCACTTTGAACCTTGACAAGAGCTGTCTCGGTGCTGTGACAGGTTTTGTACGCAGACTGGTAAATATCATGTAAATTGTTAGCATCCATATAAGCAGTTATACGAGCAGCTACAACACGCTCCAGTACCTTGGAGATAAACGGGAGGTTACTGACTGGACGAAGTATCTAAGCTCTCTTTTTTAATGAGGGGGGTTATTAACGCAGTCTTCATAGACACGGGAACGTATCCTTCCAACAACGATCTGTTAATAATGTCCAAATAGAGAGGAATGACAGCAGGTAGGATGGCTTTCAGCATCCAAGTAGGCAAAGCATCAAGCTCACATGACTTACATGGCGATTTCCCTATTATTGATATAAGCTCTTTCTCCAAGACTGGCTCAAATTCCGCTAGCTCACAATCTCCGAAATGCATCGTTTCAGGACCCAAACACGAGTCTGGGAAAGATAGGCTATTCCTCTCATTTTTGTCAGCAAAGAAAGTTGCAAATCTATTTGCAAGTTCTTCCCAATCATCACTATCTGGCAGCTTTCTACTAACATCTTTCAGAAGAAGTTCATCAAACACTTTCTGCATAGCTTTTCCATCTGAACTTGCATCTTTAATCCTGGTATTGTAGTACTGCCTCTTGGAATGCTTTACCCTGTCAAGATCAACAGTCTTCAGTTTTCGGACTGATATTTCTCTCTTCGTTGATGACGGTTTTCACATTGGAATCATACAAACAATGAGGTGATGGTCAGCGACCATATACCCTCTGCATATCCTCTTGATAGTACTACCAAATGTTATAACAGCATCCAGGGTATGTCCGGATTTGTGGGTCGGAAATGTTACGAATTGCTTAAGCCCAAAAGATTCCAATAGCTCAATGAATTTGATCGTGTCTGCTGAATCATGTTTTTCAAGGTGAAAGTTTACATCACCGACTATGATGAGTTCGCCTGCGTGTGATACTAGATCAACTAGAGTTGGTGTGAATTCCTCAATGAACATGGACACTGTAAACTTGTTTTTCCTAGATGGTGGTGGTCTGTAGACTAAATTCACATTACGTGAACCAAATGACAATTTAATCACACATGCATCAAAGGAAGTCTCAGATATGCAATTAGCTTTCTGCTTAACAGCGATAGACTTTTTAAGCAAAAATCCGAAATTATCAAATTATCAACTGCCTGTCATTCTTGATGGATTGTCATAAAATTTAGTGAGCGACTTTTGGCAGGTGAAATGTGTGCCCGTATCACAGTTGTAGGTCATTGGGAATCAAAATACCAGCCAGGTATATAGCTGCCAAGCAGTCATCTTGAATTTCTTGTTCACATGATACAGCCTACAATTTCTAAAGAATTTTCATGAAACTCAGTGTGAAGATTGGGGCAACCAATCTTATTGGGTTGGTATTTTGCCATTCCCAAAATGGGCATGGTGTCTTTGAACTGATGGTTTTATTGTAGACATTGATATCTGAGTTCTGTGTACAATTTTAGGTATCCCAAGGCTGCTGCTGCTGCTGCTGCTGCCCTGGAGTCTGATTCATCAGTGCCCGAGCATGAAACTGATGGAGATGATATAAGTCAAGCTTCATTAGAAATAGTTGACGAGGTGCAACGATCGGTAAGTTCAAACAAAAAGAAAAGCTGGATTTATAATACATCCTAAATTTCTTGAGTATGTGGAATGGCAATGTTGAAGTCTATTGTTGAATTGTCTTATGTATGATTGGGACTTTAAACATCCCTTTGAATCATCGAGCTTTCAATTCAAAGACTGTGAAGTTGTAAAATAATTTCTAAAAGGCATTTTTAGGCCAGCCGTAGGCAGGGCCTATTACTATACAAATGGAGTGAATTTTAATGACATGGTTTCCAGAGGAATGGTCCTTTGACTGTGCAACTGAGCATATATTCATACAAATCAGTCATTAAAGCATTATCCATACTCCAAATCGTAGGGAGCCGAATTTTGAAAGAGGGCCTTGTTAAAATTTACATGAGGTTTTTCACGAAAATCTGAATGCAAAAGTATCAGTTTTAAAAAGCCTATCAGAAAGCAAACACTCCTCTATGATTGGCTCACCCATACATCAGCAGGTTTTCACATATTGTCCATGTTTCACTTCTGGCTTTTATTTTAAGATTTAAAACTGTATTTCAAGATCTACTGTGTATTTTGTCATTCTGCCAGTTTGGTCAGAAATTGTTTGCCACTATGTATGTATATGTGCTTCATATATGCGTCACTCGGACTACTACCGTGTGGTTTGACTATATTCACTATTGGTAGCTATGTAAAAAAGGTGCCTTGACATGCATTGCCTAGTTAAAGTTTTCGAAGAAACTGGCACTGTCCAATCAGCTGCAGGTGAAGCTGGTAGTGCTGCACATGACAAGACTGTTGGTACAGCATTCGTAGCGGGCCTCAATAGCATTGAATTATCAAAAGGGAAATTCTAGGCCTTGAATTCAGCTCTGGTTTTCAAAACAGATTTTGGGCCTTCAATTTTAGAAATGTAGCAAATCTATAGATTTGTGTTTTTGTATTAATGAATAATGGATAACTTGGCAACAGTGTGACGATGTTTAATGCCCAATATATAAATTATATTGATTTCTTTTCAATTTTACACAGAAGGTGTCTATTTCAAGTCATTGGAGAAAACCCACTACCATGTATATCCATGATGAATCATGCAGTTATGTGTGATTTCGCAGGGATCATGTCAATTGAAGGATTTTCATACCAATTTCTTGGTTCAAGGGGACACGTGGCCTTTTTAATTGCTTGGAGCACAGATCCCCCTTAGAATTCATCATATGTAACATATAAAAAAACATTTTTTCGTGATATTTAGGGTTTTCTGTTATTTCACAGAAAACCCTATTGATATCCGCGTGATTATTATTATTATTATTTTCTTCCACACTATTTTTACCACAAGAACATAGGCTTTGTTACCTTACCGCTGTTTCATATACAATCCATATAATATCGTTCAGCTCACTGAGATCTACAAATAGCCCGCGTGTTTTTTCACGAATCATCGTTACAAAAGCGCTGTCGGGCCGTAAACATCGAAAATTTAGCCCCATTCAATGGGGCGACATGTTTTTCGAGTCGTCATCCCGAAATCAACCCGCAGGCCGACTGTCACTTCGATTATATATTCAAGTATAAATGAACTAATTTATTGCCGCAGACTTCACATTCAGTCGCGGTCTTCAAACAGTGATTTTAACAATGGCCCATTTTCCTCATCAAATCATATTACCGATACACTGGAAATTTACTACTTTAGATTTTAAAAGCACTGTCGAGCCGTAAACATCGACGAATCGACGTGTGTTACTACATCGTCGTTCCGGGGATAGCTGCGAGTTTCTCCTCATCATGAGAATCAAATCGAGTACAAATTAATTTATAACTACCAGTGATTTGGCTGCGGGCGTCAAGCAGTTAGTTTAGCAGTACCTATTTTTCTTTACCAAATTAACCGTGTATTTACTAAGATAAATCATAAGTGTTTTTCTTTACCAAATTAACCGTGTATTTACTAAGGTAAATCATAAGTGTACCGGGGAGTCGTAGGCCTAAACTAAACACGCCGAAGAGATATAGCGGAGAAAAGCTGTTATGTCGACGAGGTATCAAAATAAAGAAATATATTACTTTATTCGGCCGCGGGCTTAAACCTCTATATCAATACCATCAATACTCTATATTTCCTACAGTACATACCGATCATTGTCAAATCCACAAGGTATTTACTAAATACAAGTATATAACACATTCCTATCCGTATGCTTGACTCACACTTGACATTCGGAGTAAGCGTTCGCAGTGGAGGAAAGGAGATCGTTCGCTGTGTCGCTTGAAGTGTTGATCGAGTTTTACGCGACCTTAAGGCTTTAGTATGGTGGCTGATAAGATTAAAAAAACACGAATATGCAAATGAGGGCAACATTACGACAAAACGACAAAACTAAAATAACGCGAGAAAACAATTCATTATTTTGGTTTTATCGCCCGCGACAAATCATTATTTTGGTTTTATCGCCCGCGACAATTCATTATTTTGGTTTTGTCGCCCCGACATTACTTTTTTTGGTTTTGTCGCCCGCGACAATTCATTAGTTTGGTTTTGTCGCCCGCAACAATTCAATATTTTGGTTTTGTCGCCCGCGACAATTCGTTTCTTTGGTTTTATCTCCAGCGACAATTTATTATTTTGGTTTTGTCGCCCGCGACAATTCAATATTTTGGTTTTGTCGCCCAAGACAATTCATTATTTTGGTTTTATATTTTGTTTTTGTCGTCCGCGACAATTTTTTTTTTGGTTTTGTTGCCCGCGACAATTCAATATTTTGGTTTTGTCGCCCGCGATAATTCATTATTTTGGTTTAATCGCCCGCGATAATTCATTATTTTGGTTTTGTCGCACGAGACAATTCATTATTTTGGTTTTATCGCCCGCAACAATTCATTATTTTGGTTTTGTCGCCCGCGACAATTCATTATTTTGGTTTTGTCGCACGTGACAATTCAATATTTTGTTTTTGTCGCCCGAGACAATTCATTATTTTGGTTTTATCGCCCGCGACAATTCATTATTTTGGTTTTGTCGCCCGCGACAATTCATTATTTTGGTTTTGTCGCACGTGACAATTCAATATTTTGTTTTTGTCGCCCGAGACAATTCATAGTTTGGTTTTATCGCCCGCGACAATTCATTAGTTTGGTTTTGTCGCCCGCGACAAATCAATATTTTGGTTTTATCACTCGCGACAATTCAATATTTTTGTTTAATCGCCCGTGACAATTCATAGTTTGGTTTTATCGCCCCCGACAATTCATTAGTTTGGTTTTGTCGCCCGTGACAATTCAATATTTTGGTTTTATCAACCGCGACAATTCATAGTTTGGTTTTATCGCCCGCGACAATTCATTAGTTTGGTTTTGTCGCCCGCGACAAATCAATATTTTGGTTTTATCACCCGCGACAATTCAATATTTTTGTTTAATCGCCCGTGACAATTCATAGTTTGGTTTTATCGCCCCCGACAATTCATTAGTTTGGTTTTGTCGCCCGTGACAATTCAATATTTTGGTTTTATCACCCGCGACAATTCATTAGTTTGGTTTTATCACCCACGACAATTCATTATTTTGGTTTTATATTTTGTTTTTGTCGTCCGCGACAATTTTTTTTTTGGTTTTGTCACCCGTGACAATTCCTAATTTTGGTTTTGTCGCCCGTGGTTTTGTCGGAACATTAAGTTTTTTGGTGTGTTAAGGTCGTTTTGGAAATTTACTCGTTCTGGTATATTTTGGATTACTGTGTATGTCATTTGTCAGGACATTAAACAGAAGACGACTTAGGATACTACCTTGCGTGACTCCACTAGTTAGACCGTCTCATTCCAAGATGAGGCGTTCTGTTGATTTCGGTTACAAGTTTCCGTTCAGAGATAACTGCTGAGCCATTTGGGCGACCTATCATTGATACTGTTTCCTAATAGCCTGTTTAGTAATGGCTGATGTTGAGCCTTATCAAATGCTTTGTTGAAATCCACCGTTGAACAGGATTCTAAGACTGTGCAGAAAACCCGTTATCGCTGCTTTGCAGCTATATTTCTGTCTTGATTTTTGAGCTAATTATTTGAAAAAGTTAGTTTTCTCCCATCATTTGAATTCCATCCAAAACAGTTTTCATTCTTCATTTTTAGCCCACTTGGGACTTTAGTCCCTGCGGGCTATTGCGTTCACTTTTCGTCCGTCGTAGTGTCCGTCCGTCCGTAAACGGAATCCAGTTATTTTGGGAAGTTTTGAAGACGCTTCAAGGTAACGTCTTGATATTTGGGTTACACATGTATCTATCCTAGACACACCTTCAGCCCAAAAACTGGCCCTGTCAGAATCAAGATGGCCGACTGGCAGCCATTGTTGTTTGCCAAAATCAGCACTTTTTACACATTTTTGAACTTTTTGAGGGAAATTTTTAAGACGCTTCGATCAATTACCTTGATCTTTCGGATATATGTGAATCCCCCCAGGGCCCATCAGCATAACAAAAATTAGGTCGATCGGACTCAAGATGGCTGTCCTATGACCTTTTTAGTGCCCAAAAATGTTAATTTTGGCCCGAATTCTGAGTCCTGTAGCTTCCTACTGGTTTGCCGTTTCTCATTGAAATTTGTGATGGGTATTCTTTGGAAAGGGATGTTTTATACCTGGGACAGGTATTTTTCATCAGCCAATTATGACGCAATTGGCGGACATCTTGGTGTCACTAGTACTCATTCGTAAATGGGAAAAAGTTTTTCCACATTATATTGATACCTAAGCATATTTTGATACCACAATCAATAAGAAAGTTGTAGCTCATAATGTGTTCTATGATTGTGGTGAGTTTCGAGGTAATTGGATTTCGTATATGGCCACCAGGGGGCGTTGAATAATACAATATCTTCGCATTTCTTTATTATATTCATACCTATGCATATTTTGTAACCACAATCAATTGGAAAGTTGTAGCGCATGACATCATCTATGATTTTTGCGAGTTTTAAGGACATTAGTTTTTCTATATGGTCACCAGGGGGCGTTGAATAGTAGAATAACTTAGTATTTCCTTATTATATTGGTACCTAGGCATATTTTGTTACCATGATCAATTGCAAAGTTGTAGCTCATAACATGTTCTATGATTGTGGTGAGTTTCGAGGTCAGTGGATTTTGGATATGGTCACCAGGGGGCGTTGAATAGTAGAATAACTTTGTATATCCATATTAAATTGGTAACGAGGCATATTTTGTTATCACAATCAATTACAAAATCGTTGCTGCTGACATGTTCTATGATTGTGGTGAGTTTCAAGGTCATCGGTTTTTGTATATGGTCACCAGGGGGCGTTGAATATTGAAATTGTTAGTTTGTTGAGCATTTGGAACCACTTCCCAAGTGGGCATGGTGTCCCTGGACCCCTAGTTCTACAGTCCTTCCAAGATTTACATGGAAAATACTCATAGAAGGGCGCTGTGTTCCCTTCCATTTAAATAGATTTGTGATCTGAAAAAGTATATATGCTTTGAAAGATTGTATATTTTCCTCTTCTACCCTTCATTTTGCTGGTAAAATTCATACTCCAACTAATTGAAAAGGCCTTAGTGTGGGCATTTGGTCACTGGCTCGAAAATTAGCACATTTCTTAAAAAGTTGCTGCAGTTGGCAGTGAATTTTGCATGAGAGGGACAGTGAATGGCAGTGAAATTCCAAATTTCTAGATTTTTCTGAAAAATGACCTTCGGTGAAAGTTATTTTTATTTATGACCTGACAGCTAAAATGATTAATGAATAAAAATCCATAATTTTCGGATTATTATCAGATCATACTGCAGAATAGAATAACAGGCTTATTTATAGGAATTGGTAACGTCTCTGAATTTAATTTGAGCCAGTTTCTGAAAAATAATAATTATGTTAATTAGGTTTTAATAAGTGCTACATAATTGACTTAAAAATCAGGCACGTTGGAAGCAATTTTAGAACTTCAATGATCATTAACCATATAACTGCCACTCCAGTTATAGTCGGGAGCGTAATTTCACCCCAAACTGCCTCTCCGGAAATAGTCTGAACTGAGTAGAGTTGAATAAATATGGGAAGTGTCGAGCTATAAAATACGGTCCCAATTGACAAGCATTATATCAGAAAGTTGTTTACTCGGCCGAGTGATTGTTCGAATTCGACAATCCACTCGGCCGAGTTTAGTAAAAGTTAAGTTCTTTACTTGGCCGAGTAAACGATAGAATTCGCCAATCTACTTGGCCGAGTGACTTATTAAATTCTGCAGTCACACTTGGCCAAGATATCAGTAGTTTGTTCATTCTTACCCTGTCAGTCGAGCAAACAATTAGTTCGAAAATGTCTGTGGGTGCCGCCCGATTGGTTCACAAAATAAAATAAAATTGAATTTGGTCCGGTCCGTATTCCGTTTGCGCCGCCACTGTCGCGCTCACTTCAAGATCATTGATTGAGAATGCCTCGCCAAGCACGCAGCGCTAATATAGTTCCTTGTAAGAAACGTGAAGAACGAAAAAGTACGATCTTGTCAACTGTAACACCCTTGAAACAGCAGAAAACTTCATCATGTGCTTCAGAATCAAATAATACAAGAGCGCCATGTCAGACCATGTCGCAGTAAGTAACCAACAATTAATAACATTAACAACAGGCCTACTAGTACTACAATACATCGTAAGTTTTCCTAATCCTAATAATCTTAACTTACTTGATAAGTTTGATCGATTTCGAAATCCGCTACGATGTAAGCTCGGGACACCCTCACTCTGAACTATCTCCCATGTACTGAAGTAACTCCCATGATTCAGTTCTATTTATATTGGGTCATGTATTGTGTGAATAAAAAACTCTCGGTGCTCGGTCAGAATGATCATCCGAAGACTCGGTCGTAATTCACATTCAATCAATTTTTATTCATCATAAAATCTTACATGGTTTTGGATGATGATACAACAGATGATAAATGAAATTTGTACCAATAACAATGAAAGAGAAAATTAAGCTTAATTCAGGCTACAAAAATTCTGCGACATGAAACAATACCACATTTCGTATAGGCCTACAACCATAAGCTTTTTTTAAATGTTTGGACTACTGTAGTAAAAAGCTTTTTTTTTACTTTTCAGAGATGTTAGTTCATCGTCTTTCCTCAGTATCGAAATAAACCTGGAGTACAATTATATGCAGGATTTGCGAAGAAGTGAGAAATTCTGGATGATTTCGAATAATGCTTTTGTATTGGCGGATTATAAAAGTTCTCAACATTGTGTAGTTAGGAAAGAATCCAGATTCACACATATGGATGAGTCCTGCTCGTTACTGATGTGTACCTGTTTTGTTGGAGAGTGTAACAAGCTTTATCTTCGGGCGTTATCAATGAGTCTAAGTGAACCTGGGAAGTCATTTTATGGAAAGCAATCGGATGCTTACTGTATACATTGCAAAGCAGTTACAATATTATTCCCAAGTGCTGTCAATCCGGATGAATTAGAAGATAACAATGAAACTGAATCTGTAAATATTTTATCGTATTATCCTACACTCGTTGTTGTACGTATGGTAAGCCTTGGGATACACGAGATCCATTTGCTATGAACTGGTTATCGAAAGAGACCGTGAAAGTCCATACTGAAAATTGTTTAATGAATGAAACCACGCATGATGGAATAATTAAGCCAATTAAAGGTAATTCTCCCTGCATTTATTTGTTCACATTTATTTTTTATTCTTTCATGTATTCCAAACAAATCAATTTGACAGTGCTTAATATCATTTCAGCTTATTATCGACCGACTACATGATCGTGTGACTGTAAGCTTCATTTTGATGGCAGCGAAGTTTGCTGATTAATTTAAACAATGCAGATTTTGTAGATTATCGGCTATTGTTTAGATGTTTACATCTGATGGTTGAGGGGCGCAATCCATTGTCAACATTCCAAAGGTATGCTATCGAATTGTACCTAAAAATGAAATGTAAAAAACCAGTGAAATCTTTATCGAGATTTTCCTGAAACATTTTAAACGAAGAAACGCTGTTATCAAATAGATAATTTTTGTTATTTTTAGGGCACTGTCTCGAACTTCAGTGAATCTTTTTAGTGAACATGTGATTCCCCTACATGTATTGCAGGGAAGCTGGAATGTATTTATCAGGCTTCTCTCGTTCACCTGGAATGACGAGTTCGTGTGTCAGAAATTTCTCTCCACTCCGCCTGTAATAATTTGTGAGGGGGTAGATATTGGCTTCAGGAAAGACTTTATTAAATCTGAGTCTTCCACATCATCAGATTTCCCAGAGTCAGCACCAATTTCTGGACCTAAACATCTAGACTGTGTATTTTTCCCATTGACTAAAGCTAGAAAGCTTCTTCGGCAGTATGCGGGTGGTCAGGTAGCTGGATCAGCTGAGACGGTACCTAAGGAGCCAGTTCATTTACCTCAGGCACAAAAAATGGACCAAAATAACTGTCTACACGAGTAACATCTTCGTAGCTTATCCACGTTAATTTTGGAAAATGAATCGTTGACTGCTAAGGAAAATGAGAGAGAATTGTTTAAAGCACTTTCATGTAATGGGCCTGTTTGTGCCCTTGTTCAGTCAAATAATGTAGAATTGACTTTACAATTACTACAGTCCTGCTTGAGGCAGGCTGACTTTTTTCAATCAAGTAATCAGACAAACGTTGCTCAGCTGATGAAAGAAGCAACAATCGTAGTTTGTTTCATACTTGGATGTCGGGATCAAGTTAGCCAAGAATTGACAGATGTTCACAGGACATTCATATATGACACTGTTGCTCGAATTAAATTGTGCTATGAGGTAAGTTGTATATTTATTGTGACTGATATGAAAATGTAAAACTGCTTAACAGTACATTTTTTTGCTACTATGTGAAATTCTTACAATTCAACTTTTTAAAATCATAGGTACAAAATAAATCCAACTTGTACTGTGCTGCAGAAAGCGAAGAGATATTTAGAACACTGAGTTTCTTTCCAGTATCACCAAAGCTACATAAGTAAGTATTCTTCATTTCAGTTATAGTATTAAATGAAATGGGCTATTTTTAATACAGTTGCTTATAAATATTCCAGAGATGCATCATACAAAATGGATACAATACACACAGCTAGAAGTAATTGTTGGGAGAGTGAACGAGACATGTGTCAGAAATATTCGAAGTGTCACAGAGTCCTGACTCCAGGAATATTTACAGTGTTTTGTCTTCATAGCATTAGTTACGGATTTCAGGTAAGAAAAACCTTAGAAATTGAGTAATCTAGTGTCGGATGGGAATAGATTTTTAAAGATAAGAAATATTTATCGTATTCAGGTTATGGAAAGTCACGAATCGCAGAAGCACCCATTCAGCATCTTCAAGACAAGGTTTTCAAAACCTCCTAACCTTATCATGTACGACAATGCTTGTAAACTTCGTCAGTACTGTTTGAATAGGTAAGCGTTTTCACTTCAGTTGACAAATTGTCCATAAGAAACTTATTCATAGATATGAAAAATTGATGAGAATATATAGCTGTGTTAACCTGGTTTAAAATAAGTAACAAGACGAGTAGTGTCATAATCGGAGAAACTGGACAAACATTACATCAACGCTTGAACGGTCACAAATTTGATATCAGACACAAGAAAATGGTTAAACCTATCGGCGAACATATCTATCTTTCGAACCACACTATCAGTAACCTAAAAGTGACCGCGTTACATAAAATGAACACTTCTAATAAGCATTCGCGCGAAATCATGGAACAAAAACTTATTCAACGCGGTGATACTGTTAATCTTGGCCTCAATCGCGATCTAGGATTCATGTCCCACTACAGAACGTAATTTCGTTTGTTATTCATTGTATCTGGACTTATTTTGGACTCCCATTTCTTGTTATTTGTTACTCTTAGATACTATCTGTTTATTTAACTTTGATATAGTTTCATTTTGATTATTTCTCTTTGATTTGTTTTAGTTTGTTGTTCCTTAATTGATTAATTATCCACTCACTCACTTAGTTATTAATTATCATGTCACTCATCATTTATTTGTAATTACTCTTCTCACTCAGTTCTCTGTAATTAGTGTCAGTCTACCTATAAAAACTGTCGTTTTTCTATTGACTATACTCATTCACCTGATTCATTAGTAGCGAAAGCTCGTGCGTCAAATAAATAGTTAACCTATATAGTACTACTCATCTCGTTACTTATGAAAAATGAGTGAATCATCTTTCTTGTTTTGATTATTTTGTAGAGAACCAGAATTCTTCAGAAATACAATGTTCTGTGTTGACCGCTTACACTGGAAAAATCACACAGGGTAAATATTATGTTATTATGTTACTGCGCCTGATTCGTACAGATATATAAAGTTGATGTCACTTTTCTGTCATTTATTGTATCCTCATATAAACACACATTTTTGGTCCCCCACAATTCCAGAGTGGAGTCTGAATAAATTAAATACGTCTTTTCATTTTAGGTTGGGAGTATTAATCCTTTGTGGTTAAAGCAGTATCATTGTAAAGAGTTTATACTGTATTGATACATTTTTAATATGTTACTATAATTACAGATGCTGCGATGGATACTCTCTTGACTTGTACAAAGCGAATGTGGATGTCACAAATATCAACAGCCAAGTCAACGAACAAGCAAATGCAGGCTTGGTTCGCCTGAAATCACAGTTAGCATATATGAAGCCTGAGAACTTTATGCGTCACATTGCTTTGTTCCTCGCGATAGAAAACCGAGATAAAATAACGAAAGTATAATGAATTTGATATCTGAATCTATAAATTGAATTTTATTAAAATATAAACATAATATATGTACACATACACTGAGTGAATAAATTTTCCAATGATTATAATACATGAAATGATAGACTAGGGTATTTTTTCTACCTTAAGGGACATTTTTCTCTTAATTGTTTAATTTTTGCTTTCGAACAATTTTAATAGCAAGTTCATATTAGAAATTAGAATTAAATTTATTTTTGCGTACCTGTCAAGCTTTCACATTTATGAAAAATGTAGGCCGATCTGCCAGTTCTCTCCTCCATGGTAGGTTTTCAGGCCACCACTGAACACGACATGATTCATCTCCCCAGTGTGGGTTGGTAGAACGCATTCCACTTAAAACTTTGCTCAAATATACTAATTTCGTGAGCAGGACTCTGGCGTCATCACTAGGCAGAGAATTAAAACTTCTGCCGTATACCTCAGCTATATTTGGAAACTGATTCGAAATTATCACGTTTTCACTTTCAACTATTCCTGGTTGCTCGTCAGTTGTAATTCCATCACAAATATCCGATATCCGCGTTTTCAACGATTCTTTTTAAACATTGCTCCCCGTTATCGCAACTCCTCGATCTTTAGTTTTGACGTTCCTGTAGACATTGCGTCAGTAGACCTATTTTGTGGCTGTCTGTTATCATAACCGATACTGTCTCGCCATAAGCACTGTGTTTTCTTTGTTTACTCGGCGGAGTAAAGGAATTACTATACTGTTAGCTCGGCCGAGTGGACCGCCGAATTTAACCACTCACTCGGCCGAGTCTTCTTCAATTATGCTCGGCCGAGCAAATGCTCGAGTCACTTGTCAATTTAGTGACTATTATATACCTGAAGTGTCTGCACCTGGCGGATATTGATAGAACTATGTCGGTAGTACAGACACAAACTAAACCTCAAGGTAGCAGAGTTTTTTTGGAAAAATATTACACTTTTACGTTAATTTCACGCTTAGAAAATGACTTGATGTGTAGTAACAAGTGTGCTTATTGTCTTATGGATAATGCTAGAACAAAAAAGCGAACTAAGGTGGGATCAATTCGTTGATATTGTTGATCAGAATGATAACACATTTGGACATTTGAGTGATGAAGCGTCAGATGCGAATTCATCGTTGGGTGTTGAGGATAGTAGTTTGGATTTTTAGGGTGATGATTTTGACAGAAACCATGGCAACACTGAAAATAATTTGGATGATCATAATTATAACAGTGATGGAAATCAGCCAGCTGGTCATTATTTTTGTGGTAACATTCCCTTGTGTCCTTATCCTTGTTTCAAAATATGGCACGCTGAAAAGAATCTGACTTAAAAATGAGAATGTGTTCGAAATCCGAGAATTTTGGTATCAGTGAGTGACCATATTCAGGCACAAAAAAAATCAATTAAAACTGAATAACCATCGTTATCAACATGAAATAACTTTATTGTGTAGCAATCATTACATATAAGTGCATTAGATTGAAAATAATCATATATTTGCTTACTGTAACATGATATATGAGTTTGAAATTTCATTTTTCGATTGGAACAGAGTTTGGCAGCCATCTTGATGACATCATTGGTTGAACTTGTTTATACGGCATTACTTTTTTTTGGTTGGATAAGATAGCTTAGTATATTTACTTTCTAACCATATATAGTTTACACGAGTTAAATTCAGTAGTAAAAGCCATGGAGCTAATTGAATATATTGTATGTTATACCTACAAAAACCACTAATTATAAGTGGCAGGAGAGGGTTAATTGATTACAAAATACTGGCAGTGAAAGGGTTAAGTAATTTATTAAGTTATTATGGCTTTCACCACTGCAGTCCCTGCACTTCCAACGCCTCTGCAAATTCAAATTTTGTTATAATGTATAGCACTAGAGTAATACCTGCGGAAACCACGGGTGATTTCCTTTGGCCCAGAACTTCAAACTGTTCAATTTATTGGCAATGGAATTAAGTCAGGCCATTTGAAATCTATGTGTCCATGCCGGTGGAACCCCTATGAGCTTTGATGACCTGGAGACTGGGAACTATCGGAGGTAAACAAAATATGTTCAGAGCTACGCGGGACTTGAACTCCTGACCCATCAGGTGCAAGTCTTTTGCTGTACTAACTTGGCCATTGTGACTGCATAATGAAACTGTACTGTAGAATTGTTTTGATGCAGTAAGAGTCTATAATTCGACTTCCTGCTTACTGATTGGCTGAAATTTTGTCTGCCTCCGTTTGGCCCCCTATAAATATTTTCACATCCACCCGTTGCATTAGTTTATACAATGATTGACTACCACACAAAATTTCAAGGCCCAATTCTTCTCCACGGTGACACTATTTGGTACATAGTTTCATAGTAATATATAGACTAGAGAAATACCTGTGGAAACCACAGGTGATTTCCTTTGGCCCAGAACTTCGAACTGTTCAATTTATTCGCAATGGAATTAAGTCGGGCCCTTTAAAATCTTTGTGTCCATGCCCTATGAGCTTTGATGACCTGTACCCATGGAGACGGGGAACTATTGGAGGAAAGCAAAATATGTGTGGTGTTGTGCGGGACTCGAACTTCTGACCCATCAGGTGGCAGTCTTGTACTCTACTAACTGGGCCATTGTGACAGCATAGTGATACAGTACTGTAGATTTGTTTTGGTGCAGTATGAGTCTATAATTAGAATTCCTGCTTACTGATTGGCTGAAATTTTGTCTGCCTCCGTTTGGCCTTCCTATAGATATTTTCACACCCGTTTATACCTGTTGCATTCGTTTATACAATGATTGACTACCACACAAAATATCAAGGCCCAATTCTTGTCCACAGCGACGCTATTTGGTACATAGTTTCGTATTAATATATAGATTATAATGAAGTTTACCTTATTCTGTTGAAAATTCAAGGTTGCGGGCCGCTTCTCAGGGATGATAATTTTTATCATTTCTCTGATCGAAGCAAATCCATTGAAAAAGATGGGGGGTTGGTGAGGATAATGGCATCATAAGGGTAGATTGGTATGACCATGAAAGCGTTTCCCGATCTATTTTTAAATGCATTCATTTTCGTTAACGAAGTTTTATCCATCTGTTGCCCGACCGTGATATGTATCTACATTATTGATTTTTTGACCGAGTGTTGCTCGCGTGTAGTGCTGAAAAACGGCTTTTGCGGCCCGTAACGTGGTGCTGCCTACATTGTTTTTCTTATGCAAATGAATAGATGATGAGCATCTTGACTCGTCTTGGAACTAGCAGTGTGTTAACGGTAAAACATCGGACGATGTTATTTGATTCTCTGAGTGAAATTTCAATGTTAAAACTGCTGAAAAACGATCTAAGACGATGTGAAAAATCATCGGCGCACGTGACTGGCAGCTACGGCGTTCCTTATTTCTAAGTTATTACGAGATTTAAAATTTTCCGCCTTAATGATGCCCTGTTATCATCCCTGTCTTGTGCTTTATTGAAATTTTGCCTATCCCCAGCATTTAATGATAATGGCAATTCTATGGATTTTTATAGAAAGAAGATATATCAGAGGTACTGTGTCAAACAGGAGCTGAAGATGAGGAGGAGGAGGAGGATGATGATGATGATGAGGAGGATGATGATGATGAGGATGATGATGATGATGACCTACTTGATGATAGTGGTGATCCCCGATCCTCCACACCTGATTCTGATTATACTGACCCTACAAGTATGTATGTTTTCACTTTCCACCATGCACGTTACAATATGGAAGTTCAGCAGAGCGGTTAAATACAAACTATGCAAATGCCCTTGGTCAGTGTTTATAGCAGAAACTGGGCAAGTCAAGTGATATCTATATCTTTGCCGAAGCATGACCATATATTTCTTTTTAGCTCACTTAAGCATACCTTTCCCAATTTTGGTCTAAATTCTAAGGCCAGTAGGTTGCTAATAGTTTACCATTTTTCATTGAAATTTGTGATGGGTATTCTATGAGGATGGATCTGTAGTATATCTGGTGGGCTTTGAGATCAGTCAAATATCATGCAATTGGCGGCCATCTTAGTGTCATCAGTCTTCATTGGAAAGTTGGAAAAAGGTATTTTGAGGAAAATATCCACAGGTTTTGAATTATAGTCTTGATATGTTATTATTATTATTAGCACTGATACATCTCTTCCTCTCCTTACCCAATTTTGTATATGGTCGCCAAGGGGTGTTGGAATAGTGGAATAAGTCTGTATTTCCATTTTATGTAGGGACCTAGGCATACTTTGTTACTACAATCCATTGCAAAATTTTAGCTCATAACATACTCTATAAATGTTGTGAGTTTCAGGGTTATTGGTTTTTGTATATGGGATGATCCATAAAGTACGTATGCATGGTCAAGGTATGACCTTATCGTACAATGCGTACAAAATGCGTATCATAGGTAGTTTCAATTTAGATTTAGCATACGTACTTAATGAATGAAAGATAATCTAACTTAAGCTAGTTGTAGTATTCCTGGGGCCAAGATCCAGCTCCTAGACAATGAATAAAGTGAACAATAGATTAACAATCACACTTCATGGTCTACGCCATACTTTATCACCCATCATAGGTGGCAGTATCATACAACAATATGTATACAAACACTACACCAGTGTCTGGCCATAACTCAGTAAGAACAACACTCAAACTTTCACTTGGTTTGTATTGATTATGTAGCCTGACAACAGTGAAATAAATATAGCACTTATTTAAGCGTACCATTGACATCGAGGAACCATGTTGGATTCAAAAAAGTGTGTAATATATCCTACGGTACTAAAATGTGATTTGTTTCAAGATAATGGAGCCCATCGAGAACTATCGATGTGTATTATGTATATTCCATTGTTTACATACTAAAGACAGTGTGTGTAAAACAGTGTAACATAGATTTTTAGCCCACTTGGGACTTAAACCCCACGGCCTATTGCGTTCACTTTTCGTCCGTCGTCCGTCGTCCGTCCGTCCGTCCATCCGTCCCTAGACTGAATCCAGTTATTTTGGGAAGTTTTGAAGACGCTTCAAGGTAATTTTTTGATATTTCTTATACATGTATCTACCCTAGACACATCTTCAGGCCAAAAACTGGCCCTATCAGATTCAAGATGGCCGACTGGCAGCCATTGTTTTTCGCCAATATCAGCACTTTACACATTTTCGAAGTTTTCGAGGGAAATTTTGAAGACACTTTTATCAATAACCTTGATTGTTTGTGTATATTTGTACCTCCCAATCAACAAAAGAAAATTTGGGTCGATCGGCCTTAAGATGGCCGTCCTATGACCTTTTTAGTGCCCAAAAATGTCAATTTTGGCCCAAATTCTGGAGTCCTTGTAGCTTCCTACTGGTTTGCCAATTCTCATTGCAATTTGTGATGGGTATTCTTTGGAAAGGGATGTTTTATATCTGAGACATGTATTTTTGATCAGCCAATTATGGCCTAATTGGCAGCCATCTTGGCGTCATCAGTACTCATTCGTAGGTGGGAAAAAGTTTTTCCACATTATATTGATACCTAAGCATATTGTGTTACCACAATGTATTGGAAAGTTGTAGCTCATAACGTTTTCTATGATTTTGGTGAGTTTCAAGGTCATTAGTTTTTGTATATGGCCACCAGGGGGCATTGAATAATTCAAAAACTTAGTATGTCTATATTATATTTGTACCTACGATATTTTATTACCACAATCAATTACAAAGTTGTAGCTCATGACATCGTCTATGATTGTAGTGAGTTTCGAGGACATAAGTTGTTTTATATGGTCACCAGGGGGCGTTGAATAGTAGAAGAACTTGGTATTTCCTTATTAGATTGGTAGCTAGGGATACTTTGTTACCATGATCAATTGCAAAGTTGTAGTTCATGACATGTTCTATGATTGTGGTGAGTTTCAAGGTCATTGGGTTTTGCATATGGTCACCAGGGGGCGTTGAATAATAAAAATAACATAGCATTTCCTTATTAGATTGGTACGTAGGGCTATTTTGTTACCGTGATCCATTGCAAAATTGTAGTTCATGACATGTTCTATGATTTTGGTGAGTTTCAAGGTCATTGGGTTTTGCATATGGTCACCATGGGCGTTGAATAATATAATAACTTAGTATTTCTATATTATATTCTATATACATATTTTGTTACCACAATCAATTGCAAAGTTGTAGCTCATGACATCGTCTAAGATTGTGGTGAGTTTCAAGGACATAAGTTATTCTATATGGTCACCAGGGGGCGTTGAATAGTAGAAGAACTTGGTATTTCCTTATTAGATTGGTACCTAGAGATATTTGGTTACCATGATCAATTGCAATGTTGTAGATCATGACATGTTCTATGATTGTGGTGAGTTTCAAGGTCATTGGGTTTTGCATATGGTCAGCAAGGGGCGTTGAATAGAAGAATAACTTAGTATTTCCTTATTAATTTGGTAACAAAGCATATTTTGTTATCACAATCAATTACAAAATCTTAGCTGCTGACATATTCTATGATTGTGGGGAGTTTCAAGGTCATTGGTTTTTGTATATGGTCACCAGGGGGCATTGAATATTGAAATGGTTAGATTGTTGAGTATTTGTAACCACTTCCCAAGTGGGCATGGTGTCCCTGGACCCCTAGTTTTTTTTTTTGCTTACACAAGTCAGGACCAGTTAAACAAATGCGTACGCCATGCATACGGATGTTAGGACCTCATATTTTCAGCCATTTCCATGTGTATGTACTTTATGGACCATCCCTATGCTCACCAGGAGCGTTCAATAGCAGAATAACTTAGTATTTCCATATTATATTGATATCTAGGCATATTTTGTTATTATAATCAGTTGCTCAATTTTAACTCATGACATGTGTGATTATGGTGAGTTTCGAGATCATTGGTTTCAGTATATATTCATCAGGGGACGTTGAGTATTGAAATGGTGAGATTGTTGAGCATTTCAAAGCATTTCCTAAGTGGACATAGTGTTCCTGGACCCCTAGTTCGCATATTGGTAATATTGAGAAGGGATCGGCCAATTGAACAAAGCATAAATGTTGCTCTCACCAAAACCCGAATATCTCTGAGATATTCAATATTACGGCTGTGTAGAAGTAGTGTTTTGTGATGACTGCCGTCTATTTTATTAATTTTTGCCTGTTCATGCCATTGCATGGTGATATATCAGTGATTAAAACAGTGTAAATCCGGGTCACAAAGTTCTAAGATTGGTAGATCGTCCGTAAAAGCGTTCATTATATGCGTTTTCACGATTTCCATTCAAGAAGACAGTAAAAATTGAATCAATAACTGCATCTATTTGAATTGTAAACATTGTGTTGATTTTGTGCGTGACACAGAAAAAGCTGATCGCGGAGGCGGAACCAGCCCATGTATATGACGTCTGGCCGAGGCTGGGACCGGCTTTTAAACTGCGTCAGGGACTGTGACCGTGTTTCAGATGCTTCCGGCACAATTCAATTCAATAGTTGATTTAAAGGCTCAACTTCGCGGAAATTGTGCCAATTAATGGTAAATTTTCATAAAATTTTCTGAACACAAGGGAAGGGGGACACCCCCTCCAGCTCTTCCCAAACGACTTCATTTTAACCTTCTTGAAATACATACGTACTTGTGACAATGAAAGCCCTGTACCAATGGCCAAATATGCCATAGTAGTTTGGGTAGCTGATATCATTTTTCTCATAGTGCAACCTTTGTCAAAGTCTGGTCGGATGCTTAGATTGTTGAGAGAGGACATGGAACGTATCGAAAAATGTTACTCTGAATTGCGTAAATTGTGAGATCATTATGAGATTAAAATATATTACTTAGACATTTTCATTTAAATTCTATATCACTTATATCAGGACACTGGTGGATAATGTTGACTTGTGTTTTTCCAGACATCATAGTTTGATATTTTAGTTGTCTACAACAACATGAATGTAGGTCCGAAATTAGCCAATTTAACTATGTAGCAACAATTACTTGGGTTGCTGTATTTTTATTTCAACTCGACTATTGTACTGGCTTAAAGGTAAGCTTTGTGTACGTGACCAAATTTCTAGGTTTATCTAGTTATATTGTTGGTAAGCTTTTGGTATTTTCATATCACGCCAGGGAATCTTGATATTGAAAATATTTGTGGAAAATGAGCGAAGTTAAATGCAACGTTTTAGCGGCAGCAAAGCAGCCGACAGCCCAGCAGGGGCTGTCTATTGCAATGGCTTTGCACCAAAATAAACTGCTATCAGTGAAATTTCGCTAAGCTGCTTTTAATTAAGACAGCTGAAGGAAGTTTAATTTCAAACGCGCATTATCATCTTTAGCAATCCTTTTAATCTTCCGACAAAAGTTTTGCCCCATCGAACATCGAACAAACTATGAGCAAACTAAGCACGTCACAAACGTCAATGCATTGCTCGCCATTTCCTGACGCCCATAATTACGTCAGAGGTGCCGAAATTCCCGGAAATTCCTAGTTGCACGTATTTGCATAACTTAGGAAAGCAGAGAATTTTCGACGTTTTTCTCGGAAAATACTGCATCATCCGTTCGAAGCTTACCAGCCTGACCTCCGTGCATCAATTCTACTTGCAATACAACTCTCAAGCCGGGGCACAACAGTATTTGGGAAAATAAGAAATAAACGTTTGGGTCCAACCGTCCCTAGATCCGCTGTTGCTTCGAAAGCTCTTCATTCAACCTGATCTTTATTAAATGCATTCTGAAATGAGATGAAATTTTGAATAAAGTGAATTTGACGCGTCAAAAATGTTATTTTGATTTTGACAATATTTCCATGCCATATAAACAAGCTGTGTTCCGTATATGGTCAGAAACATTGAAGATGAGCTTCAACCTCAAAAAGGCATGATATGAATATTGGATACAAAGAAAACCCAAGTTAATATTATTACTTTTTGTTCGAGTGAGAAGATTATTTTGTTCGAATGAAGATTACTCATTATAACGAAAAGACTATTTAGTTCCATGAAAATATTTCTTTGGAATAAAAAACGCTTTGATCGGTAAATATACTTGTTTCAGTGAAAAACTTAATGTTCCAACAGGAAAATTTTGTTCGAATGGAGTTGATTCTGCTTGATCGAAAAATATACTTTTTGTCCGAACGAAAAACCTTTCATTCTGACAAAAAAATTTGTTCAAACGAAAACAATTTTGTTCGAACAATTTTTCAAACCAAGTTTTGTTTGAATGAAATTATTTTGTTCGATCGAACAAAATATTATTAGTTCGAACAAAAAATTTTTGTTCCGACAAAAAAAATATGTCCGAACGAAAGGTTGTTTGAAAGAAAAAAAGATCTTTTCATCTGGGGCTCCATAGTAACTTAAGTCCTCTGGAATTAATAAAATACCAGTTTTCCGAAATAACCATAGAAGCGATAACATTAAAAACCTCATTTTCTAATGAGTAAATACAGTTTATTGACACGAACGTTTTCGGGATCATATCCCCTCATCAGGTGAAATACAAGTGAATCAAATGATTAAACTACAGGTTTATATACAACATAAGTTACAAAATTACAAGTGCTAAATTCTAAGCTAATTACAAACCAAGTAACGCTCATCCTTTATCCTAAATGTATTCAAATAATTAGTTTGTAATTAAATACTTGGTTTGTAATTAGCTTAGAATTTAGCACTTGTAATTTTGTAACTTATGTTGTATATAAACCTGTAGTTTAATCATTTGATTCACTTGTATTTCACCTGATGAGGGGATATGATCCCGAAAACGTTCGTGTTAATAAACTGTATTTACTCATTAGAAAATGAGGTTTTTAATGTTATCGCTTCTATGGTTATTCGGATATTTGAACTCTCTTCCTAAGATCTAAATACCAGTTTCATTAATGATGAAAAAAATAAAAATTACTGTTTGAAGACTGCGGCTGAATGTGAAGTCTTGCAGTAATAAAAATGTTTATTTAAACTTGAATTGATAATCGAAGTGACGAGCAGCCTGCAGTGGATTTCAGATTGGGGACTCAGAAAAACATGTCACCTCATTAAATGGGGCCCAATTTTCGATGTTAACGGCCCGACAGTGCTTTTGTAACGTAATTCATTCATCAGAACACGGACGGGGTATCTGTGGGTCGAAGTGAGCTAAATGAAATAAAATGGATTGTATTGGAAACAGCAGTAAGGTAAGAAAGCCTATGCATTTTTAGGCCAGCCGTAGGCTATTACTATACAAATGGAGCGAATTTAAATGAAATGGTTTCCAGAGCAAAGGCGCTTTGACTGTGCAACGGAGCATATATTCATACAAATCATTCATTAGAGCATTATCCATTCTCCAACCCCTATGAAGCTGAACTTTGAAAAGGGCCCTCGTTCATTAATTCATATTTATTAATTAAATTTATTATATTTATTATGAGTTATTAATTTATAATGAATGAGCGTCTTCGCGAAAATCTGAACTCAAAAATATCTGTTTTAGAAAAAGCCAATAAGAAAGCAAAGACTCCTCTATGATTGGCTTAGCCGCAGAGATCAGCAGGTGTTCACGTGAACCCGCAGTATCGTCTACTGTTTTACTTCCGGTTTTATTTTAAGGTCTAAAATTGTATGTCAAAATCGATTTCTGTGAAATCTTTAGTTGATTTGGTTTTTGGGAGGAATATTTTTATTTGCACTACAGAAAATATTGACAATTATGCAAAGTCCGGGAAAAATAGCTTTTTCTCAAATCGGATGGATGACCTGGATATGCTAATTAGCCATGTGCTCAAACTGCAAATTCAATCAAATTTTATTCTGCCAAAAAATATTAAATCCAGTTCAATTTTGCTTTATTGAACAAATAAAACATATAATCAAATCCAATTCCATTTTTTTTTTTACTGAGCAAATTTCAGAAAATTTAATTCTATTCCGCATTCAAATCAATAAGACCAAGGGACAAGATTTATCTGAGGTATTTTTTCTTGCCAGCTCCAGTCGCTGTCTGTGCTACTTATGAAAACACAATTGTATTGTGTAAATTATTGGTATAGTAATGGTATTGAGCTGCGAGTGGATTTTGACAAATATAACCCACAGAATCCATCATTTGCCATATTATGAAAAGCTGACAGGCTCGCCATAGTGCCCCTTGGGGCTCTTGTTAACAAAAATTGTGTGGAATGAAATAATAGATATAGCTGCAAAGTAGCAATAATGGGTTTCTGCTTTGCTGGATGAATTGTTGTTCTTTGAGGCGTACAGAGTTTTTGTCAATATCAGTTCACAGCAGTAATGTGAATTGATAGACATTAATTTGTCCATCACTAGGCACCATACCCTAAATTCAAGAATTAATCACTCGTTTTTCTAATTAGACAGTTATTCTAATCGACGGATTTATTGACAATTTGAGATGCTCCCTAAGATATCTTAATAACAATGTATTGAAAGATTACAAGCTCCTAGCGTAATGAATGTATAAATTATGCCAAGAAATGAATACAGAGTATTATTGATGTTACTGAATAAAATACAATAATTTGATAAGAAGGGGAAATTAAATTTGCCATTTCAATTCCAATGGGCAAAGCGTGGTTACAAATCAAACATTGCTGAAGAACCCAGTTCCAAACCAATACTTGTAAAGCAGATTAGAAGATTGATTGTTCAGAGTGTTTAATGTGCGCATGGTATACGATCACTGAAAATAGAAACATTTAGTGACATTTAGTTATCTGAAAATGGTGAATGGTGTAAACTGTGGGACCAGGGACACCGTGCCCACTTGGGAAGCGGGTTCAAATGCTCACAACTTAACAATTTCAATATTCAACCCCCTCTGGTGACCATATAATAAATATGCCTAGGTATCAATAAAATAAGGAAATAATAAATCATTCTACTTTTAAACGCCCCCTGGTATGCAAACCCAATGACCTTGAAACTCAACACGAACCTGGAACATGTCATGAGCTATAATTTTGCAATTGCTCGTGGTAACAAAATATTCATAGGTACCATTATAATATAGAAATACTAAGTTAATGTACTATTCAACACCAATCACCTTGAAACTCACTCCGATGATAGAACATATTATGACCTACAAATTCGCTATCGTTTGTGGTAACAAAATTTGCTTAGGTACCAATATAATGTAGAGATACTATGTAATTCTATCATTCAATGCCCCCTGGTGACCATATACCAAAATCAATGGCATTGAAACTCACAACAATAATAAAACATACCATTAGCTACAATTTTGCAATTGATTGTGGTTACAAAATATGCATAGGTTCCAATATGAATAGAAAATTATATGTTATTCAATATTTAACTCCCCTTGGTGGCAAGAACAAAGAAAAAGGTGATTCTAATGCCATCTGAGGAGATGTATTTTATGACAGTGCTAGTAACGATCAAATGTCAAGACTATAAGTTAAAAACTTGTATTTTCCTTAAGAAACTTTTTCCACCTGAATGAATACTGATGACACTAAGACGGACGCCAATCGTGTGATAATTGGCTGATCAACAATACCTGTCTGATGTATTAAAAATCATAGAATACCCATCAAAACTTGCAGTGTAAAATGGCAATCCATTAGGAAACTACAGGACTCAGGCTTAAATGACATTTGCAGGCACAAAACAGGTCACAGGATGGCCATCTTAAGTCTGATCGCCCTAATTTCTAGTCAATGTCTTAAGCCCGCAAAATCCTTAGAAAAAGTAAACAACTGTGATGTTAGCTGGTGTTTTCTAATTTCTGCCGATTTATCTTGCGGCAAACCGTCATTAACCTAGGCTATTGTGTAACCGAGCTACATTGTATCGATATCAAAGTACCCAGGGTAATTTTTAATTGCATGTGATTTTTTAGCCCACTTTGGACTTTGCGTTCACTTTTTGTCAGTCCGTATTCGGAATCCAGTTATTTTGGGAAGTTATTATGGTACGTGTATTACGTACATCTCATATAAGTAAATCTATTGAGGAGTATTCCTGTTACTAGCTGAATACGCATGTAAAATCTATATGATGCAAAAACTTGTGTATACAGCACAAGGCTATAAAAATTCCTCAGTTGCATTCACTCGAGGAATGTCCTCATTCAACGGCAAAACAATCGACTTCCAAGAGATAAAAATACCACTACTGCTTACTTGTTGCTATAGATCTAGAACATGACTCTATCAATGCATGTAAGGACACACACACAAATACACGTATTTACGCGCTTTGGGAATAAGACACACGCAATACATGTACGTAGATGGATACTGTTTGAATCAGGATTAAATTTCTATGTTTTGAGTAAACGGTGGAATTCTGACTTATATTATGTACAGTATCTGTCAATGCAGCGTAGTACTTGTGATACAGAATAGTTTCACCAACAGTGAAGGTAAGTTGCAGAAAGCAAACCCTAATAATAATCAGCAGAATGACAATAGGGTTTCTGCGAAAGCATCAGAAACCCTAATAAGAATCACGCGAATATCAATAGGGTTTTCTCTGAAGTAACAGAAAACCCTAATTACAAAGAGTAATACATTGTATTATGTTATAATTTAACAGCAGGAGAGATATAGAAAAGCAAGATTTAGGTATATACCACCCAAAAGAAGAAGAAAAGTCATGTTAATTTGACAATCATATCACAAGGATAACCAACAATTACAAAATATATTATGAGGATTTAACTGAAGAGCAGATCAATATTAATGTGCTAATCAGATGGTTAAAGACATTGCAGTCATTTGGGGCCAATAGATAAGGAAATGCTTTTGGAAATTTATGTAGGTGAGATACGTGTGACGGTATTTCCTAGAATAAAAATATCTTATGCAAGGGTTCAAATTTCGTTTTCATTCTAAGGCAGGCCCATAGGGAACAACAATCACTATCATCATGATAACAAATTCACAAATGATAGTTTTTGCAAATTTTGTCTAAACCGAATAGTTCTACCATATATCACACTCATAACTGCATGGTTTGCATAATGATTATCATATCCCCCCGATGAAGTCGTGGGGGGATGTATCAGTTTTCGCAGCAGCGTGTTCACGTGTACTTACCATGCACACGATAACTCGAAAAGCGGTTGAGCTAATTTAATGAAATTTTATGGTATATGTATGATAGTATGTTGATGGACTCTTTAGTTATGGGGTATTATCCAATTATAAGATGGCTGAATTATGACCTTCTTTCTAGTTGTGAACTTCCCGTTTACATGATAACTCAAAAACCGTTTGAGCTGATTCCATGAAATTTGTATAGTGTGTGTATGATAGTATGAAGAGGAACCCTATTGATTTGGGGATTTCTCCGATAAAAGATGGCTGACTCATGACCTGCTTTAAGGTCAAAATGGCATATTTTGAACTCTTAAACGATACTGTAATCATTGCTGATGCTTCATCTATTGTCACTTTGTACCTGAAGGACCCACATTTTCATCTGAAAAATTAGGATTTTACGTTGCATAATGACTGATTGGTGGCCACATTGATTTTCATAGATGTCCCTATGTGAACTTCCCGTGTACGTGATATCTCAAAAACTGTCTGAGCTGATTCCATGAAATTTTTGTGTGTAGCATAGAATGTAAAGTATTCTTTTGAAGAATTCTCCAATTCAAGATGGCCGACTTTCTGGTCAGAACGTTGCCCTCTTAGGATACTCTTTCTTAGTGCAGCTATCTGATTCTATCAGGCCATCCCAAAATAATGGTCTGTTTGCCGTAACCTGACCGCCCAGACTTCAAAGGTACCGAGTGAAAACTGTTTTTGGGATTCATTGAAATAAATTTTACTCTCGATAACGGCCGACCGACCGACCCACTTCCTATGTATCTTTGAAGTCAAGTGTACGTCGAGTGAAAATATGTTTTGAGTGTTGCCTAGTTTAAGTTTTCCAGGAAACTGGAAGTGTTCCAATAAGCTGCCATTCATTCTTAGTGACTATTTTAAAGTTGGGGATATTATAGCACGCATATATTCAATGTACTGTTTCATTTTGAGCACTAGAGATGACGCTCCAGATGAAGTTCAGAAAAAAATTCAATTTCAAAATTGTTCTTGAAATCTAGGCTATATACGAATTTCCCGTGCACAACGCAGATTTTTGATATTTTTTCCATATAAAAAGGGTGATAATTTTTTTGCCCATAAATTTTGCAAAAAAATCATCCTGACTCATCCTGAAAACTTGAGTCGGTGTTACAGCAAACAGACAATTATTTAGGAATTGTCTCGGATCTGAAATGATGAAATCAGGCTGAACCCATGAATGAGAAATCTTGTTGCTTCATAAGGATGATGGATTTTATCAAAACATCCATAAAGTTCATTTACTAAATTCTCAAAATAATATTAAAATATTGATTTTCTGAAGTGATGTCACACACTACACCAATAACATACACCTGAGAATTGCTGATTGAAATACTCATTTCTAAATAATGAATGAACTGAAATTTAAATCAGTGACTTATTTTACAGAATTTAACCAATATTTATAGTATTCTATATTTTTTTCAGGTTTATCACCAGGATTAAGGATAGTTTTTCGCCCAGCAGCTCACACAAAGGTGCTATATGACCGCGAGGATGATTGTGATAGCTCTCGTGATGAAAGTGATGTTTTGACTTCAGGTCAACATGAATCATTATCACTGCCCGGAACCCCACTTGTCTCAGAAGGGTCAACTGGCTCAAGTAGCAGTGGTTCCAGTCGGAGAATGCTCCTGAATCCCACTGTACATCCTGATGAAGAACGGTTACATGTGTACAGAGTAGATGAGTGAAAGTGAATGCGGGCTACAAGAAACATCAAGAAATATTATTTATGTATGAATATTGATTCCATGAGAGCACAACTCAGCCATATTTTGTCATTTTGATGTAAGAGTGAATGAATGAATTACTCAATTTTCTGCCATTCATGATCTTTAAAGAATCTTGTGAAAAAGTGTGCTCACCTTGGAATTGCTGCCCTCATCTAAAGACAATTCTATTAAAAAGCCCGATAGAAATCAAATCTGTTCTCCTGTGCCATGTTGTTGAGAAAATTTTTTATACTGAATATATGAAGCACTGGCAGGTTTTCATGATCGCAATCAATGTCTATTTAGCCCACTTAGGGGTTTAGTCCCAGTAGGCTATTGCATTCACTTTCATCCATAGTCCGTACATTCGTTCATTCATCTCTTTAAAGACCGAATTCAATATTTTGGAAAGTTATATATGTGTATGAAATAAGTCATTTGTACCCTGTTCCGACTGTACGCTCTTCACTTTTAGAACAATTTTCTCATAAGGCCGTCCCATATTAATTTTTGTTTGCAGTAACACTGATCCACGTTTTCAGGGTGAGTCAGTAGGTAGGTAGGAAGAAAATCTTTTTAGGGAATAAAACAATTTTATCATCTTTTTTACATGAAAAACAATATCACAAATCGGCGTTGTTCATTTATCTAATAGCCTAGATTTCAAGAATAATTTTCAAATTTTTACTTCATCCGAAGTGTCATCCATGTGTTCAAAATGAAACAACATTGATCACCTCGCGCTTTAACATTGCTGGCTTTAACATATTCACTAGAATGATCGGCAGGAACACGGCCAGTTTCCTGGAATACTTAAACGTGGCCACATGTCTGTCTTGTATCTAGACAAAGAAGCAGATGTCAATGGATTTAATCACCATAATAACTATTCATCTAACTGCATGATGGACACCATATTGAACAACCTGGAAATTCCCACTTGCTATTTCAAGCCATAATAGGGTGGTAAGGTTCCATCACTCCAAGGCACGATTTCACACGATGCACAGTTCACAAACATACATAGCTCATACATTGGCAGAGGGTCAGTCGGTCGGCTGTTCTTGTAAAATTTTTCATTCAATTCAATGAATCCCAGAATCGATACTTTTGAATTCGGGTTGGTCAGTTTACGGTAGACAATTATTTTGGGATGGCCTAACTATAGCCATAGGGATCACGGGAGGATGATCTCTATGCTTGACACATGAAGGCCATTTGAGATGGCAGCCACACCCATATTTGTGCGTGAATGAGGCATTTTGTAGCTTGTTTCCGGTCTATGGTCTATGGACTAATTATTATATATATACATTATGGACAAGCGAATGAGCCCTATTTTTTCAACCTGGGTAAGTCATCTACCGTCAACCTTTATGTCTCAGTTGTGGGTACATTGTTATAACATTGCTGCAGTAAATTAAGCATAGATTATGCAAATTACAGAAATTAAAAACCTTATTATTATAAGCTAGAACATTGCTTTGTTTTGTGGTTATCATTAACTTCAGTTTGCATAGTTTTCATTTGAAAATTCAATCTAGTAATAATATAAAACAATGATGTTATACTTTTTGGTTTACCTTTATCAGCGATATGATGTTGGCATTGAGCCAATTGATGTAAAATCGCGGTACGTTTTTTTATGTGAGCATTTGTTTCATTGGTTCTCGGCTTAAACGACGTATAATCGATGCGATTGAAACATGGCGAACCTCCGTCGATGACATGGTCAACGGAGTTGAAATTCTACGAAAAAATGTTTTTGGTGGGAAAATTCTTAGCTCTCGCGTATAAAATTGCAATGACAACGATTCGGTGGCGTTGTCTCTACGAGCGAATGTAATTGGCTTTTTTGGGATATACGGGGAATTCCGACGCTACTAAAATAATTGTGGGAAAGCCATAGAATGGCGAACGTTTCATTGGACTAGGTGCCGTAAACGTGCGAATTTCAAATGCTCATTGCTGGTGAGAATGTAATTACTATCCGCCACAGGTATTATTTCATTCTAATACCCGGTGATTGATTTCATTGGCATTGAAGTGTAAGCGAACATTCACTTACAGAAGGCCTACACGTGCGCGCGGAAATCATTAGATTAGACTGTTGCACACACAAACACACGCATGTACAGTATACACTACTATAGTGGTACTGTAACGCTGCTTGCTGGCGCATTTGACATTTCATCAGCAGAAGAAGAGCGCTGTGTTTTCTGTTTGATAGAATTTGTAATAAATTGTAATTTCATTACATTGTACGGGGAATTCCGACGCTACTAAAATAATTGTGGGTAAGCCATAGAATGGCGAACGTTTCATTGGACTAGGTGCCGTAAACGTGCGAATTTCAAATGCTCATTGCTGGTGAGAATGTAATTACTATCCGCCACAGGTATTGTTTCATTCTAATACCCGGTGATTGATTTCATTGGCATTGAAGTGTAAGCGAACATTCACTTACACAAGGCCTACACGTGCGCGCGGAAATCATTAGATTAGACTGTTGCACACACAAACACACGCATGTACAGTATACACTACTATAGTGGTACTGTAATGCTGCTTGCTGGCGCATTTGACATTTCATCAGCAGAAGAAGAGCGCTGTGTTTTCTGTTTGATAGAATTTGTAATAAATTGTAATTTCTTGTGACCTGAAAATGCTAAGCAGCAATCTATAGGTATAGGTCGAGGTCTGAATATTGTAGTGGTAAATTCCAGGATTTAAAACGATCTAATACGCCGATTGCTTACTGCACCGGTATTTTAGCTTCCGCAGCCATACATATTCAGCCACCCTTTGATATGTGACATCATATGAATTTTATTTGAATATTTTTTCATATTATGAAAAATATTTCTTTGAAAATATAAAATAGTTTCCATGCCGCGCCTACAAGTGTACCCTACGAAATTTAGGATATTGACTGTAAACAAATGTATATCTTTGGTCTTATTTGACTACAAAATAATCCTTTAAGAAAGATAAAATACAATATTTAAACTTGTAGAACTTTGAAGTCACGAATTAAAAAGATTTTTCAAGCAATGCCCTTACCCCAAACAACCTCTAGCTTTCAAGGTAAACCACACTTTGCCCATGGGCAATTTATTAAATGACTTGATATCATAGATTTTTGTTGTAAATGCCAAGTAATGAGAACCCACCATAAGAGAGTCTGATACTTTATAATTGGATTGTAGATGATTATATAACACGACCACGTGTTTTCACAAAACTTATTGAGTATTCTCTGTAAAACCAGGTACTCTCCTGCCTGTCAGTTGGCTCTAACACATTTGAGTGTAGATATTAAGTTCACAAATAAGTTGTCTGGACTTCTATTAAAATCGCGCAATAATTTCTGCAGCTTTTAATTGCTAAGTTGCGCATGCATTTTTCATCCCCAACACTGAGATGGTGAATGTATGAAAAAGCTATTGACTGATTCATCCCTTCAAACATTAAAACCACCATAGTGTCTGTGATGACGCATCTAAAAGAGTTGTGATGAATTGATTTATGTGTTGTGTTTGAACGAAATTATATTAATTCATTTTGAATGGAAAATGTGTGGGGTCACATGTACAACACCCAATGTTAAAACTTTTTGGACTGAAATAAATTTTTCAAGATCATATAGGTTCAGAATATATTTCAATAAACACTCAAATTGATAGGTTATTAGGCGCGGATCTAGGGCTACAATGACAATCTAGGGCTTTAATGACTACAGGTCAGTGAAAAAGGGCATCAACTTTGAAAAGGCCCAGCGAGTGAAAACTTTTTTTATAGCGCGCATATATTCAATGTTCTGTTTTATTTTGAACACAGCGATGACACTCTGGTAGAAATTAGAATTTTAAAATTATTCTTGAAATCCTGGCAAATTACACAAATTTCCCTAGCAAAACGCAGATTTGTGATATTATCATGTAAAAAAGGTCATAAATTTATTTTTTTGCCCTAAAATTTTTGCACAAAAAAATTTCGACCTGCCTACCGGTTCATACTGAAAAATTGAGTCGGTGTTACGGCAAACAGACAATTAACTTGGGATGGTCTGACTCACAAGTTGTGTGCCCTTTCATTTACTTTTTTCCTGAAACAACAATTTTTCAAGGGCATTTGAAAACTGCAACTACCGCACGTGCTGCATATGTGACAGTCTGGATCCGCGCCTGGTTATCTGAGTTGATTGGTTCCAACTGGAGCTGAGTCTACATAACATACCGTAAGTGGGGTATGTACTGGTGATTATTTTATATGATAATTATTGCTTGAGAAAGTATGTATCAATGCAATAAGTGAATGCAGTATCCAGTATGGACATTTCATATCACCTAAGTTCAGGTGCATTGTAACCAATTGCTGAATTTTGAAAGGTCCTGATACCACAGCGAATTTGACTTAGATTTTGCCAAAAAATTTGCCAGATCATTCATAGTAAAAATGTCATTCAGTAAATTATTATTAATTACTTTGTCGTTGCACAACGAACACCACTGTAGTTATCACACATTTCACAACTTCAATGATGTACATATGTGTATTTTAGAGGGCGGATATAACGGCTCCATAGCAATGGGATTTCGTATACCGGTATCTTTGACTCCTTTGCCAGGGATTTAGACCCAAGGGCAACAATTCTTGAATAGAAGAGAAATTATTTTGAGCAATGTTTCGGCTTAACACTTTTAGCCATCATCAGGCATACTGAGAAACAAAATGAAATGACAGAATATTTATACAAGAATCAGACGATAGGATAAAGATAAAAAGATTAAGATTAAAGTAGATGTATTTAGATTGCTGATACAAAATGAGTTATTTGCAGTGCCCCTGCAGGCCAAAATCCAATATGGCGTCTTACTGTTTAACCTCTGCAGTTTTTCAACAAAGTAATATAAAGTCGCGGTATTCATTATATAAATCGAGTTTATTACACTTATCAAGATATTATGGTACATGTATTCCTATCATTAGATTACTATGTATAGGCATAATATTGAATCATTAAGAATTTAAAAAGAATCATACTCTGTTAATTTCATGGTTTTTCAAACTTCACAAACTCGATTATCAGGTAAACAATTTTCCTGTTCAATCAGAATCTCCAGACTCAGAATCGTATTCTGAGGAATCATCACTGGTTTTCTTATGTCAGATGAATCTGTATAGTCATTATCGTAACTTATAATATCTGTACATAATATGTTAGAAAAATGTTCTGGAAGTGCTCCTTTTTTATGATGTACTGGTAGTCATGTATTGTTAACTATTACCCAACCGTGGTCAACATGTGATTGCGGAGCATCAGACTTGTCATACCAGGGGCGGATTTAGACCGTGTTGACCGTGTCTGAATTTTAAAGTGCCTTTTTATTTTTTCTCTGTGGCCAGCACACAGATCACAACGATCATAGTTAGTGTAGTTAATACGTCCAGGGAGAGGCACCATGTGAGATGAGGTAATAAAAAATTCAGTTTATTTCCGAACCACATTTTCCAATGGATTTCTTTGAAAGAATCGAATGATTTAGATTTCATCTTGAATTTTCAATAACTCATCATCGTGTACAAGGTAATAATTTTCCATTTCAAGCACGAGTGGGGCAGTCGATCGCATGTGCAATCATTTAAAGGCTTAATGACTATTTCTTTAATTAAATCCTCCAAAAATTTATGAGTTGAAATATATCGAATGACACACATAGTAAAAATCAATATTTCAAAATTGTTCATATGCTCAAACATCTTAACCACTGGAAGTCCCCAGGTATGCTGATAAATACGTTGAAACACTAGATACACGAATAAAAAATGCAAAAACGGTGTCAGAAATTGATTTAATCATGTAGATGTAAAATCAAAGAAAAGGTGGCCAGGTTGGCAGGTTCCAGTATGCTTTTAGAGGCAGTTTTGTTTTGAGAGCTGCGAACGCTCATACGGCGAGTGTAGTGCACACATGTGGATTGTGTTAAAAAAACAGAATGGGGAGCATGTGCACAGCAAACAAGATGGTGGAAACCTAGGCAACCATCGCAACCAAACATACTGATCGTTAACAAGCAATTGTATATCGGCACTTTATAGCGTATAAATTATGAAAATGTGCAAAAAAAATGTATATGATAATAGGAATTTATTGCCAGTTTCAATGTTTTGCCATTCTGGCGAGATTTTCAACCACAAGGAAGTAACATGTGTTAAATCATGACTACTTACCACCCCTCATTATTGTTCCAAAACGGGGGATGCTGAATTAGTACAACATGGAATAAACCAATCATAGACAAAGTACAACATGAAAATGCACAACACGGAAATTGTCCGACATGAAATTGTCCTAAAAATCCAGTATTGGACTTAAATAGAATTTTCACGTCTGGAAAATGCATGACATGGAAATTAGCATCAGTGAACACCTTGGAATAAGATAGAAATATCCAGTACTGGAATTTGATAGAATAGTCACATTCGGAAATTGACCATCATGGAAATTGATTATTTGAAATCTATTATTTTCCATGTTTGTCTATTTCCATGTTTGTCTATTTCCAAATGTGATTATTCTATCAAATTCATGTTGGTTATTTTCAATGATGTGCTCTTTCATTTTGTACGGTTTCAACATCACTTCCTGGAATGTGGAAATAGCACAACAGGAAAATAATAGAATCTTTATTCACTTTGACCTATTTGACAATGATTGCTCTTATGTGCAAATCTATGTGCATTTCTTGCTTTTTTTGGCAATTAAAGAATCCTTGTCGTGTTTTCATAACAATTGTTTGTATGTTATCAGTAAAATGTGAATATATATATTATAGATTAGTGGCAGTTGATTCCTCTTATGTGAAAATCAATTTCTTGTTTTTTGGCAACCAAAGATTTTTTTAGTCCTCTGTCGTGTTATTATCACAATCATTTTCAAAAGTTTTTCAGTTTAATATCATATTGAAATTTGACAGTATTCAAACAGAACAAATAAATAACGGTATTATATCATATAGCTCTGTGTCGACAGTAATGTTATTGTAACTGTGCTATTTTCCCATGAAATTTGCCCTTTTTTGGACCTAATTTATTTTACTGTCCTTATTCATTGGTCATTTCAAGTCAAAATATGACTCATGTTCTCCAGGGTTGTCTGCTCTCGACAGATAACTTCAACTTATTTCTAATGATTGCGAAAATGATTACTTTCCCTATGACGGAATTCCTTCATCTGAGAAAGTAAACTTGGGCGAAAATAGCAGCTGCCCCCCCCCCCCCATTAAATTTGGATACTTCGGGAAGCGATTATTGATGAGTCAATTATTGAGTTTCATTGGCTTGTTTAATTGACAACCTCTTCAGCTAGTTTTCCGAGATGTTTGAGAAACATACAAATATTTGGATGAACCCCAAAGCGGGGCCTCAGTTGTGCGTGAAAACTTTTAACACCATTATTTTTTCTGTCCGGATAACCATGCACAGATATTCGTTCTGGCCCAATTCTCCCCATCCAATATTGGGCCACATACCGAAAGAACGATCTTAATCGTCTAACTGTATTTTTGCCGCGGATTAGATGAAGTCTCTCCTCAATATTATCAGCTGGAAGTGGGGGGAGACATGGTCTTCATCGCGAGAACACGTACTAGACTGTTTATATCACGGTATAAGTCCTGCAGTCCCAGTTTCTGTAAACGGCGGAATATTGCTTGTGCAAAATGAAACCAGCATCCAGATACACTTACGTCTGGATAAACAATACGAATGGCCGTTGCTGGTGCCTCCTCGAAATCAGCCATCACGCGCAATGGGTTGAATGTAGCCGCTATTTCTCGGATTTTTTTCCAAAACAGCCCTGTATAAGTCTTCTTCCTGATCATTAAAACAAAGACTGCAGGAAAAACGTAGCCGGAAATTGTCCCGAACACGGTGAATAACTGGTAAAACTGTGCCAGTATTGCCATGCGCGCTGTTTCTCGCGCCACTAGTAATTTGATTTGCGCATCAGTTGCAAAAACAATTGCCATTCCATCTGGGGTTCTGACAACTCCACGATAAAATGGAGAACCATCAGAGGCTGTGCTGTATCCACTGGCTGCTATTGCTCCCGGATACTGTTCTATATTGGGTGGCATAGCGGGTAGATTTGTCCGTTTACGCTTGTAAATAGAGCTTTCGATAGCGACGAAACTAACATTTGCCCCAACTTCTGATCGCCTGGGTTCCTCGTCAAATATTTGACGGAGCGGTATTTGCTCATCGGCGGCTCCTTTGCGACACTGTATTTTCAGTTCAATCTCCTTTATCAAATTGCAGGGATGAAAATCTTCCGACCATAGACGGATTTCCGACTTTCTCTTTTATTTTCTTCATTCCTGAGATCAGTGTCAATCGCCTCAATCGCGCACGTCACATCGGAGCGCTCTGTAGTTAGGAGTGCTCCTTAAGACAGTTTTTGGCAGTAGTTAGCACAATTGTGGAGTCGGAGAAACCAATGTGGCGTCTCATTCGAAGAGCGACTCTAATTCGGAATATTTTCCGGTTTTTTTTCAATATCAGCTGTTTTTATCCCTGAAATTGGCAGATGACCGTCAGTGTGTTCTCGCCGAAAAATATAAGAGGAATGTCAAGCTAAATCTTAAATTGCACATGCACATTCAATCTATAACCTTTAATTTGGGCCCGTCTGAGGCTGGACAACAATGAACATAGGTTCACAGTGGCATAGAGATAAAAGTAGGTTACAAAAGGCCCAAGGAAAAAATTCTATATCCTTTAATAAAGTTGGGTAAAAATCCCCCACTTTTTTACTTGGAGTGTAAGTAGATACAATCTGAGGGTAAATTTATTCATATTTATAGCGCAATTTATTGTCGTCCATCCCTCTTTTGTCACAAAAAAATTAAATTTGTATATCGTTAAAAAGGTGTGTCGCGAATTGTCATAGTCACCAACGGTGATCCGTGTCAACAACTGATCAACCGAAACGCATTTTTCAGTGCTTACTATAAGTATCTTGTCACGTATACTATAATTGGTATTAAAGTCAAATCTATCGTATTCTACACATCTTGTTGTCTGTTCTGTGGTGGTTTTTGGTCGGGCGTCGGTGTCGCCGCACAATTTGGAGTCGTTCCTTTCGGCATTTTGGTCCCTCGAGCCATGGCAGTACCGAATGGTAGTGATACAGCATCTTCAGACTGGCGAGCTGCTGCTGCTGGTGCTCTGGAAATTCGTCGGATTCAACGCGGTCAATTTACGAAGTTGGTCAAGAAATGTGAAATTGCAGTCGACGAAAACAACGCAGTACTGGGTACGTGTCTGTTAAATTCTCTCAAACGCAAATGGCAAGAACTGAAAAATGTAGATAGTGAAATTCTAGAGATTTAGATTTGAGGGGCGACGCTTTCGAAAAAAAAAATCGTCGAGTACGACATACCGACATACACTGTAAATTGTCTGAATTAGACTTCACTGTTAATGAACTTATCTGTAGTCAACAATCGAATCCTGAAATCAAATCACAACCGAGTGCCTCTAATAGTTCAGTTTCGAAAATGTGTCTTCCGAAATTACAATTGCCACTTTTTTCCGGTGACATTATGCACTGGCAATCGTTTTGGGACCTTTTTAACGCGTAGGTTCACAATCAAGATAAGCTATCAGACATCGAAAAGTTCAGCCACCTAAAATGTCATTTGTCGGGTGTGGCTAGAACATCTATCGAAGGATTACCATTAACAGCACCTAATTATGCGAAGGCTAGGTCGATACTGGAAAGTAGGTTCGGCCGAACGGACCAAATTTCCGAGGCCTTTATGAACTCATTAGTTTACATCAAGGGTCCGGATAAATCGGTCAAATCGCTGTGAAATTTTTATGACAGCATGTAGGTTGAAATTAGGAGTTTGGAGTCATTAGGAATTCAATCCGATAGGCCTACGTACGGTTCAATGCTGGTGCCGATTATTCTCGGGAAATTGCCTAATGATGTCAGGTATAACATTACGAAACTTCGAAGTGGAATGCAGTGGGTTTTTCATCATTTGCGCGACGCGTTACTCCGAGAAATTGAAATCCTAAAATCGTGTCAACCAGCTAATTCGTCAGAGTCGTTCGAGATTTCGTCGCACAGTACAGCTGAAGCCTTGCTGAGCCAAGTTAAGAAACATAGGTGCTTATTTTGTAACAATAATCATCATGTTAACGACTGTAAAACAGTTTCCGATCCAAATTCTAGACTGGGTATAGTTAGATAGTCAAGGCTATGTTTTAACTGCTTAGCGAAACGTCGTTCTAGGGCTTGCGTATCGAAATTTTCATGCAAAACATGTCATAATAAACATCACACTAGTTTTTTTGGGGCATCAATGTTTAGACGCTTAGGTTCTAACAGTGCGAGTTTAACGAACAGGTATTCGAATAATCATAAGTGCGCTGTCACTCAAACTGAACTTCATTCGAGTGTTTCGGGTTTGACTGAGGCCAAGTCAGTTGAAACTCTCTTAACCGAGATCAAAGACAAATCTACCTTACTGAAATCGGCCGTGGCCTTAGTTAAATCGAACAAAAAATTTGATTCAAGATGGCGGAATAGCTGTCACGTACGATTGTCCAAGTCATACTTGTAATTTCAATCGTTACAATTTGATTCTTCATCGTTATATACGGATATTCATTTCGGGATTGATCAGTCATATCATTGAATGAAAAAATGAGTGGATTAAATAGGGATAAATCATTCAAATTTGAGTTAGATGGAATGAAACCTTCGCACCAGCAAGTATTCGAGGCGTTAGCTCAAATACTAGATAATGTGAGTAACTGCATATTATCTATCCAGATCACTTCAAAACTATGTATAATAACGGCTAAGGATTTAGAGACAAAGAATCGGATTCAACAAATATGGAGAATATGCTGAAGGATCATTTAAAATGGGACGAATTAAAGGTACTAGCATATATACTGGGACTAGGTATCTTAAGTTAAAAAAACGTCATTGAGGTTATTCCGACATACACAAAAATCAACCGTTTCAATATCAGGATTTTCGGTACGGGCTTTTGCTGTCAGTTTTGCCTAGGTGATCATAACGCATATGAATGCCAGCTCAGATCAAAACCAGTCGAGTGTTACCGGTGTGGTAGTTTAAACCATAAAGCGCGAGATTGTGGCAAAATGTCACAGCCGTTCTCTGCAGCTGCGGGTGGAGTAGATCGGGCAGTGAGTGACATTACTAAAATCGACCACCCAATTGACCAGCCAATTGATCAACCATCCGGCACGAAAGTTGTCATTCTTGGAGACTCAAACATGCGGGATTTTCAATACCCCGATGGAAAAGTAATTCATCAGTCAGGAGCAACTGTTGAATACATCGACCAACTACTCTCGAAAGTTAGCTCAAATATTGCCCATCCCGATTCTGTTGAAAGTGTCGTGGTCCATCTCGGAACTAACGACATTAATCGTCATAGATCCGATGTTGACAGTGTTAAAATGAACTTCACCATTGGGTTCAAAAGTTCAGGAGCATTTCCCGAAATCGAAAATTTGCGTATCAAGCATTATACCTAAAAAGGGGTCATCTCCTACCGTAAAAGAGTATAATGCAGCGGTTGGTTTCGTAAATAGATATATGGAGGCGTTTTGTGTTAAGCAAAATATGATTTATATAAATAATGATGTGATCATCAAACCTACAGGCAACATTCGAGATAGGTATTACAACGTCAGTGATAGTCGCGGGGTGCATCTTAATGATTTAGGAAAGTCGGCACTTTCCAGTAACTTTGAATCTGCTCTTAAACCTGACATTACGTCTACGCCATCAAATAACAAAAGAAAGAATAGATCGGTGACCTCTCCACCCAGTGCGGAAAAATTAGCGAAAAAACCAAATGTGGAATCAGATGGCGATGATGAATAAGACTCTTGAAAGAGTGTCCCGACTCGGGTCAATGTTGACATTAATGTGTTCACTCGACTAGAACATTTATTCTATGGTTGATATATCAGGCAATAATACCTGTCGTTATTACGACGAAAATGAATTACTCTCAAGTGGAGATAATTTATCTTTTTTTTCACATAATGCCAGGAGTTTCAATTCAAATTTTGATAAAATAACGGATTTTCTCTACTATTCGGCCGATAAATTTTCTGTTCTAGGATTCACAGAGACATGGACAAATGATGACCATGATAATAGTATAATGTATAATATCCCTGGTTATTCAAGCGAATTCAATTCCAGGATCGAAACCCAGGGTGGTGGAGTAGCTCTTTATATCAAGAACTCATTGAAATATAAAACCCGCAACGATATCGCACCAAGTTCTCTTACATTCGAATCTCTTTTTATCGAGATTGATATGGGCAAACTCTCCAATATCATTATGGGAGTAATTTATAGACCCCTAGGAGGAAGGCTCGATCCCTTTGTTGAAGAGTTTGAAAAACTACTTGTAAATATCAATCGCGAAAACAAACGGTGTTACCTTATCGCTGACTATAACATAGATTTATCCAAATTTGATGAGCACAGAAATACTGAGGTGTTCGTGGATACTCTGGTTTCATCATCTTTTTTTCCATTGATTGATAAGCCTACCAGAGTAACCACGAACACATCCACTGTTATTGATAATATCTTTACTAATGATTTAAATGTCAATCATACCTCCGGGATTATTTGTACTGATTTATCGGATCATTATCCTGTTTTTACAATGTGCAAGAAGATTTTAAATTGTTCAAATAACAGACAAAATATGGAGCGTTCTTACTGTACTAAAAATATATCCAAGTATCGTAGACTCCTATTAAGCACTGATTGGAATGATATTTATTCATGCTCAGAAGTTGATCAGTCCTACCATAATTTTTCAAATAAAATTAATCTTGCGTTTAATGAAGCTTTCCCCCTTCTCCCGACCCAACTAAATGATAGACAACGCCTTGAGAAGCCGTGGATTACTCCAGCGATATTTAACTCCATTAAGCACAAAAACTGACTTTACAAGAAATCAATTCGTTCTACATCCGTGGATGTCAAGAATAGTTACAATTCTTATAAAAACGTTCTTACTAAAATCTTAAGAAAAGCTGAATCTGATTATTATTCTCAAAAGTTTACCGATATAGGTACTGATATGAAACTTAAATGGAAACTTATTAACCAGATACTACGTAAATCATCTTCTCCTATTTTACCTAGTGTTCTTATAAATAACCAGGAATTCAAAGGCGACTATCGCATAGCGTGTGGGTTTAACGATTTCTTTTCTAAAATAGGCTCACAAATTTCTGAGACTATACCTGATTTCCCTGGTCACAACTACACATATTACCTGAAAAATCGTACTAACGAAAATTTCTTTATGTTTCCTACTAATCCTTGTGAAATTGAATCTATAGTTAGAAATTTTTATCCGAAAAAAAGTGCAGGGTTGGATGGTATTAGTACATCTTTACTTAAAGACACAATAGATCTAATAAATGCTCCTTTATCGCATATATTTAATTGTAGCTTCTATAATGGTATTGTTCCGTTTGACATGAAACAAGCCAAAGTTAACCCGTTATTTAAATCAGGAGCTTCTGAAAATTTCAATAATTATCGTCCAATCTCTATTCTTCCGGTATTTTCAAAGATTTTAGAAAAGCTGGTCTTTAACAGATTATCCTCCTTTCTCAATAAACATAACGTTATTTCTTCAAATCAATTCGGTTTTCGATCAAATCATTCCACAGCACTTGCTCTTGCCAAAGTAACAGACACCTAACATCATACCTTGATAAAAAATATTCAGCCATAGGCATTTTCTTAGACCTAAAGAAGGCATTCGACACGGTCAACCACACAATTCTGCTCGGTAAATTAGATCACTATGGTATTCGGGGTTTACCTTTCAAATGGTTCGAAAGTTACCTGTCTGATCGTGGTCAAATTGTTTGTTTTAATGGTATTTACTCGTCAAGAAGGGGTATAACTATCGGAGTTCCCCAAGGTTCTATTCTCGGTCCTCTTTTATATCTATTATTCATAAATGATTGTGTCAATGCTTCAAAAATTCTTGACTTCACCCTTTTTGCAGATGACACAACATGCTTCGCTTATTCAAAAGATCATAAGAAGATATTCCAACTGATAAACAATGAACTCATCAAACTTCGAATGTGGTTTCAAGTTAATAAATTGTCTCTTAACCTTGAAAAATGTTATTTTATGATTTTCGGAAATTTCAAGGGTACCCTTTGTGCCATAAAAATTGGAAATGTCCCAATAAAGCAAGTTCATTCCACAAAATTTCTTGGTTTATATATTGATAGTAAACTGACGTGGTCTGACCACATATCATTTGTCTGTAAAAAGATCTCTCGTAGTATTGGTGTTTTGAATAGAGTTAAAAGACGATTGCCAGTTTTAGTGATGAAAACCTTATACTATAGTTTTGTTTACCCGTATCTCCAATACTGCAATTTTATCTGGGGCAATAACTACGAATCGAGAATCAGGCCAATAATCCTACTTCAAAAGCGTGCGATCAGGGTAATATCGAAGGTTACCTTCTTTGACCATACAGCCCCCATCCTTACTTTTCGAGCAATGACGAAATTTCAATTGTGCTTTTTCATATTTAAATATAAGAATTCACTACTGCCTAACTCGTTTTCAGATTATTTTTCATTAAATTCCGACTTTCACCATCATCATACTCGAAACCGTCATGCATTCAAAGTAGAACAATTTAGAACCAATCGAAAGAAATTTTCATTAAAAGTATCAGCCCCTTTAACTTGGAATAACTTACCTTACTCACTGAAGATCATTGGATCAGTATCCCCTCCAGTTTTTAAACGTGCTCTCAAACAGTATCTTCTCAATTAATGTTTCGATAACCTTGCCAGTCTCTGCCATCTGGCACTTAAATATTTTCAGTGTGAATGTGGTGTGAAAGAGAGTGTGATTGGGTGTATGAGGGTGGCATGAAAATCATATAAACCTTAACAGGTTTCTTCATGTTTCCCTCCATCTTGAATTTTTTGACGCCTTATAAAACGTTACCATTATGAAACCTAAACAATGTTAACCATTCAGCGTCATTTTACAAACGACAGCCGTAAATCGATGTGCAAAACGTCACAGGTCTATGTGTACACAAACAAGCTATCTGGCAAAATATTATTGACATAGATGTAGAATGGCTTCCTGTGATTATATAATGACCTATATTTGAACGTCGAAATGTTATATTGCATTGAATATCATTAGAAGACGTATTGTAATAGTAACGGATGTATGATTATATCAGAAGCGGCAGGCATAAATAGAAATGATAAGTAAATCGGATTATTCGGTTAAATGGCGGATGTATACACGATTTGGAAGTCTGATGTAAAAGTCAGACCCTGAAGTGGGTATGCCGGTTGAATGACGAAGCTATCTACGATGTGTGTAGGGCCGGCGTGAATTTCATCAGCGGCTACAAGTGGTCAATATGGAAATGTGTAAACATATAATTTCAATATTCAAACGTTTTAGAAAATATGTTTAATGACAATTTAATTCAATTCTTTATTGATCCTTATTACTTTAAAATTCCGGGATAAAATTCCCAAATTCAATAAATACAAATTTTGAAATAAATTAATACAACATACATAACACACGGGTAATTCATACAGAACAACATAAGCATGTTATTTTAAATGACAATGTCTACTTCAACCCACCCAGACTCAAGACTCTAGGATATCGAGTGACAGCCAAACCGGTGGCCCGGGCCCGGGGACCGGGCCGGCTGGCTAGGCCACACGATATGCTCGAAGTCATGATGAAGCAGACATCAGAAGAGCTCTTTCTTCAACCATGGAGGCAATGAAGTTGCAGACCAGCTTAGAGGCCTAAGTAAATGAAGTCGGTCGCAAGTTCGCGATCAATTATTGAGAATTTTCAATAAAAAAAATTTAAACCACTACTAGAGTCGAAGACCTGTATCATCTACCCAATCGCCAAATCTCATCATTCCCCAAATTTCTTAAAAACTTCGATTTCAAATTTGCAATTCCACATTAGCTTAGCCCAGAAATCCTACATTTTTTTCGCAGGTGTCAAATAATTTTCTAAAATTAATTTTCTTGTTGTATTTGTATTACTTTGTACGATTATTATAATTCAAAATGGAAAAATAAAAAAAAAATAAAAATAAAAAAAATAAATAATAATATGCTGTCTAATATATTGTTCGATGACGGCTCGCAAAGCACAAGTGATTTTCGTTACAAGTGATTTTGTTCACCGTTTGAATTTAATTCCAATCAGACATGAAACGTTAAATCTACCTGGGTTTGGGGTAATCGGTGCAAAAACCCGTCAGGTAGAGATTGTTGAACTGTCCGTTCTCTGTCCGTTCTTTGTGACGATAAGTCGGTTATTCAAGTCTATGCTATTGTTGTTCCTGCCATTACACGCCCACTCGATGTAAGCACTACTGACATTTCAGAATTTCAGCATTTTAAGTTGGCTCATTCCCCTGAATATCGTTCCGATTCATTTAATGTAGAAATTCTAGTTGGGTCGGATTATTATTACAATTTCATGATTGACAACGAATTCATAAAATCCGAAAGCGGTCCAGTTGCCGTACCTAGTAAGCTAGGCTATATTATATGTGGTCCGGTTCAATCCAATGATACGACCAATCTATGCACTCATAGTTTGTTGTCGACTGGGACTGAGAAGTTAGATCTTCAGGATTTCTGGTCACTTGAAATGTTAGGTATTGAAACTCTGGGGCCTTTGAATTCTAATGCCGCATTTCTAGACAGCTACTGTGACAGCAACATTACAAGAGGTGATGGAATATACTTAGCAGTAATAGGGATAATAGGCTTTCAGATCAAAGGTCGAAGGGTCGCGCTCGTAAAAAAATGAAAATAACAATAATTTACAGTTGAATTAGTCGCGCACACTCCTAATTCAACTGTAAATTATTGTTATTTTCATTTTTTACTCACTCGCCCCTTCAACCTTTAACCTGAAAGCCTATTACCCCTATTACTCTTAAAATATTCATATATATATAAACATAATTTACATGAATAACATTTAAATTGACAGATTATTCAATATAAAAGTGTAAGCTCTTATAGAATAGATATATAGATATATTTACAACATTATTTCAATATTCATATTTGTATGAGTTAGTTTTTTGAATATTAAAAGTGTTAGTAAAGTGTGATTGAAATAATACACGATATAAATCATTGAACTTCTAAAATCAATTTTAATAAAAAATTTAGTATTAAAATGGAAGCAAATAAGTACTACTGCCCAACATGTAATATCAATATAGATAAATCCCAAAAAGCAAGACACAATAAAACTAAAACACATTTAGAGAATAAATTGAAACTAGAATATAAAGATGATATATTAGAAACTAAATTAGACGAATTAAAGAATGAAAAAGAAACATACAAATGTGATACATGTAATCAATCATTCAGTGATAAAAGATACTATAAAGAACATTTAAAATCTAAAAGTCATATTAGAAATAAGAATAATGATATTTTAGGTGAAGATTATTTTGATAAAGATAATGATAAGAAACAGAAGACAATTAAAAGCATAAAAAATGAATTAAACAATAAAAGACCATACATGGAAGATGAAAGAAAATATATTAATTCATTAGATAATAAAAAAGATATAGAGATAACCGAAGCATTTAAAAGTGATATTGGCCCAGCAGCTATCGAGTTTAAATTTCATAAAGGAAAAACATTAGAAGAAAATAAAAAACATTTAGAAAATATGAAAGAAATAATAAAAATAATAACTGATGTTGAATACCCTAAAATAAGTATATCTTCTAAAGTAAAGTTTATAAAATCTGAAGATAAACCAATATATAATATAAATTCTCATTCACAACATATTATATATAAACAACATATAGATGATAAATTAGATAAATGTTATAATGAAATAAAAATTAAAATAGAAGAGAAATATTTTGAAGGATCTGGTTTAATATTTGATGAAATAATATTTATGACTTTACATGTTTATAACACAAAATATAATAAGTTAACTAAATCAAAACCAATTGATGAAAATAATGTATCATATTATAAAGAACCAGATATTGAAGCATCGAGTTATATTAAACTACCATTTAAAATTAATGCTGTTATAAATGTACAAAATGAAGATGATAAATGTTTTCTATGGGCTATAATTAGTTGCTTACATCCTGCAACTTATAATATTTGTAGATTAACTAATTATAAACCATTTGAAAATAATTATAAGATATATAAGTATCCTGTTAGAATTAAAAACGTCCCAAAGATAGAAAGAGATGATAATTTAAGAATAAATGTATTTGATTTAATCAAATTACCAAATACAAAAGGTAACAACATAAAACATTATACATTAGAACCTTTATATCTATCAAAAGATTATGATTCAAACGATGTTATAGATATACTATATTATGAGAATCATTATATGTGGATTAAACAAATCGATTTATTTTTTAAATCAGAAAATGATCACCATAATAAAATATATCTATGTAGAAAATGTTTACATAAATTCAGTAATGAAAGTACATTATTAAATCATAAACAATTATGTGAAAATCATGATTATTGTAAAATTAGTTTTACCAAATGAAAAAGATAAAATATTAGAATTCAAAAAAATATGATTACAAAAATAAAGTACCATTTGTAATATATGGAGATTTTGAATCATTACAAAAAGAATTAACTGATCAAGATAGAAAAGAAATATATTATAAAAGAAAGAAATTAAATTCTAATGAAAATGATTTTTCAGATGAACCGCCAATAACAAATACAATTAAAAAGATTCATCAATCAGCTGCTGCTTTCGGGTTATATATTAAATCTGATTTTTAAATAGTTCATTAGATAACTTATCAAAATCATTAGTTGATGATGAATTAAAAATATTAAAACAACACTACCCAAATAATGATGATTTTCAATTAATGAGATATAAAGGCGCAATTCCATATTCATTTTATAAATCACATAATGATTTCAATATAACTGAATTATTGAAAGAACAATTCTATGATGAATTAAAAAATGAATATGTTAAAGATGAAGTATATAATAGAACATTGAATATTTGGAATCATTTCAAAATAGAAAATCATGGGCAATTAGTAGATTTATATCTAAAGTCAGATGTATTATTATTAACCGATATATTCGAAAGGTTTAGAGATGTAAACCTAAAATATTTTAACATTGATCCTTGTCATTGTTATTCATCACCAGGATTAACATGGGATTGTGGATTTAAATTTACAGATATAAAAATGAATTTGTTAACAAATATAGATCAAAGACTATTATTTGAAAAATCTATGAGAGGAGGAGTTTCAGGTGTATTAGGTGATAGATATTTCAATGTAAATGATAACCCTGGATATAAGTTATTATATATAGATGCAAATAATTTGTATGGTTGGGCAATGATGGAACCACAACCTTATGGAGTATTTGAATTAACTGAAGTTTCACAGAATGAAAATAATGACAAATTTGATTGGAAGAAAAGAATCCTAGATATTGCAGATGATTCAGATACTGGTTACTTCTTTGTTGTAGACTTGGAATATCCTGAAGATAAAAAATTTAAATCTAGAAATCTAGCTTACTGTCCCGAACATAAAACTGTAACTCATGAAGAATTATCAAATTATCAAAAAAGAATTAAACCCGAAAATCATATTCATACAGAAAAGTTAATGGTAACTCAAGAAGATAAATATAATTATGTAGTACATTATAGAATGTTAAAGTTTTATCTAAAACAAGGAATGATCCTAAAAAAAGTACATACATATATATTTCATTTAGTCAATCTAAGTGGTTAGAAAAATATATAGATTTAAACACCAAACAGAGAACTGAAGCTAAAACTGATTTTGAGAAAGATTTCTTCAAGTTAATGAACAATGCATTCTATGGTAAGACTTGTGAAAATATTAGAAATAGAAATGATATTGAGTTAGTTAGTAATGGTAAAAGAATTAGACATTTACAAACATATCCTAAGGTCATTGGTAACAGAATATTTGATGAAAATTTAGCTGCAGTTAAAATGAGAACATCAATGAAATTTAATAAACCAATCTATGTTGGCGCTTCAGTTTTAGAATTATCAAAATTACTAATGAATGAATTCTATTATAATGTATTACAACCACTTTTTGGAGAAAAACATATAGAAATACTATATTTTGATACTGACAGTTACATATTAAAGATAAAAACTGATAACATAACTGATGATTTAAAAACATTAAAACATCATTTTGATTTCAGTAATTATCGTAAAGATCATGAATTGTTTAGCAATGATAATAAAAAAGTTCCAGGGAAGTTTAAGGATGAATTAGTTGGTGAAGAAATGATTGAATTTTGAAACTTTATACGTTAGAATTCCTCGATTAACACAAAATAAATACTTTTTATGTTCCAAATAGTATTTATTTATCAGCCGATATAAAAGTAACCGGTAATAATAATAATTATGTTGTTGATAATGTTGGAAGATATTTGATTAAAAAATTAACAATAAAGATTGGACCAGAAACAGTTTTCTCATTAGATGATTATAATTTATTTATGCATTATTAAGATTTATGGTTAACTAAAGAAAATAGAAATAATATGATATTTCAAGGCATCCAATCAGAAAACCAAAATAAATTAAGATCAGGAGCTAATGACGCAATAGTAACTCGTACCGCAGATAATTTGATAAAAAAGATTTATGGAAGCAAATATAAAATTCCATTAGACTTTGAATTGATAAATAACAATGCACCTTTATATAAATACGCAATTCAAGAAGACGTTATATTTGAGATAACATTTGCTCCGGTAAATGAAATTGTAATATCTAGCGTTAATAAAGATATGAGTTATAAATTATCGAATATATGTTTAGAATATGATACAGTAACTGATGAAAATATTTCAAGTATAATTCAAACTCAATACAGTCAAGGATTTTCATTATTATATGATTATATTGATAAATTTAAAACTGTAACTATTAATGCAAATGATGAAATAATTAATGAGAATATTAACTTCCCAAGGAGATCTATTAAAGGCATATTAATATTTCTTACCATTGCAACATATACTAATGGCGCAATAAATGTTGATAATTATTATAATCCTGAAATAACAAAAGTAGAAATAACTATCGAAGGAATAGCAAATAAAATATTTTGTCAAGGAATGAGAAAGATTGATCAATGGCCAGAAATTAGAAAACATTTTATGAATGAAAAAGTGAAATCATCTGAAAATTGTAATATTAATCAAATTGATTATTATACCGGCAATAAATATGCATTATGGTTAGATTTTAGAACAACAGAGGATAATTCATTGCATGGTTCTGGAAAAAAATTACAAAACACTAAAGATGGAATACAATTATTCATGACAAAGAATAAAGGTATCAAAAATTTTAAAATGCACATTTATATTATATCTGACGCGCAATTAAATATTGTAAATTCTCAATTAAATAGTGTTATGTATTAAAATTTTAACTTCAATAAAAATTTATATAATAAATGGAAGGAGGTAAAGTATATAAACATATTCCATACATCGATACACATGAAAATAATGATGGTTTATATTATGTAATACCTTGTAATTAGCTTTGATATTTGATCCTATTTTCAAAATTTATAAAACTTAACTAATAGAAATCGATAATAATAAAAGTGGTGTTGTTGATAATTTAAGTAATGTAATACATTCTACATCTAATAATGTAATACCTTCTACATCTAATAATGTAAACCTACTACATCTAATAATGTAATACCTTCTACATCTAATAATGTAATACCTTCTACATCTAATAATGTAATACCTTCTACATCTAATAATGTAATACCTTCTACATATAATAATGCAATAATATTAAATGTTAGTGAAAATAGAAATTATTGTGATTATTGTAAAGGCGAATTTTCAAACGCTCCATCAAATTGGAATAATCATCTGAATACAAAGGTACATATTACTAATGTTATAGAACGTGTTGGTAAAAAAGAATCTATAGAACACCCATTTAGATATGTTACAAAGTTTGTTTCAAATCAAAAAGTAAATGGTAAAGAATTATATGAAGATTTATTATTAGCAACACCTAATAAAGATGAATTAGATTTAACTGATGGTATTAAATTAGAATCAAACATTGTAAATGAAATATTAGGAGCAAACACTAATAAAGATACTAATGAAAATGGTGCCGTATGGCACCCACATGGTGATATAGTTACAGGAAAGCGCATTGATAATAAAGATTCTATGAAACTTAAATCAGAAAATAAAGATATAGTTCAGATGACTAATAAGTATATCAATAAACCAATTATTTATGAAGATTCGGTAGAGCATTTGAATAAATTGTTAGGGTCTGATGATGAATTGGAGAGTGATGATGAAAGTGATTCAGAAAGTAATCATCTAACACTCAAAAAGTAATAAAGGTTGAAAATTGTATAAAATAATAGTAAATAAAAAAGGGGGTTTTAAGTATTAAGGTATCTAATACGTATTTAATACATATCTAATACATATCTAATACGTATCTAATACGTATTTAATACATATTATTTGAAAAAACCTTAAATTATATTTCTTTTTTAAATTTATATTGAAACCTCGGTAATAATAAATAACCTTTATTATTTTCAAACTTATTCATATATTAGTTGAAAAAAATAAAAATAAATTGGTTGAAAATTGTATGAATAATATTTATTTTAAAAATGGGGTTTTAAGTATTAATGTATTTAATACGTATCTAATACGTATTTAATACGTATTAGATAGATAGATATATAAATAGTTATTTTATAAACTTATATTCATAGGGAAATTGTAGTCTCAGTAATAATTTTGAACCTTCATTATTCTTTAATTTATTCATATATTCATCATGTAATTCAGTAGGTATAATTTGATTTTCTTCCAATGATTGTTGCATAGATTTTCTATCTTTGTTGTAAAATAAAACTAGAAATCTTATATTCTCCCTAAAGTCTTTAACAATTGGATTATATTTTTGATTTAAAACCCATGTTGTTATCCCAAAATGTCTACCAGAAAAAGCTAGATAACATAACTCACTTTCTCTCACTTTTGAATCATGTAAATTTGCGCAATCATCCACAATGAATAATGTATTTGATCCTTTATAAGTATCAATTGCTATTTTTATACAATTATCTAAATTTTCTTTTACTGTTTTAGGATTTAATATAATAAACTTTTTTATCTTAACTATATCTCTATTATATGTTTTATTCATTTCATAAGTGGGGCAGAATAATATTATATTATCAAAATGATTCTTATAAATAGTTTCTAACAAATCTAATATGAAATGTGTTTTACCACAATTGGTTACTCCAGTAACTAACATATTATGCGGTTCGAATATAAATAAATCTTTATTCATTTATTCTTTTAATTTTACTAGATAAAATCCATTCATTAAATTTATCATCGTATCCTTTATATTTCACCAAAGAATACTTTTTTCCTTTAAGAGTTTTTGTTTTCATTACTTTTTCTATTTTGTATTCTATTTCATCTGGATTTGGTACAAGTGATAATTCTTGTTCATAGAAATAACCTAATATTTCTTCATCTTTTAGATCTTCTAATTTATAAACAAATGGTTTTGTTAATATTATCTTTTTAATCTTGAATATTTCTTCAGTAAAATTTGGGGTATAACCTTTATAAAAGGTTTTTCTATATTTAGATATTCTTACGTGTTGTCCAATTTTAAATTTAGGTTCACCGAAATCATGTGTTACAAACGCTCCATATAAATTATTCCAAACTATTTCTGAATTATCTTCTTTTCTAGCTTGTATAGGTTTCATATTTATAGAACTATGTTTAGAATTATTATAACCTTTCACTAAATCATCTATTACATCGATATATTTATATGTTTCATTAGCAGTAAAGTATTTCCACATTCTAGTTTTCAATGTTTTATTAAATCTTTCTATAATAGATGCTTTTTTATCTGAGTGTGTTGAAAAATATTCTACATCGTTATCAGATAATAGTTTTTTAAAATGTTTGTTATAAAATTCCTTACCTTCATCAAATTGTATCTTATCTGGAATAGCTTCTTTAAATATTGATTTAAAAGCATTTGTTACTTCTATACCAGTTTTATTTTTGATTGGAATTGACCATGCGTATCTACTGAATATGTCTATAACATTTAATATCCAGAAATATCCTTTGTTGTATTCTTCTAAGTTCTTCATGTCAATTAAATCTGCTTGCCATTGTTGATCGATATATGAAACCATAACTTTCCTTGTTAAATAAGTTTTATCCATTTTCTTGTGTATTTGATATGTTGGTTGATTTTGTAACCATGATTTTAATTCACTATATTTTATATTACCATTTTCATTATCAGATTTAATTTTATTCCATAATTCTGTAACGTTAGAATATGATACTTCACTTTCTGGGTTATAATATAACTCTCTTAAATATTTTTCTTTTTTCATCTTATTTTAATCCATTAATAATAATTTAGATTTAGTTTCAATGGCTTTATAATTTGACTTATTTTCTGGTATAATATGTTTATTGTCATTGGAATCATCTTTATCATCAGATTTGAATTTTGATTTATATATTACGCCGCATAATATAATAACTGTTACTAATCCAATTGTAATATATAATTTATAATTACTTCCAGCATTAGAAGAATCAGATGGATTATCATCCGAATCATTATCAGATAAAGTCTGTGATTCATTTATATCAGTTAATTTCTTTTTCTTAGCTTTTTTTAATTCTGAAGATCTTTTACCCAATTCTCTTGCCCATTTAATTTGTTTTTCAGATCTAACCTTTTTCTTGACGCCATCACTCATTTATTTTAGTTAAATTTTTTTCTGATTCATTTTCTGTTTCGACGTTTGGTTGTAGTACATCTGTTTCGTTGTTACCTGATTTATATTCCATAGGTTTGATGTTCGAAAATGTTATGACGCCAGTAGAAATTAATGTCATAACCGATCCTAATTGAAATGAAGCATATCCAACCCATTTTTGTAATTCAGTCATAACTAAGTAGTCATTTTTCAAATCACTATATAATTTATTTTCATCATCAATTGGTATTAACTGGTTACATAACTTAGAATAACATTTGACAATACCATCTGAAATAGAATCATTTATTCGGGCTAATCTTGCCTCTTCATAAATCTTAAAATATTTTATTACTTTATCTGGTTTCATAGCATCTAATTCTTGAAAAGTAATTCTATTTAAAAACTCTTTAGTTTTTCCACCGGCAATCAATAGTTCTAGATGATGCTTACAATATAAGTAGTATTCATAATCTATATTGTTATTAACTTGAGCAAAATTAGTTACAACTGTATCTTTATTATCACTTATACCCAAATCATCTAATGTCTTTTCAATATCAATACTATTCTTATTAGATTTCTTTGCCATTTATATAGGAGAAAAAAAGGCGAAAAAAATATTATAAGTATTCTTCAAATGATAGTAGATAGTTAAAGTTAAAGAATTCTAGTATTGACTACTGATACTAGCTGTTTGAATTTAAAGAATTTCTATTTGAATCTATTCAAAATATAAAGTATTCTCTTTTTGAAAAGAAAATATTAAAAATATAATAGAATTCACTAGCAGTTGAAGTTATTGTTTTTTTATTATATTTTATTTAAATTAGGATTTAATATCTCACTACTATTGTCTATCTATTAGGAGCAGTAATTATAACTGTCCAGATAAGTCATTTCGGATTCTCGATAATAAATCCTAAAACTGAAAATAAATTCAAAGAAACGACTGGTGGAAATATTATTTCATAAACACATATATTTATTATGTAAATTTTAGCGATCGATAATAGAAAAATGGAGAACAATAGAAAAGCGGTCCAATCGGACCGGTTATTGCGCAATACACAGTTATATTTTTATTCTGTAAACTACAACATTCAAACATAGAACTGTAACCAATCAATATTGAGCAGCTGTTTCCGTCAACAACGATCGATAATAGAACAATGGAGAACAATAGAAAAGCGGTCCAATCGGACCGGTTATTGCGCAATACACAGTTATATTTTTATTCTGTAAACTACAACATTCAAACATAGAACTGTAACCAATCAATATTGAGCAGCTGTTTCCGTCAACAACGATCGATAATAGAACAATGGAGAACAATAGAAAAGCGGTCCAATCGGACCGGTTATTGCGCAATACTTAGTTAACAGTAAACAATCAATACAGAACAACCGCCGCCATTAACAACGATCAATAATAGAACAATGGAGAACAATAGAAAAGCGGTTCAATCGGACCGGTTATTGCGCAATACTTAGTTAACAGTAAACAATACAATATTAAAACATATATACAATCGAGATTACATTTTTGATATCTATATTACAAAGACCTTCAGTGTGTTACGAGAGTTTTATCCTCCATTTCTATTGATTCCCGAGTTTCACTATCCAGCAGCATTAGTTCCTCACCCGATTGTTGACTTGGAATTTCTGGTTGATCTCTGTATTCCATTTTAATCTAAAAGATGTCGTGAAAATGAATTACTGTACTTAAATATGTTTAAAGGTTTCCCTACTTCATAATATATGTACTTACACTTAGATTTAGAACTGTAAACTGTGTTTTGAGAGAGAATATCCAATACGTACTATGTATGTGAAAGTTGATTTCTAACTGCCGACGTGGCGGACGTTCGACCAAACTAATTATTTCTGCACAGATTTTCTTTGTGATGAAGTTAATTAATTCTTTAGAATTGAAAACAAGATATATTTGGCAACATATGTTTTAGTAGGAAGCAAAAGCTATGTATTATATACATACAAAGCTCAAAAATAGAATTGCCAGCTTTCTAACCACTGATTAAAACCTCAGAATGCGGTTGATTCTGTGAAATACTATTCCATAATTCAACAAATGTCTTTGCTTTATCCAGTTGATCTAAATATAACTGTAAATCTAGTTTATTAGATTTAATTATGTTTTCCTTCTTTTCTAAAGGTCTTAGATTCTTCCAATTCCAAATAAGTTTTTTATTGTATTCATCATTCATGTCAAATTTAGAAATCGGCAACACGTGATCAATATGGTAATAATCACCATAATTATCTATATTCATTTTATCATCGAATTGAAATATAATCCATGATTTTAAGAATTCATCTGAACAACCCAATAAATTAGATAGTGTTTCTTTGTTGAATAATTGTGTTAATCTAGATCTTGAGGATTGTTTCAATCTAAAACAAAGATCTGTTTGATATCTTTCTCTCATATATTCTGCCATATAATAATTATAATGTTCTATATTATCTTCTCGGTATTGTTTGGTATATAGTTTAAAACAAGTTTTACAGCAATATTGAAAACTTGAATCTTTGCTAATCTTACGCTTACTAAATTCTGTTAAAGCTAATTTATCTAATTCACATTTAGAACACTTCTTGTAGTATATATTTATGACGCCAGTGTTATTTTTAATATTTATAGTTTGTGGTTGTTCTGGTTCCATTTATTATACATATTTTTTTACGAAATTGATTTTAGAAGTTCAATGATTTATATTATGTATTATTTCAATCACACTTTACTAACACTTTTAATGTTTAAAAATCTAACTCATACAAATATGAATATTGAAATAATGTTGTAAATATATCTATCTATATATCTATTCTATAAGAGCTTACACTTTTATATTGAATAATCTGTCAATTTAAATGTTATTCATTTACATTTTATTCATGTATATGTGAATATCTTAAGAGTAATAGGGATAATAGGCTTTCAGGTTAAAGGTTGAAGGGGCGAGTGAGTAAAAAATGAAAATAACAATAATTTACAGTTGAATTAGGAGTGTGCGCGACTAATTCAACTGTAAATTATTGTTATTTTCATTTTTTTACGAGCTCGACCCTTCGACCTTTGATCTGAAAGCCTATTATCCCTATTACTCTTAGCTAAGCTTCCATGGAAGGAAAATCATGATTCTTTACCTACAAATTATGGTGTAGCTTTCTCAAGGACAAGATCTCTGGCTCGTCGATTGTCCAAAGATTCCAATTTTCTGAACAAATACAATGGTACAATATTCGATATCAATTAGCACGTGACTTTATAGAAAAGGTTGAATAGCCAAGTGTCTTATTGTTTGTGAAAGAGTACTACATTCCTCACCACGCAATTTTTAAGGAGTCAATAACTACTCCCGTACGGATAGTTTTTGACTGTAGCTGTAAGTCATCTAAAGATTCGTTCTCGCTCAATGATTGTTTAGAGGCGGGACCTCCGATTTCAAATGACATTACGTCAATCTTGATGCGTTTTCGGCTGTTTCGTTACGCTTTAGTTACTGATATCGAGAAAGCATTTATGCATGTTGGTTTGGATCCTTGTGATCGTGATGTAACCAGATCTTTCTGGTTGAGTGATTTTGATGATCCTGTAAGTGAAATGGATGTTTATTGGTTTAAACGTGTACTTTTCGGCGCAACATGTTCGCTATTCATGTTGAATAGCACTCTTATCTATCATTTACGCAATTTTGGTGGAGTTTATGCCGATCAATATATTACGAGATGTTAATGTAGATAATGTCTCCACTAGGTAAATGAAGATCAGTTAGTTGATTTTTACAAGGGATCGAGATTAGGCGAATTTCAATTTCGGAAGTTGGGCATCTCCAAAACCTAGTTTACGACATCATCGAGAGTCTAAAAACTAAACGGTCGATTTTAATGAATACAGCTGCTGTGTATGATCTCCTTGGTTTTGTTACTCCGTTTGCCGTTAGGGCTTAATTATTGATGCAAGATATATTGAAGGGGCATTACGACTGGGACGAATCGTTACCTGTATGACCTGGGAGTCTATTTCTAGCGATATTGATGGCGCGTTATCTATCGTAATTCCACGTAATTATTTTAGAAATGATTTCTCATCACAAATGCCACGGGAATTGCACGTGTTTTGTAATGCTAGTTCACGGGCGTATGGCGCAGTCGCATATTTAGTTTGTGGTTCAGAATCTTCTTTTATCATGTCAAAATGTCGCGTTGCACCCGTGAAGGAGCTTACAATTCCAAAGCTAGAATTGATGGCTGCGACTATTGCGGCCCGGTTAGCTGTACATATTTCGAAAACCATTAACGTAGCTTTGAGTACTACACTTCAGATTCACACTTGGAGTGACGGTCAAATAGTATTGGGGTGGTTACGTTCGACAAAGAAATTACCTCAGTTTGTCGAAAATCGGCTCAGAGAAATAAATTCTCTGGTGAATGTGAACGAATGGAATTTCTGTCCATCTAAATCGAATCCAGCAGATTTGATAACCCGTGGCGTAACTTCTGATATCTATAGAGATTGAAAGCAATTTTGGTCGAAGGGACCTGATTGGCTTATTTTTCGAGATAAACGTCCTAATATAATTGCTGAAGATACATCAGTATTACAGGTTGCAGATGAATCGTACGTTCACAAAGATGAATTGTCGAATGATGATGATACTGCGAAGAATTTAGTTAATCCTGTTGGGATGATCATTGATATAAATAATTTCATGTCTTTCGTGAAATTAGTTAGAACAACTGCATATGCCATGCGTTATATTGCGAATTTGAAAACAAAACGTGAATTACGAAATTTAAGTTCATTAAATGTACACGAGCTCAACACAGTTCAGACTTTATTAATCAAAGAATGTCAAAATTTGATGTTTAAGGATGTAATTGATCGTTTACGCGGTGTATCAAAAAACAACCCTTCATCAAAAAACACCCCTTCCATTGTAAATCAAATTGCAATTATTCTTGGATTCAGATGGTGTTATCAGATGTAGAGGTAGACTACAGAACGCTCCTCTTAGTGACAATTCGAAATACCCAATTTTGACCCAGAAGATCCCTGCCAAGGAAGCTACTCTCCGACAATGCTTCTACCTTTATCGGCGCAAACTCAGAATTGAGGCGAATATTTGATGATTTGCGTGTTCGTCAGTACATATCGAAGCGGCGTATTGATTGGCAGTTCATCACAAAGTGGGCTCCTTGGCAGGGTGGCATCTGGGAGCGAATGGTCGGACTCACAAAGTCTTCTTTGAAGAAGTTACTAGGTAGATCGTCAGTATCGTTAGATGAATTGTATATAGTACTCACTGAGGTCGAGGCGAACCTTCATGATCGCCGTTTGATATATGTATCTTCTGATATCAAGGATGATATTGTTATGACTTCACATTTGGTCTGCGGGAGGCGCATCACTGCTTTGCCTTCTTGCAGTGATGTGGTTCCTAATGACCCAGATTTTATGCTAACACAGTCCACACTGAGCTCTAGAAGTATCGGCCCCACTCCGCGCGGGTGCGCCACCGTGCGGGATTTACGCGAAGCAGCAAACACAAACATGGCCACTCTCTCAATTTTCAATGATAGAAATCGTGTGTGCATTTCAATTATTTCGGCTGTTAGGGTTTTAAGGCACAATATAAGTTGATGATGTGAAATGGCGATGTTAATTAATGATAATTCCGCAGCGAAGCTAGTCACGAACGGTGCCGATTGAGTGTACAGCTGCCAAAACACTGAAGTGTGCGTAGTTGCGTAACTATTTGCAGTGAATTGCAGACGAAACATGAAGCCTTAACGGCCGTTTAAAAAAAAATTATACCAATCGCAATTGTAAAATAAAAATGAGATAGAACCTAAGTTAAAATTCTGGCCATTTCTAAAATGTCATTACTACTTTTTAGTCAGTGCCGAACGTTTAGTTTTCCAACAATAATGAGGGGTGGTAGGTAGTCATGCAATTCAAGTCATCATTTATTACACGTTACTTCCGTGTTGTTGAAAATCTCGCGAGTCCTGGACCAAACCCCAATGAACAATGTGATCTGTGTGCTGGCCACAAATTCACACAGATCACACTACACTACCCATTACAAACTCCAGTACCCACAGCTTTCATATATCCATCCAAATATTTAGAGTGTCTTTCTTCCTGGATATGGGTACATGTGTACTTTGTTAGATCAGTTTTGGCAACGTTGGAAATCGGAGTACCTCACTGGGTTACGTGAGACCCATAGATATATCGGTCACGATGAATATATCAAAAGGGGCTCTGTTGTTATTATTCACGATGATAAGTTGCCCCGTCTTAAATAGCACTTGGGGATCATTTTGGATTTACATAAAAATACGATAGACGGTAGAGTTAGATCTTGCATTATCAAGACATCTAAAGGTATAACGAACTGACCTGTTTCCAAGCTTTACCCATTGGAGGTAGAATGCGATATTTTTGATCAGAATGTAAATACTAAATCAACAGATTCGGGTCGTAGACCTTATTCTAGCCGTCTAGCTGCTATCGCAGCCGGTAAAAAGATTTAAAAAAATGATTGTGTTAGAAGATGATGAAGATGATTAAAAATGATATCATAGTATTGTTGATGTGTAACATAAGTGTTCTTGTTTTGTAGTTTGTATTATTATGTTTCTTCTCATTAGATGGCCGGGAGTGTCGCGAATTGTCACAGTCACCAACGGTGATCCGTGACCACAACTGATCAACCGAATCGCATTTTCAGTGCTAACTATAAATATCTTGTCACGTATACTATTTTTGGTATTAAAGTCAAATCTATCGTACTCTACACACTTGTTGTCTGTTCTAGTGGTTTTTGGTCGGGCGTTGCTATCGCCGCACAATTTGGAGTCGTTCCTTTCGACAAGGTGACAAATTCTAATTTGCGGGTCAAGCTATTTTCACGGCAATTTTCAAAATTCGAGGGACCGTCAGAAAATGGCACCTAGAAAGTGGAAATTCTTTATTAGGAAATGTTTCAATTTAAAAGTTCATGAATACTTAATTACAAAAGAACACGCACAAGAGAGTTTAATTTTGTTACTAAATCTAGGTGAACGGATTTTCAAGGGTTTTCAATGTATTATTAACAGTTCTTATTTAGCGGAACCCTCAACGTCTTTGATCTGGAATGGGGTTTTCAATGCAACTGGACTTTTTCAAACATCTTCGTATAGATTTAACAAAGTTATGAAGAAGACAGCAATTCCACATGTGTATCTAATGCTAGAGATACACGAGTCAGATTCGGTTGTAGGTAAAAATCTCCTAAAATAATAGGTATATATAAAATAAAATAGGTAAATATCCCCTAGGTAAAAATCCCCTAGACGTATCGGCCCCACTCCGCGCGGTTCCGCCACCGTGCGGGATTTACGCGAAGCAGCAAACACAAACATGGCCACTCTCTCAATTTTCAATGATAGAAATCGTGTGTGCATTTCAATTATTTCGGCTGTTAGGGTTTTAAGGCACAATATAAGTTGATGATGTGATATGGCGATGTTAATTAATGATAATTCCGCAGTGAAGCTAGTCCCGAACGGTGCCGATTGAGTGTACAGCTGCCAAAAACACTGAAATGTGCGTAATTGTGTAACTATTTGCAGTGAATTGCAGACGAAACATGAAGCTTTAACGGCCGTTTAAAAAAAAATTATACCAATCGCAATTGTAAAATAAAAATGAGATAGAACCTGGTTAAAATTCTGGCCATTTCTAAAATGTTATTACTTAATTTTTAGTCAGTGCCGAACGTTTAGTTTTCCAACAGTAATGAGGGGTGGTAGGTAGTCATGCAATTCAAGTCATCATTTATTACACGTTACTTCCGTGGTGTTGAAAATCTCGCGAGTCCTGGACCAAACCCCATTGAACAATGTGATCTGTGTGCTGGCCACAAATGCACACAGATCACACTACATTACCCATTACAAACTCCAGTACCCACAGCTTTCATATATCCATCCAAATATTTAGAGTGTCTTTCTTCATGGGTAAAAATCCGCAAATATTCAAAGTAGGTAAAAATCCACTTGTTTTCAAGAATTTGCAAGATTTTCTCCAATTTTATTCATTTGCAATTAAATTAAATCTAAGCATAAAATAAATTGTTAGAATTACTTTAAGAATAATGAACTTTTTATTTGTAATATCTTGAAATTCGAACTGGGATATTTTGAACTGTGAACGCTAGTTAACTTGTGGTATATTTCAGCTGTGCGATGCCATGAATTATTAGAAATAATGAACTTTTAGTTCAAATATTTTAGATTCAAGCTAGTGTAATTCAGGCTATTTGAAATGTGCGATGAACCAAAGTAGGGGGATTTTTACCTTGTTTGAAGAATTGGGGATTTTTAACCAGGGAATTTTACCTAGGGGATTTTTACCAAGGGCATTTTTACCGCTAACCGTCAGATTCTGGTAGGAAAAGATATATTGGGATATATTGGATATATTACATGTAGATTTAGATTAGGTTCCAAAAGGTTATATTAGTAAACATGCATTAAAAGATATACATTTCTCTCCGATCCATTTGGTAAGATTCATATTAAAGTGCCTAATGATGGGAATGACTTTAGCTAGGCACATACAATATAACTACCGGTGCACGGAAAAAAATGGCCAAGGAAAAATCATAATTTTCCGGAGTAAAATTTGTATTTCTGAGGGATACTTACGTGGGGCACATTTTAGAAGTTACCTAAGTTTGGGAATTATACCGCTAAACATTTTTTGGAGTACCCCGTACCGTACGGTGGCGCTGCCACGAGCCATGTGACTCAATTTCTTCCGAAACTCTGCGCAAAGAGCCGAGCGGGGAAGGCTGGCGGGAATATCCTGTGCCCCACGTAAGTATCCCTCAGAAATACAAATTTTACTCCCGAAAATTATGATATTTCCCTCAGGATACATTACGTGGGGCACATTTTAGAAGGATTAGCCAAGCACCAGGCGGTGGGTAAGGCTCCAAAAAATGTGTTAAGGCAAAAGCCTAAAAACTTGTTCAAATAACGTAAAAAATCACCCAGCAAATAGAACGAGGATTGTAATGACTGGATGGTCGATAGTAATAGGGGTTTAGTTGTTCTATACCAAAGGTCGAACGGTCGAGCTCATTAAAAAACAAATATTAAAAGTAATTAAAAACTATAATATATTTTCATAGCCGTGTGCATTTTATATTATAACTAAATATTTATTCTAAGATATTAATAATTTAAATTTCAAAAGCATATTGTATTAACCCTAACCCTATAAAGCATATTGTATTAAATCAATTGGTCGCTCCGCTTCGCTATCGCGACCAATTGATTTATTTACAATACACAAATTCATATAATCAAATATATTTTAATAATAATAATTATTCTATTATTCAACTGAAATACACACGGCTGTGAAAATATATTATAGTTTTAAATTACTTTTAATATTTGTTTTTAATGAACTCGACCATTCAACCTTTAGTATAGAACAACTAAACCCCTATTACTCTTAAAATATTTATATATATGAATAACATTTGAATTGACAGATTATTCAATATAAAAGTGTTAGTAAAGTGTGAGCTCTTATAGAATAGATATATAGATATATTTTAAACACCATTCAATATTTATATTTGTATGAGTTAGATTTTTAAACATTAAAAGTGTTAGTAAAGTGTGATTGAAAACATACATATATACATGATATAATACATAGCTGTTTATACTAGAACATGATTCTATTTGAGCCTATATACATTTCATGTAATGAACTATTGAATAAATCAATAAATTCACAGCTGTTACAGCTGTTACTATGACGCCGAGACATATGAGACATAATATTGCAAACGCGTAGAACATTCTAGAAGGTGTACCGGAACTCTGAATAGAGATGACACGTCATAATCACAAACGTGTAGAACATTCTAGAAGGTGTGCCGGAACTAGATGACGTGGCATAATCGACGACGTGTTCATTTCGAAATCGCACTGGAACTGAATAGACGCTGTAACATAACGCTTAGGATATTCTATCTCTCAAAACGAAATTAGGAGTTTATAGTTTACAATTCTAAATCTAAATGTAAGTACTGTTTTTTGTAGTTATTAGGGCTATTAAATATGAAACCTTTAAGTGCTTTTGACAACTACAGTTACAGTTAATTCTATTTTACGTTAGATAGATAATAACTTGAACTATAATAAGTTATAATAATTAGAAGCGATAGACTTGAAAATATTTATATCATTTAATATCGCAGTTCCTGTTCTACCGCTGATATCTTTTAGTTGAATAAAATGTCGTGTGTATCAAGAAGTACTCTTAATTCTCAGAGGACAACCGAAATGGAGGAAGACGAACCAACCGAAATGAAGGAAGACGAACCGATGGAAATGGGTGTTGAAGTAAAAGAATCTTTAGATATAGACGGCGAAACGTTAGAAGTTAAAAAAAATTTATATTACCACCAAGAAATGACATTAATTTTAGAAAAAATAATAGAAAACCAGCAATCAAGCGTAACATCATTACCGAAAAGACCAACAACCAATGTAGAAATATTGTTGAGACTAAAAGGAACAAAAACTAAAAAGAAAATTGGTGGAAATGAGTTAAATAAGTTTTTAAAATCAAAATTATCGAATGAAAAAGATGTAAGTTTTAAAGAAATAGAAGGTGTAACATCATTTAATGAAATAACCGTTTAATTTAAAAAAAATTATAGAACCTTGTTATTTAAAAAAGCAAAGCATTTATGGGATTATATCATTTTCGGAGATTGTTTAAATAGGGGATTTTTAATGTTTTATAAACAAACTGCGGGGATTTCTTGGGCGTCTTGGGTTAAAGAATATATAGGTATTAGTGCTGGGTATGAAAGAAAATTAAGAAGCGTAGGGGGGAGATTAATTACATATAAAAGATTCCAATTTTTAAGTTTGTCATTTTCTGATATAGTAAAATATTTAAACGATATTGAAAAAATGCTTGTCAATGATCCAGAAATTGAAAAGTTCTGGTTGGAATTATAAATCAAATGATGTATTAGTTGAAACTATAAATTTTGTCAATACAACGATCGAACATACTTGTATATGTATTGTGTAAATATGCTTGGTGAATGTTCTATGTTCAGTTGTTTAAATTATGATTAGCGGATGCGCATTGATCAAAACCGCTCCTATAAGAGCGGTTTTGCCTAATGCGAACACGTTTTGATACTTTATGTCGGTCGTTTCTATTTTACAGAATTTACAGAATGAATATATAATTATGATTAACGCATGCGCATTAAGCAAAAGCGCTCCTATAAGAGCGGTTTTGCCCAGTGGTATGATTTAGATATCAAGGAATCGAAACGACTTATCAAGACCAGCGAGGAATGAAAAAGGATGACGTTGGTCGAAGAAATGGAAGAGGATTCTAAAATATTAACCAATTTAGTAAAAAAATACGTATAATAAATGGAACCAGAACAACCACAAACTATCAATATTACAAATAACACTGGTGTTATAAATATATACTACAAGAAGTGTTCTAAGTGTGAATTAGATAAATCATTAACAGAATTTACTAAGCGTAAGATTAGCAAAGATGGTTTTCAATATTGCTGTAAAACTTGCACTAAACTATATAACAAACAATACCGAGAAGATAATATAGAACATTATAATTATTATATGGCAGAATATATGAGAGAAAGATATCAAACAGATCTTAATTTTAGATTGAAACAATGCTTAAGATCTAGATTAACACAATTATTCAACAAAGAAACACATTCAGAAACATTATCTAATTTGTTGGGTTGTTCAGATGAATTTCTCAAATCATGGATTATATTTCAATTCGATAGTCAAATGAATATAGATAATTATGGAGATTATTTTCATATTGATCATACGTTACCGATATCTAAATTTAACATGAATGATGAATACAATAAAAAAACTTATTTGGGGTTGGAAAAATTTAAGACCTCTTGAAAAGAAAGAAAATCAAATCAAATCTAATAAACTAGATTTACAGTTATATTTAGAACAGTTAACAAAGGCAAAGAAATTTATTGAACAATGGAACAATGATCCAAATATTGAACAATACGTTGAATCTTTAATGAGTGGTTAAAGAATAATAGATTTTAAATAAAAAGTATTAAAAATTACATATCTTCAACTAGCTAGTATTAGTTATTGCTTTTTTATATTTTCTTTTCAAAAAAGAATACTTTATATCACAAATAAAAAATACTAAAAAAGCAATAACTAATACTAAAATTCTTTAACTTTAACTAAGCTAGTATTAATCTAAAGAGATACTGGTATCATTTTATAATACTTATAATATTTTTCTTATTAAATTTATCTAATATAAATGTCAAAGAAATCGAGTAAGAATAATACCAGCATTGAAAAAACATTAGATGATTTAGGTATTAGTGATAATAAGGATATTCCGACCAAAATTGAAAATAATATTCAAGTTAATAACAATATAAATTATGAATACTATTTATATTGTAAACACCATCTTGAATTACTAATTGCTGGCGGGAAATCTTTCTTGGGAATTTCTTGGGAAAAATAATAACTTTTCAAGAATTAGACTCTATAAAACCAGATAAAGTAATAAAATATTTTAAGATTTATGAAGAAGCTAGATTAGCTAGAATAAACGACTCTATAAGTGATGGTATTATAAAATGTTATTCTAAATTATGTAACTGGATTATACCAATTGATGATGAAAATAAATCATATAGCGATTTAAAAAATGATTATTTAGTTATGACAGAATTACAAAACCGGGTTGGATACACTTCATTCCAATTAGGAGGAATAATGACATTAATTTCTACTGGCGTCATAACATTTTCGAATATCAAGCCTATGGAATATAAATCAGGTAAGAACGAAACAGATGTACTACAACCAAACGGCGAAACAGAAAATGAATCAGAACAAAAATTAACTAAAATAAATGAGTGATGGTATTGCCGTACGGCGCCCACACAGTGACGTTAAGAAAAAGGTTAGATCCGAGAAACAAATTAAATGGGCAAGAGAATTAGGTAAAAGATCTTCAGAATTAAAAAAAGCTAAGAAAAATAAATTAACTGATGTAAATGAATCACAGAAATTATCTGATATTGATTCAAATAATAATCCATCTGATTCTTCTAATAGTGGAAGTAATTATAAATTATATATTACAATTGGATTAGTAACAGTTATTATATTATCCGGTGTAATATATAAATCAAAATTCAAATCTGATGATAAAGATGATTCCAATGATAATAAACCTATTATACCAGAAAATAAGTCAAATCATAAAGCCATTGAAACTAAATCTAAATTATTATTAATGGATTAAAATAAGATGAAAAAAGAACAATATTTAAGGGATTTATATTACAACCCAGAAAGTGAAGTATCATATTCTAACGTTTCAGAATTATGGAATAAAATTAAATCTGATAAAGAAAATGGTAATATAAAATATAGTGAATTGATATCATGGTTACAAAATCAACCAACATATCAAATCCATAAGAAAATGGATAAAACTTATTTAACAAGAAAAGTTATGGTTTCATATATAGATCAACAATGGCAAGCTGATTTAATTGATATGAAGAACTTAGAAGAACACAACAAAGGATATTTCTGGATATTAAATGTTATAGACATATTCAGTAGATACGCATGGTTAATTCCAATCAAAAATAAAACTGGTATAGAAGTAACAAATGCTTTTAAATCAATATTTAAAGAAGCTATTCCAGATAAGATACAATTTGATGAAGGTAAGGAATTTTATAACAAACATTTCAAAAAACTATTATCTGATAACGATGTAGATTATTTTTCAACACACTCAGATAAAAAAGCATCTATTATAGAAAGGTTTAATAAAACATTGAAAACTAGAATGTGGAAATATTTTACTGCTAATGAAACATACAAATATATCGATGTATTAGATGATTTAGTGAAAGGTTATAATATAAACATAGTTCTATAAATATGAAACCTATACAAGCTAGAAAAGAAGATAATTCAGAAATAGTATGGAATAATTTATATGGAGCATTTGTTACACACGATTTCGGCGAACCTAAATTTAAAATTGGACAACACGTTAGAATATCTAAATATAGAAAAACATTTTATAAAGGTTATACCCCTAATTTTACAGAAGAAATATTCAAGATTAAAAAGATAATATTAACTAAACCATTTGTTTATAAACTAGAAGATCTAAAAGACGAAGAAATATTAGGTTATTTCTATGAACAAGAATTATCACTTGTACCAAATCCAGATGAAATAGAATATAAAATAGAAAAAGTATTGAAAACAAAAACTCTTCTTAGAAGATAAAAAAGTATTCTTTGGTGAAATATAAAAGATATGATGATAAATTTAATGAATGGATTTTATCTAGTAAAATTAAAAGAATAAATGAATAAAGATTTATTTATATTTGAACCACATAATATGTTAGTTACTGGAGTAGCAAACTGTGGTAAAACACATTTCATATTAGATTTGTTAGAAACTATTTATAAGAATCATTTTGATAATATAATATTATTCTGTCCTACTTATGAAATGAATAAAACATATAATAGAGATATAGTTAAGATGAAAAAGTTTATTATATTAAATCCTAAAACAGTAAAAGAAAATTTAGATAATTGTATAAAAATAGCAATTGATACTTATAAAGGATCAAATGCATTATTCATTATAGATGATTGCGCAAATTTACATGATTCAAAAGTTAGAGAGACTGAGTTATGTTATTTAGCTTTCTCTGGAAGACATTTTGGGATAACAACATGGGGTTTAAATCAAAAATATAATTCAATTGTTAAAGACTTTAGGGAGAATATAAGATTTCTAGTTTAATGTTATAACAAAAATAGAAAATCTATGCAACAATCATTGAAAATCAAATTATACCTACTGAATTACATGATGAATATATGAATAAATTAAAGAATAATAAAGGTTCAAAATTATTACTGAGACTACAATTTCCATATAAATATAAATTTATAAAATAACTATTTATATACCTATGTATTAGATACCCTATTAGTTACCTATGTATTAGATACCCTATTAGATACCCTAATACCTACCATGTATTAGATATCCTATTAGATACCTTAAATACTTAAAACCCCCTTTTTTAAAATAAATATTATTTATACAATTTTCAACCAATTTATTTTTATTTTTTCAACTAATATATGAATAAGTTTGAAAATAATAAAGGTTCAAAATTACTTCTGAGGCTTCAATTTCCATATGAATATAAGTTTATAAAATAAGATATTTTATGTATTAGATTTTATTAGATTGTATTAATACCTTAAATACTTAAAAACCCCTTTTTATTTACTATTATTTCATACAATTTTCAACCTTTATTACTTTTTGAGTGTTAGATAATTAATTTCTGAATCACTTTCATCATCACTCTCCAATTCATCATCAGGCCCTAACAATTTATTCAAATGCTCTACCGTATCTTCATAAATAATTGGTTTATTGATATACTTATTAGTCATCTCAACTATATCTTTATTTTCTACTTTATGTTTCATAGAATCTTTATTATCAATATGCTTATCTGTAACTATATTTTCATTATCATCTTTCTTAGTGTTTGCTCCTAATATTTCATTTACAATGTTTGATCCTAATATTTTATTAGCATCGGTTAAATCTAATTCATCTTTATTAGGTGTTGCTAATGATAAATCTTCATATAATTGTTTACCATTTACATTTTTATTTGAAAAAAACTTTGTAACATATTTAAATGGGTGTTCTATAAATTCTCTTAAACCAACACGTTCTATTACATAAGTAATATGTACCTTTGTATTCATATGTTTATTCCAATTTGATGGGGCGTTTGAAAATTCACATTTACAATAATCACAATAATTTCTATTTTCACTAATATTTAATATTATTTCATTATTTGATGTAGAAGGTATTACATTATTAGATGTAGAAGGTATTACATTATTAGATGTAGAAGGTATTGCATTATTAGATGTAGAAGGTATTGCATTATTAGATGTAGAAGGTATTGCATTATTATCAATTACATTACTTAAATTATCAACAACTTCACTTTTATTATTATCGATTTCTATTAGTTTAGTTTTATAAATTTTGAAAATAGGATCGAATATCAAAGCTATATTACAAGGTATTACATAATATAAACCATCATTATTTTCATGTGTATCGATGTATGGAATATGTTTATATACTTTACCTCCTTCCATTTATTATATAAATTTTTATTAAAGTTAAAATTTTAATACATAACACTACTTAGAATTTGAAGAATTTACTTGAGAATTTACAATATTTAATATCAGATATCAGATATAATATAAATATGCATTTTGAAATTTAGGCTTCCTTTTTTCTTTGTCATGAATAATTGTATTCCATATTTAGTGTTCTGTAGTTTTTTCCCAGAACCATGTAATGAATTATCCTCTGTTGTTCTAAAATCTAACCATAATGCATATTTATTACCGGTATAATAATCAATTTGATTAATATTACAATTTTCAGATGATTTCACTTTTTCATTCATAAAATGTTTTCTAATTTCTGGCCATTGATTTATCATTCTCATTCCTTGACAAAATATTTTATTTGCTAATCATTCAATAGTTATTTCTACTTTTGTTATTTCAGGATTATAATACTTATTAACCTGTATTGCACCATTAGAATATGTTGCAATGGTAAAAAATATTAATATACATTTAATAGATCTTATTGGGAAGTTAATATTCTCATTAATTATTTCATCATTTGCATTAATAGTTACAGTTTTAAATTTATCAATATAATCATATAATAATGAAAATCCTTGATTGTATTTAGTTGGAATTATACTTGAAATATTTTCATCAGTTACTGTATCATATTCTAAACATATATTCGATAATTTATAACCCATGTCTTTAACAACGCTGGATAATACAATTTCATTTACAGGAGCAAATGTTATTTCTAATATAACATCTTCTTGAATTGCATATTTATATAAAGGTGCATTATTATTTATCAAATTAAAGTCTAATGGAATTTTATATTTGCTTCCATAGATCTTTTTTTATCAAATTATCTGCGGTACGAGTTACTATTGCGTCATTAGCTCCTGATCTTAATTTATTTTGGTTTTCTGATCGGATGCCTTGAAATATCATATTATTTAGTTAACCATAAATCTTTATAATGCATAAATAAATTATAATCATCTAATGAGAAAACTGTTTCTGGACCGATCTTTATTGTTAATTTTTTAATCAAATATCTTCCAACATTATCGACAACATAATAATTATTATTACCGGTTACTTTTATATCGGCTGATAAATAAATACTATTTGGAACATAAAAAGTATTTTGTGTTAATCGAGGAATTCTAACATATAAAGTTTCATCAGGATTAATATTAGAAGGGTTATGGGTAATTATATGATGTGATCTTTCTGCTTTAATAGCATTAGATATTCTATGATTCTTAGAAGGATTGATATAACTCCCACTCATTAATTCAACAAAAAAATTAATTATTTATTTTTTATCATGTTTACTTGATATTTTTTGATATCATATTTACTAACCCAAAATAATTGCACTTACAACTGTAATTAAAAATAAAATAATATGTTCAGCAGCAAAGTTAATAATGTTTCCAGCAGATTTTAAAATAAAACCAACAATTGATGCAATAATTCCTGGTAAAGCTGCAGCAGATTTTTTAGATAGTTCCCATAAATATTTTGCAAATTTCTTTAAACCATCTTTAACTTTATCTTGTATAGAATTGTTATTTGGAGGTTTATCTGGTTTATTGGGAGTAGGAGTAGATTTTAAAGCATTTGATATAACTAAACCAATTGTTGTAAATACCATAGTTACAGCTGTTAGAATTGAAAGAATTGTTATTCCTTCAAACTTTAATAATAATAACTTTAATAATTTTATTCTATCTTTTAGTGATATGTCAGAATTTGGTTTTAGTATTAACTCTTTAACAACAACTTTAATCTATTAATACAATAATCATATGATTTTAATAATAATTTCATTTTTTCTTTCTGAAATTCTATGTTATATTCTAAATCATCAATTTCTTTTTCTAAATATGCATTTCTTTTTTTTAATTCAATTTCTTCAATAACTTTAAATTCTCTATCTAATTTTAATTGTTCTAATTCTTTTCTGGTGACAAATAATTTATTTTCTAAAGGTTTAATTTTATTATATCTAATATTTTTATCGTGCGCAATTTTATCAGCTTCATTTCGTATACTTATTATTTCTCTAATTGTTTTTTTAGAAAACATACTTAAAGCTTCTATTTCTTGATCTGTTGAATCAAGTAATCCATTCGGTAAAAGTTTTTCAGTTTGAACTTCGTTTGACTTAAGTTTACTAGTTTTGGAATTAATAACTTCTTCAGCAATTGTTTCTGGTTCTAAATTATTTTTGATTGTTTCAAATAAGTCATTAATTCTTTGTTTAAATACTCTTTTATTTTGATTTATTTCTTCTTTTGTTACATCTTCTATTTCATTACTATTATTACTTATTCTTTTAATTCTAAATGGTTCTAAATTACTAAAAGTTGATTCTGCTAATATTTTGTTTTCACGTTTATAAGTGATATTAATATAATAATCATCTTTCAAATGATAATAATATTCACCATTATCTAAAAGTTTTAATTCTTGTACTGAAAGTCTGGCGCCTCTGGCATTTATATTATATCCAGAATCTTCAAATATAGGTTTGAATTTATAGATATATTCTTTATTTTCTAAATCTTGTCTTGATAAACCTTGATTTTCAGGATTTATTCTCGATCTAGTTCTTCTATCAAATTCATCTGTTGATGGGGCTTCAGAACCACTATCTGCTAAATTAGAATTAGAATTATATGCTGATTCATCATCATTATCAATATTAGTATCAGTAGACACATAATCATCATCGTTAGTATTGGCATCATCATTATTTCCCATGTTTTTCATTTCGAAATCTCCTCCGCCTTCTGCCATTTACATAATAAAAAAATTAAAATTTAAAATATAATACAAGTTAAAGCTAATTTAGCATTTTCATGGGATTTATTATCATCATTTAGTTTAATTATGTCATGTTGAATATTATCAGTTTTAATTTTTTCTGATGTATTGTAATCTTTTATTTTAGAATCATTAACCAATTTAATATTTTTAATTTTAGTTTCAGGTGATTGAATATGTTTTTTATTTTTTTCACCTTCCATTAATTTTGGAGCAATAATAATCTTTTTATTTATATCATTTAATCCAAATGAATTATTTATTGTTGCAGTTTTAATTAGATTATTGTAACCAATTATGTTTCCCATCTTTAATACTAAATCATTAGAAATAATTAATAGATTAGGACCTATACAATATTTAATACTTAATGTAATATGTGATTTATCTAAATAATTTTGATATCTTACAATGTTTTCTGGAATAGATCTATTTTTATCATTATGAATGGAATCTTCAAATAATACTTTGAATTGTGTCTGCGTATCAAATGAAGTGTTATCATTTCCAACTATTGGTGATCTTGTTTCAACTTGCGCACCTAAAATACATATCAAATAAGTTCTAATTGATTGATTTATTCTTTGTATACCTGATTTGTTAAAACCTTCACCATTTTCTAAAATGAAATTAACCCAACCATTATTATTATCGATTTTATAATTATGATAAGCTCCAATTCTATGCATATAATAAATTCTTTTTATTTCATACTCTTCACCAACACCTTGCAATTTACCATGCGCTCTAAAATCGGAATTAATATTTATGTTAAATTCATTACATATTTTATAAAACTTAGATAGATTAATATTATTATCCAATTCTTTAAAATATTTAGATCCGGATAAAGGACGTTCTAATTCATTTAATATTATTCTGATTTGAAAATATATGTGAAATCTAAATATTGTGTGAATTAATTTTAAATCAGAATACTTCAAATTTTTATCTTAGTTATTTAAATGATCATTCCAACTTATACCACAACCAGTTGTTGCACAATAAACAGCAAAATTTAATTGATTCTGCCAATATTTCATATTGGATTTTACTTTATATATATGATATTCATCTCGAGTAAAAGTAACTTCATATGTATTAAATATATTTTCCACTTTAGAAATAAAAAACTGTGATTCAGTAACATAAATTTCTAAATTAGTTAATGAATTTAAAACTACATTTTTATATGTAATATTTTTTCTAAAATCTATTGCAGGAATATTATATTTAATTGATTTATTATATTGGAAAGCTTTTGGAAACCCCATTTATATAATTAAAAAATTAATAATTTACTAATTCTTTTAATAATTTATCTTCTTCAACTGTTATATGACCGTTTAAACTTATTATATAATCAATCGTATTTTTTAATTTATTAATTTCTTTTATATTAGTTTTAATTTTTTCTTAATTACTTTTTATATTCAATTTTGAACTTATGCCGGTTAAAACACTTGAACTTAAACCTAATACGCCAATTGATATAGCTAAAGGTGTTAATGGACTGAATATTGCTAAAAATGTTATGACAGAACTAATTGTAACCGAACCACTAATAATAAGATAATTTTACTTTTTAAATATTTTTTCTTTTTAACTTTTAAGTCACTTTCAAATTCTAATATTTGTTTTTCTAAATATATTTTTAATTTAGTTTTATTTATATTATGAGGAATAATATCAATATTATCATCCATTTATTTAGCAAAAAAAAATTACTAATTAGTAAATCTATATGCTACAAATATAACAATAATAGTTCCACCTAAAATCCATATTATTTCATACTTCTTCTGTTCATTACTTGGGGTATAATAATCTGATATTGTAGGTTTATGTAGATGTAATTTTTCTTTATTGGTTACCGCGTTATATAAATTCATTGCATCATCAACTGATTGAAAATCTCTATGTGAAATCTTCTGATCATATAATTCTTTGTTAATATAATCCATATAGTTTTGTCTCTTTTCTCAATATTCTTCTGCTGCTTTATTATATTTCTCTAATGCTAAGTTATGTCTTTTTTGTTCTGTTAATGATCCATTTTTATCAATATGTTTAAATAAATAACCACCACCAGTAAATGCTTAAGCGTTAACAATTGCAGATCCGATAATAGTTATAACTGCAGAAGCCATTTATTTAGTAAAATAATTATGTATTTATATAGGAGGAATATATTTTTGTTTTTCTTAATAATCAATAGTTAAATTAGATAAAGTAACTGCTAAGGTTAATTTTAAGATATCATTTATACCAAATCTATCAACATTAACACTTCCCATTTTAAATACTTTTTTTAATACCATTGAATAACCTACAGTTCCAACTGATAGTAATGCTCCATTATATAATCCAGTTATCATCCACTTATTATCACTTATTTATTTATCAAAAAAATTACTATCATCAAAATATTTAGTTATCTTATTTATGATTATTTCAACATTTATTTCATTACTACTTTTATGATTATCATATATTTTGGATAATATGTTTTTAATATCATCAATAATTCCATCTTCATTTAATTCATAATATTCTAAAGGCGTTTTAATTAAATCAATTACTTTTTCTATATTATAATTTTCTTTATTAATCATTGATGCATTGTTAAATGATTTACTTATTAAATTAGTAATTACATCATTTAGTTTAATTCTTATTTCTTTACCATGTTTTGTCTGATATTGTAGGTTTATGTAGATGTAATTGTTCTTTATTGGTTACCGCGTTATATAAATTCATTGCATCATCAACTGATTGAAAATCTCTATGTGAAATCTTCTGATCATATAATTCTTTGTTAATATAATCCATATAGTTTTGTCTCTTTTCTCAATATTCTTCTGCTGCTTTATTATATTTCTCTAATGCTAAGTTATGTCTTTTTTGTTCTGTTAATGATCCATTTTTATCAATATGTTTAAATAAATAACCACCACCAGTAAATGCTTAAGCGTTAACAATTGCAGATCCGATAATAGTTATAACTGCAGAAGCCATTTATTTAGTAAAATAATTATGTATTTATATAGGAGGAATATATTTTTGTTTTTCTTAATAATCAATAGTTAAATTAGATAAAGTAACTGCTAAGGTTAATTTTAAGATATCATTTATACCAAATCTATCAACATTAACACTTCCCATTTTAAATACTTTTTTTAATACCATTGGTATAGCATCAGCATTGCGTATCCCTACATCTGGGGTTATTCCTAAAATTTTAGCTAAAGGTTTTTTAACTAGAAATTGATGTTGATCTTCATTACCTAATTTTATTCTTATTTAATCGGAGCTATCACTTTTAATCAGTCTTTATCCAAATCCAGCAGATGCACCCATTTTCAACCGAGCTCTTCTATTAATTTCCTGCGCTAATGTATCTAAATTATATAATCCTGGTTTAAGATAAAGATGAAACCATTTACTTTTATTTCTATCATGAATTAAAAAAACTATGTTCAATAGTTTTATCCGATACATTGTAAAAAGAATTACATAAACTTATATTAACTAATTTTAAATCAACACAATTCTTAAATTCTCTATCTAATTGTACTAGTAAATTATGAGATTTATAATTTGTAAGTCTTCTAGAATCTACAAATATTCTGTATTCTTTTAATTCCACCATTTATTTTACATATTTTATTCGAAATCTATTTCGTGGTGCCCCTTTTCATTCTTACCTTTTTATACGAAATAGAAATCTCCAGAACATAATTCTTCTAGCTCTTCACTTGATAATCTATGAAATCTATCTGGTAAATATGTTCTGAATTTATATGTATTTCCTTTTAATCCTTCATATTCTAAGTGTATAACTAATTTATCTTCATATTTGTTAGTAACTGTATCCATATTTGTAATTAGATATTTCTGATGGATTATTAATTCTTTTAACATCTTAAATTTATAATCTACTGATTTGACATTTGAAGTATCTTTTATTCTATCTAGAAATGATTTGTTGTTCTCACTGTTTGCTTGTTTACTCTCCATTTATAATACATATTTTTATTAAAATTTGATTAACACGTTAGAATTCTTTTCATTATCTCGTTCTCTTTTGTTTCTTCTCTTTTAAATTTTAAGTATTCATCTAAATTACAACCATAAGCAACTGTATGAATTCCATCATCTAAAATATATCTTTTATCATCAAATGGGTTTAGACTAGTCAATGTCTTCAATAAACATTTCATGATCTTCAGATCTTCATCTCATCTTATGTTTTCTACCTTCTTCATTGAATATACAATTGATGTAATCTTTGAAATGAATATTCTTTTCTACTACACTTTTGGTTATTCCTTTTAACTTTTTAGCCTTATGTTCTTTAGTTTTATATGAATACATTTTAGATCTAATATCAATAAATTCAATCATTTCTTCGCCACCTAATTCATCTTTGAATTTACCGGGAACTTTTTTATTATCATTGCTAAACAATTCATGATGTATAGGATAGTTACTAAAATCAAAATGATGTTTTAATGTTTTTAAATCATCGGTTATGTTATTAGTTTTTATCTTTAATATGTAAGAATCTGTATCAAAATATAAGATTTCTATATGTTTTTCTCCAAAAAGTGGTTGTAATACATTATAATAGAATTCATACATTAGTAATTTTGATAATTCTAAAACTGAAGCACCAACATAGATTGGTTTATTAAATTTCATTGATGTTCTTCTCATTTTAACTGCAGCTAAATTTTCATCAAATATTCTGTTACCTAAAAACTTAGGATATGATTGTAAATGCCTTATCCTTTTACCATTACTAACTAACTCAATATCATTTCTGTTTCTAATATTTTCACAAGTTTTTCCATAGAATGCATTATTCATTAACTTGAAGAAATCTTTCTCGAAATCAGTTTTAGCTTCGGTTCTCTGTTTGGTGTTAAAATCTAATTATTTTTCTAACCATTTAGATTGGCTAAATGAAATATATCTATGTACTTTTTTTAGGATCATTCATTGTTTTAGATAAAACTTTAACATTCTATAATGTACTACATAATTATTAAGAAGTAACCAGTATCTGAATCATCTGCAATATCTAGGATTCTTTTCTTCCAATCAAATTTATCATTATTTTCATGTTGTAAAACTTAACTTATTTCAAATACTCCATAAGGTTGTGGTTCCATCATTGCCCAACCATATAGATTATTTGCATCTATATATAATAACTTATATCCAGGGTTATCATTTACATTGAAATATCTATCTCCTAATACACCTGAAACTCCTCCTCTTATAGATTTTTCAAATAATAATAATTGATCTATATTTGTTAACAAATCCATTTTTATATCTGTAAATTTTAATCCACAATCCCATGTTAATCCTGTACTTGAATAACAATGACATGGATCAATATTGAAATATTTTAGATTTACATCTCTAAACCTTTCAAATATATCCGATAATAATAAAACATCAGATTTTAGATACAAATCTACTAATTTACCATAGTTTTTTATTCTAAAATGATTCCATATATTAATCGTTCTTTCAAAAACTCCATCTTTAACATGTTCATTTTTTAATTCATCATAAAATTGTTCCTTTTTAAGTTCATCAACTAATGATTTTGATAAGTTATCTAATGAACTGTTTAAAAATCTATATGAATCTATAAATCTTAGGCAGCCAAATTGGAATGATATATAATTCTCAGATGTTCTAGCTAACATTTTAAATTTATAAGTTGGTACTTTATCTTTTGATCTATTTGAATTTAATCTTTCTTTTTCATTATTGATTACTTCTATTTTAAGGCATAACTGTTTGATAAATAAATGTGCATCATATCCTGATAGATTATGAAATATAACTGGTACAAAGTTAATTTTTTTCTTAGCTTGTAAGTTACAATTCTCATGTGCAGCGCCTCTAAACTTTCCATTCAAATGATCATGGTCTCTTACTTTTTTATCTTCATAATTAAATATCTTTTCACAATAATAACATTTACCTGCAAACACAAATTCTTCTTTATCTTTTTCTGTCATTATAATTTCTTTATTTGTATTCAATAATTTACTAAATCTTATTTCATATTCAATTGATAAGTCACAAAAATGATTGATAACATTTTCATTTCTATAATGATAATATTCACTTTTAATTAGTTCTGGATAATCAGATTTAATATATAACCCGAAAGCTGCAGCTGATTGATGAATCTTTTTAATTGTATTTGTTATTGGTGGTTCTTCTGAGAAATCATTTTCATTAGAATTTAATTTCTTTCTTTTATAATATATTTCTTTTCTATCTTGATCAGTTAGTTCTTTACTTAATGATTCAAAATCTCTATATATTACAAATGGTACTTTATTTTTGTAATCATATTTTTTGAATTCTAATATTTTATCTTTTTCATTTGGTAAAACTAATTTACAATAATCATGATTTTCACATAATTGTTTATGATTTAATAATGCACTTTCAGTTCTGAATTTATGTAAACATTTTCTACATAGATATATTTTATTATCAAAATCATTTTCTGATTTAAAACATAAATCAATTCTTTATTCCACATATAATGATTCTCATAATATAATATATCTATAACATCGTTTGAATCATAATCTTTCGATAGGTATAAAGGTTCTAATGTATAATGTTTTATATTGTTACCTTTTGTATTTGGTAATTTGAGTAAATAAAACACATTTATCTTAATATTATTATCTCTTTCTATTTTTGGGATGTTTTTAATTCTAACAGGATAATTATCTATCTTATAATTATTTTCAAATGGTTTATAATGAGATAATCTAAAACTATGTGTAATATCTTCTGTTGGATGTAAGCAACTTATAATTGTCCATAGAAAACATTTATCATCAAAATTTTGTACATTTATTACAGCATTCGTTTTAAATGGTAGTTTAATATAACTCGATGCTTCAATATCTGGTTCTTTATAATATGATACATTATTTTCATCAATTGGTTTTGATTTAGTTAACTTATTATATTTTGTGTTATAAACATGTAAAGTCATAAATATTATTTCATCAAATATTAAACCTGATCCTTCAAAATATTTCTCTTCTATTTTAGTTTTTACTTCAATATAACATTTATCTAATTTATCATCTATATGTTGTTTAGATATAATATGTTGTGAATGAAGATTATATTATATATTGGTTTATCTTCAGATTTTATAAACTTTACTTTAGAAGATATACTAATTTTAGGGTATTCAACATCAGTTATTATTTTTATAATATTTTTCATATTTTCTAAATGTTTTTTATTTTCTTCTAATGCTTTTCCTTTATGAAATTTAAACTCAATAGCTGCTGGGCCAATATCACTTTTATATGCTTCGGTTATCTCTATATCTTTTTTATTATCTAATGAATTAATATAATTTCTTACATCTTCCATGTATGGTCTTTTATTGTTTAATTTATTTCTTATTCTTTTATTGTCTTATGTTTCTTACCGTTATCATTATCAAAATAACCCTCACCTAAAATATCATTATTCATATTTCTAATATGACTTTTAGATTTTAAATGTTCATTATAATATCTTTTATCACTGAATGATTGATTACATGTATCACATTTGTATGTTTCTTTTTCATTCTTTAATTCATCTAATTTAGTTTCTAATATATCATCTTTATATTTTAGTTTCAATTTATTCTCTAAATGTGTTTTAGTTTTATTGTGTCTTGATTTTTGGGATTTATCTATATTGATATTACATGTTGAACAGTAGTACTTATTTGCTTCCATTTTAATCGTAAATTTTTTTTTTAAATTGATTTTAGAAGTTCAATGATTTATATATGTATTATTTCAATCACACTTTACTAACACTTTTAATGTTTAAAAATCTAACTCATACAAATATAAATATTGAAATAATGTTTAAAATATATCTATATATCTATTCTATAAGAGCTCACACTTCACTAACACTTTTATATTGAATAATCTGTCAATTTAAATGTTATTCATATATATAAATATTTTAAGAGTAATAGGGGTTTAGTTGTTCTATACTAAAGGTTGAATGGTCGAGTTCATTAAAAACAAATATTAAAAGTAATTTAAAACTATAATATATTTTCATAACCGTGTGTATTTCAGTTGAATAATAGAATAATTATTATTATTAAAATATATTTGATTATATGAATTTGTGTATTGTAAATAAATCAATTTGTCGCGGAGTGGAGCGGCAGCGAAGCGGAGCGACCAATTGATTTAATACAATATGCTTTTAAAATTTAAATTATTAATATCTTAGAATAAATATTTAGTTAAAATATAAAATGCACACGGCTATGAAATTATATTATAGTTTTAAATTACTTTTAATATTTGTTTTTTAATGAGCTCGACCGTTCGACCTTTGGTATAGAACAACTAAACCCCTATTACTGTCGATTAAGACCGAGATTAAGACGGAATAAATTCTTGATTAACGATGTTATAGATTCGTTTATTACGACGCCATGATGATTACCCATAATACAGATATTTTCAGATTGTAGGTGGCAGCACGAGAAAGTCAAATCCATGACATCTCCCTTTCTTTAATAATAAACAAGATTGCAAACAAATAAAACTATACAATGATACAATAATAATATCAGTACTTAGATTCAAAGTCTGTACTTGTACACTCGACTGGTAAACATGTAACAACCAGGAAGAAAGACACTAAATATTTGGATGGATATATGAAAGCTGTGGGTACTGGAGTGTGTAATGGGTAGTGTAGTCTGATCTGTGTGCATTTGTGGCCAGCACACAGATCACATTGTTCATTTGGGTTTGGTCCAGGACTCACGAGATTTTCAACAACACGGAAGTAACGTGTAATAAATTGAATTGAATTGCATGACTACCTTCCAACCCTCATTATTGTTGGAAAACTAAACGTTCCGCACTGACTAAAAATTAGTTATAACATTTTAGAAATAGTCAGAATTTTAACTTAGGTTCTATCTCATTTTTATTTTACAATTGCGATTGGTATAATTTTTTTTAAACGGCCGCTAAGGCTTCATATTTCGTCTGCAATTCACTGCAAATAGTTACGCAACTACGCACATTTCAGTGTTTTTGGCAGCTGTACACTCAATCGGCACCGTTCGTGACTAGCTTCACTGCGGAATTATCATTAATTAACATCGCCATATCACATCATCAACTTATATTGTGCCTTAAAACCCTAACAGCCGAAATAATTGAAATGCACACACGATTTCTATCATTGAAAATTGAGAGAGTGGCCACTTTGGTGTTCTGCAGCTTCGCGTAAATACCGCGCGGTGGCGCAACCGCGCGGAGTGGGGCCGATACGTCCAGTTAACACTAGTTCTTTTCAATAAATGTTTCCGTTTCTTAATAACCCTTTCTGACCTTCTGGGACCAACACTTGGGTTTGTTACAACTGGTGTAGTGGTTGCTTGAGGGACTGGGACATGAGCATTTTCACCACCATGATGTGCCAGCGTGTGTTGCGAATCCTGGTTGCTAGCAGTGTTACTAGCACCTGTTACATCAGATGAACTATGTCAGGCCAGTGGGTGCGTTCAGGGTTGGTGGCTTCTCTTTTGTGGAAAGCAATGCAACCCTATTTCTACGATAAACACCAGTTTCGGTTTTCACAAGATATGACCTTGGGGCAACTTTTCCCACAATGACACCTTTCTGTGACCACCTCTGTGTTTTACCATCTGTAATTCTAACAGTATCACCTTGTTTTAGGGAACACGTTGACCTTGTACCTTTATCATAATACAGTTTCTGAGTTTTCTTTTGTGATTCTTTCATTTTAACAACTTCTTTACTATAATCAGGTTTTAACTGATCCTGTAACAGAACTGTAACATGGACCATTGTCAGAAAATACCTCCTGGGGTATACCATGCTTAGAAAATAGACCTTTCATACCATTTATAACCAACTTACCAGTTTTGTCTCGAATGTGTGCACACAGCTTCAGGGTAACATGGGTAACAATCAACCACAATGAGATATTCTTTGTTAGCGAACCTATGGTTCGCTTCTTATGCCAACGGTCTTGTGGTCTTGTGCCAATATTGCTAGAAAGTGGTGTTAACAAGCCACATTTTGAAACAGTGATAGACCTGGTCGTATTTCTTGTTGCAGGTGATTCAAATAGCCTAACCCTCGCTATTGTGCGAATTTCGTTGCGATGTGATTGATCTAAGCTGTAAAATTTTAGATAATTAGAAAATTTCCTTAGTTTTAATATAGTTTCACTTGACCTGGAATGAATAATCATTAGCAGATGCGTTTGCGCTTAACGCTGTGTAGAATGACAGGTGGATCCTCGCTAAAATAGATCCATTTTGTAAAATATCAAGCTGTGTATTGACGATTACTGTTAAGAAAACAAATGGCGGAAAAGCACGTTACATTTTTATACTTTGGTCACTGACTCTTGAAATAAGAGTACCGTCGACGTCAAGATACTCGAAAAAACCGTAGCGTATTAACTTCCACCAGTCGTCGGGTATGGTACATGTACGAGGGAGGGAGGTAAGTCTTCAGTTTCTCCTGATGAATTAACGAATCACAATATATATCCTATTAACTGACCTTTATTTTTTCATGACTGGACCTCGTTTGTAAAAAAAATGCCTGCTGAATCGGAATACTAACTTCTTTCAGCCATATCGTTTGCTACTATAGGTTATTAGGGGAAAAAAATAATCTTCCATCCCTCCACTTTTTACTCAATGGATTCACTGGCCTTGCGATTGGGCAATACCGATTTATGATGACAGCACCAGCTTGCCAATTGAAAGCTCTCCACATTTTCGGCTGTCCTGAAGCTATTTTAATAGCGAATGTGCGATTACTGAATTATTTCCGAATAAAGTTATAACAACATAATTAAAGACCTGATTTAGCGATATGAACGGTGGGTTTGAATTGCTTTGTCTTCTTATCTGTCGCTACAATGCATGTTTGTGCATGAAAACAGTTTCTTCAATGATTTTGATAGAACATTGCACAGGCGTTTAAAACATTTCTTGAGGGTGGCCAGGCTGAAATTTCGAGATGATACGAACGAACTTAATATTTAGCGTAATTTAGCAACTCACAGTATTTGGTCATTAATGAGTTTGCTAGGGCAATGGAATACAGAAGCATCAGAAAAACATATATTTTCTCTTTTTTACCTTCAGGGCCTCTTGTCAAGGTAATGATCTGGCGAGAAGCATTAAACTTACAACAAAAATTACGACGTTCACGGGAAACCATAACGTAGATAGATGTACGACGGAACATCTGAACTATTCAAGATTCAAGTTGTAAAAAAAATTAGCTTGTTATTTTGCAAAAAAATAAAACATTTTATTTTATATGAAGTGTTACCTCTCCATCTCACGGTTCTTTGTCAACTAAGCTTTGATTTATTAACTGACTTTAGACCGTTTAATATCGACGATAACAAGGTATCACCGACGCTGACATTTTCTGACGCTAACTAGTATGACCCGCCTTTTGGACCGGACCAATTCAATTCAATTAAGAAAACGCGTACCGGTACAATAAATGAATAAACCGCTGTTGATTTTTCGAAGTATTGATATCCACGAACAAAACTATACTACTATAGAATGTTTGAGAGGAACTGATTTTAATAACAGTATGAATAAACTTACTTCACAAACAAGGAAGTACATTTTTAACTTGTGATTGGTCGAACCCCAGTTATTCACAGTAACCTGTGATTTGGATATTCTCGAAGCCTTCCTTCTTTATTTATTTATGAAATAACGTCACAAACTTTCAGATACGCGCCAGTATGCGCGCCATGATTGATGGTTGCTATTTCCACCGGTGTTATCTTTAAGTAACTTCAAGTTTAAAATAGGAAGCACAGTACATCCATAGAAACTACGCGCAGCAAGAGACTGTTATATTATTATCAGAGTTTAACATTTCGTTTCAAAGTTGTTAGTAGTCAAATCTAATAGAAGATGATTTTTTTTGTGACGAAACTGAGTGGAAAATATGTTAAAATAATAATCAGCAGGAATCCAATAGGATTTCTGCCGAGGCAGCAGAAACCCTAATTAAGATCAGAAGCTGAAAACGCAATAGTAACTAATGGCATAGATAATTTGATGAAAAAGATTTATGGAAGCAAATATAAAATTCCATTAGATTTTGAATTGATAAATTATAATGCGCCTTTATATAAATATGCTATACACGAAGATATTATATTCGAAATAACATTTGCTCCTGTTAATGAAATTGTGCTATCAAGTGTAGTTAAAGATATGGGTTATAGATTATCGAATATATGTTTAGAATATGATACAGTAACTTATGAAAATATTGCTAGCATAATTCAAACTCAATATTATCAAGGATTTTCATTATTATATGATTATATTGATAAATTTAAAACTGTAACTATCAATGCAAATGATGAAATAATTAATGAGAATATTAACTTCCCAAGAAGAGCTATTAAAGGTATATTAATACTTTTTACAATTGCAACATATTCTAATGGTGCAATAAATGTAAATAATTATTTTAATCCTGGAATATCAAAGGTAGAAATAACTATTGAAGGTATAGCAAATAAAATATTTTGTCAAGGAATGAGAATGATAGATCAGTGGCCAGAAATTAGAAAACATTTTATGAATGAAAACGTAAAATCATCTGAAAATTGTAATATTAATCAAATTGATTACTATACCGGCAATAAATAAGCATTATGGTTAAATTTGAGAACAACAGAGGATAATTCATTACATGGTTCTCGGAAGAAATTACAGAACACTAACGATGGAATACAATTATTCATGAAAAAGAAAAAAGGAGACAAAAATTTCAAAATGCACATTTATATTATATCTGACGCGCAATTAAATATTATAAATTCTCAATTAGATAGTATTCAATATTAGAAATATAAAGTTAAAATTAAAACTCCTAATACTAAAGAACAATATTTAAGAAATTTATATTACAACCCTGAGCGTTCGGTTGCTTATTCTTCTACCAAAAATATATGGCGTCAAGTAAAACAAGATAAATTAGATAAGATAATCCCACAAAATTTAGTTAAGTATAAAGATATAAGTGAATTTATGTTAGAACAACCAACATATACAACACTTAAAAAAATTGTTAGAAAATATAAAACTCGTAAAACTATGGTTTCTAAGTTATGTAGATCAACAGTGGCAAGGAGATTTAATTGATATGAAAAATGTTGAGAAAGATAATGATGATTATTGGTGGATCTTGAACATAATTGATATTTTTAGTCGTTATGTATGGAGCTTCCCACTTTATAGAAAAGATGCTGCACAAACATCATTAGTGTAAAAAAAATTTTCAGGTGGTAAAATAAAGCCAGAAAGAATACAATTTGATGATGGAAAAGACTTTGATAATTCAGTAGTTCTTGAAATCTTAGATGATCATAATATTGAAAATTTTCAATAAAATCGGATAAAAAAACGGTAGTTGTTGAACGATTTAATAGAACATTAAGAACAAGAATGTGGAAATATTTTACAGCAAATAACACTTTTAAATGGATTGATGTTTTACCAAAATTGATGGAAGGTTATAATAATTCTTATCATTCTTCTGTTGGAATGAAACCTATCGACGCTAGAAAACCTGAAAATGCTGAAATTGTTTGAAATAATTTATATGGAGCATTTTTTTGTAGATGATTTTAGTGAACCTAAATTTAAAGTTGGTCAAAATGTTAGAATTTCTAAGTATAGAAAGATATTTGACAAAGGATACGATCGTAATTTTACTAGAGAAATATATAAAATAAAAAAGGTAATAACAACAAAACCATATGTCTATAAATTAGAAGATTTAGATGGTGAAGAAGTTGATGGGTATTTTTATGAAGAAGAATTAAGTTTAACTACTGAAAATCTAGAACAAGAATATAAATTTGAAAAAGTATTGAAAACAAAAACTGTTAATAGAAAAAAATATTCTTTAGTAAAATGGGTTGGATGGCCAGATAAATTTAATGAATGGTTATTATCAAGTAAAATTAAAAATATATAAATGAATAAGGAATTATTTATATTTGAGCCTCATAATATGTAAATTTCTGGTGTAACAAATTGTGGAAAAACTTATTTTATATTAGATTTATTAGAAACTATTTATAAAAACTATTTTGATAATATAGTATTATTTTGTCCAACATATGAAGTTAATCAACCTTATGATAGAAATATTACTAGAAATAATAAATTTATTATATTAGATCCTAAAACAGTTAAAGAAAATTTAGATAATTGTATTAAAATAGCAATTGATATATATAAAGGATCTAATACATTATTTATCATAGATGATTGTGCTAATCTACATGATTCAAAAGTTAGAGAAAGTGAGTTATGCTATTTAGCTTTCTCTGGGAGACATTTTGGGATAACAACATGGGTTATAAATCAAAAATATAATTCAATTGTTAAAGATTTTAGAGAAAACATTAGATTTTTAGTTTTATTCTACTATAAAGATAGAAAATCGATGAAAAATGCACTTGAGGAAAATGATATTATTCCACATGATTTACATAATGAATATGTGGATAAATTGAAAAATAATAAAAGATCAAAATTACTATTTCGATTACAACATCCATTTAAATATGAATTTATTTAAATTCAACTAGCTTGCTAATCTATTATATCTTAAGTAACATTCTATTTGAATTCTAGTAATTGGTAGTTGAAATAAAAATCAAATGAAATTCAACAGATGAAATAAATAAAAACAATAATATTTAAACCAGCTTGTTAATCTAGTATATTTTCAGTTACATTCTCGTTAAATTCTAGTTGCAACAACACAATTGATTTTTTGTTATATGAATGGGAGGTGAAAAGAAAATAAAATCTAAAAATAGTGATGTTCCAATTGAAAAAATTTCGGATGATTTAGGAATAACAGAAACAAAATTAACTCCAGATGATGGTGCTTTAAATGATGTTACAACAAATAATAATTATGAATATTATCTTTATTGCAAACATCAATTAGAAATATTAATAGCATCTGGAAAATGTAAAACTTTTATTGGTAAAAATTTATCTTATAATGAATTAGATACAATGAAACCAGATCAAATTATTAAATTATTTAAGATTTACGAAACTGCGAGAATAGCTAGAATTAACTATGTGTTATCAGAAAATGTAGTAAAAGGTTATAGTAAATTATGTAAATATATGCTACCAATTGAAGATGAAAATAGATTATATTCCGATTTAAAAAATGATTATTTAGTTATGACTGAATTAAATAAATGGATTGGATATTTATCATTTCAATTAGGTGGATTTATGACATTATTATCAACTGGAGTTATAACATTTTCAAATATTGAAAGTAAAAATTTTTCTACAATAAATGGGCGAAGTGGAAGAGATGAAAGGATTAACTGTGAAGAAAAAACCGAGATCACAGAAACAAATTGAATGGTCTCGGCAATTAGGAATTAAATGAAGAGAATTTTAAAAAGCTGTAAAAGAAAAAATAAATAATAAAGATGTAAATAAAAATGGTGAAAATATTGTTATTTCTACTCCTTCTGATAATAGAATATTTAATAAATATTTATATTTTACAACTGGATTTGTAATTGTATTCATTTTGATTGGGTGTAGTTGGTATAAAAAATCAAATAAAATTTATAATATCAATAATTCTGAAACTACTACTATTAAAAATGAAAATACTTCTGAAATTCCAAAATTCACCATAAATAAAATGGATTGATATTTTAGAAAAAAAGCAAAAAAATAATTTCATTTTGTATCAATAAAATATCTCACTACTTTTGTCTATCTATGCGGAGCAATTAAATTGTCCAGATAAGTCATTTTGGATTCTTAATATTTAATTAATTTTATTATCAATTTATTGTTTTAATCAACAACTTCTTAATCATGATGCCCGTCTTCATTTTTTCCATGATAGATTAATTTAAATCCTTCTTAATCTTTTAATTCCTCTGTACTCAATGAAACCCATTTATCAGGTAAAAATACTTTAAATTCTCGCGTTGTACGAACATTAGAGTAACTTAAATTTGCTGATATTTTATCTCCATATTTAGTTTTTACCTTTTCTAATTTTAATATTTTATGTTCAATTTCTTTTGTAACACCGACCAACTTTTTTATTTCAAATTGTTTTTTTGCTTGTGTTATTCTGTTATTTATTGCCGCTAAGAATGCTTTTCTATCTCCCATTTATTAAAAAAAAATTACTTGTGGTGATGAGTGGTGTGTCGTCCTCTTGTCCTCTGATCTGAAGCCCTGATATTCCATTTACTCACATCATATCTAGTTATTTGACACCAAACGACTTAATTGTTTGCAAAACAAATAATTTACTATATGGTACTGGTCATGCATTGGTCAGTTAATAGACGATGGTCCACGCCACGAGTTATTTGATACCAAACATGATTGGATTGTGTCGTTTCGAAAATGTACCTGTTTGGAGCCCTGGTTCGTTAGGTTCTTGCGGGCATTTTATCTCGAACCACCGAAAGACTGAATAATAATTGATTCAACAGATCATTAATTAATGGAAATGAAGATCAGTGTTTAACTAATAGTCCTTGTCTGAATAAAATGTCCCTGGTATGAATAAGAGTAATAGGGGTAATGGGCTTTCAGGCCAAAGGTCGAAGGGTCGAGCTCATTAAAAAACAAAACATTAAAAGTAATTTAAAACTATAATATATTTTCATAACCGTGTGTATTTTATATTATAACTAAATATTTATTCTAAGATATTAATAATTTAGATTTTAAAAGCATATTGTATTAAATCAATTGGTCGCTCCACTTCGCTACCACTCCGCTCCGCGACCAATTGATTTATTTACAATACACAAATTCATATAATCAAATATATTCAAATAATAATAATTATTCTATTATTCAACTGAAATACACACGGTTATGAAAATATATCATAGTTTTAAAATACTTTTAATATTTGTTTTTAATGACCTCGACCCTTCAACCTTTAACCTGAAAGCCCATTACCCCTATTACTCTTAAAATATTCATGTAAATGAATAACATTTAAATTGACAGATTATTCAATATAAAAGTATATATTTACAACATTATTTCAATATTCATATTTGTATGAGTTAGATGTTTAAACATTAAAAGTGTTAGTAAAGTGTGATTGAAATAATACATGATATAAATCATTGAACTTCTAAAATCAGTTTTAATAAAAAATTTAGTATTAAAATGGAAGCAAATAAGTACTACTGCCCAACATGTAATATCAATATAGATAAATCCCAAAAAGCAAGACACAATAAAACTAAAACACATTTAGAGAATAAATTGAAATTAGAATATGAAGATGATATATTAGAAACTAAATTAGATGAATTAAAGAATGAAAAAGAAACATATAAATGTGATACATGTAATCAATCATTCAGTGATAAAAGATATTATAAAGAACATTTAAAATCTAAAAGTCATATTAGAAATAAGAATAATGATATTTTAGGTGAAGATTATTTTGATAAAGATAATGATAAGAAACAGAAGACAATTAAAAGCAGAAAAAATAAATTAAACAATAAAAGACCATACATGGAAGATGTAAGAAATTATATTAATTCATTAGATAATAAAAAAGATATAGAGATAACCGAAGCATTTAAAAGTGATATTGGCCCAGCAGCTATCGAGTTTAATTTTCATAAAGGAAAAACATTAGAAGAAAATAAAAAACATTTAGAAAATATGAAAGAAATAATAAAAATAATAACTGATGTTGAATATCCTAAAATTAGTATATCTTCTAAAGTAAAGTTTATAAAATCCGAAGATAAACCAATATATAATATAAATTCTCATTCACAACATATTATATCTAAACAACATATAGATGATAAATTAAATAAATGTTATAATGAAGTAAAAACTAAAATAGAAGAGAAATATTTTGAAGGATCAGGTTTAATATTTGATGAAATAATATTTATGACTTTACATGTTTATAACACAAAATATAATAAGTTAACTAAATCAAAACCAATTGATGAAAATAATGTATCATATTATAAAGAACCAGATATTGAAGCATCGAGTTATATTAAACTACCATTTAAAACTAATGCTGTAATAAATGTTCAAAATGAAGATGATAAATGTTTTCTATGGGCTATAATAAGTTGTTTACACCCAGTTGAAGATTATAATAAACATACTTATAGATTAACAAATTATAAACAATTTGAAAATAATTATAAGATAGATAAGTATCCTGTTATAATTAAAAACATCCCAAAAATAGAAAGAGATAATAATATAAAGATAAATGTATTTGATTTAATCAAATTACCAAATACAAAAGGTAACAATATAAAATAATATACATTAGAACCTTTATATCTATCAAAAGATTATGATTCAAACGATGTTATAGATATACTATATTATGAGAATCATTATATGTGGATTAAACAAATCGATTTATTTTTTAAATCAGAAAATGATCACCATAAAATATATCTTTGTAGAAAATGTTTACATAAATTCAGTAATGAAAGTACATTATTAAATCATAAACAATTATGTGAAAATCATGATTATTGTAAATTAGTTTTACCAAATAAAAAGGATAAAATATTAGAATTCAAAAAATATGATTACAATAAAGTTCCATTTGTTATATATGGAGATTTTGAATCATTAAATAAAGAACTAACTGATCAAGATAGAAAAGAAATATATTATAAAAGAAAGAAATTAAATTCTAATGAAAATGATTATTCTGAAGAACCACCAAAAACAAATACTATTAAAAAGATTCATCAATCAGCTGCAGCTTTCGGGTTATATATTAAATCTCATTATCCAGAACTAATTGAAAGTGAATATTATGATTATAGAAATGAAAATGTTATCAATCATTTTTGTGACTTATTAATTGAATATGAAATAAGATTTAGTAAATTATTGAATACAAATATAGAAATTATAATGATAGAAGAAGATAAAGAAGTATTTGCGCTTGCAGATAAATGTTATTATTGTGAAAAGATATTTAATTATAAAGATAAAAAAGTAAGAGACCATGATCATTTGAACGGAAAGTTTAGAGGCGCTGCATATGAGAATTGTAACTTACAAGCTAAGAAAATTAATTTTGTACCAGTTATATTTCATAATCTATCAGGATATGATGCACATTTATTCATCAAACAGTTATGCCATGAAATAGAAGAAATTAATAATGAAATAGAAAGATTAAATTCAAATAGATCAAAAGATAAAATACCAACTTATAAATTTAGAATGTTAGCTAAAACATCTGAGAATTATATATCATTCCAATTTGGTTGCCTAAGGTTTATATATTCATATAGATTTTTAAATAGTTCATTAGATAACTTATCAAAATCATTAGTTGATGATGAATTAAAAATATAAAAACAACACTATCCAAATAATGATGATTTTCAATTAATGAGATATAAAGGCGCAATTCCATATTCATTTTATAAATCACATAATGATTTCAATATAACTGAATTATTAAAAGAACAATTTTATGATGAATTAAAAAATGAATATGTTAAAGATGAAGTATATAATAGAACATTGAATATTTGGAATCATTTCAAAATAAAAAATCATGGGCAATTAGTAGATTTATATTTAAAATCAGATGTATTATTATTAACCGATATATTCGAAAGGTTTAGAGATGTAAACCTAAAATATTTCAATATTGATCCATGTCATTGTTATTCATCACCAGGTTTAACATGGGATTGTGGATTAAAATTTACAGATATAAAAATGGATTTGTTAACAAATATAGATCAATTATTATTATTTGAAAAATCTATAAGAGGAGGAGTTTCAGGTGTATTAGGTGATAGATATTTCAATGTAAATGATAACCCTGGATATAAGTTATTATATATAGATGCAAATAATTTGTATGGTTGGGCAATGATGGAACCACAACCTTATGGAGTATTTGAAATAAGTGAAGTTTTACAGAATGAAAATAATGATAAATTTGATTGGAAGAAAAGAATTCTAGATATTGCAGATGATTCAGATACTGGTTACTTCTTTGTTGTAGATTTAGAATATCCTGAACATATTAAATTTAAATCTAGAAATCTAGCATACTGTCCCGACCATAAAACCGTTACTCATGAAGAATTATCAAATTATCAAAAAAGAATTTAACCCGAAAATCTTATTCATACAGAAAAGTTAATGGTAACTCAAGAAGATAAAAATAATTATGTAGTACATTATAGAATGTTAAAGTTTTATTTGAATCAAGGAATGGTTCTAAAAAAGTACATAGATATATTTCATTTAGTCAATCTAAATGGTTAGAAAAATATATAGATTTTAACACCAAACAGAGAACTGAAGCTAAAACTGATTTCGAGAAAGATTTCTTCAAGTTAATGAATAATGCATTCTATGGTAAGACTTGTGAAAATATTAGAAATAGAAATGATATTGAGTTAGTTAGTAATGGTAAAAGAATTAGACATTTACAATCATATCCTAAGTTTTTAGGTAACAGAATATTTGATGAAAATTTAGCCGCAGTTAAAATGAGAAGAACATCAATGAAATTTAATAAACCAATCTATGTTGGCGCTTCAGTTTTAGAATTATCAAAATTACTAATGTATGAATTTTATTATAATGTATTACAACCACTTTTCGGAGAAAAACATATAGAAATATTATATTTTGATACTGACAGTTACATATTAAAGATAAAAACTGATAACATAACTGATGATTTAAAAACATTAAAACATCATTTTGATTTCAGTAATTATCCTAAAGATCATGAATTGTTTAGCAATGATAATAAAAAAGTTCCCGGTAAATTCAAAGATGAATTAGGTGGTGAAGAAATGATTGAATTCATCGGTATTAGATCTAAAATGTATTCATATAAAACTAAAGAACATGAAGCTAAAAAGTTAAAAGGAATAACCAAAAGTGTAGTAGAAAAGAATATTCATTTCAAAGATTACATCAATTGTATATTCAATGAAGAAGTTAGAAAACATAAGATGAGATGTTTAAGATCTGAAGATCATGAAATGTTTATTGAAGAAATTGAAAAGATAAGTCTAAACCCATTTGATGATAAAAGATATATTCTAGATGATGGAATTCATACAGTTGCTTATGGTTGCAATTTAGATGAATACTTAAAATTTAAAAGAGAAGAAACAAAAGAGAACGATATAATGAAAAGAATTCTAACGTGTTAATCAAATTTTAATAAAAATATGCATTATAAATGGAGAGTAAACAAACACACAGTGAGAACAACAAATTATTTCTAGATAGAATTAAAGATATAACAAATGTAAAATCTGTAGATTATAAATCCAAAAAGTTAACAGAATTAACAATTCATAAGAAATATCTAATTACAGATATTGTTACAGTTACTAATAACTATGGAGATAAATTAGTTATACACTTAGAATATGAAGGATTAAAAGGAAATACGTATAAATTCAGAACATATTTACCGGATAGATTTCATAGATTATCAAGTGAAGATCTAGAAGAATTATGTTCTGGAGATTTCTATTTCGTATACAAAGGTAAGAATGAAAAAGGGCATCATGAAATAGATTTCGAATAAAATATGTAAAATAAATGGTAGAATTAAAAGAATACAGAATATTTGTTGATTCTAGTAGACTTACTAATTATAAATCACAAAATTTACTAGTACAATTAGATAGAGAATTCAAGAATTGTGTAGATTTAAAATTAGTTAATATAAGTTTATGTAATTCTTTTTATAATATATCGAATAAAACTATTGAACATAGAGCCTTTTTAGTTTTTAATAGACACATAGATTCATGGGTCTATATATATTTAAAACCGGGGTTATATAATTTAGATACATTAGCACAAGAAATTAATAGAAAAGCCTGGCACAAATTAGGTAGTAGTTCTGGGTTTAGTATTAGATTTTTAAAAAGTGATAGTTCTGATAGAATAAAGATAAGGTTGTCTAATAGTGAAAAACATAAATTTATGGTAAAAAAACCTATAGCTAAACTGTTAGGAATTCTTCCAGATAGATCTTTTACAAATATTGATGCTGTTACACCAAACTTAATACCTTACACGCATTTTTATATTTATTGCAATTTAATCGATCCTACAAAAACATTCGAAGCAACTAAAGATAAAACTTGTAATTCTGGTTTACTAAACATTTTACCATTGAAGAATGTTAAAGAATTTGGAACGCAAATAAATTATAATTTAACAGAATGTGATTTCAAACCATGCATTCGTCGTTTTAATAATTTTAGATTAGAAATTAGAAATCACAATGGATATTTAATTGATTTGAATAACTTTCCTGTAATTTATGAATTAGTTATAAGATGTAAAGAGTAATTTTTTTCACTATATAAATGAATATAACTGTTGGACCGAGTATATGTTTTGGGTTTGATTTTAAACATGGTAAAGAAATGAGAATTAAACTAAATGATGTAATTACTGATATAAAAAGTAAATCATTCAACAATGCATCAATGATTAATAAAGAAAATTATAATATAGAAAAAGTAATTGATTTAATTAAATCACCTTTAGAATATTATGAATTAAATGAAGATGGAATTATTGATGATATTAAAAACATATTAACCAAAATATATGATAATCATAAAAGTAGTAATGAAATATATGTTGAAATAATCATAAATAAGTTAACTAAATATTTTGATGATAGTAATTTTTTGATAAATAAATGAGTGATAATAAGTGGATAATAACTGGATTATATAATGGCGCATTACTATCAGTTGGAACTGTTGGTTATTCAATGGTATTAAAAAAAGTATTTAAAATGGGAAGTGTTAATGTTGATAGATTTGATATAAATGATATTTTAAAATTAACATTAGCTGTTACTTTATCTAATTTAACTATTGATTATTTAGAAAAACATATTCCTCCCATATAAATGCGTAATTATTTTACTAAATAAATGGCTTCTGCAATTATAACTATTATAGGATCGGCAATTGTTAACGCTTTAGCATTTACTGGTGGTGGTTATTTATTCAAGCATATTGATAAAAATGGATCATTAACAGAACAAAAAAGACATAACTTAGCATTAGAGAAATACAATAAAGCAGCTGAAGAATATAGAGAAAAGAGACAAAACTATATGGATTATATTAACAAGGAATTATATGATCAGAAGATTTCACACAGAGATTTTCAATCAGTTGATGATGCAATGAGTTTATATAACGCGGTAACCAATAAAGAAAAATTACATCTATACTAACCTAAATTATCAGATTATTATACCCCAAGTAAAGAACAACAGAAATATGAAATAATTTGGATTGTAGGCGGAACTGTTATTGTTATATTTGTTGCTTATAAGTTTACTAATTAGTAATTTTTTTTGCTAAATAAATGGAAGATAAAGTTGATAATATTGATATTATTCCTCATGATATAAATAAAACTAAATTAAAAACATATTTAGAAAAACAAATATTAGAATTTGAAAGTGACTTAAAGATAAAAAAGAAAAAATATTTAAAGAGTAAAATAATATATTATTTGATTATGAGTGGTTCGGTTACAATTAGTTCAGTAATAACATTTCTAGCAATATTCAGTCCATTAACACCTTTAGCTATATCAATTGGCGTATTAGGATTAAGTTCAAGTGCTTTAACTGGTATAAGTTCAAAATTGAATATAAAAAGTAATAAAGAAAAAATTAAAACTAATATAAAAGAAATTAATAAATTAAAGAATACACTAGATTATATAATAAGGTTAAATGGTAATATAACAGTTGAAGAACAAGATAAATTATTAAAAGAATTAGTTAATTAATTATTTTTTAATTATATAAATGGGGTTTCCAAAAGCTTTTCAATATAATAAATCAATTAAATATAATATTCCTGCAATAGATTTTAAGAAAAATATTACATATAGAAATGTAATTTTAAATTCATTAACTAATTTGGAAATTTATGTTACTGAATAACAGTTTTTTTATTTCTAAAATGGAAAATATATTTAATACATATGAAGTTACTTTTACTCGAGATGAATACCATATATATAAAGTAAAATCTAATATGAAATATTGGCAGAACCAATTAGATTTTGCTGTTTATTGTGCAACAACAGGATGTGGAATAAGTTGGAATGATCATTTAAATAACTTAGATAAAATTTGAAGTATTCTGATTTAAAATTAATTCACACAATATTTAGATTTCACACATATTTTCAAGTCAGAATAATATTAAATTAATTAGAATGTCCTTTACCCGGGTCTAAATATTTTAAAGAATTGGATAATAATATTAATCTATCTAAGTTTTATAAAATATGTAATGAATTTAATATAAATATTAATTTCGATTTTAGAGCGCATGGTAAATTGCAAGGTGTTGGTGAAGAGTTTGAAATAAAAAGAATTGATTATATGCATAGAATTTCAGCTTATCATAATTATAAAATTGATAATAATGGTTGGGTTAATTTCATTTTAGAAAATGGTGAAGGTTTTACAAAATCAGGTATACAAAGAATAAATCAATCTATTAGAACTTATTTGATATGTATTCTAGGTGCGCAAGTTGAAACAAGATCCCCAATAATTGGAAATGATAAAACTTCATTCGATGCGCAGAAACAATTTAAAGTATTATTTGAAGATTCAATTCATAATGATAAAAATAGATCGATTCCGGAAAACATTGTAAGATATCAAAATTATTTAGATAAATCACATATTAGATTAAATTATTGTATAGGCCCTAATCTATTAATCATTTCTAATGATTTAGTATTAAAGATGGGAAACATAATTGGTTATAATAATCTAATTAAAACTGCAACAATAAATAATTCATTTGGATTGAATGATATAAATAAAAAGATAATTACTGCTCCAAAATTAATGGAAGGTGAAAAAAATAAAAAAACGTATTCAATCAACAGAAACTAAAACTAAGAATATTAAATTAAATAACGATTCTAAAATAAAAGATTACAATACATCAGAAAATATAAAAACTGATAATATTCAACATGATATAATTAAACTAAATGATGATAATAAATCCCATGAAAATACTAAATTAGCTTTAACTTGTATAGGAATTGTAATAGGAGGAATATTATATTTTAAATTTTGATTTTTTATTATGTAAATGGCAGAAGGTGGAGAAGATTATGAAATGGAAGGCATGGGAAATAATAATGAAGGATATATTGATGATGATTATAATGATGCAGAAACTAATATTGATGATGGTAATGAATCAGCATATAATTCTAATTTAGCAGATAGTGGTTCTAAAGGCCAATCAACAGATGAATTTGATAGAAGAACTAGATCGAGAATAAATCCTTAAAAATGAAAATCCAGATTTAGTAAAACAAAATTTAGAATATAATGAATATATTTATAATTTCAAACCTATATTTGAAAAATCTGGATATAATATAAATGCCAGAGGCGCCAGACTTTTAGTACAAGAATTAAAATCTTTAGATGGTGAATATTATTATCATTTGAAAGATGATTATTATATTGATATCTCTTATAAAAAACAAAACAAAATATCAGCAGAATCAACTTTGCTTAAGTTAGACCTATCTAGAATTAAAAGAATAAGAAATAGTAATGAAATAGAAGATGTAACACAAGAAGAAATTATTAAAAATGAAAGAGTATTTAAACAAAGAATTAATGAATTATTTGAAACAATCGATAATAATTTAGAAACAGAAACAACTTCTGAACAGAATATAACTTCCAAAACTAGTAAACCTAATTCAAAAGGAGTTCCAATTGAAAAACTTTTAACGAATGGATTTGTAACGGCTGATATCCCGATGACGCGAGTGACAAGTTCTTTCTTGGTACAAATATGTTTATTTCAGTTTCAATACACTTTTATTGCGGAGTTCGATTCAGTTCTCCTTGACTGGAGACGACCAGACGACAATATTCGCAATAATTCACTTCACGGTTTCTGTAAATACCAAATACAGTAATAAGTTGGAGCTAAAATGCTCCGAAATGGCCTACGAAAAAACTTAACCGGAAATGGAAGTTCTCCGAAACCGATATCAGTGGTAGGCTAGCTGATAAATATGACTAAATAACGACCGAGTGACATATCACTGGCCAGAATATGGACATTCAATTGAAAATGTTTAGTACGAACGATTAGTACACACCGCTGGAAACGTATTTAATCCAGAACGCAGACAAATACGACGGAATTAGCCGGCAAAAGTATATTACTTAACCCAGCAAAAATGACGAAAATATTCAATAACTAATGATATTCAACAACTGAAATTAGCTGTAAATCTTACTGGAAATACGTATTAACGGAATGTGAAGACCACGGAATAATAATAAATTAAAGGTAAAACTTACGACACGTTATGATTCCGGGATAACAAAATTTACCAAGCAGCTCCTACCGCGACTTGCACGTAAAATGAACGAGGCAAGGGAAAAAGCTTCCGTTGTTACTGAAATCACGTGACAAGTACAATGCGGTCATCGAAGTGCTGTAAAGACTTGGATTATAATACGTAGGTCTATAGGTATTCTATAGGTATAATACAATACCAATTCGTGGTCTCCACATCCCGACCCCTTTAAACGAACTTTGGGCGTTTAACTGATTACAAAATAAATCAAATCAACCCAAATCTGCTCATCAATAATTAAAGACTTGAATATCGAAGTTATTAGTTTAACATTAAATCTAAGCGATATCGAACTCGCAAATAGTAATTAATTATCGATCTGAGTCACTTAATTAACTGTTTCTCGATATTTAATTGTTCATAGATGAATTCACGGATTAACCATTTAATTCTAATCGCCGTAATAACGATGGGATTTAGTTTAATGTACTTTCTAGAAGGATACATTTGACGATCGGTCTGACAAGTACGTTCCTTGCAGTCTTGATACGAACGGATCGAACTAAGTCGTCACGACCAGTGTGGACATCGACGATACGTCCTAGGGGCCATTCGGAGCGGTGAGTTTTTTCGTCAGCAACCAATACGATGTCTCCTTTCTTAATGTTACCAACGACGTCTTGATTCTTCTGTCTTTCTTGAAGTAAAGGGATGTACTCTCGTTGCCATCGCCAACCGAATTGGTCCGCAAGGTATTGTACATGGCGCCATCTTCTTCTCGAATATTGATCAACTGATGCGAATTCTCTGGGTGGAAGTTTGGATCCGCCACGCAGCAGCAGTAAATGGTTTGGTGTCAACGGTTCCAAATCGTCAGGGTCGCTGGTTACCGGAGTTATAGGTCGGCCGTTAACAATCGACTCGACTTCGCATATCAACGTTCTAAATTCCTCTTCATTAACTAGCTGCAATTTCATCACAAAACTGAGCGATTTTCGTATCGTTCTGATACAGCGCTCCCAGACTCCTCCCCAGTGCAAAGCGCTCGGAGGGTTGAACAACCATTCTACATCTTTCTGGAGTAGAGTCTCGTGGATTTTCTTCTGATTCCAAGCTTCAAATTCTCGTTTTAATTCTTTCGATCCACCTATAAAGTTGGTACCGTTATCGCATCTTATTTTATCCGGATATCCGCGACGCGACATGAATCTCCGTAATGCGTTGATGAAGGAGTCAGTTGACAGATTATCACAGACTTCTATATGAATTGCTCGGACGACCAGACATGTGAAAATACAACCATATCGCTTGACGACAGCTCGACCCCTCTTAATTTCGAACGGTCCGAAGAAGTCTAAACCGACGTTGGTAAATGGTGGCGCTGGTGTGATACGGTCGGCTGGTAATGGTGCCATTTTCTGCTGAACTGGTTTCCCTTTGACTTTCCTACAAGGTACACATCCGGAGATTATCTTTCGAACTGTAGAGTCGCCCTTGACTACCCAGAATCTTTTTCTTATTGTAGCAAGCGTGTATTGTCTACCTTCGTGAGCTGTACCGATGTGGTAATGACGAATTATAAGCTCTGTAACGTGACATAGCGTTGGTAGAATTATCGGATGCTTCTCTGACTCTGAAATAGGTGCGCTCTGTAATCGGCCTCCGATTCTCAATAAACCATCGACTTTGATTGGGTCCAGCTTTCTAATAGGACTTGATTTCTTCACGCTTCGGCGAATAGACTTCAATTGGTTTCTATCGGACGTCAGACTTTTCGTTCCTAGTATAGTTGAATATTCTTCAGGAAAATGGACATTCTGCGTAACTTTAAGTATTAAACGTTCACTCGCTCTTAGCTCGTCAACAGTAATTGGCCGAATTTCGATGAGGTTATCATACTTAACTTCTTTCTTATGACGATTGGATACAGCGAGCATCAATTTTTTCTTGTAACGAAGTAGCCAAGCAATTGTCTTTTTCAGCTTGAACCACGATGAAAACATCTGGAATAAGTCATGTAAAAAGTTCCTGTTTCCTTCATTTATAGAGTTTACAAGAATCTTCTCTTGTTTCACTTCGAGATTATCATCATTTTTCAACTGCAATAAATCATTCCCCGGCTGTTTAGGCCATTCAGACTTCGGCCTTCGTAGAAATTCAGGGCCATTTTTCCATTCTTCATTTTTCGAGAACGTATCAACATCTTGTCCTCTTGATGCACAATCTGCGACATTAGACTTCCCGTCAATAAAATTCCACTGAGTTGGAGTAGAGACGGATCGAATTAGTGCGATTCTATTGGCCACGAAAACTTTGAATCTCTTATCTTCGTTTTGAAGGTATTTTATCACGGCCATGCTGTCTGTCCAGTAATAGGATGGCTTGATGTCGATTTCTAGTTCTCTTCTTAGGATCATATCATTTCTTACGGACAATGTTGCTGCTGAAAGTTCCATTCGAGGAATTGTGACTGGCTTTAAGGGTGCTACTCGAGATTTTCCCATCATCAGAGACGTATGTATCTTACCACTTTCGTCTTCTTGACGAAGATAAGATACACAGCCATAACCATTCTCTGAAGCGTCGGTGAAGTGGTGAAGTTCTCTACTTATAATTCTGGAATTCCGTGGTTTGATGCATCGTTTGATTTCATATTGGCTCAATTTCGGCAAATCAGTGCACCATTTCTTCCAGATTTTCATCAAATCTTCGGGAAGTATATCATCCCAACCTAGCTTACGTCGAATCATCACTTGCATAAGGACTTTAATAGTCAATGTTACTGGCGCTGCCAATCCCAAGGGGTCGTAGCGAATTTTTTTTTCACACCAGGTCCGCCATTTTGTTTCTACGTGACATGCTATCACGTGATCTCAACATGTAAACACAATAACCACCGGTATACATAAAACACGTGTTCCTTATAAAACAGGAATAAGTTGAATAACGCACTAAGTAACAAAACGAAATAGGAGTCTAGAATATAATCCTTAATTATTGTGTTAATAAAATTGCGGAATTATGTGCTCAATTTTATTAATTATAATTCAGGCTGATGTAGACACCGCGCCGGTAGAAGACGCTGTCCTTAATTATGCCAGATCCAAAAAGCCCCAAGTCTAGACTTTTTGTGTCCTCCTTGTAAATAAAAAATTACATGGGGGAATATCCTCTTAGCCTCTGCAGGGAATGAAGTCTACGTCCTTTAGCTCCTTCTGAAGGGCCAAAAATAAATACAGGCCTATCCATAGGCGTCGCCAGGATTTTTTTAGGGGGTTCGAATATCGCCAATTGACGAACCTAGTAAGGCCCCTTTGACGAGGACCGAAGTCCCCTACGACGGGTTTGGGGGTTCTCCCCCTAGAAAATTTTGAAAATGAGGAGCGATTTAAAGCGTTTTCCCGCCACCTTGACTGATTACCTTGTGGAAAAAACACGAGTTTTTATATGGTAAAAAAATGAAGAAACCTAGCCAAAAAAAAGGGGTTTCGTTCGCACCCCCGAACCCCCCCCCCTCCTGGCGACGCCTATGTTCTCTGCTGCCACCAGACTTCACCACTCCACAAAATACGTTGACCACTGCATTAAAATCATCAAAGAGAGGAATAGGAGGATTTATGCGATGGCCAATGCAGCTGCAGGCATTTATAATCAACAATAACAACATATTTATCACAAATCAAACATTTATTTGCTAAACAAACAAGCCCAATCCTGGGCTACCACACAATTTGTCAAAGAAAATACATATTAATGAAAATGTAATACAAAATTAATTATTTATTTACAAATACTGGTAGGGATCAGCAGTATGACAGCCTCAGATTGTCATGAAGAGAGACAAATTATTATATTGAAATCTTTACATAATATACTAATACATAAGAAACTATTTTATATATTTTGATATTACAGCAGTTATGAATTCTTGAATTTTTACATTGTCACCACGCCTACGAAATGAAGTTATTTTTCTTGTGGGGTCTCAACAACTAAATCAGGGTGGCGTAGACATGGTAACAATGTTCAAATCCAAGAAATTTCACATAATGGAGGATTTCTCTCCTATTCAACTGAATTAAAGGAGACTTTTTAGCAATCCTTCTAACAGGTCTCATCAATTAATAAATATACATGAACTATTATAAGTTGAATTGAATTGAACTTATGACAATATGTGTGTTAACATAAATAGGCCTACATCTTTCTTTGCGCCTAATTATTCATTAGGTTGATTATTCTTACATAAATTTGCAGCATTTTTGGTTACTCTGTCTCTACTACGTACGACTACGTACGACTCTTACTCTTATTAGGCCATTTAGACCGGAGAGCATTCGAGATTAATCGTCACATTTGCACGACTGCTCTGTTGAACTGAATCATCATTCATGAACATGTAGACCGGAAATAAATCGGAGTTACGCATGCGCAACAAAGCACCGACCTGGTGTGAAAAAAAAATTCGCGGGGTCGTATATTGCACTCATAACGGAGAGTACACCGCGTCTCGTCCGAGTTTGACCGCCAGGCGTTGTTCGAAATCCAAGACAATCATTGTTCATATTCCACTGTACTCCGAGGGCGCGGTCTACTGGTAGAGATTCAAGGCAGAGGTTTTTCATCGCGGGTGCTCTCTCCTCTTCTAGTATTTCTTCAATTATAGCCCTTGAATTTGAAGCTATTTTGGTCAGTCGGAATCCGCCAAGCATTAGAAGATTAACAACTTCTTTGATCAAGCTTGATCCGATACTCTCTAATTCGACGGATTTAAGAAGATCGTCGACGTAAAAGTTCTTCATTACGGTTTCGGTTGCCATCTTACTGAAGTTATCTTGGTTATCAATCGCTGTTCTTCTTAATGCAAAGTTACATACGCTGGGAGAGGACGTAGCCCCAAATAGATGCACCTTCATGCGATATACGCTGGTATTTACCATGTCTTCGTCCGCCCACCATAGGAACCGTAGTGCATCTCTATGTTCTTTCACGACTTTAACCTGGTGGAACATAGCTTCCACGTCGCCAACAATAGCGAACGTTTCCTGACGAAATCTTAATAGTACACCAATCAGTGCGTTAGTTTGGTCTGGCCCGGAATACAGCTGGTTGTTCAGTGAAATTCCCGCGAAACTGGCTGAACAATCGAATACCACCCGTAGTTTCTTCTTCTGAGGATGGTAGACCGGGTGATGAGGTAGGTACCACTCTATTTCTGTAGAGTTAAGTTCATCTTCTGGAACCAATTCAGCGAAGTCTTTTACGAACAAGTCTTGTATGAACTTATGATAACCAACTTTTAGCTCTGAGTTGCTTATTAATCTTCGTTTCAACAAGGATAGCCTTTTTTTCTGCTAACCAACGATTATTCGGCAACTGAGGAGGAAGTGTCTTGAATGGAAGAGCCAACTCGTAATGACCATCGACGAGATGAACTGTGTCTTCCATAATTTTGAGTGCCCTTTTGTGACATAGCTTCTTCATTGTTGCCATCATTCTGGAATTCTCTGTTACAGAAGCTCTCGAACATCTCGGTTAGACTATTAGTTGACTGCTGATCCGTTAGGCTTAGGCCTTTGATGGAAAACGACTTCACTTTACGACCAACAACTCTTCCCAATGGACCATTTGTCACCCATCCAAATAGAGTGCGGACAGCGTATGGGCCACTGTTCTTGCTTGGAATAACTTCAATTGGTTCTAATGCTCTGTGGTTGTCGTTTCCGATCAATAAGTCGACGTCGCGGTTCTTTATTTCGTGGATCTTTACCCGATTAAGATGGCTCCATTTTGTGATATCTTCTTGCGTTGAAGCATCGGCTTTACTAGCAGGAATTTGGCTCGTAGAGAAGACCATCTTCAAATCGAGATGAATATCCTCGTCGATATCCGATATTTTCAATTTCAATAACTTTCTACTTGGAACCATTTGTGCACTTCCCATGGTAGTGAGATGGATTTCAGCGTTTGAACCAGTAACCCCAATTTCACTCATCAAACTCTCCGTGCAGAACGTTGCAGTTGAACCCGTGTCTAGTAACGCATTGACAGTTTCGTACCGATCTTCACCATGATATTTCACCTTGACTGGGATTATTGGCAACCCAACCTTGCCGTCTGACTTCACGGCTCCGTTCTTGGATCCTTGGTTAAGAGTAATTTGAGTACTACCAACTATTTCTGCCTTTACTTCAGTCGCGTCGTAACTAGAATTATCCGTCCCTTTGTGTACCAAGCTGTGATGTTTAAACCTGCATACACTGCATCTTTGTTTGCTATTACATTCTCTAGCTGTATGACGTGGAATTAAACAATTAAAGCAAAGTCCCTTGTCTTTAATCATCTTCACTTTCTCTTCATAGTTCATCGCCTTAAAATGACTGCATTCGTCTATACGATGTGGTCCTTCGCAGTTAAAGCATCTTAATGGTCTGCCGTCTCTTGTATTCGTCTGAGTATTCGAACTGTACGTTTGGGTTTTTAAACCAAAGTTTCTTTTTCCATGATGTGATTCCCTCGAATCTTTCTTCTCGAACGGGTTGAGGTCGCCGAAAATATGATTTTGTGCTACTCTAGCCTCTTTTTCGACGAAATCCGATATGTCTTTGAACGTGATCTCTCTTTCTTGCATTTCGTTGATAACGTCAGCCCTAGTTCGCCATCGTTTCCTTAAGTCATAAGGCAGTCTGCCTACTACCCTTCTTAAACAGTCCGGATTTTCTATTTTCGACAGAAATCCGACATCCTGAAGTGCATTGTGGCAGATAGACAGTTGGACTGAGTACTTCCGTAACCCATTTCGATCTTCGCTCTTCAATTGAGCTCCAGTGGTGATTTGGTTGACGTATGCCGCTGCAATTTTATATGGCTGACCATACCGTTTCCTCAGGGTATCCTTGGCGTTGGCGTACGCGTCTTCCGATGTGCTGAACATGAAGCGTCTCACTAGCTCGTTAACTTCGCCTTTGGTGTATTGGTTGAGATAGTATAAACGCGTTCTACTATCAGTGACCCTCGATTCGATGAGACTTTCAAAGGCTCGGATGAAATAATAGTACTCCATTGGGTCGCCGCTAAACAATGGTACGTCAGGGTTCGGTAACATAAGGGAATTCGCCGCGATTGACTGCTGAAACATCATTCGTTCGATTGCTTGCATCTGGTTCTGCGTTTGGCGCTGTTGTAGACTGACGAGATTTGTTAAACGTTGGACGGTAGTTTCACTAGGCGATTCTAGTGCAGGTTGCGGTATAGTAATAATGTGATCGATGTTCTTCAGAAAATCTTCGTGTATTTCATTTTCTTCTAGAAAACAGGCATCCTCGTCGTCGATCTCGGTTTGTTCGGTCAGAGATGACATCAGTTTTTTATGGCTGCTAATATATCTTTCCCATGCGACGACTAATTCTTCCCTATAAAGTTCGATTCTTTCGGAGTCGACGGTCTCCTCTTTGAGTAAAGTCTTAAGTTCGTACCGCTTTCTGGTTACGCTGGCCTTATAGCCGCGACGACTGTTTTTGAGTCCGGTAATGCTGGTAGGAGAGCTGGTATCGACCGGTGATGTCATAGTGTCGAACGCGTGATCTTCGATGATACGTGTCAATCGTGGGATCTCGTGTCAAACTGTAACGGCTGATATCCCGATGACGCGAGTGACAAGTTCTTTCTTGGTACAAATATGTTTATTTCAGTTTCAATACACTTTTATTGCGGAGTTCGATTCAGTTCTCCACGACTGGAGACGACCAGACGACAATATTCGCAATAATTCACTTCACGGTTTCTGTAAATACCAAATACAGTAATAAGTTGGAGCTAAAATGCTCCGAAATGGCCTACGAAAAAACTTAACCGGAAATGGAAGTTCTCCGAAACCGATATCAGTGGTAGGCTAGCTGATAAATATGACTAAATAACGACCGAGTGACATATCACTGGCCAGAATATGGACATTCAATTGAAAATGTTTAGTATGAACGAACGATTTGTACACACCGCTGGAAACGTATTTAATCCAGAACGCAGACAAATACGACGGAATTAGCCGGCAAAAGTATATTACTTAACCCGGCAAAAATGACGAAAATATTCAATAACTTATGATATTCAACAACTGAAATTAGCTGTAAATCTTACTGGAAATACGTATTAACGGAATGTGAAGACCACAGAATAATAATAAATTAAAGGTAAAACTTACGACACGTTATGATTCCGGGATAACAAAATTTACCAAGCAGCTCCTACCGCGACTTGCACGTAAAATGAACGAGGCAAGGGAAAAAGCTTCCGTTGTTACTGAAATCACGTGACAAGTACAATGCGGTCATCGAAGTGCTGTAAAGACTTGGATTATAATACGTAGGTCTATAGGTATTCTATAGGTATAATACAATACCAATTCGTGGTCTCCACAGGATTACTTGATGCAACAGATCAACAATTAGAAGATTTAAATAATATACTTTCTGATAAAGCAATAAGAGAAATTATTAGTATAAGAAATGAAGCTGATAAAATTGCGCATGATAAAAGTATAAGAGCTTTAAAAATTAGAACTTTAGAAGATGAATTATTTAAATCAAGAAAAGAATCAGAACAACTAAAATTAGATAGAGATAATAAAGTTATTGAAGAAATTGAATTTAAAAAAAGAACTGCATATTTAGAAAAAGAAATTGATGATTTAGAATATAACATAGAATTTCAGAAAGAAGAAATTGAATTATTAAAAAATCATATGATTATTGTATTAATAGATTAAAAGTTGTTGTTAAAGATTTAATAATTAAACCAAATTCTGAAATATCATTGAAAGATAGAATAAAATTATTATTTAAGTTTGAAGGAATCACAATTCTTTCAATTCTAACAGCAGTAACTATGGTATTTACAACAATAGGTTTAGCTATATCAAATGCTTTGAAATCTACTCCTACTCCCAATAAACCGGATAAACCCCCGAATGATAATAATTCTATACAAGATAAAGTTAAAGATGGTTTAAAGAAATTAGCAAAATATTTATGGGAACTATCTAAAAAATCTGCTGCAGCTTTACCAGGAATTATTGCATCAATTGTTGGTTTTATATTGAAATCTGCAGGAAACATTATTAACTTTGCTGCTGAACATATCATTTTATTTTTAACTACATTGTAAGTGCTATTATTTTTGGATTAGTAAACATGATAAAAAATAAATAATTTATTTTTTAGTTAAATAAATGAGTGGGAGTTATATCAATCCTTCTAAGAATCATAGAATATCTAATGCTATTAAAGCAGAAAGATCTCATCATATAATTACTCATAACCCTTCTAATATTAATCCCGATGAAACTTTATATGTTAGAATTCCTAGATTAACACAAAATACTTTTTATGTTCCAAATAGTATTTATTTATCTGCCGATATAAAAGTAATCGGTAATAATAATAATTATGTTGTTGATAATGATGGAAGATATTTGATTAAAAAATTAACTATAAAGATTGGTCCAGAAACAGTTTTCTCATTAGATGATTATAATTTATTTATGCATTATAAAGATTTATGGTTAACTAAAGAAAATAGAAATAATATGATATTTCATGGAATCCAATCAGAAAACCAAAATAAATTAAGATCAGAAACTAATAGCGCAATATTAACTAATGCTGTAGATAAATTGATAAAAATTATATATGGAATCAAATATAAAATTCCATTAGACTTTGAATTGATAAATAACAATGCACCTTTATATAAATACGCAATTCAAGAAGACGTTATATTCGAAATAACATTTGCTCCTGTAAATGAAATTGTAATATCTAGCGTTAATAAAGATATGAGTTATAAATTATCGAATATATGTTTAGAATATGATACAGTAACTGATGAAAATATTGCGAGTATAATTCAAACTCAATACAATCAAGGATTTTCATTATTATATGATTATATTGATAAATTTAAAACCGTAACTATTAATGCAAATGATGAAATTATTAATGAGAATATTAACTTCCCAAGAAGATCTATTAAAGGTATATTAATATTTTTTACCACTGCAACATATACTAATGGCGCAATAAATGTTGATAATTATTATAATCCTGAAATAACAAAAGTAGAAATAACTATCGAAGGAATAGCAAATAAAATATTTTGTCAAGGAATGAGAATGATAGATCAATGGCCAGAAATTAGAAAACATTTTATGAATGAAAAAGTAAAATCATCTGAAAATTGTAACATTAATCAAATTGATTATTATACCGGTAATAAATATGCATTATGGTTAGATTTTAGAACAACAGAGGATAATTCATTACATGGTTCTGGAAAAAAATTACAAAACACTAAAGATGGAATACAATTATTCATGACAAAGAATAAAGGAATCAGAAATAAAAAAACAATAAGTTAGATAAGTTAGTATTAGATAAAGTAACTTATTGTTTTTTTATTTAAATCTTTTTGATTTCTATTCACGCTATTGGTTGACAAGAATTGACTAGAATTCAAATTGATTTAACAAGAAATTCAATAACTTTTACTGTTAGTATCACTCTTGTATTATTTCATTGTTTCTCTTACTGAATAAGCCAACTAACTAATATCACTCACTAATATTGTATTATCCCAGTCAAATGTAAAGAATTTACAATATCATACTTGAATGAATTAAAACATAAATTACTTCTGTTACTTCATTTTCAGAAATAAAGCATAATATGTATTTAATACCATTAATACGTATTTGATACGTATTTAATACGTATTTGATACGTATTTAATACGTATTTAATACATTGATACCTCAACCCTCCTTTTTTAACGTAAATATAATTTACTCATTTTCATACATTTCAACTAATATATTTTATATTTTCAGCTAATTTAACAGTCGATTTCTTATTTTGATTCATATAATTTTTCATCAAGTTCATGAATATACATGTGATTACTCAAACTCTTTTTATTTTTATATCTTTTCCTGCATATTTCACAGCATTTAATATTATTTAATCTATCTGAAATATAATTCATATTTTCTATTAATTCAGTGTATCTAATTTTACAGCAATCATAGAATTCTAACAACTGTTTTATAGTATAAACTGAGAATGAAAATAAACCTGAAATCATAATAATTGATTTAATATTCTGTTGATTTTTATATATTAGATGTAATATTTCTAATAACTTATTTTCACTCATTTTTATAGACAAAATATATAGAATAAATTAAATTAAAAGATGTTGTTTTAATCCTCCAAATCATTTAAATCATTAACTTTTTTATTCTTTTTATTTCTGTGATTGTTTCCATTTAACTTCTTTAATTTCTTGCTCAATTCTATATTTTCATTAATCAAATCCTTACTGATATTTTCATAATAAAAGAAAAGCGCAGCCAATATTAATCCACCTGCTACTAAATAATGTTTCAAATCACCTTTCCCAGTTGGGATGAAACCATCCATTTATTTAGGAGAAAATTTCAGCTGTCTTATCATTTCAACTGCCAAACAATTTATCATTTCAACTGCCAAACAATTTAACATTTCAACTGTTAAACAATTTATCATTTCAACTGTCTTATCATTTCAACAGTCGAACAATTTATCATTTCAACTGTCAAACAATTTATCATTTCAACTGCCAAACAATTTATCATTTCAACTGTCAAACAATTATCATTTCAACTGTCAAACAATTTAAATTTCAACTGTCAAACAATTTATCATTTCAACTGTTAAACAATTTATCATTTCAACTGTCAAACAATTTATCATTTCAACTGTCAAACAATTTATCATTTCAACTGTCAAACAATTTATCATTTCAACTGTCAAACAATTTATCATTTCAACTGTCAAACAATTTATCATTTCAACAGTCGAACAATTTATCATTTCAACTGTCAAACAATTTATCATTTCAACTGTCAAACAATTTATCATTTCAACTGTCAAACAATTTAACATTTCAACTGTCAAACAATTTATCATTTCAACTGTCAAACAATTTATCATTTCAACTGTCAAACAATTTATCATTTCAGCTGTCAAACAATTTATCATTTCAACTGTCAAACAATTTATCATTTCAGCTGTCTTATCATTTCAACTGTCAAACAATTTATCATTTCAACTGTCAAACAATTTATCATTTCAACTGTCAAACAATTTATCATTTCAACTGTCAAACAATTTATCATTTCAACTGTCAAACAATTTATCATTTCAGCTGTCAAACAATTTATCATTTCAACTGTCAAACAATTTATCATTTCAACTTTCAAACAATTTATCATTTCAGCTGTCTTATCATTTCAACTGCCAAACAATTTATCATTTCAACTGTCAAACAATTTATCATTTCAACTGTCAAACAATTTATCATTTCAACTGTCAAACAATTTAACATTTCAACTGTCAAACAATTTATCATTTCAACTGTCAAACAATTTAACATTTCAACTGTCAAACAATTTATCATTTCAACTGTCAAACAATTTATCATTTCAACTGTCAAACAATTTATCATTTCAACTGTCAAACAATTTATCATTTCAACAGTCGAACAATTTATCATTTCAACTGTCAAACAATTTATCATTTCAACTGTCAAACAATTTATCATTTCAACTGTCGAACAATTTATCATTTCAACTGTCAAACAATTTATCATTTCAACTGTCAAACAATTTATCATTTCAATTGTCAAACAATTTATCATTTCAATTGTCAAACAATTTATCATTTCAACTGTCAAACAATTTATCATTTCAACTGTCAAACAATTTATCATTTCAACAGTCTATTAGATATTTAAATCATTTAACTCAATTCAATAATTATAATGTAGAATTGTTACTCTTTACGCCAGTTTTTATGTTTAATTGTTTCATAATGCTTTGATTTATGTGATTTTAAATATTTACCTCCGCAATAACAATGCACTTTTTCATTAGGATTGAATTTTCTAAATTCATCATCTAAATTACATTGAACTGCAATATCTTTAAATGATTTTTCATTATCTAATTCACATTGAATACCAATATTTGATGAATTTTCATTATAGATAATTTGTTTATTATCAAAATTGAAATAATATAATTGTCTTTTTTCAATTCTTAAGTTAATCAAATCATTGTAATCTTTTGAAAGTATTATATCATCATTTCTTTCATTTAAAGGAGTTTTAAGAATATTAATTATGTTTTCATCTAAAGTTCCTTTAAAATTAAAAACTGTATTGAACATTTTAGGATTTTTAATGCCATTATCAAAGGTATCTACTAGTTTAGTAATTAAATATGTTTCATTTGATAATATTTGATTAATTATAGTAATATTTTCAATTTTATAATGCCTTGCGGACACTAAATTTGTTGCTGAAATATAATTTTTAATGTTAAACTGTGAAAATGATTTATTGGTTTCATTGATTTCGATTTTAAAGTTGGGTTCTTCTTCTTCTTTCTTCATTTTCATAACAAAATTTTTATTAAAACTCATTCAAATATAAATGTTCACGGTTCTAAATATGAATTATTTCACTCACACTTTACTCACACTTTTAATGTTTAAAAATCTAACTCATACAAATATAAATATTGAAATATGTTTAAAATATAAACTATTTCACTCACACTTTACTCACACTTTTATATTCGTTTAGTTATCCATTTATTTTACTTATATTTTTACTCGAAATCTGTTAAAATATGAATTATTTCACTCACACTTTTTCTAGCGAGTAGAAAATGAAAAATAAATTCGAGTGTGCGAGAATTATTTTTCATTTTTTATGAGTTTCGCGAGTAATTCAAGTAGAAATTGTTATTATTTTCATGTTTTTCATTTTTTACGAGCTCGACCGTTCGACCTTTGGCTTGAAAGCCTATTATCCCTATTACTCTCGTGAATTGATGAACTCAGAATTATCATCCTCGCTTGCCAGGGGTCTGGTATCACTCCCGAACTCGCTTCCACCAGCCCCCTGGTGATAGTAAATGGAAAGTTGGAAAGACTCTTCTCCAGTTGATATTACGCTTTTATTTTTCTACTGCTTATGGCTGTTCCAGTTCCGATGTTCTCTATCTTTCTGTCTCTCCCTCTCTTTCTGTGTCTCTCTGTTTTAGGGACCTCCCTTATATAGGCACTCGCGAAACTGCCACGAAACTGCCACGTCGCGCGAGCACCAACTATATGAATTCCCTTTTATGATAACAGCAACTGTTTAAATTTATTAATTCAGTGATTATAGTCCCTGGTAGCAACTGAAACTAATGTGAAAACCATATGCTGATCTGATATTAAAACAATGATTTATGGAGAACTGGCGACCCAAAACTGAATGGTTTTCACGGCTGAATTAGTTCGGTTCAAACTGAGTTTATCAACGATACCAGGAACTATGAATTTGCTCTAAACCTACAGCTGCTGTTACTCATAAATTATTGAATGAATATAACTTTCCTAATACTGGCCTCACGAAGCGTGGTTTCATTACTGGCGCTGTTGCGCGTGACGTCATATATCGATTTGCGAAATACTTCCTTGTTCGGTAAAACGTTCGCTGATTGGTCAATTTAACGGGAAACCAACAGAAGTCTACTGACGGTTTGTTACAAGCGCTGTAATTGGTACGACCGGATTCTGGTCGGCTAGTAACGACTCCAACGACTCGTGGGGTCAAGGGGTTCGGGGAACAGCTTTCTCAATGATCAAGTATTTTATTGACTGGTGGATCATCATCAGCCTGCTATATGTTGCACACAGGGATTGTCCCCATTATTTATTTATTTGGCTGGAAAATTTTGTTTGATTTTTCGATTGAGTGTCCCTTACAGACCCACACACCTGCCGGGAGCGAAACAGGGGGTTTGATTTTGAAATCGGAAATCGAAGTACAGATATAGATGTGTGATCGGCGGTCGAGTTAACAGAATATTTTTAAATCGAAGTACATAATTGGAAATTCGGTTCCGGTTCATCCAAACAATCTTCCATTCAGTCTGAACCGGCAAGCGATTGATTGGGAGCGTAGTGGGTTCGAATCCCTTGACGGGTGAAGATGAGATTTATGGAAGCCCTGAGACGACATCTTGAGTTCATGAGTTCCGAGTTCACAATTTCCGTAGTTCTCAAGTTCATGAGTTCGTCTAATGACAAAAAAGCCTGCGATAGCAAAACGTCGAATGTAAACGCGATGCTCTATCAAAGACCCACGTCTCAGGCTCAGACGACACTGAATAACCAGCGATTAATGGCATGTTGAAGGGCGCCTCCGTTCCTCCTCTAGCAGGTAGCTCGGGTGGCTCCGATTTTTTGTGCGCGGGCTAGTGAAGAGGGTGACTCCTAATATCTGGTGACTCTCGATGTGTCTGCTCGGGTTTTAATGACGAAAAAGAAAACAAATGCTATTATAAATTTCTAAACATCTATTTATTTTCTATAAACCATCAAGAATGCAGATGCTGATGATAGACTGGTTGCCGGTCGACTTCAGTTGACTGCCAGTGCAGAATTGGACACAGTCAACCAGTCTTGGTTGATGCGGGACATCATTTTTGTAGTTAATTGATGACGTAAACGGATTTAATATCCTTATAATAGGATTCTTCATGTCGCATAATTTCATAGTGTTGTACATGCCCAAATAAACCCGAAATATCATAAACTCTGGAAGTTATGAACTGGGGAACTCATGAACCCAACGTGTCGTCTCAGGGCTTCCATACAGAATGTAATCTTAGGTCTTCCATAATTCGGCCTATCTGCGATTCGGTGTTTAGCGGTTACCCTTCATATAGGTGGCGTGAGGCAAACATTCAAAATGGAAGTCACTAGGAAAAGTAAGCTAACTTTTTGATTATTTTCTCTTTCGCTGTTCTTTTTTTTCTCGTGGTATGTCACTCTTTAACAGTTAATGCATTTTTAAGATAGGCCTATTTTTAAGGAAGGGAGCGACTGCAGCGGTGCACCTTTACTATCCCTTACACAGCAATTGAGAATATATAAATATGTAACGTATTCTCACTCTCTTACTCAAATGTGGAACTACTTTTTCTGACATTTTATGACATTGACAATGGGGACAGTGACATCGGGTGACATGGGGGACAGTGACATAGAGTGACATCGGGGACAGTGACATAGGGTGACATCGGGGACAGTGACATAGAGTGACATCGGGGACAGTGACATAGAGTGACATCGGGGACAGTGACATAGAGTGACATCGGGTGGGACAGTGACATAGAGTGACATCGGGGACAGTGACATAGAGTGACATCGGGGACAGTGACCTCTCTAGGATACATCTCCGGGGATATTTTTCCAGCTCCGCATCCCTCCCCCCAAAATGGTTGAGTTGCATCCAAGAAAACCATGCAGAAATGTCTAGAAAACAGCCAGCCATATGAGTTTTTAAAAGTGAAAATGTGATAATTGTTAATCACTATTAGGACTCAATTATTTATTCCAATCGAATATATTTACATTGAAAAATTTTTCAAAAGTGACAATGTGATAACTATTAATCGCTATTCAAGTAAGTTTCTTATGGTATGAATAAGGTATAATATTATTCACAATGGGGTATAGTATAAATGGGGCCGATAGATGTAATTACAATAGTTCATGCTGGTAATGTTTTGGTAAATGCGTAATAAATTCAGGTAAACAATCCTTTGAGAAATTTTCACTGTAATGCTGAATGTCGATTCCAGAATTGAAAATATCGTCATATTCAGGAAGTTGCACGGTGTCCGGATGCGGTTTCATGAAGAATACTGATCTTCCAAGAATGTAAATTCGGCCGAATCCTCGTTCGGTCAACTGCAGTAATTCGCCTGAAATAAAGTTTCAGTAATTAGAAACTGATAGTAAAAGAGGATTATGAGGCTCATCGATTATGGCAGCGTCAATGACGGCCCAAAATAACAGCAAAATGAAGCTATAAAACGTTTGACTAGTACTAACAATAATAATTACCTTTAACTTGTTCTGCTAGACAGCTTTTCACAACTCTGTGAATGTTGCGTACAGATGTGACGGGTCCTTGTGACGAAAGCAAAGCCTTCGATATCTTTTGCGGAAATGATGACACGCGAGGCGCGTGTATTGAATCTACAGCATTGTGATGTTCCACTGCCTGTAAATCAAAATGGAAAAAATAATTTAGTTTAACCGGTAGTTATTATTGTCGTAAATGTTTAATAATTTGTGTGGGCAATGAACTTTTTATTAAGACCCATTGAGCAGTAAATTGGTTCTCAGTGATTAGCGCCAATGCATTTTTCGTACGTGATGAAATTAATTTGATTTGGGGAATGCATACCTCGAGAAATATAGCTTTCTGGTGCTGCATTGTTCTGAAAAGTGTTTTCGCAGCTTGCATTTGTTGCATTGGAATAATTTCTGAAATGGTGAATCTATTGTCGGATCTCCTTATGGTGTGCATCATCGCCTCAACGAATATATGCAGTAACGCAGCAAGCCGAAATATGTGCGTCGCATCCTTTGACGATGCCACGTATATATCGCCGTTCTGTTCTTGGTTTTCTTCTGAAATATGAAAATAAACGTAAAAATGAATGCATAGCCTTACGATTAAAGACCATTGGTAAAACCATGGTTTCAGCAACTTACCAATATTTTCGTGGTATCTGCGTTGAAGGTAATCGATGTATTCTTTCCTGATTTCGTTAAACAAATTCTCACTTTCATCAGATAATGTGTATGTCACCTTATTGTTCAGGTGTACTTCATACACAGACTGCAGAATGCTTTTGAACCCGTTTTTCAAGGGGGAGTTCATCACTTCGCGATGCGCTCTAACGTTTTCTTCAGGTTGATGCAATTCGGGTTTGCATACACAGAATGTAAATCTGTCTATAAAACCGTCCCCACGACACAATTGCACTAGTTCCATTAAAAGTGGTTCGGCCTGAACCATGACGTTCATCGACATTGATGTTTTATTGAATCCTCTTTGTCCGTTGGATAAAGTTGAAGTATCTCCCCGACCTCCCCACATTTTGCAAAGCAACGCACGTTCAGTTTCGCCATTTTTCTGTTTTATGTTAATAGCTTTGAGGAGTCTACCTCCTTCGTCCGACGTGATAAGTCCATAACCAGAATTTAAAGCCTGGTGTTTCTGTACCCCGGCTACAGAATAAGTCTCCAAAATGAAGTTATTTCCTGCATTTGCATCGGTATAGTAATCCGAAAACGGTTCGATAATCCGCTCGAAACAATTCGATTTGCCACATCCAGGATCACCAACTATCATCATGTAGCTATTCAAAGGACTGATGAACCCGGCATCTTTTGTACTGACACGAGTGTTTGGTCCAGCAATCGACGCAATACACGTTAACAACGTCGGAATTGCAATATCACAGTTGCAATTGTATGCTCTGTCGTATAATTTCAGCAGATCTAGCACATCCGGAGGTAATATTAAATCCCATTGGAATTTGATCTTATATGCACTCTGATATAGTTTGAAGATACTACTTTTAGAAAAACGTTTACTAGCCATGGCGTGGAAAGTAAGGTAACTGTGAACTATTGAACAAATTATGACCATTTTATATGGTCAGTTAGTTATTCAATAATTCATTAACCAATGAAAATGGTTAGGCCTATTTAAGTGCGTCAATGAAACTTGACTATCAACGTATCGGTAAACAATTGCAGAAACAATGACAAATTAGGGTTTTAGTGCTAGTACTTAATTCGATTTGCTTGGGTCAAGATTCTAAACAGGCAACTTTGACAGGAAATAGTCACACCGAAATTAAAGTGGTAATTAGTAATTGAGGTAGGATTTTAAAACTAGTGGTTTTGATAATTACAGGCCCTGTACTAACGGCTGCAGCCCACTAACAAATGTGTTAATGCATGGTATATTGAATACAAGCAATAAAGAAATCGAAATCAATGCATTGTTCAACGAAGCTGAAGAAGTACTAGTGGTAATCATATTTCCACATTTGTTTGCGGTTAACCTGTTTACCGTTCATTGTTCCATAATACTTTGTTATCAAAGTTTGGCCAATAGAAATGAGCCGAAATGAAAGGTTATGAACGGTCGAATTAAAAATTGGCTAATATGGAGTTTGGCACTAGGCTCATTTTTGGAACTACAAACATGATTTCGCCAGAAAGTAAAAAATTGAAAAATGATGATAGTTGGACTTGTAGTTATGAGAGAGACGATAAGAAAAAAGTCATCACCTATAAAGAATTAATTGGAACAATCATGAATACAAGACGTGGAACTATTGACTGGTTAATGGATCGTAATCTGATTGCAGCTTCACGTCAGTGTCCGGTTTGTAATGATGAAATGAAATTGTCATTCGACGTCAGCAAAAAATCTGCGAGTGAAGGATGGCGGTGGAGTTGCCGAAAACGTGTTGATAGTGTGTTGCACCAACGGTTTAAGTCGGTTCGAGCCGACAGTTGGTTTTCTAAATCTAACTTAACGATCGCAGAGATATTAGAAATAACGTATTGGTTATCGCGCGGAGTACAGCAGACCGTTATACAGACTGAAATGGGCTTATCCAGCAAAACAATTGTCGACTGGGCTAGTTTTTTCCGTGAAGTTTGCGAACTGGTTGTTTTTGACAATTGTAAAGCCATAGGCGGACCAGGAAAAGTAGTGGAAATCGATGAAAGCAAGTTCGGAAAACGGAAATTCAACCGAGGACGATGCGTCGATGGGCAATGGGTTTTCGGCGGCATTGAGAGAGGAAATAATAAGAATGTGTTTATGGTCAGTGTCGATAAACGTGATAGTGATACACTGATACCGATAATCGAAAAGTGGATACTACCGGGAACAACAATCATGAGCGATTGCTGGAAAGCGTATTCCAGCCTAAATCAACGCGGTTTTGAGCATTTGACCGTTAATCATAGTGTCACGTTTGTAGATCCGGATACAAACGCGTGTACAAATCTCATAGAGAATCAATGGCTACATGCTAAGAAGAATTTCCCGAAGTATGGCACAGTGAAGGGCCATTTCGATTCGTATCTTGGACATTATTTGTGGCGATGTCGTGTTGGGGATGAAGATCCCTTTTTGCATTTTTTGAAAGACGTTTCTAAAATTTACAAATCAAATCAAATAAATGTACCATAATAAAGGTTGGTAGGTCTATGTGAATGTGTTCTTAATTTGTGATTAATATTTCTATTTAATTGACGGTGATTGACTGTTAACCAAGTATTTAGATTATTTGAATTTTGGATAGTTGTAAATAGATAATTTCTTTAGTTGTTAATAAAATGTTAATATCTGTTTGGTTTCTGTTTAATCAAACGAATAATTGTAAATGCAAACATGGACTTTTTATAGAACTGGTGATTTGTAAATAAAATTTGGGCTTTTAATAGAAATATTGCAACACGTATTTCTTTTCATTTTTTGGAGTTCATAATTTCCAAAGCGCTGGATAAAAATGAATTAAATCTAATTCCATTAAACATCGCCATATCAGTGGTGTAGTGTCATTCATTGTCACTGTCACCAATGTCACCTCTTGATTCTATGTGTGTTTCACCCTCTTTGTCACAGTCACTGATGCCCCCATAATTGTTCTGGCGTATTGATATACGGCGAATTACATGACTTCTCACTTATACATAAAAATAGTAGACTTGCACAGCTGTGTAAGGTATAGTAAAGCCAAGCCACTGCAGCTTAGGTGTCCATAATGGTTATTCATTAGGCCTAGGGTATTTTAATAGGCCTATCTAGGCACTTGGGCGCTATTGCACTTTCGTACCCCCCTCCCAAAAATTTTTATTTCTGCATATTACTAATCAGGGAGGTCTGAAGAGTCAAAATAAATTACTTTTGACAAAAAAATAATTTTTTCCAAGTCAAAATTCTGATAATTTGGGGCCGATTTCCTCGATTCAAACCGACGGGTCGGCCATGTTTCCGCACTAATTACCACCTAAAAACATCTGAATGAATATATCTCAATAAATTTAATTGTATTGAATTGATAAAATTTCGTTTTTTTGGCGTATAACTTTTCTTCATCAGAACCATCTTTAAATAAATAGCTAAGTATGAAAATAATGCAAACATAAGCGTCATTTTCAGAGATGGTTATGTTTAAAAACATGGTTTTTGCAAAGTTTTAATGTCATGACATTTCAGTGGAGGGTTAGAAACTTTGATTGACATTCAATATGGCGTTGTTGACGTCGCAAATCGGCGAATTTACACGCGATTTAGGGCCCAAAATAACAAAATTTTAACCTATAAAAAGTAAGTTTTTTGGGTCAAAAGTTACTGATTTTGAATCCCTAGACCTTCCTGATAATAAATATGCTGAAATAAAAATTTTTGGGAGGGGGGTACGAAAGTGCAATAGCGCCGGCACTTGTACAATTTTTGAGAACTACAAAGAGATAAACTAAAGTCATTCTTCCTGATAGAGCTTTGAAAGCTGAGTACTGTGGTTTTTAAATTTTGTTTCTATCTTTATTAGAACAGAAGTTATTACATTTCGAAGTTTGATAATTAGCCCGCTAGGGTAAAAGTGCAGATCCGCACCTCTCGTGATTGACGCAATCTACTGAATGACAGAATCCAGGCTAAAATCTTTCTTGTGAAGATATCTTAAATTAACCAATGGCAATGCTGAATGAATTGCTGATTACATTTTGAATCTGAAACAATGATATTTAATGTAAGTGATTGAACCGTTTACGCGGAGAGGTGCAGATAGCACTTTTACCCCCGCTAGTTCATTAACATTAAGGGAAATGAATAAAACAAAGGATCAAAATCTGTGATAAGATCCTGATGAGTATTGGCCATATCTTTGTGATTCTTAGTCTGATTAACTTCAAATTTGGACACAATGATGCCTGGTATGTTTTAAATAGTGTGCCAAAGAAAAATTACCCTAGCACCCAGTGGGCCAGCTCATAGATAGTCAACACATACGCATGCTATAATAGCTATTTCTCAATAAATACTGGGGCTATTAACTTCAGATTTGAGCACAATGCTAAATAGAAGTAATTAAAGTATCAGCAACATAAATATCATTCCATCCCCCGTGTGGACCATTTAAAATACCCAAAATATGAACTCATTAATGAAGGTCGATGAGGCAAATTCAGCTTTTATGAATACCAGAAGCACAAATTTTCATTAGGCGTTATATCAAATAACCCCAAATTTGATCAAAACATTGCAGGAAAGAACAAACTAAATACAGGTAAGGCAAAAAAAATTGATACCTTGCTTCTCCGCTCTGCTGAGCTTAAATGTTGACCCGGCCGGCCGCCTATCTACCCTATACATTACTTTTTTTGAATCGTGATCAATTTTACCATAACAGACCCGGCCGCTATAGAAATGAACTGTTTATAAATTATATCATATTTTCAAAAATGACCTGGCCGCTGCGGAGAAACAAGGTATCATTTTTGTTTAGCCTTAATACAACAATGTACCTTTTTTAAGTTACAACATTTAACACAGGTGAAGAGTTTCTACATGTCAGTTAAAAAGTCGGATAACTCGACGTCATAGTCTACGGCATCATCTAGTGTTTCTAAATTTCTGAAATTTAGTCCACGTGCGATAAACTGATTTAACTGTTTTATCTAATTGAATATCAAAATTTCCATGAGATTTATTCAAATTGATCAGATCTACGGCAACAGCATTGTCAATAGCATTAGCAGATTTAAACTTCTTAGAATCAAAATGTTTTTTACGAATCTGTATTACAAGTCCGACATATATTGCTCCATCTACCCTCAAAACTGGCATGAATTGGTCAATTACTGTTTCCAAATCTTCTTTATTTCTTTTCCTATTCATTATTATACTGTTTATACCTGTAAAAGGAAATAAAATTGTTTAAAAATCCAAGAAAGTAGTAGTAAATTTGATCCACGTGTCTTTGTTATTGTTTTTGAACAGTCATTGTCCAATCAGCATCCGCCATTTTGATCATGTGATTGCATTTCGCAAAATGTAAACAAACTTAAATGACCTCAAGAGCCAGTTTAACCGAGATGAATGATCTCAAAACATATGAAATACAAACGAAAACACTATGCTTAAGAATTGTTTGAGGTATCTAAGTGTTCTAAGATATCTACAGTTCGATCCGATTTTGCGTTAAAAAAATCGGTTTAGTGACGAAATCTGGCTAGCTTGGTGCGCTCATTTAGACTTTCGGAAAACTTTTTGAATCGTTTGCCTCAGTATTTCCATATCTTAATTCGATTTTTGTTCACCTAAGAAGCATAGAATATGAGGAAATATCGTTTCGTAGATGGGAGATAAGAAGAAAAATAAAAATATAGCGTTTGAAACTCACCTTTCAGAGATATCTGATAAAAAATCACGAAAAAATCGGCCGATTTTCAAAATTCAAACGCTAAAATTCGGCCGCCATCTTAATTTATGCGCAGTAGTAATGACGTCACCAATAAGGATCCCGGCTATTCCGGGATACTCCCTCTGAACTCTAAAGCAGGAATCACCCGGAGAAAAAACAGCGCGCAGTTATTGACTGTTGTGCGATTGCCTAACTACGCGGATCGATCGATGCGAATGTACAAGTGCCTATATCAAGTCACGGGGACACAGACAGTAGGTAGGCTACAATCCATTTCAAAATACTCCAATCTTAATTATGGAAACACTATTAGATAGCATTTAAAAAGAGCTTCAAATGAGCCCTTGTTCAACCTTCTAGCTCAAATAATAAGAAAGTTATGATAGTTTCAGTAGGCCTATTGGAAAATCGTGCTAATAAGGCCGAATAAAAAAAATTAGTTGTTTATCGTTTATAGGACAGTATAGCAGCAAACAAAATGATTTATCGATCGACGAAGTACGTTCACTGAATAACAAATTGAAGTCAATATTCGGTTATGGAGCGTACACAGCGTGGATTTCCGGTTGTGGAGCATATTTAGATCGATTTTAAAATCTAAGTTAATAAAGTTCTATGAATTGAATTGTATTTGTATCGCTTGTGGCGCAACACTTCCAGTCGATGGAAAACATGCTTTATTTTATCAATCGTATATCATTTACAACACTCGATGTAAAGTAAAAAATAAAATAAAAAACCTCCCGGCCGACCCATGCTTTTTGAAAAAAGGACGATACACAACTAATTTTTTTATTTGGCCTTACGGTCATTAATTTAAAAGGTAAAACAATAGGATAAGTTGTGACCATTTTGGGTAATAATTTTCAGTTATTTTGACATAATTTTTTATTATAAGATAATTACATGAAATTTTCAGGGCAGTTTTGCACCAACTAGATCTATTCATTGAAATAAATAGATTCCTTTTCTATCTTGACCACTATTGTAAAATTACTAATTAACCTAATTAAAATCAGCAGATAAAATCTCGTCAAGTTAACGTGTTACGGCATTTAATGTAACGTAATACCTTAAGATGTAAGAATAATCTATCACATCACACAAAAGAATATGTACAAAGGGCAGCAGTAATAAAATATCTACAGTAACTTCATAAACATGTACTAATCTTGATTATGATATCAATTAAATCCTTAAAAAATTCTGCAATTTTCATCAACTGAATTGCGCAATATCAACAAAAATTTCATTTTGCATGATCTCATTGTATTTCAAAGCAATATGAATTTGGATTATGAATGGTTGACCTACCATTGATATTATTATGATTAATACACTAATACATGATAAGATCACCACATATCAGGTCAGCAGCAAGTTCATATTTGGACACATTGTAGTCTTCAGCATTTGCAAAACTGGACTCATTATCCCAATATGCTACAATACAAGTTGGACTCCCTTTCCTCCTCTTGCCATGATATGTGGCGGCTGTTCTTGTATTCTCATCTAACCAGACATGGTTCATGTTCCTGCCAATTGCAGTTCCATCCAAAATGTCTATCAAATTCTGCTCCATTTCCGGGTCAATATCGGGAAAGTCTTTTTTTCACATTTGACAGATCCAGATTCCGGACAGCTTATTCTACGTTGTGTCTTTCTTTAGAGTCTTTTTGCGACATTTTAACGTCAGTTCGGCGGAGGATTTCTTTTTGGAGTTTGAGATGTTCTGATTCCAATTTCGAAACCACGGACGGTTTCTCACTACGCCTTTTTTTCATTCGATTTATATTACGCGACAGTTTCCTCACTTTCTCCTCAGAAATAGATAATTTTTCAACTACAGATTTAAACATAACATCTTCCTCAAATAATTTTGTCACTCCTCCGTTTAATTTGTTGATTCAGTCGTTTCACTCGAAGGGAATTCTTTTTCCTACTGATACTCCTCAAGGAACTAAGCTCAATACGATGCCTTTTTCTCAACTCTAATCTCATTCTTTCCGATTCTTTTAACACAACAGTTCTTACAATCTCGGGGGCTTCTAGTTTTTAATGGTGACAGTAGTAGCGGTTTTACAGGAGTTCGTAATGGTGGTGGTGTTGGATCGACAGCACTAGAAGTTGATGGTGTTGGATCGACAGCACTAGAAGTTGATGGTGTTGGTTCAACAGTTAACAATGTTGGTTTGTTGATGGTGTCGGTATTCACAACAGATTGAGAGCAAAACATTTTGAAACAAACCATTTCAGCCGGATCTAAGGGCTTTTTAAATGCTTTGAGCCCATTACATGTCTGTTGAATAACATGGTATTTAATGTTGAAGTCTGGATAATAAGACCACAGTTTTCTACAGTTTTGCCTGAAACATGTTCATTCTCCATGAAGACAAACAAAATGTGTCCTTTTTTGAGATTTTCCAACTCTTTCAACTTTCTGGCTGGCACGACTTGAACTGCGTTTCATCCCTTGTGATTTTATATAGTAAAGCGTGATGACCGTCTGATAATGATTCTTAACGACCAATTGTTTATCGGAACTTTTTAGTGGATAAATAAACAATATAAACACAAGGTATTTTCCATGATATTTTGAATTTATTCGCTCTTCATATTTAGCGCCAATCTCGCGAGATTATCAACAACCTGGAAATAAAATCCAAGCCCATCGCCAAACCCCTTGGGGCCTTGTTTGATTATGCCTAACTAATACCACAGGTAGGGATTTCAGGTCACGTGATCAAAATGAGTCATAATTAGCATTTTCCACGCTTCAAATATTCAATCGCTCATAAAAAATGTATTCTATATCTGATTAAAGCCAAACTTGCTCAGTATAGGTCTACTCAATTTACCGGTTATTTGTTGTGGTGTAGTAAATTTCATGAGTGTATCTTGCATAGTTATGGAGAAATAAATCGTAGTTCAACACGCGTCGGCTCATTTCCAGGAAACAAGATGGCGGCCATGTTTGTTCATGCATTTTTCAAACACGTGAAAAACGCATGCAATTTTTTGGGTCAAATCCGAGGGTCGGCTGCTGATTGGCTGGATATTTGACCACAGAATATTTTAAGAACATGTTTCATGTAGAGCATGTCGGGGCGTGCAAGTTTTGGTAGGCCCTGTATCACTGAAAAAGTCGTAAACATAATTCAAAGTGCTCATACGCTAAAATTTATAATTTTAACAGCTTGCACTCTTCTACATAATAAAATAAGATACTTTATATATTGTTTTCAATTATTACTTTTAAGATTAATTTAGTAGTCTTTCGCGGATTTTGACCTAAAGTTGGCAAGGCACTTCAAATTGTTTAGGCCTACATCCGGGTCACTACCGGCTCCACACCGGCTGCCAGCTGATCAATCAAAACACTTCCTGGTTCATTTTTACCACTCTAAATGTCAATTTAGCAAGTAAAACACCACTATCACTCAATAAATTCATACTTTATTATGAAATCGGCCATATAAAAGACGAATCAGGTTAGGCCTACCCAATTTATAAACTTAAATAGAGTATTTTGCACAAGAATCCAAGTTTTGTCTAAATTTTGCTTTTAAAATCTAAAGTAGTAAATTTCCAGTGTATCGGTAATATGATTTGACGAGGAAAATGGGCTATTGTTAAAATAACTGTTTGAAGACCGCGGCTGAATGTGAAGTCTGCGGCAATAAATTAGTTCATTTATACTTGAATTGACCTAAGATGTCAATTTTGGCCAGAATTCTAGGTCCTGTTGCTTCCTACTGGTTTGCCATTTCTCATTGCGATTTGTGATGGGTATTCTTTGGAAAGGGATGTTTTTTTACCTGTGACAGGTATTTTTGATCAGCCAATTATGACGCAATTGGCGGCCATCTTGGTGTCAGTACTCATTCGTAGTCGGGAAAAAGATTTTCCACATTGAATTGATACCTAAGCATATTGTGTTACTATAATAAATTGGAAAGTTGTAGCCCATAACGTGTTCTATGATTTTCGTGAGTTTCAAGGTCATTGGTTTTTGTATATGGCCACCATATACAAAATTGAATGATACAATAACTTAGTATTTCTATATTAATGTTTGAACCTATGCATATTTTGTCACCACAATCAATTGCAAAGTTATAGCTCATGACATCTTCCTATGATTTTGGTGAGTTTTAAGGACATTAGTTATTCTATAAGGTCACCAGGGGGTGTTGAATAGTAGAATAACTTAGTATTTCCTTATTAGATTGGTACCTAGGCATTGCTTGGCATGCGAGAGGTACCGGGATCGATGCCCGGGTTCTCCACCAGTTGATATAGGGTTCCGTAGTGAAATTCCTAGCTCAGAGAATTGACAAGAAATGTGGTTGTTAGTTAATTCAGTTTATTGAGCCAACCGAGCTGTTGCGAGAGCTAGAACAAGAGTCTAGAACAAGAGAGTCTAGAACAAGAGAGAGAACCAGAGAATGAGTCCACGACAAGCGTATTTATACTCTCAGATGGCCACGTCAATTGAACAATGACCATCTGGATTACTTGATGATCACGAAGGCCACGTTGGCAAAACAATGACCATCTGGATTAATCACGAAGGCCATATTTACTAATGTAGAGTAGTAATGTAAAGTAGCAGTTATCTCTGAACGAAAACTTGTAGCCGAAATCAACGGAACGCCTCATCTTGGAATAAGTTGGTCTAACTAGTGGAGTCACGCAAGGTAGTATCCTAAGTCGTCTTCTGTTTAATGTCCTGACAAATGACATACACAGTAATCCAAAATATACCAGACCGTGTAAATTTCCAAAACGAACTTAACACGCTGTTCGAACAAAAAACTTAAATGTTCCGACAAGAAAATCTTGTTCTAGTGAAAACAATTCAGTTTAGTTGAACAATACGCTTTTTGTTTGAACCAAAACTTTCTTCATTCTGACAAAAAAATGTGTTCGAATGAAAAGCTATGTTATTGTTGAAATGAAAAACTTTTTGTCCCGGCATAAAAATTTGGTTGAGCGAAAACAATTTTTTCGAACGAATGTTTGAATGAAAACAATTCTGTTCGATTGAACGAAATACTTAATACTTTTGGTTCGGAGAAAAAACTTTTTACAATATACTTGTTCTAATGAAAAACTTAATGTTCTGACAATAAAATTCTGTTCAAATTAAAAAGATTCTGTTCGAACGAAATACCTTTCGTTTGGAAGTATGATATCCAGTTTACGAGCGTATGCTGGGTAAACTATCGCTGATAGATGAAAACACAAACAAATTTATGCCAGTTCATGATTTATTTCTGAATGCAAATTCCTTACTGAACAAATTGATGCATAATATTTACAAATCAACCGATTATTAATGAAATTACGGACCAAAACGTCGCACGAAGAGCATGTGTGACAGACAGTAGTTCATTTGCAATAAAAATCTCTCGCTTCAAGTTTCTAGTTAGCGATATTTTACTTACTATACATAGGCATGCATAATCCTTTAAGTATGATATCCTGACAATGTGTTGAATTTGATAAAACCTCACTTCAAACGCTAAAGATAACTAGAAATGTAAAAAAAACGACCAAAAATCACAAATTTAGCAATGACGCTCGAAGCAGCTAACGGAAGTAATGACTGGTGCCGTGTGGCATTACTTTGTTGTTGAGTTTAAGACTCTAAGGTGAATTCATTGCAGGCTACACTGATAAATATGAAATAATATTGCGAAATAAAATTGATTTTAAAAAGACTACACTCGTAGATTCATAATAAAAATATGAAAAGTACCAGGACTCGAACCAACAATCGAAATTGGGCCGTCAAGTGCTGCCACCATGTGATACCTGGCAACCAGTCTTTACATCTTCAGCCGTTGCAAAATGTTTTTTGATAATTTTAGGTCACTAATAGTGATTTCTAGTCATTGCAGTGAGGTTTTATCACATCTTACGTAGCGGTAGGATATCATATTTAAAGGATTACACGTGACGTTATATAGTAAGTAAAATATCGATCATAGAAAACTTGAAGCGAGAGATTTTCATTGCAAATGAACTAGAGCATGGAGGATTTAGGTTCCAATTTCCGGTTCTGACTAGCGCCATCAAACGAGTAATTCAAGAACTTGAATTTGTCGATATCCCGTATTGCAGTCAGAAAAATCGTTCTGTTTTTGTTTTCATTATTCAGTGGGGCCTAACAGTTCATGCGTAAAAATGGGTTTTTGTATCCAAATCTTGATTGATATAAATATCTTGGCTGGGACATGATGGAAAACATCAGAATAAACAAGTTTCATCTTTTTATTATAATCGCATTAATGAGGTTTAACAGTACAAATAGCCTAGGCTGAATCGTTCGGCAGAAAATAAATTCATTTTCAGGAATAAAATCATACTAGACAAATAGACCTTTAAGTCTGTGGTCGTCCCAATCAACATCGTCATAGAAGATTTGCCGGCAGATGTAAAAAATAACCACTTAATACGACAGTATAATCAACCAATGCTTCAAGGCCCATGGGCCTCTTGTTGAAGTTTTTGAGGGAAATTTTGAAGACGCTTTCATCAATTACCTTGATCTTTTGTTTATATTTGAATCCCCCAAGGGCCCATCAGCATAAGAAAAACTTGGTCGATCGGACTCAAGATGGTCATCCTATGACCTTTTTAGTGCCCAAAAATGTCAATTTTGGCTGGAATTCTGGGTCCTGTAGCTTCCTACTGGTTTGCCATTAATCATTGCAATTTGTGATGGGTATTCTTTGGAAAGGGATGTTTTATACCTGAGACAGGTATTTTTGATCAGCCGATTATGATACAATTGGCATCCATCTTGGTGTCATCAGTATTCATTGGTAGGTGGGAAAAAGTTTTTCCACATTATATTAATACCTTAGCATATTGTGTTACTGTCAATTGGAAAGTTGTAGCCCATAACGTGTTCTATGATTTTGGTGAATTTCAAGTTTATTGGTTTTTGTATATGGCTACCAGGGCGATGAATAATACAATAACTTAGTGTTTCTATATTATATTTGTACCTATGCATATTTTGTTACCACGATCAATTGCAAAGTTGTAGCTCATGACATCGTCTATGATTGTGGTGAGTTTTGAGGACATTAGTTATTCTATATGGTCACCAGGGGGTGTTGAATAGTAGAATAACTTAGTATTTCCTTATTAGATTGGTACCTAGGCATATTTTGTTATCATGATCTATTGCAAAGTTGTAGTTCATGACATGTTCTATGATTGTTGTGAGTTTCAAGGTCATTGGGGTTTGCATATGGTCACCAGGGGGTGTTGAATAGTAAAGTAACCTAGTATTTCCATATTAAATTAGTAACGAGGCATATTTTGTTATCACAATCAATTACAAAATCGTAGCTGCTGACATGTTCTATGATTGTGGTGGGTTTCAAGGTCATTGGTTTTTAGCCCACTTGGGACTTTAGTCCCAGCGGGCTGTTGCGTTCACTTTTCGTCCGTCGTCCATCCGTCCGTAGACGGAAAACCCTCCGTAGACGGAATCCCGTTATTTTGGTAAGTTTTGAAGACGCTTCAAGGTAATGTCTTGATATTTGGGTTACACATGTATCTACCCTAGACACATCTTAAGCCTAAAAAACTGGCCCTGTCAGAATCAAGATGGCCGACTAGCAGCCATTGTTCGCCAAAATCAGCACTTTTTACACATTTTTGAACTTTTTGAGGGAAATTTTGAAGACGCTTTGATCAATTACCTTGATCTTACGGATATATGTGAATCCCCCCAGGGCCCATCAACATAACAAAAATTGGGTCGGTCGGACTCAAGATGGTCGTCCTATGACCTTTTTAGTTCCCAAAAATGTTAATTTTGGCCCGAAATCTGAGTCCTGTAGCTTCCTACTGGTTTGCCATTTCTCATTGCAATTTGTGATGGGTATTCTTTGGAAAGGGATGTTTTATACCAGAGACAGGTAATTTTCATCAGCCAATTATGACGCAATTGGCGGCCATCTTTGTGTCACCAGTACTCATTCATAAGTGGGAAAAAGTTTTTCCACATTATATTGATACCTAAGCGTATTTTGCTACCACAATCAATTAGAAAGTTGTAGCTCATAACGTGTTCTATGATTGTGGTGAGTTTCAAGGTAATTGGATTTCGTATATGGCCACCAGGGGGCGTTGAATAATACAATATCTTCGCATTTCTTTATTATATTCGTACCTATGCATATTTTGTAACCACAATAAATTGGAAAGTTGTAGCTCATGACATCATCTATGATTGTTGCGAGTTTTAAGGACATTAGTTTTTCTATATGGTCACCAAGGGGCGTTGAATAGTAGAATAACTTAGTATTTCCTTATTATATTGGTACCTAGGCATATTTTTTCTTACCATGATCAATTGCAAAGTTGTAGTTCATGACAGGTTCTATGATTGTGGTGAGTTTCGAGGTCATTGGGTTTTGAATATGGTCACCAGGGGGCGTTGAATAGTAGAATGACTTAGTATTTCCATATTAAATTGGTAACGAGGCATATTTTGTTATCACAATCAATTACAAAATCGTAGTTGCTGACATGTTTTATGATTTTGGTGAGTTTCAAGGTCGTTGGTTTTTGTAAATGGTCACCAGGGGGCGTTGAATATTGAAATTGTAGATTGTTGAGCATTTGAAACCACTTCCCAAGTGGGCATGGTGTCCCTGGACCTTAGTTTATAAAGTCACCAGGGGGTGTTGAATATTGAAATTGTTAGATTGTTGAGCATTTGAAACCAATTCCCAAGAGGGCTTGGTGTCCCTGGACCCCTAGTTTAATTAAATTGGAATCTCCTGATATGTTCCGAATGGATACTTGTGAATATTTAATGGTTTTGAGGTACACTGGAACGTTGGTGAGGAAATCTAAAGTTATAGTTTGCTATGAGCGTTTTATCTGGCCAGCAGTAGTTAGCCTAATACTTTTATTTCAAATTTTGCCGCATTTTTAAGCATCTGTTTTCATCCCTGGTTGATAGTGCTGATTATGGTTGGCCTGACTTTTGGGGTCACTGACCAAGGGTTCTGACCCTGAAGGTAACCCCCAAAGTTTGCAAACTTAGTTTCATTCGAAACCTTGTGAAAATAGGTTTCATAGGATATATGTATATACATGTATTACATATGTGACATATTGTATAACAGGGTAATCCTTAATATATACTGAGTTTTCCTCATCAAGGTCCAAAATCATACAGGCTGAAAGTTTCTTGCTGGTTAAAAGGTTAAGTTGAAATAGATCAAATTTGCTTCGAACAACTGACTGTTCCAAAGTTGGACTTAACATGCAAATAAAACCTAGCATTAATTAGGCTGGATTATTGAGTTTGAGTAATTTTTTTTCAGATTTCATTGAGGTACTTCCTAAGGTTTATGAAGCTATTGATGAATGTTTGTTTATGACTTTTGATGGAGAATTTACTGGTATGTTTTGATAATAATAATAGGTGTCTATGACCTTTTTTGGATATTTCAGTGGAGGAAAACCTGGCATTATCTTTGACATTTCATTACATCTATGTAAACATTATTATTTTTAGGTCTAAATAATGGCATGTCAAATATCAATTTGTATGATACAACCGAAGAGAGATACAAGAAACTCCGGCATGTAAGTGGTATTTTGTCCCATAGACTAAATATGTTTTCCTTTTCGAATGCTCTGTTTGGGAGTCAGGATTCTTGTGAAAAATTGTGAAAATTCGTATTCATGTGAAAAATGTGAAAATTTGGGAACCCATATGAAAAAAATGAGATTGTGTCTCCATAATAATGTCTTTTACATTTTTTTGTAATGGTGTATGTAAATATTTACTAATACTAGTTGGTAAGTATGCCGGGGTGCGACAAGCAATTGCTCCCTGTAACGATGTTGTGTTCTGCTCATAATTTATTATTAACAAGTTCCAGGCCATGAATTTGATGATGGCACTGATGGCATTTGCTACTGGTTGTAAAACTACATCACGATCATATGTTACATTGTATAAAATCAGAAGAGGTGGTGGCAGTTCAATTTATAGCTACCCCTATAAGGCACACAGTAATTAGGCATATAGCCTATTCATTTATTCATTTTAGGCCAGGAGTAATATAAGAACACTGCACTGGTGTCCACATAAAGAAATTATTCACACATTAGATTGAGATTCGAAATTGGGGACGAAAAAAAATTTCCGCATCCTCCTAAAGTATGAATCGATGAAATTACAAAATACTAAACGAAATTAAGAAATACGAAACAAATTTATGAAACTACAGAATGCTTAAGTATGAAACGGAATAGGCCTACGTGATGATATATAGCTACATAGCAGCGATAATGGGTTTCTGCCTAACTGGTTCATATACGTCTCACTGGGAAGCGTACAAAGATTTCGTCGACATAATTCTAGCCCATAACATATGACTATTGCCAAGAAGCGCAACCTGGATCAACATTATGCTGGATATGTGGATATAAGAAGTCCGTTTGTTAAAGCATCGAAGCAATACAGTCCAACTTGTTTATGTCTCAGATGGAGCGCGCGGGGCAGGGCCGTCTATATTTTGCTGACTTATCCAAATAACACTTACACAGCCCAACGTTTTTCAGTGTGTAAACGCTGTCGTACTCAACATGCTGAGGACAGTGAGGAATTGAATTTTAGCAACCTTCGATTCGGCTTGATTCGAGCAAATGACCTTAATTGACTTCACAGAATTTGATTATGAGTTAAGGATTTTCTAAATTTTTGACAAATGCTTTCTCTAGTTTTGAGATCAATTCGAATTCAACTCTTGTATACATTAGTCAGATATTAGTCAAATAGATTTTTATTTTATTGAAAGAAATCAACTGACGTTCAACAAGGTGGAGTTTTCATTTATCTTCGGATAGTTTGTCTACCCCTGATGATACAAGCATTTTGGCTACACAGTTTGAAACCTCAACCCTTTATCTACGCGCGCCAATTAGTCAGCCACAGTCGATTTTCATGCCATCAGACCTCCTCCCACTTGTAATTAAGCAATCAAATGTAATAATAACTAAGTTATATAATATCATAGAGGAGCGAAAGAAAGTATAATAAAAATCTTAGGAGACCAATTTAAATCATGCGTTTGTCGTAAAAAATCTATAACTACTGTCTCGCAGAGCATAGACACCATTAAGCCATGTGGAATTGGTATTTTAAGGGCTATTCGGTTTACTCCAAAAAAGTCTCTGATAAACTTAAAAAGCTTCATATCAAGGGTAAGCCGCTGGACTCTTGACGCCCATGTACGTTTAGGACAACTAATCCAAATATTGTAAACATGGCAATTGAAAAAAATAATTACACAAAATGTCAAGTACTTACAGCATCCGAGACAGCTGCGCTTAAGTTACGACATTGACCAAAAAGCTTGATTCGGAACGTACACTTGCACACTGTGGTTAAAATTTATTTCCACTAGCTGCACGAATCTGCAAAGCCAAACGAATTGAAGACCCTAGTGACCAGTTCATTCCAGGAATAATAGCTGGAAAGAAAGTACTCAAAATAAATAGTCGTACAGAGTGTAAACCAGACCCTGACTAACTACCTAGGATTTCGGGTAGAAACAAGAAAAGATCTCATAGTCAGACGTCACCTGCTATCATCAGTCCCAGTTGTAGCCAACTGACTAAAAAGGACAGGATCATTTCTGGTGACTCACCGCAGTTACTGCTGTTTGAAGTGTATTCTTATCCATCAGTCTATGACTAACAATCCATCTTCATCTAATAATTGTCAGTATTTTGATGAAAATAACTTTGAATTCGATAAAAGTCAATTTTCAATTTGCACTTTTAATATCCGAAGTTGCAACAAAAATTTCGATTCTTTCACTGACTACATCAATTGTATAAAATCCGATTTTTCTATCATAGGACTTACTGAGACTTGGAGTAATGATAATGCCCATAACAATGATCTTTATAAACTACCTGGCTACAATAGTATTTTTAAAAGCCGCTCGAATGATGTAAAGGGTGGTGGCGTTGTCCTTTATTTCAAAGATGATTACGAATCTATAATACGCACAGATCTTTCTGGTAAGAATGAGGTATTTGAATCCCTCTTTATTGAAATTATTTGTAAGAGTAAAAAGAATAAGATTATTGGTACTATATACAGACCTCCGGGGCTAAGTATATCTACTTTTTTAGTTGAATTTAATTTACTATTAGACAAGCTAAATAGGGAAAGAAAAGATTGTTATTTGATTGGTGATTTTAACATTGATTTACTTCAATCAGAAGTTCATGAGCCTACAGAATCATTTCTAGATAATCTGATAGCTTCATCCTTTTACCCACTTATTGATAAACCAACCAGGGTGACTAATAATTCATCCAGTCTAATGTTGAAAATGTATTTAACTCGGGCATATTATGTACAGATATTTCTGATCATTTTCCAATTTTCACAATGTGTGATCAACGTAAACGTGTCTGCAATAATTGTACTTACTCAACTAGAAACTTTAGTGATCATAATATTGATAGATTCTATAGTAGCTTAATAGTGTGTGATTGGTCGGCTTTTTATAATGAAAATGACCCACAAAGGTCGTATACTGTATTTATTTCTAAATTTACTCATTTATATGATACATGCTTTCCATTTATCAAACGCATGAATGCAAAAACCAATAAGTCTAAACCCTGGTTAACTACGGGCTTGTTAAACTCTATTAAATATAAAAATCACTTATATAGGAAAACACTTTATAATTCAGATATTGCTTTTAAATCCTGTTATTTAGAATATAAGCGATTATTATCATGTTTATTAAAAACTGTTGAAAAAGGTTACTATTATACTCAGTTATTTGGTGTAAAGAATAATATGAAAGCTACGTGGAAAATCTTAAAAACAGTAATTGGAAGTAACTCCGTCAAAGAACAACTACTAGCTTCCTTTAAGCTAAGCAACGTAACTGTCAGTGGTAGTTTAAACATTGCAAATGAGTTTAATACTTTTTTTGTTAATATCGTACATCCTTTAGCAAATATGATCCCCGAGTCTGAAAAACATTTCAGTTTTTATTTAAATCGTCCTAATAATGAAAACTTCTTTTTCTTCCCAACAAACTCACTAGAAATTGATGAAATAGTAAATAAATTCTCTGGAAATAAAGGTATTGGCATTGACGGGATCTCTATGAAAATAGTTAAAAGAATTATTGATGTTATTAAATATCCACTTACTCATATATTCAACAATAGCCTTCAATCTGGAGTGGTCCCTGCTGAACTCAAAATTGCTCGGGTGTGCCCTCTGTATAAAAAAGGTAAATGCGATTCCTTTGACAATTATCGACCCTTATCTATTTTACCATATTTTTCTAAGATACTAGAAAAACTCGTTCATAAACGTTTGGTCGCTTTTTGTGATAAATTTGAAATTATTGATCATAACCAATTTGGATTTAGGAAAAATTACTCAACATCAATGGCATTAACTCGTATATCTGATGAAATAGCAGCCAATATTGAGGAAAGAAAAACAACGATTGGAAAATTTTTGGATTTGTTTAAAGCTTTCGACACAGTAAATCACCGTATTCTTTTGGATAAACTTAATCATTATGGTATTAAAGGCACAGTACTTAATTGGTTTCAAAATTACTTAAAAGATCGCAAACAAATAGTCCAGATTATAGATACTAATTCTACCACTTTAGATATTGATATTGGAGTACCACAGGGCTCCATTTTAGGTCCATTACTATTTACACTATACATAAACGACTGTACTCGTGCATCCTAAAGTTAATTTTATTTGCTGATGACACGAATGCTTTCTATAGTGATCATCTCGTTGACCGCCTGATAAAAACGATCAATACTGAACTTTCGAAACTAGTTGTTTGGTTTTGTGCCAACAAGTTATCAATTAATATTAGTAAAACTTATTATATTATATTTAGTAAAACTTTTGTTGGTAATACAAAGATTTATATCGATGATCATGAAATTGAACGTGTCCACACTACCAATTTTTTGGGGGTTTTAATAGATGAAAAACTGTCATGGGATGATCACATAAAATCTGTATGTAAAAAAGTGTCTCATTGTGTTGGCGTTCTTCATCGTTTTAAACACAAGTTGTCTTCCAATTCTTTACGTACCTTGTATTTATCCTTAATAGACCCATATCTTCAATATTGTAACATTGTTTGGGGAAGAACTTCTGATTATAAACTGCATCCATTAACAATTCTACAAAAATGTGCTGTCCGTTTGGTCAGCAAATCCCATTATTTAGAACACACTGATCCAATTTTTGCTGGGTTTAATATACTTAAAATTAAGAATATTAACAAACTCCTACTAGCTATTTTTGTACATAAATTCGTCAATTCAAAATTGCCAAGGACCTTTCACAACTATTGGAACTTCAATTATCAAATTCATAGTAAACCTACGCGTAATAGATTTAGAATTAGATTGCCTTATTTTAGAACTGTTACTAGAAAATCTTCTGTCAAAATATCCGGTCCCCTATTATGGAATACTCTATCTGAATCAATTCAAACTATTCAAAGCGAACCTGCCTTTAAGTGTACCTACATTAAATCATTATTCAACACTTAGTAAATTTTCATTCTATACAAACCTATGTTAATGTGTAATATGTGAAACTTTTTTTTTTCTTTTCGCCTGTTAATTACTTGTGTGCATGATGTGTGAGTGTGATGAATGTGGTGTGGATGCTTCTGGGTGATACGGCTTAGATAGACTGTTTCAGTCTCTCCATGTAGCCCCATTATCCTGTTACATTTTTCTTCGTCTAATCATAATTATTATAACGTTCAATAATGTAACATCGTAATGAAAATAAATTTCAATTTCAATTTCCACTGGCTCTTCAAACTACATTTAGTGCCTCAATCTATTCTAGGCGTATCCCCCCAAAGAAGCTAGCTAAATTTAGGCATTAAGACCGTAGATACCGGGTAGCCAACAATTATCATTGCTTCATTGAGTAATCATTTGCTACCATATGTACTCAATAAATCATGTAAAACATTCCCTGGTTAAGGGATTCTCACCTTTAATAACATAAACTCTTCTGCCATCGTTGTCATTGATCTGAGTCGTCGAGTAAACGCGGAAGTAATATTCCGCATGGATATTCCGCATGGCTATTTCTGTCCATAATACTTGATTTGAGACAGAAATCTTCAGGAAATGTAGCCTATGTCAATTGATTTACGAATAGAATTAATCAATTGACTCATTTCAAATAGAATTAATCAATTGACTCATTTTGATCATGGTTCCGTGAAATTGATTAATGTCCTAAAACTGGCGATAAATTTTAGCCGAAAATGATTTTTATCATCCGCCATGTTGTTTCGTTGCGCACTGCTGTAGTTATTGTTCGTAGGAAATAAAGGATCCGGACTGATGTTAGTCCGAATCCGTGATTTACGGTTGAGTTTGAAGTTCAAGTTCGTTCGGTAATTTGTAGGCTTTTCGGGATGTACATTTATCAATGGATGATGATGCTTGCGGCATTCTTATTTGCTCTTTAGACCCAATAATTATGCAGAATTAATTCATAATAAATTACAATACGCAATGTTCAGGCGCTGAGTTATATTACTTTTATAATTTAAAATTACGTTTATTAGCTGTTAGTAGTCAAATCTGAGAGGAGTTACAGTTTATGAAACATTTTTGGCTGGAAAGTGGAAAATTTATGATAAAAATAATAATCAACAGAATAACAAGAGGGTTTCTGCGAAAGCAGCAGAAACCCTAATTAAGAATTGGCCATTCTTTCGCGGGGCCTGCTAGAATATGAAATGAAATATGATGAAATTGTCATTTCGTCTCATGGAGCTGGTTAAACCTGCCCATCTAGTTAAATGTGACAGGGTTTTGTGCCGTGGCTGAGTCTACAGGGTTCGTAGTGGGCCTTGAAATCCTAGAATTATCCAAAACAAAGCCTTGAAAAGCCTTGATTTCAGCACTTAAGTCTAGAAAATTGATTTTGGAGCCTTGAATATCAAGAAATTTGCATGATGGAAATTTTGGTAAAATGGTGATGATGTTTTTTAATGCACATTATATAAATCGATGTTTTCAATATTAGTAGACTCTATCAATTTGATGGTTTTCGGGCAGGCAATCTCAGGTTATAGAATTGATTTTTTGGTACAATTACCAGATACTGATACAAGGTACTAGACTGAAATAAATTGTTATGAAATATCTTTCAGGGAGCAATGGATTTTTTGTTGTGTCAATTTGGACTTTGCACATTCACTTACAACAGTACTCTGAAAAAGTATGTAATTGGCCTTATAGCCTCATGTATTATTTTCTCTGATATTTTCAATGTCTTAAAGGGGTCATGAAGAGGTTTTTGAGATATGGCTAAAAGTTTTTGTCATCACCAATTATAACTTATTTATTGATTTAGTGGTCGAGAAATTAATTCTTAATTCTTTAATTAGTGTTAAAACGAGACTTTTGATCGGCCGCGCTGATTCCTTCCCAACCCGGAAATGTGACGTCATTCTGAGAACCCAAGCCAAAACAACATGGTGTAGTGTATAGAAACAAACAGCGAATTAAGTGCAAAATAGTGACTCAAATACATCAGATTCCAATCAAATGTCTGAAGTTTAGGAAGCCAACAGTTTTTATTAAAAGACAGTCAAAATCATTCCATTTAATTTGGACTGATGCCTCAGAATGAAGCAATTTCTGACTGTAGTACAGCATATTTCTAGGTCGTGGAGCAGCGAGCATTCATCATTTAAGTCATTCCCTATTTGTAAAAACCATGGGGAGGGGATGACTTTATAGACATCGCAGATATTTCTGTGGGTAGAGATATTTTTATCCAGTACTGGACCATAAAAGCGTTCTGAAACCGTAAACTTGTTCGTGAATCCCAGCCCAGCCTGCGCCATCCCGGCCGTGTAATAGTAATGTGTACATACAGTCAGTATGTTGTACAAACTACAGCGATGTGGGTCACTGGGGAAAGCCAGTACTATATGTGGAAAGCGCGTATCTCTTCAGTCTTAACTACTAGGTATTAAATTCACAGAAATAGCGTCACTTGGCAGAATAAAAGGCTCTCAGATGATAAAAACATAAGTTTTTTGTATCCAAGTTTATGTGTGCCGTAATATTTGCGAGAATCCTTCCCTTAAAAAGTGTGAAGCCTCTTTACACATATGCTGGGTGTTCGCTCTTACGGTCCATCATCTTAGGGCCAAATCTTTGGTTTTGGCTACTAAAATTTGTCGCTGCCTTTGTGGGAACAATTCATAGCTACACACAGCTAAGGCATTTCAAAAGACGGTAAATTAGCGCGATATTCAGCGAAAATGAACATTGTATTATAACGCTTCTGAGTGTGCTGTAGAGGAAGTGTTCTCAGAATGACGTCATCAACATCACCGCACAAACGCGAGCGTCCTGTTGCTAGGGCCATTGCTACGGGCTTTTCTCGAGTTTGGATAAAGATATTTAAAAAATTTTTTCACGAGACTACTATAGATGCATACGGTGCATGTTTTATACGAAAAAAATTAGATTTAAAAATATTTTTCAAAACCTCTTCATGACCACTTTTACGTTCATGCGCTCTATATAAATGTTACTACTTTCAGGTACTTTTGCAAAGCGTTCAATTTCTTTGTGTTCCCTCGACCATTCAGCAGGCAAGCTCCTGATCAGAGATTTCAATGTCAGAGTTCAAGTATTGATTTTCTGTCAAGTCAAGGCTTTGATTTTAACAAGGTTTTTCATGAAGGTAATAACAGAGTGCTTGTTTTAATAAGTAAGCCAGAAAAACTTTGTTCATGATTCAAGTGAAAAGCTTAGATCATTCTCTATTGAAACAACATATAACAGGGATGATAATTTTCCGCCGATCGGCGGATTTCCGCCTTTTCAATCAATTCATATCCGTTGAAAAAATGGGGGGGGGGCTAGGATGATGACTGGTTTTCCAGCATTGTAAGGATAGATTGGCATGACCATAAAAGCGTTTCCGGATATATTTTTAAATGCGATCATTCAGCGGCATTTGTATACGTACAAAGTTTTCTCTGTCGGCTGGCCGACCGCGTGTCTGGATATATGCACATGTATCTACATTATTGATTTTTCACCGAGTGGTGGTTGTTTTTAATACGTACATGCTTGTATTTTAAACACGTGTGCGTAGTGTGACATTGCGATATAGAATCATGTGGAAAATTGTTGAGAGAGTTGGGACGATTGACCCTAGGACAGTCGACCATAAAGAATTTAAAAAAAACGTATGGAAGTGGGATTGGCTGGAGAAAACGGTGGATGGGATTCCTCTCGCCGACTTTGTGAGGAAGATAGACATACCGGGGAAAGCTTATTGTCTCTGGTGCCAAACAGAAATAAAATACGGAAGAAAGGGTCGAATTGCGCTTGAAAACCACGCTAAAACACAGAAACACGTTGACATCGTCAAAGAATGGAGATCTAATTACGTACTTCCAGGCAAGTAGGCCTACGTTCACATACCACACAAGTTTATTTTTGTAAATGAAATTAGACGATTTTCAAGTTTTTCTTAAAGTGTAAAATCAAACCGAATAAAGAACTAGAATTTGCATTCACTTTCAGGTAGTTCGGGAGCCGATGTTGGTCGATCTTACGGGATCTGCCCAATATTCCAAAATCTGAATAATGAACAACAGGCCGTTACGACGACCGCTAAACCTAAAGTCCCAATATCGGACCGGGTCGTAAGCCAGGAGGCTTTAGTTCTTTCATATATAGCTGAAAACTCATTGCCGTTTTCTCAGTCTCCAAAATTGATTGAGTTGGCAAAAACACTTGCCATGGATTGGGCAGCATTAAGCAAATTGTCTATGGGTCGTTTAACGGCTTCATATAAGATGCGACTGGGTCTGGCGCACACCACCGAAGAACAGTTAGCGGATGAACTCAGAAATACGTTCTATTCACTAAACATCGACGAGGCTACAAGCCAATCCACAAAAAAAGTTCTGTCGATCCTTGTCCGTTACTTTAGTGAGAAGGAGAGACAAGTTTTTGTCAGACATTTGGCCTCATGTAATCTTATTTCTACCACTAGCGCATCTGTTTATAGTGCTTTGGTTGAGGTTTTCCAGCAGCGTGATTAAGATTATAACCGATTAATGTCTGTCCTCCTCGACAGCTGTAACGTCATGAGAGGTAGTAAAACTGGCTTGGAGATGTTAATAAAGGATAATTTGGCCCAGCATTTGCTTGACATCGACGGTGATTCGATACATCACACTCACAACGCCGCGAAACATTTCACAAGAATTTGATGGATTCATAGAGAAATTGATAACCAATATTGCAAGTGATTTGCATTTTTCTAAGGACATAGAAAACTGGCTCCAAATTATCCTTGAGCTCTTGGGCATTGGGTTTTCGATTGCCCGAGCGGTACGTTGGAACCCGATGGCTATCGGTCCATGATGCGGCGTCAGACCTTCAGGGATGAAAATCTTCCGCGGATTTCCGCGGACAAGGGGCCATTTTTATCATTCTTGAGATCAGTGCAAATCCGTTGAGAAATGGGGGGGGGGGGTGGACTCTGTGACATTCTCTCTGAATCAGACATTGTTAGCGATAACATAGGCGAACCGAACCGTAAAAGCGTTCTATTTTTATATCGCTACGATGTACGATCAGATTGTGTGTGTAAAAAAAATCAATCATCTAACGTGAAAACTATGAGAATCGTTATCCTATTAGCAATGGACCGCGCCGGCGTTGAAATAAAAATTCCTGTATTGTATATTAATAACTGCTGTACTATGGATTTATACAGAAAGTCAAAATCGTGTATTTGGCTGTAAATCGTGTATGTGTTGACATATTTCGCAAATTTAACTTGTCTGAACCCACGAAAGATGCGATTGAAAAAATCTATGTTGCTGCTGCCGCCAAATGGAAAAAATCTGACAGTGGAAGGAAAAGAAAGAAAGCTACGAATTTTCGATAAACTCATCATTCAGCGTAAAAAGCGTAAGCTTTATGTGCATTTTTACGCGGCGGTATTGCCAGTTCTAAAAAGATATGTACTCTTATTCCAAACTGTTGAAGAGCCATGTGTCCACAAGCTCAATGATGAGCAATGTCAATTATTCAGGGATTTCTTTTTTCTTTGTGTTAAACCATCTGTGATTCCTGAATCGGATCGAAAGTTGTCTTCTCTGATAATCTCAGAAAACCTCCTGCCAACCACTGAGATGTTCATAGGCGAATCTGCATCCCAAATAATTGCGGAGGAAAATAAATCATCCCAGTTTGTCAAAGACTTTCGTGATCGTGTCGAGAGGGCCTATCTCAATACTGCCCAGTACCTCGCTAAAAAAATGCCTATCGACAATAAACTTCTCCGGTATATCTCGGCAATAGACCAAAAATGCCAGCGACTTGAAACGGCACTGAAATATATGAAAAAACTCCCATTAGTCGTCAATGTTCTGGCTAATGAGACGGAGATCAACTGTTATAAATTAGAAGTGCATAAATTCCACTCGGATTCCAGTCTGCCTGCAGCAGTTGATAAAGATGGAAAGCAAGTTAGAATCGATTCCTGGTGGGCTGCTGTACATGATTTGGGCAAATATCCATACCTCTGTCGCATGGTATTTCTTTACTAAGCTGTTTCAGTTGCTCAGTTGTCGAGAGCTCGTTTAGCATTATGGGCGAAATTCTGAACAGCACAACCAATAGACTTCATGTCAAATCTTTCAGTGCAATCCATAGTGTGAAATACGGATTAGGCAAAACGTCAGCTGTAGACTTTTTCAAATTGAGAAGATATTCTTCATGACCCTGTGTGTCCAAATCTCGTTAAAAATATGAACACTGCAGCTAAACGATACAAGGATGAATTGCAGGGTGAAAAAGATAAGAAAGCGGCTCGTATGGAGGAACTCCAGGGTAAAGAGGTTAAGAAAGTTTCAAAACGCAAAACCCGCGAACAGTGCATCTCAGCTGCAAAGAAAGCCCGAGAGGCACATGTATCTGCTATGCGTGCAAAACAACTACAAGCTAAAAGACATAAGCAGATGGAACTTGTAAGACTATTAAAAAAGTAGTAATCTCTGGCTTGTCCACTATTGGAAAAACATTTATGTATTTTGTTGAATAAAATGATGCCGACCGACTGTACTGACTATGTACATGTAGTATGTTTAGATTGGTAATGATGCGTACATGTGTTTTATAGAATATTTTTCCAAACCTTACTTTGGTAGAAAATTCATAAGATAACCCACTGTTCTATTTTAGTTTTTTTTATGGAAATCTAACTTGTAATATCAGTACTGATATTAGTTCATTAATAAAGGATGCTGGAAAATAAAGTCTAATTTCAATTTTCTATTGCGTGGGCAAGTGATCGTCGCTTTCAAGAAGATTGATCAATGTGGGATTCGAACCTACTAGTTACATAATAGTTGTCTTTGCATCAATTATGTCCCTGCCGTCTTGGAACTAGCAGTGTGTTGTGTAAAACATGAACGATGTTTGATTTTTTGGCTTTGCTGAGTGAAATTTCAATCGGAAAATTGCTGAAAAACGATCCGAGACGATGTGAAAATCAAAAATTTTCAGGGGGAGGGCCCGCAGACCCCCCGTAATTACTTCGCGCCTAGGGCGCTCGTTTCCGCCTTTTCAACATTGGTCTGTTATCATCCCTGATATAACCAGATCAAATACTGACAGCAGGGTGAAGATCTTCTGGTTTTTTCTGGTCTATTTTGGTCACGTTTGAGTTCATTGCAAAAGCATTGAGAAAAATTGGTTTTGAGCCCACTTTTAATCCCAGTCGGTTATTGCGTCCACTTTTCATCTTTCATCTGTCCCTTCATTTTTTAGGCCAGCCGTTGGCTGAGCCTATTACTATACAAATGGAGCGAATTTAAATGACATGGTTTCCAGAGCAAAGGCTCTTTGTCTGTGCAACTGAGCATATATTCATACAAATCATTCATTAAAGCATTTTCCATTCTCCAAACTCTACGTAGCTGAATTTTGAAAGAGGGCCTCGTTGAAATTTATATGACCTATGCGAATATCTGATCGCAAAAATATTGGTTTTGAAAAACCAATCAGAGTGCAAAGACTCCTCTATGATTGGCTTATCCACAGAGATCAGCAGGGGTTCAGGTGAACCCGCGGTATCATCTACCGTATTACTTCCGGGTTTTAGGTTTTATTTAAGATCTAAAATTGTATTTCAATATCCATTTCTGTGAAATCTTAAGTTGATTTGGTTTTTTGGGATGAATATTTTTATTTGCACTACAGAAAATATCATTGACAATTGTGCAAAGTCCGGGAAAAATAGCTTTTTCTCAAATCGGATGGATGACCTTGATATGCAAAAAGAATTTTGTGCAAAAAAATATCAAATCCAATTCAATTTCACTTTTTTGAACAAGGTAAAACAGCAAATCCAATTGTCAACGCTTCAAGGTACAATTGAAAACAAATCAATGGCAGTCCGTGCAGCTGCCAGATGTTACACTATTATGCCCGGAGTATTTGGTAATGATATAAAAGCGCTGCGCTGCAAATTTATATTTAGAATTTATGGTTGCGTTCAACAAGGAAGATGTGTGATTAATAAAATTAGTCATTGTTCCATTTCAATCCACGCACTGTGATAACCACTTTAATAATATCCAAAACATACAGCTACGGATTTGAACCTAACTGGTATCACTCTATGTATCTAAGATTTGGATATTGTCGGAGCCATCCTTTTCAGCAGTCTTATTTTGTAATTAGTCAATGCTGGAAAATGGGCCTCAGATGCACCCTTGAAATTTCAAAATTTTCTTTGGGGAGGGCCTCCAAACACCCCTCCCCGTGAGGGGCTCCGCACCTTCAGTGCTCGCAACTGCTGGCTAAGCCAGCAGTTTGCCTAATAGTTTTACTTATTTCCGCGTTTTTCAAACTACTCCGTTTTCATCCCTGTATGGATTCAACATGCACTGGGGCTGTAAATGATTCCCTATCTCAAAATTCTCATCCCTATAATCGTATCCAATTTCAATCCTTACCTTGCCTAATTATTCGATAAAGCTTTTATACTTCGAGCTTCAGGACCTTGGCTTTGGTCCTCTAGTTTTTGGAATGCCGGTGCCTTTGACATATTCATGGGCAACCTGTGCTCTGATTGTTGTAAACAAGCAAAGGATGATTTACCAGGGTTATTCTCAATGATTATAGAACAGACTGTCTCTCAGCCAGTCTGATGAAAAACAAACTTTGTCATTCAAACCTACCGGGGCGGGAGAACCAACCACATGTATCAAGTTTTCTAGTTAGAAACCTTGTGAACGTGACTCAAGAAGAACCATTGATAGCAGGACAATGATATTACATAGTATGATTACCCCTAGGGAGAGAATGTGCCCTATTAATTTTGGGTTTCAAAGGGCAAGTCACTAGAGATCATTAGCACGTAAATGTAATTCAAGAAGAACCATTGATAGCAGGACAATATTTCAACCAGTATGATTATCCCCAGGGAGAGGATGTGCCATATTGATATTGGAGTTCAAGGGTCGAAGGTCAAGGTTAATGGAGGTCTTTTACAGGAAACCTTGTAAACGCAATTCATAAAGAACCATTGGTAGCAGGAAATATTATTTGATATTGCATAGTATGGTCACCCATAGGTGCAATAATGATTTTTGGATACCAGGATCAGGGTCTTGGGGTCGCAGGGGACGTAATACATAGTATCAAATTACCTTGTGAAATAAAATTTCCACTCGACAAGTCCCTATGTCTATGACAATAACCTTTTCTGGTTTAAAATAACTGAATTGATGATAGCGCCAGGTGCGCGCGCATAGGCAATTCCTCATTATTTGTATAAGGAGGTGTTTAAATTGTTCGATTGTCTAACATTTTGCCAAGTGAGCATAGTTTCTCTTGGACCCCGTCTTGTCTTTTGATGAAACTTCATAGAGTTACTGGTGTAGGTGTTTTTTACTAGTGCGCCTGTCATTTGTCCAAAATTTGCAAGGCCCCTTGTTATATTTCAATACTATTATATTGTACTATTATTTATTGTTCCCCTGACTACTTGCCATCTCTTCTTAATTCAGTTAAGTAATGTACTGGTTCGTGTATTTTACTTGTTATTAATTTCAGGAATTCCATATTTAACTAAGGAGGCTGAAGAATTGTTACGAAATGGGCTTGAACAAAAACACCAGCTCAACATGGATTTATATGCATCTCCGGCTTTTACAACACCATCTGGAGATGGGGACTCAACAGCTGCCAAAAGTCCTGCTATTATACCTGATGAACAAAAGGAATTTGTGGACAGTATTCTGTACGAAATTTATATTCAAAATATCTCTTACATTTGACAGAACTAGTTGAATATGAATAACTGGACATTTTGTCGTCAAATCCTCAGGTAGCATGGCATATCACAATGATAATGTTGATCTCACTTAATGCACCCGTCAATCAATTGGATGACCCCTTAGCTCGTCCACTCAATTGTGTTTTAATGTACTCTGTACATCACTCGATATCGAAGTACTGACAATAAGAAAATTGATAAGATCGTTTCTATGTCCAATGGGTGGACCCACAAAAAGTACATGTGTTTGGGTAGACTGATTTGAATAGGCTGATTGACTTTTTAGCCAGTTTCCTCATTGCTATAGTCAACTGAACCTTGTGTACAAGAAAGTGTTCATTGTTCACTATAGAGAGATTTTCACAGAGATGAGATTCCACGCAGATTTCGGTATTGAAAAAAATCATTTTTCCAAATAGTCCAAATATGATGTAAAAAAAAGGGAAGGGGTGATGATGGTCTCAGTCACTTAGCTGTTCTGGCGCAATTGGTAATCGGGTGAACTGTAAAAGTGTTCCGCGCCTGTTTTACTTAATATGTCGCGTATTGCATTGCAACACTGATTTTGTGTCTACTACTGTGTATGTGTTTTATCAATCAGTTGCAGACACGTGCGCACGGCAACAGTAGTGATGAATATAGACCTACTGCTGTTGCGGCACACGTTGAACGCCTTCAGATATTATACACTGTGTGATGATTTTTAGTGAGCATTTTAACTGCAATAATTCAGGGCTAGACCTGTTATGCATGAGATGCTGATTGTCATCAAATGAAGATATGCCACATTGGAAATAGCCAATACTTTCCAAAATATAATAGTTGTTTATGGGTTTAAGGTCGCTCTAAGTGCTCGGAAAACGCTTTTCTTGGGGAGGACCCCCAAACCCCCTGAAATTGCTTCGCGCCTTCGGCGCTCGTGAGCACTGATGTCTGGGCCACGTGTATAATTCAAGAAAGAAAAAAAACGCAGATTTTAATGGTCGACGTTCTCATCTCTGCGTTCAATGTGCAGTGTATGCAGCCAATATCAAAAAGCATCAAGTTTGTGAAACATTTAAGTCCACCTCGGTGGGCCACATTAGGACCTTTGCATATCTTGTCCCGCAGGGTGTTGCATTTTGAAATTGTTGGATTATCATGCATTTCACCAAGTGGGCAATGTTTCCGTGAACCCATAGCTTGTATAATGACGTATTAAGTGCTGTTTTGGATGTTACAGATCTAAAGTTGAAGAATTTCTTGACAATTCAACAGAAGAATCAATGGATCTTGAACCCTGTTCTGCATTTCAGCGGAAGCTCATATATCAAACAGGAAAACTTAAGTAAGTTATTACAAATATACTAGATGGGGTCAGCTTTTTTAGGATGGACATTTCAAACCACTTCCCAAGTAGGCAATGTGTCGAAGGAGAGGTTAGGTGTCCACTTATAAGTTTAAGGTTTTTTCTTTGCTTCGCTGCAATTTCATTATCCGCATTTTATATACACATATATTGGTAAATTTCTGGTCTCTAAATGGCATTTCATACGTACCGAATTGTCATAACAAAATGACGACATTTTTCACTTTTACATATAGAATCCTTATAGAATGGTCCTGAGAGTAACTTTCTGTTAGCTCTTGGTGGCACAAATTGTAACCACTGTATTCACGTGCTTCATCTAGCCAAAAATAGAGGGGCGGTCCGCCCCGCCCTCGAAAATAGCCGCCCTTGTGCCCTTCAGATGTGTCCCATGTTCGCCCTTGTGCCCTCATCACTTGCCGTAGGTCCGCCCTCCTGCCCTTTTCAGTCGTGAGTAATGAGTCAAAATTAGCCGTCGCATCCGATTGTTAGTAAGAATCCTGCAACGGCTATGAAATATCTCGTATGATAGTAGCTCATGTGATCAGTGGTTATATTTAAATGTACTGCAGTCAGTGTGCATCGTGTGAAAACGTGCCTCAGATGCGTGGCCTAGTTTAAGTTTCCAGGAAATTGGCTGACTTCCAAACTACTGCCAATCATTCTAGCTACTGCCGTTGTAAAGCTGGTAGTGTATATTCGATGGATTGTTTCGTTTTGAACACATCCTGATGCTCTGGATCTTTTTATCTAGACTGTTAGACAAATTTTATATATACAAGGTGAAAAACTTTGTTCGGTGAACTCCAGAGAGACTCGCAGAGACAATTAGTTTGAGTAGCCTAATAGCAATAATGTGTTCTTAAGCTGGCTGCTTACCAATTATCAACAGTTACTTGCCAATCACTAACACTATCAATTTAAATCAATTAATTTGATATTTCTAAGATTAAGAATATGCAATTTCATGTAGGCCTATACACTATTGCTGGCTTTTTTTCGCTGTATCATTTGCTTTTTGGAATTGCTTTTTTCTGCAATTTTTTTGTCTGCAACTGGTTTTCCAAATCATTTTGAAAGCCCTATCTATTGATTAACTTTTGTTCATTGACAGGCATAGGTGTAAGGATGTACTGTAGTCAAGTGTGTCACTCATGGCAAAATCAGTTAAACATAGTTTCTAGTCCTCAATTGTAGTAGGGGGTACCTCGATGCTATGCAATACGGAACATCGCAGGTTTCCCCTAAAACAGATGTGAGTGCGTTGTTATGTGCCCTTGCACCAATGGAATCACGCACAAAAATGCCCTTATTTGAAATCAGCACCCTGCCCTTTTTAATGCTAGATGAAGCACTGATACAATGCTGATATCTTGTCATTAGGAGGGAAACAGGTGTTGGAATAGATATGGAAAGTTCCATCCATCAGCTCTAAGCAGTTAGAAAGTGCTGGGAGAAAATGTGCAATATTTCAATGAATTTTTCCCAATTCTACTAATTGATGCTTTACCTTGTTTCATGACATCACAGGGCAAACAGAAGGGCATCACTTGGAAATCCCTCTAGAAGGGGTTTCCCATTGACATGATTATCAAGAACTGTTGTACCATGTACTGGTGACTCATTACCATGTATTGTTCGGAATTCTCCCAAGTTAAAGTAGTAATTTTGTAATTTGAATTGTAGTTAAATCAAATGATGTTTGTAATGTGGCACTACCAATATTATTTTATAATTGCTCCGGCAGTCAAGGTTAATAACATCGCCGCATTTGATTGGTTTAGATTTCCTCATCTGTATTGTTGAAAAAAGTTAAGAATAATGGGTGGCTTGTTAATACTGATTGAGCTATGTAAATTTCTCTACAAAATTCCAAAGTTTGGATGAAAAACTCAGCCTAAGATGATATATTTAACCATATACCAGCAATGGAAGATGTCCATGAAAGATGTATCAAGCTCAAGTAGTAGCCCAATCATGAGCCGAAAATATCCGCTCTGTGTTGTGTCGACTCTATCCTGCTGATCTCCCAGGAAGATCTGGATCTGGATGGAAGCCCCCAAGAAGAATCCCATATCTGTTATTTCCTGTGAACCGTGAATCTCCATCTTGGAAATCCCACTCGACGATGGTTTAGGTTCGTTCCAATCCTTCGTGTGTGGGATCGAAATGGCCAGCTTTTCATGATCGGCAATCCGTATTCCTTCCGTATTTATTGCATAATAACCCGCCTATTAGGCTATTCAAGTTTCTACCCATTACTGCCAAAACTGATTGTCTAAATAGTTGATAACTTGGAGGCAATTTTCTATTTCAATCAAGGTTCTGTGACACCGTAATCGAAAAATAGATAACGACTGCATAAATTATTAGCCTTATTTCTTAAAAATTCGCTGCAGTTGGCAGTGAATTTGGCATAACATAGCAGTGAATGGCAGTGAGGGTCAGCAAGGAACTCTCAACTGTCCACCACTATGGTTGACACTAATGGCAAGTGCGCATATTCTAAGTCTTTAAGATATGGACTACCGGGGTAGGCCTGTAATGAAATCTTTATGAATCATAAATGCCTAAACCTTAGAGTTTATTTTTACTGACTTTTAATTTTGATACTGGATTAAAAAAACACAATCATGTAAATTTAGGAGAGTCTGTTACAAATGGCTAAACTCAAGAGTATATATTAACTGACTTGTAATTTGATACTGGATTTAACAAACACCATCATGTAAATTTAGGAACGGTCATATTAAGAATTTCGTGTCTTGTTGAAGTTTTCTATGAAAACCTTAAAGATCCATCATTCAGGTGACAATCAACCCTACTTGAAAAATAACATTTACGCTCGAGATATTAAAATCCGTGGATATCTTGGTAACTTAAATCTTGATCTTTCTCCAGAAAATAATCAGTCCGGAATATTGGAGGATGGAATTTTTGAGGGACCTCAAAATTGAAGGGGACCGCCTTAGATGATAATAACATTTAGTATTTCTTAGTTATAAAAAGATTTTGTACGATAATTTCAATATGATATTCAATGAGTTATCTTTTGTCACCTTTGATGAGTATTTGCTGTCTCATCAGCTTTTAAGAGGCCGTTTGAATGATCGGATAAAGCAGCGAACATGATCTTAATTCTCTACGAAAGATCGCAAAAACGCTAGCTCGTGGTGATCAGGAAGAAAAATTGCTTGTATAAGAACTTATCTCTTCTCTCATATATCTTAAGACTCTGTTTATTTGACTGCTGTTTTTTTGCCAAATACAAAGAATTGTAAAATACAGCCAATATCAAATATTTTTGTGTCACACTTTTTTGTCATTCTTCCCAGAGCCAGAGTTGTCTAGTCATTTTTTCATCCGAACTTACAGCATGCAAGTCAAAGCTAAGCTATCGTAGTAAATATAATTGTATGTTCATCTAGATACTAGAAAGGTAAATCACTTTGCCAGTGGCAAATTATTAAATCAAAATGCATGGTTGTGAAAGCTGTTAAAGGCAAGATCACTGAATTCTAACCCCATAATTTGTTTTTTTTTTTTAGATTTGGCAGTAGAATACACTTAGAAACAAAATCTAGCAAGAGATCTGGTAACAATCGAGAACGATACATAGTAGTCAGTCGAATTGCTGGTGAGGATGATTTGTTGCTAAAAGAGAGGCGCAGACAAGCTGAAGAAGTGGTAAGTATAGTCCATAAGCATTATTATGTCAACCATAGGCTGAGCCTATTGCTATACAAATGTAGCGACATTTAAATGATAAGAAAAATGGCCCCTTGACTGTGGAACTGAGCATCCATACAAGATCATTCATTAAAGCATTACCCCTTCTCCAAATCCTAGAGTGCTAAATTTTGAAAGATGGCCTCGTTAAAAGCCTTTTCGCAAAAATCTGAACGCAAAAATATCGGTTTTAAAAAGCCAATCAGAAAGCAAAGACTCGTTTATGACTTACTTAGCTGAGACATCAGCAGGGTTCATGTGAACCCGCGGTTTCATCTACTATTTTACTTAAAACGAAGATATGGAAGTTAATTTTATTCATCAAAAACATCAAATCTAATTTAAAAGAGCAAATGCCATCAAAATAGAATATAGTGTAAAAGTTATTTTCAAATGTGATACATTCACAAATATCAAATGTGCAACTAGCTTGAATTTTAGTTCAGCCATTACTGAGATATATGACTTTTAACACGTTCGCTGCTGCTGAGGAGATAATTCGTCATGGTGGGTGAACCGCAGTTTGCCATGACGAGTAATATCGTCATTGATTCAAAGTCATTTTATAGCGTTATGAATGACCTGGCAGAGGTGAGAAACCAGCTAAGAATTATCTGGCAGTATGGAGAGACAAAGTTATCTATTATCTATGGGGGTAACTCAAGTCTGGAACGCACTTGAAATTTTTTCATAAGAATCTTCAGAAAGCAAAGAATTTTAGCTTCTTTTCCGGACAATATTTAGAGAGCATATAACGACTAAAATCATTCTATATCATTTTTACAATGAAACTTTTATTCTTTTAGATTTCTATTTGATATTTCACACTTTTCACTGGCAATGGGGACAAGAAAAATTAAGAATCTCTTCACCATTGTTAGTGACCAGTTATCTTGTCATGTGATTTTTTATACTAAAATAGATCAGTATATTGATTCATTAATGTACAAATAGTGCTGGCAGCATTTAAATTGTATAATGTCAAAAATTAGCGTTGGCAATGGCAACCGGACCTTAACCGCTGGCAGCGAACGTGTTAAATCAACAATTTCAGAATATCCTCACTGTTATTTTTTATGTTAGCAGGTGAGTGTTTCTGAACGTCATCTCACGGCTTCTCACTTGTCTATTTCTATTTCTCACTTGTCTATTTTCTATTTTTTAATTTTTTTCAGGAGGAACTAAATAAAGAAGTTGGATTTTCTCAAGTTATCAAAAGGATATCTGATTCAGTAATTGAACAATTTTCATACCAGTAACCAAGGATGATAATTTTCTGCCATTCGGCAGATTTCCGCCTTCTCAAGCAATTTTTGTTGTTTAAATGGGTCCAAAAATCGAATTTTTGCTAACAAATGAGGTTATAACTTTGACACGAAGTCATGCAATCTACTATATTTATGTGCAAAATGTAGCTTCATCATGTGGCTAAAATCTGTTGGAAATGGAATTTTGAATATCGCGTTTATTTAAGAAATTACAGGGAGAAATTACATTAAAGAAATTACAAGGAGCATTTTGTTTCATAAAACGGCTAGAAGGCCGATGTACAACGTTACATTGAAGTAAAATAACTGCTCCCTGCGGTTGGCTGAGCTCCCGCTGTCAATCAATGTAAGGGCATATTTTATTGACGCAGACAAACCAGTCTATTAATCTACTCATCTATTAATCTGCTCGGTTCTAGTTTCTCATTTCCCAGTCATGGAAGAGTCTTATATGTTTATTTTTAATTTGATAGCCGTAGTATCGATTCCGTCTCGTCTCCCCATATATATTTCATTCTGCAAAAAACTGAAGATTCAATCGATACGCTACTTCACAGAAGATTATGCGCGCTCAATCGAATAGGCCCAAACCCCATGTATTGCCGCGATGATTGCTGATTAGATTTCGATGATGTTGTTCACCGAAATCAGCAGATTTTACACATCCATGAAGTGTTCAAGGAAAACCTTAAAGATGCATCAATCAGGTGGCGCCTATACATTACAAAGATAACATTCTGCGCCCGAGATATTAAGATCCGTGGATCTCTTGTAATCATTTCTCAGATGCAAGTTGCAATTCCGTTGAAAAAAATGAGGGGGGGTTGCAGGCCTCGGATTTGGGAAAATCAGACCTGGAGCAAGAGCATTTTAAAATGGCTAAAGCAACCCAGAGCATTTTACCAAAGACCATCAGCATTTTAGAATCCCAATTTGCCTCCGTAAATTGGAAAACCCACGGCAAAAAATGCTTAGGGGTAGAATAAAAGGAATAAAAGAGTTAACTAAAAACTAATTAAAGTCTTGCTAGGGGTACTTATATAATACAATGTCAGTTGTTGATTAAATAGAAAGAGTGAGAGAATCCAGAACAACATAGATACTTATTTGATTTAGATGTGATACAAATTAGGGGTAGGCCTAGTAATAAATCATAAAATTAATAAAAGATAAAACCATTCCAAACTAAATTTGAAGGGGATAATGCAATACTGAATTTAAGCCGATGGCAGTTTTTAGCCTTAAAATACATAAGCTAGATGTAATGAAACTCGCCCAATTACTCTTCTTCAGATAATTTAATTCACTGATTTGTCAATTCGTTTGTCTTAATTGAGGATGTAAAAGGCTGAAAAACACTAAGCACAATAGTCGCCAAGCCGATGTGTTTATTCATTGCCGTGACTATTCTAAGCATGCGATTATTGAAACCTGTATAGACAGACACGGCTCACTGCTGACTGCTGACGCTGCCCGTATTTCTTATAGATGTATGCTGGGCATTGTTTATCAGTAAATCTGGATGGAACTCTGACTGAAGTTAGATAAATAGGTCAAGTGGCACCGCTAATTTATATTTCATAATGCAGGGTCAAGAAGTGCGGGTGATTGACGGCTGACCTATATTGTGAACCAGGTGTGCCGCGGGTTATTTATATCACCTACGGCAATAATCGACGGCATTTCATTGCCGCCGGTAAGGAGACCAACCAGCAGCAGTGGTTGTGTAGCCAGTGGCAAATGCCGCCGCTGCCACCGTTAATTTCGAGGCCTGGGTTGGTTGGTGAGGAGATGACTGGTTTACCAGCATCTTAAGGATAGATTGGTATGACCATAAAAGCGTTTCCGATCTATTTTCCCGATCTAATGCAATCATTTTCGTTAGCGACTTAGCAAAGTCCGTTGTGTTATCGCATATGAAAAGCACTTCCTTTGGTACAAAATAACTTAGAAACGAGGCTTAGTTTCTCTTTGGAACTTTTAAAACATTCAATGCAGGGAGTGTCTATTTGAGTCAGTGGGGAAAACCCACTACCATGTATATTCATGATGAATCATCATGCAGTTGTGTGTGACGGAGATCGTATCAATAGACAGATTTTCATGAAAACTCCTGGTTTCAATCAAGGGGGACATCTTAGCTCTTGCGTATAAAATTGCAATGACCTCGATTAGGGGGCATCGTCTCTACGAGCGAATGCTATTTTTGAGGTATACAGGGAATTCCGGCGCTACTAAAATAATTATGGGAAAGCCTTTAATGGCGAACGTTTTGTGACGGGGCTCTCTTGTCGATCCTTTTAATGGCCTCGTCTGTCCAGGGGTCCACTCCACCAACCAACCTTAAACAACGAAAGACCTGCGGGAACTGTGTAAATTACATAAACATATATTTTACAAAGTGGTTGCCTGAAAGGCGACCGCCAACAAACTAACCGATAAATATTACACATGATAAATAATTAAATCAGAATCATACGAAGCTTTCTTACCTGCGGGAACAGTGTAAATTACATAAACATATATTTTACTGAGTGGTTGCCAACAAACTAACACTGTTCCCGCCGAAACTTCAAACTATATACAGACCCATGAAGGTAGCAGCACCGAACGGAGGCTATCAAATATACTGCTGAATAAACAGCCCGGCAACACCCTCCCTTAACGACAAGAACTTTCGTCCCCGAAATAAGTGACAAACAGGATGTCGTTTCAGCAATCAAACTTTTAAAAAAAATTCCATACCTTCCAGACGGACGGAACGCAGCGAGAAACCGTTCATAACTTTTCATGACTTCATAGAATTTACATAAACAAAATCCAAACCACTCCCACAGTCATTTATGATACTAATTCTCTTTAAAGAAAAAAAATTTCACTTCAATCTTTACACCAAGTTTCACATATAGGCGTGTAACTTACATCTGGCATATCTACCACCCTTCCAAAGAAAATCTGTTCACAGATTGAGATAGATAAACACCTAAGAAGCGTCGTAGCTTCAAAGAATATGAAGAATTTTACGACTTCTAATAGACATCACTTAAATGAAGAGAAATGAAAAAAAAACTAAAATGAATTAAAACGCACAACGTCTCCAAATGAGTAACTTCACCCATAATATATCCTTCTACAACTCGTTGAGGATTCCCCATACATATCGTATGCGAGAACCATCAAACTAATGGATAGACATGTATCAATAACCGGGACATTTGAGGAAATTTTAAAAATACTCGTTCACATAGTTTCAAGACGGCTGCCAACAGAGTCGGATTTCCGCTTATCGAAGCATCTTTGCTTGCCAATAACAAAGTATCCAGCTTCTGTTGCCATGAAGGACCTACCGTTAAAGCGGCGACCTGATAGTCAGCAAACCGTTCAGGCATACGTCTTACCCTTGTACTATCGGCAAGGGCTGGACGCACGGCAATATATGTTGATTGCATCTCATTAGATGGATCGACCTCCGACCTAATCTCATCAAAAGGCACGTCCACAACAGGAGACGTATCAACACCTAACTGACTGACGTCAGGCCTAGCCTCATCAGGAGAAACGCTCTCAACGGAGGGCGATTCGATGACAGAATGATTTCCCAGACTAACGTCCGGTGCAACTACAGATAGTATTTCTTTGACTTCTCAGCTGACTTTGCTAACTTTACTTTGGCCTGAGCCATAACGAATTAAACTCCTCCTGAAGAATAGCTGTATACTGCCGTGAAGGTTTGCTTAATCGATACACTTCGTCTACAGGCAAAATCGGACTCCTGCCAAACATTAAGCGATAAGGCGAAAAACCAGTGGACTCGTGCGGCATACAATTGTACACAAACAGAACCGAAGACGAATGATTTTTCCATGCAATTTTCTTGGCAGGTTCCAAAAGACCCAAACGTTGAATTATAGCGCTCACAAGCACCATTTCCCATGGGATGATATGGTGTAGTGCGCGATTTCTCGATGCTGAAAATCGGACGTAATTCCTTTATGAGACCGCTTTCAAAGTTCGCACCTTGTTCAGAGTGAGTCCTCTTAGGGATTCCAAACTTCGAAATGAAAGAATCGAATTGAATACGGGCTGTTGTTTGTGCAGTCTGGTTCCGTGTCGGAACAGCTAAAGCATACTTAGTGAAATGGTCAGTGATAACTAAAACGTTCTCAAAACCACCTTTGCTTTTGTATAAAGTTAAGAAATCGTGACACACCACCTCCAAAGGCTCAGACGTGGTGATAGGAACTAAAGTAGCCAGTTGTAAAGGAGTAGGAGCTTTATGGATAACACAACGCGAACATTTTTAAACGGCCAAAAAAATCTCTCACGAGTCATACCCAACGTTTTATCGCGACCCGGATGACGACCTTGCAAACAAAAGGGATCTCAGCAGACGCCAAAACAACTTTTGAAATTTCGGATTCGTCCTCGACATCTTGACGACATAACAATCCTTCATTCATAGCGTAGTTATATTTCTGCCATTTCCGATCCAACCGAGAAGACGGCACGTAACGACCAACCGACTTGATCTGCTTGACAATACGGTGGATATCAGTATCAGCTTCTTGAGCCGCCATGAGATCACGCCGAGCAAAACCCAGGCCGTTCACGGGTTGATCAAGATTGTCATCAACCAAGTGGGCGTAGCTACCGCTGAATGACACGAAGCATCCACCACTAACGGTGAAACGTGAACTTGATGACTCAATACGCATCAATGTTGCACTTTCCGGACTAATACTCGAGCGACAAATTGCAAATGGACAGAGCTTGGTGCCACCTGTGACTCATAGCATCCAATTACGCCGAAGAAAGAACATATGTTAATGGGTTGCTGTCAGTCTTAGCGACGCGCTCGTTGCCGTACAAATAATCATAGATACCTCACTGAAAGCCCACTCGTGGAGGAATTCAAGTTTATGTACAGGATAATTTCACTCTGCATCTTTTAAACCGCGACTAGCAACAGCGATTGGTCTCAGATTTCCTTCCTGGCGTTGGTACAAACATGCACCAAGCCCATTAAGAGAAGCGTCCGTATGAAGCTCAGACGGAAGTTTATAATCAGTGTAAGCCAAAACTGGAGCCTCAGAAAGTGCTGACTTAACTTGGTCAAAAGCCTGCTGTTGGACGTCATTCCAAGGAATCTTCCCGTTGCTACGAGATTTAGATAACCCCTTCTGAAGATCATTTAGAAGTTTTGCAATAGCTGAAAATCCTTCACGAAGCGACAATGATACGAGGCAAATCCTAAGAAGCTACGGAGTTCCGCAACAGTTGGGGGAACAACCCAGTCTCGGATAGCCTGAGTTTTCTTGGGGTCGGGTTCAATACCAGCCGCTGACACGATATGTCCCAGGTACAAAACTTTCTCACGAAAAAAAGTACACTTTGAGGGCTTCAACTTGAGCCCCGCCTGTTGAAGCTTCCTAAACACGTCAGACAGACGCACGATATGCTCATCAATGGTGTCACTGAAAACAATTATATCGTTAATATAAACAAGACATTCTTGGAGGTTTAATTTGCCTAAACAATTCTCCATATGACGTTGGAACGTGGCTCCCGTTAACCCAAAAGGCATTACATTGTATTCAAAGTATCCGAACCCCGGACCAACAGTAAAAGCTGTACGTTCACGATGCTCCGGTGCCATACTTTCTTGCCAATAACTGCTCTTGAGATCAAGGCATGAGAAGTAAGTGGATCCAGCTAGTCCACCCAGCTGCTCGTCGATCCTAGGGAGGCTATACCTGTCAGGAATTGTTCTCTTGTTTAACTCACGGTAGTCTATACAGAACCTAAGTTCTCCAGTTTATTTCCGAACAAGAACTATAGGAGACGCAAAGGCACTGTTGGACGGGCGTATCACACCTGCTCCCAACATCATGCGCAGATGTTCCCTAACTTCATTAACTATCGCTGGAGGAATCCTCCGATACTCCTGATGGACAGGAGTAGGATCATGTTAATCTTATGTTCTATGAAACTCGTAAGTCCCATGTCGAGATCGCTCACTGCGAAAATAAATCGCCACAACCACTGCAGATCTTTGATTTCGATTTAGCCTCAGGTATTACGCTGGCCCTTTAATCCAAGCCAACCCATGTATGATAATTTCAGCCCCGGCTGGCACGGAGATTGCCAATTTAACCAACTCGGAAATGTTACAATGTATAGCTTTCGCTGCAGCCCAGGCCGGCGACAAGGTCGAAAAATCCTTGACTCGGTCCAGCACATTGGTGCCGATCAAAGCAGGTACCTTCTCATGGTAGTCGGTACTCTCAACAACAAGCATTGGGATTTCCATATCCAAATCAGCTGCTTGCAACCGAGCAATGACATAACCAGAATATGGCAAAACCCCACCATCCGTGGTCGTTACCTAAAGAAAATCAACTACTGGCTGCACAGGGACTTCGGGCAAGTAGACCTCGACAAACTTCCTCAAAACCATGGACACTTGTGACCCACTGTCAATTAACTCTATCTGTGCTAACTGTGACCGGACGACACAGTCTCCAGAACGCTTTGTTTTATCGCGGTGTGGCGCCACGTCACAGGTGTTTGACCTACTTATCCCCTTACTGCCTAAATGGCAATGTATAAAGCTTATACGGCTTGTATGTATGCCTGGTAGTCCTGGCAACCCCAGGGACTTGTTTTTGTTCGAGTTCGCTGGCGGGTGTATGAATTAAATCTATGTAGGTCACGAAAATCAATAACGGTGAACTGAGGTCAAGTTGTGTAAACAAAGTAGGGCAAAATTGAAAGCTTTATAAATAGCCACAGCGGCTGGTATACGGTGTCTATACATGACGCAGTGGATATAATGAAGATATATAGAGAGAATATGAAGCTGCAGTTAGGGGTAGGGGTACCCGAATGACCCGAAAGTAGGTCAAATTTTTTTTGACATTTTGGGGGCCCCTAACGACCCCAGAATAGCTAGATCATCAGAAACAAGCTGAATCATCATATTTTAGTGTAGGGAAGCGTATTAGACCGTCTAGAAGTTTGAGAACCCAATATTTTTTGAAAAAATTTTTTTTTCAAAATAAAGTAAGCAAAATCTCAGGATCTGGTTTTTAGAGAAATCGCATGGATAGAGCGTAGCAAGGTACCCCATCCAATGAAACTGTCAAGATATTGGCTCTACCAACGATGCGATAAGATATATTCGTTTGAGGGCTGTTCCCTAATAGCGACGTGTCACGCTTCCGCCCCTCGAAACGGATTCTTTCTCTTTTGGGTCATACGAGCTATTATTTTCAGAGAGACCGTCTCTATTAGAGGGACCATCTCTCACCCGAACTACCGTTACCGGTTGACAAAGGCCGGCTATCCATGTTCCTGCTCGGACATACACGACAGATATGCCCAACGCCACCGCAGGAAAAACACGTCCGCTGCGAAGGTGTGGGCTGCCTTGGACGAAACCCAAACGAAGAAGCTCCTCCGTAGCGCTGCCCGACCTGACTCCTCAAGGGAGGTCTTTGAGGAGGGACCCACAACCTAGGACGGTTCTCCAATTTAGCCTCAATAGCGGCCATTCGCTTCATAACCTGATCAAAGCGCCTTTCCCACAAGGAGGCGGGATCCCCGTAGGGACCAGGTGTGTCTTTAGAAGACACTTGAGATTTCATAAGCTTTTTCGGAGGCTCCGCAGATTTGAAATCACTCCGTTCCATTTCCCCTTCAATCATCCTAGCCTCTTACGATCTCATAATAGGTCGCGTTTGAATGAAAGAGAAAGCGTGTTCCCATGCGCACCATCTCATTATGGAGACCACGCCTAAACTGACCACGGAGTATGTTGGAACCGACATCGCCCGCTCCTGTTAGATCTAAATCCTCAAGCCTACAAGACCACTGAGCAACTGACTCCTCCGCCTTCTGTGACATCATATAAAACTGGGCTAAGCCTTCCTCTAACGAAAAGACTTCCCCTAAAACAAGAGTCATCCCCTCTAGAATGGTGGATGCATCCGCTTTCGGACCACAATTAAACAGAACAGCCGCAGCATCCCCTCTGAGTGAGGGGTCTGCGCATGGCTTGAAGAATCGAACCTTGACCATAACTATCTTCTCGTAGCAGCGCTTGAACCTCAAGCTTCCACTGCCTAAAGGTAAGGTCTCCTTTGGAGACACTTTCGCCAGAAAAAGTACCTAACCTGGGCGCTTGAAACGCGAAAGTTTTCTCGACCCGTTGGGGCTGTAAATTAAAAGACAAACCGGGAAGCGGCTGCTTAACCCTTTAAATGCCACTCGGTGAGCTAAAATCATATCCCAGAAGTCCAGCCGAATTAGAGTGTGCAAGCCTAACAGTTAGTGGTCGCAGTAAAAGCCATCTACAGCAAAAACCGTTAAAAATCATGCATTACAAGTTATGTTTATTTGATTTAGAATTAAATCTAATCTTGGAGTTTCATCATTGGGGTCTAAATCACTGTCATCTGAATCATTGGGGTTATGATCAGATTCAGAATCATTTGCGGAATCATAATTTATATCCGATTCAGCATCACTATCCTCCGGATTATCTTCAGCATCCTCAGCATCAGTACCCGATTGATTTCCGGGTTCAAAATCACCGTCTGATTCTCCGGAATGTTCAGATAAATCACTCACTTCAGTATCACTGTCCATTCTAGTGATTGAATAAACTAACAAAATTGTCTAAATTTACTTGAAGAATTGTTCAAAATCGCCAAAAGTACCTCACAACATCATAATTTTACTCGAAAATTTGAATAGTAATGTATATTTTTAAAACCGGAAATGAATTCCTTAGACAAAATTGAGTTGTTATGTACCGGCTGTAATAAATTTCTACGGATTTTGCGGGTGGTGATGATGTCGGAAAAGACCCGTGATGCTACGGACGCTTACGAGCGCTTTGGACGTCTATCGTCACGGGCGCTTTCGGGCGCTTCGGATAGGGTTAACTGGAGTAGAACTTCGAAGGTTTCAAGGTTGGGAGGACTTTCTCCTGCTAATCAGCTCATGAACTAGACCCTGCTGGTCCTCCTCGTCCAATTCTCCAAAAGCTTTATAAACCGTGTTAAAAGACACGTCATTTCTAAAATCAGGTTTATTTTCGCTTTCCTCAACCTTCACCTGACGTAGTTCCCCATCTTCTCCCCCATTAAAAACATGAAAAAGAAACTTTTCTTGTTCTCTTTTTGCAAAAGCCGCACACAGAGCTCCACCTTGCTCAAGGTTGGTACTTTGCGCTTGAGAATTGAAAAATGCCTTCGCTTAGCTCGCCACGCATCCGTAAGGAAAAAGCACATAAAACCCCTCCACCGCTGAGCCGTGGACAGCTACCACGGGAAAACTCTGGAAAGCTACCCTTGTATCATTTGCCTTATAATGAGACCTTATCCCCGAAATAATATCTACCTTCTCGAGAAATGCCATTTTCAAATACTGCATAAGCAACAACACCACGTAAATAATACTAGTACGTAACATACAACCAAAACAACCTGTGTCCAGTACCCAGAACAATTAAACATAAAATTAATACACTGAATAACTGATTGCTCAGTTTACATGCATACAAAAGAAAAGCAAAATAGAAACTTGTCTTTGATCACAAGATGCATGTGCAAAAATCAATGCGAACAATCAAAACACTCAATAACAACAAATAAGCAAGCAAAAAAAAAAAAAAAAATGAAACAAAAAACACAGAAAGAAGAAAAGACACAAATGAAACACAGAAAGAAGAAAAAAAACCCGATTTACTGAAGAATAATCAACAGTGAAATAATAACTAAAAAAAATAATGAATAAATAAATGAATGAATTATAAATAGACGAATGAACGAGCAATTAACGCTCAGTTTCCTAGCTTTCTAGCACAAAAATAAGCATTCAGCCACCGCTTTGCAACTTCCACAATCGAGCGAACAAAAAGCAAAATAAATTAAAATCACATTGTAACCCAGCTTAGAATTGGAAATCTACTGAATAAGGCTAAACTTAAACTTATAGTAATAAGCAGAATTTAAGAGTTTTCACCTGTCACGACGAATGCGCACTGCTCCAACGACCTGACAAAAGAGTCAGAAAAGGACTATTTTATTTCACACTGACTGAATTGTGTTCGCAAATATCAGCCAACATGGCACAAGAAGCACAACAAAATACACCGTGCGACCAAGCGATCCTATTGTAACCGTGTCAATGTCAACGACGACGACTCGATCTCCGCTCCGTTGTTCGACGATCCAACCGCAGCGAAAGAAATAATATTTTCCAATTTCAAACTGCACCGAATTCCAAAACTCCAGATCCCAATTTAACATTACGCGATTAAATTTAATTAACCGCCCTAGACGTTCCCGCGCTTTCCTAACGCAAATTGTAGATCCATGTATCTTCCACCTACCGGTGTAGTGCCAAATATGACGGGGCTTTCTTGTCGATCCTTTTAATGCCTCGTCTGTGCGAGGTTCACTCCACCAACCACTGCAGGAACAGTGTAAATTACATACATAAACATATATATTACAGAATGGTTGCCTCAAAGTCGACCGCCAACAAACTAACCGATAAATATTACACATAAATAATAAAATCAGAATCATACAAAGCTTTCTTACCTGCGGGAAAGTGTAAATTACATAAACATATATTTCACAGAGTGATTGCCTGAAAGGCGACCGCCAACAAACTAACACTGTTCCCGCCAAAACTTCAAACTATATACAGACCCATGAAGGTGGCAGCACTGAACGGAGGCTATTAAATATACTGCCGAATAAACAGCCCGGCAACAGTTTTATTGGACTAGGTGCCGTAAATGTGCGAATTTTAAATGCTCATTGCTGTTGACAATTATTTCACATATTGCCCTAGGTATTGTTTCATTTTAATACCCGGTGATTGTGTTGATTCAGATTAAAGTGAAGCGAGCGTTCACTACACAAGGCCTCCACGTGCGCGGGACGGGAGTGCTAAACATTAGACTGTTGCACTCACAAACACATGGTCATACAGACTACTATATGGCGATGCTGTAACGCTGCTTGGCACGTGCACGTTTGGTATGATAACAGGCTGAATAAGCGTCGTAGCAGATGAGCGCTGTTTTCGGTTTGATAGAATTAGTAATAAATTGTAATTTCTTGTGACCTGAAAATACTAAGCAGCAAACTATAGTTATAGGTCGAGGTCTGAATATTGTAGTGGTAAATTCCAGGATTTCAAACGATTTAATACTACGCCCCGGTGTTTTAGCTTCCACCGCCATACATTGGAAGAGGTTTCGTTTCCAAGACTCGATACTCAGCCACCCTTGGATATGTGACATCATATTAATTTTATTTGAATATTTTTTCATATTGTGAAAAATATTTTTTTGAAAATATAAAATAGTTTCCCTGCTGCGCCTACCTGTACCCTACAAAATTTTGGACGAAGACCATAAACAAATATTTATCTTTGTCTTATTTGACTACAAAATAATTCTTTAAGAAAGATAAAATACGATATAAACTTGTAGAACTTTGAAGTCACGAATTAAAAAGATTTTTCAAGCAATCACCTTACTCAACCTCTAGCTTTCAAGGTAAACCACACTTTGCCCATGGGCAATTTATTTTTTCTGTAGGGAGTGCTGACAAAAATTGATATGTAATGGACATGCTAAATCAATTTTTATGGCAAATTAAATTTTTTTGCCCCCCGGCTCAACTGAAGTTGAGAGGGTACTTGGTACACAACAAAGGCATCACTTGGAGCAGTACCCTATTTAAAAATTTGGTTGATTCCACTCAAATTATGGCCACCAGAGGGTCACATGAAAAAATGACATAGAGGCCCCAATTGACTAATCTTTTTCAAACTGAGTACACAATTAGGGTATAACTCTAGGCCAGAACCCTATTTAAAATGGGTCGAATTGATTCAAATGTTGGCTACAGGGGGCCGATATGAAAAACAATGGCCTAGAGGCTGCAATGGTTGACTGGTTTTCAAACTTGGTACACAACTAGGGAATCACATATGGCAGATCTCTTTTCAAAATCAGGTTCCTTCAATTCAAATTATGGCCACCAGGGGGTCGGCATAAAAAACTAGAGGCCGCAATGGGTAACCATTTTTTTTAGCCCACTAGGGACATTCGCTGACATGTTCTATGATTATGGTGAGTTTCAAGATTATTGGTTTTTGTATATGGTCACAAGGAGGCGTTGAATATTGAAATTGTTAGATTGTTGAGCATTTGAAACCACTTCCCATGTGGGCATGGTGTCCCTGGACCCCTAGTTTAACTTGGCACACGACTAGGGTATCCCTTTAGACAGAACCTTATGAAAATTGGGTTGATGCAGTTCACATTATGGACACTAGTAGGCCGACATGATAAACGACTTTAACACTCCTGAGGCCGCATTGTCGACCAATTTTCTTAAAATTTAGGGCAGCATCCTTTTAAAGAATAAGTTGATGCGGTTCAAATTATGGCCACCAGGGGAAAACAGCCTGGAGGCTGCAACTGTTGATCAATTTTTTATGGACTTTCGCTTTAGCGAAGTCCATTTTGTTATCGCATATGAAACTTTCTACTTAGAAACGAGGCTTAGTTTCTCTTTGGAACTTCTTATAAGATGGTAGCGAGTTGATGACGTCATTTTCGTGTCGCCACTTATAACTTGTTGGTGGGATTTCAGAGGAAGATTTGTCCAACGAATAAATACTTTAATCTTATTAATGCAGTGTGAAATTTCGCTTTTTAAAAATATTTCCCTTAATTATTAGAAAATGCTGATAGTAAGACCGTGGGAAAGTTTTTATCGTTGAATGGGCGAATCACGACGGCAGAGTGCACCTGTGATAAGGCGGAAATAGTTCTATGTGAAGTCAAAGCTTTTAAATCATCAGACAGTGGGAGGTGGTTTATTCACTTTTTTCAATTATAGTGCTGCTATTTTCCCAATCAAATTGCTAGATTTCGATCGAAAACATGCTTCGATGCGGTTAGATCGCTATGATCCTACCTCTGTGTGGGTATCGTCTTGTTGACGTCACAATTGCACTGCAATATGATGTTTAGGTGTGTTGATGAGACGATTCCGCAACAGAGTAGCTACGGATTTTCGTGGCAACTATGAGCTTCTATCGGCGGACAAGTTTCATTCTCTCTTGGCAGTGGCCTTGTGTTGAATGGTATAGTTCGTTAGTGTCACTGAGAGTCTTCGATCGAAATTGTTGCTTACCCGACCACAGAGAAAGATTCTTGCTAGTTAATGATAGTCTGCTATCATCCCTGAGTAATAAATAATATCACCTGATTTTGATGATTTTGAGCCCACTTGCAGAACCTCCAACCCTTACAATTTATCTGGAATAGTGACAGATTATTATATCAAAAACCGCATTCCGATTGCCAATGGAAATATTCTGAAAATTTATAGATTGAATATTGGCTAGCGATACTGGATGTATGTTCTCATATCCCTGCAGATACCAATTGTTCATTTGAAATATTCACTGTTTTACCACTTAAACTTATCCTTCTATGTATATATTATAAACAAATCATTCAGAATCTTAAGTATAGCATGTTGTAATGATGACGCGGCTAGTAAGTCACTTAGATAACCCAGTACCATGTATTGATCATGCGGTGCTCAATACAGCTCATGGTTCAACTTCGCAGAGATATTTATCATTCATTATTTTTTAGGCGAAGATAATTTTGACACTGAAACTTTTTTGAGCCTTTAATAAACTTAGACATGCGACTCACTGCTGATGCGTGTGTATACGCCTCTACAGAAGTATTAGCAGACGTGTGGCACAAATGTGTGTATACAAACGTTTTACGTTGCCGCTGTGATGAAATAAACAGAGTAAAAAATTGTTTACACATTTTTGGACTTTTTGAGGGAGATTTTGAAGACCCTTTAATCAATCATCTTGATCTTTCACGTATGTTTGTATCCCCTATGGTACATAAGCATGAGAAAAATGGGTCGACCAGACACAAGATGGCCATGCTGTTACCCTTTTTGAGCCCAAAAAGGTCATTTTTGCCCTGAATTCTGAGACTTGTTACGTTCGAATGATTCATCACTTTTCATTGGAATTTGTGATGGATATACTTTGGGAAGGGATCTTAACCCATTAGCACTCAGGATTTGCGCTATGTAGTGTCAATTACTCCTCAGAAAATTCAAGGTAAAATCTAAGTTCATCACGATACCCAATAGCTTATTTGCTGTTCGATGCATTACAAGTTAGTTTTATTTTGTAGTGAACAGTCAAGGCTTTCATATGATGTATGATTTGTTGAGATGGGCCACCAAAATTGTGTCCTTTTGGCCCCCCCGAAATACATCCACACTTACTTGGATTTGAAGTGAGCGCTCAGATGTGTCATGTTCACACTCGAAATACTCGAGAAATTGATATACCAGGATATTGATTTCTGGTTGGTATTTTGAGGACTTAGGTGTGTAGAGTATCATAAGCTATTGGGTTCGAATCCCACTATAACCATTTTTGTGCAGCATTCGAAAAAAGTACCCGGGCGGATTCGGGCGGATTGAGGAGTAATAGGCAGGGCGGATATGGGCGGCTTGATTGCTAATGGTTAAACATATTAGAAGCTTTTGATCAATCGAGGGCGATGCAATAATTGGCGGCCATTTTAAGTTTCAACAGTTCTCATTAGTAGGTTGTTAAAGGTTTTTTGGGGAAAATATTTTTTTTTTTTAAATAGGTTTTAACCTTTAGTCTTGATATCTGATAAATTCAGCAATTTCCGTCCCTCCTGTCAGGTTTCTGGAGGCACCCGGCACTACAAATTTTACTCGGGGAAAATCCTTATTTTTTCCCTGAGCATATCCACATACCTACCACAAGGGCTGGTTTGGACGGCATGTAAATCTCTGACCTTAACCTGACTATAGGATTCAAGTCAAACTTCAACTGAACATTTTGGTAAATTGTAAGAGGCACTTTTGCCAATCACAAGTGCGTAAATTCAGCTTTGAGTTCCAGATTAAGGAATTCTCTCATTCGAAAGCACAGGTTATGGAACCCATGTCCTAAAAAATAGAAAGCCTACTGCGTTTTCTTGTTTCTAAAAAAGGTCACTTCCCAATAATGAGCCCATTAGCACTCAAGTTACTCGTATCCGCACTGCCTATTACTCTTAAGCCACCTGAATCCACCCTGACACTTTTTTTGTATGCTGCACAAAAACGATTATAGTGGGATTCAAACACAATTGCTTATGATAAACTAGACACTCAAGTCCTCAAAATATGGTACAGAAATCAACATCTTCCTGTTTCAAATCTCGAGTATTTGGAATAAGAATGTGACAGATTTGAGCGCTCACTTCAAATCCAAGTTAGTTTGGATGAATTTCAGGGGGCCAAAAATAACACGATTTTGGTGGCCCACCTCATCAAATCTTACATCATATTATGAAGCCTTTACTTTTTACTACAAAATAACACAAACTTGTAATGCATGAAAATCAACAGCAAATGAGCTATCCCGTTGGCAGTCGGAAATTTAACAATGTAGTGTTCTCCTCAGAAAATTCAAGGGAAAATCCCAAGTGTTTCATGATACCTAATCAACAGATTTTCAGTAACTACGTGGTTCAGATATCTGCTTTAATTAAGCGGTCTTGTACAGAAAGTAATCAAGCATGGTCAATCTGAGCCTTATTAGACACTACATCCCATAGAAGCTGGTTTTCTTTCACCAGCTGCGCTAGGTTCCTGTGGACTAAGAGAGTGATGCGCAGTGGCCGAGTGGGTTAAGGCACTGGTCACTGCTCTCACTGATCCAGGGTTTATGGGTTCTAACCCTGGTGACGACAGAGTTACTTGGTCGAGGTTCTTCTCTGGTCTCCCCCATTGGGAAAAAGAAATATCAAACCTGCTAATAATGCCCTGCATGGGGTGGGGCTCGTTGTCTGCCAAACGCTCTGATTAAAGATAAGAGTGATAAAAGAGCATTATTTTCTAAATTATTCCGCACGAATGAAAAGCCTTACAAAATTCGTAATGACACTACAAGGCAACTAATGGCACATAAGTGGGCATATTTCATGGGAACTTTACCGAAACAAAATAGAATGTGCGGCATAGGGGCACACCTCTACAATCCGCATTATAATCGTTTGCTTAAAGCTTATCTTATTATAAAAATCCCCCTTTTATGAAATGATGTATAGTGAACTAGCTCCGAAACTTTATCCGAGATAATGTTCTTATATATGTCCAGAATAACAATAACCAGTAAATTTGAGATAATGTACAAGAATTCACTAAAACATACGGTGTGAGAGTAGGCGGGTGAATGGCCAGGTGAGAAGTGTGTACCTATATGAGTGAAGTAGAACTCCATTGCTCAGCAGTAAGCAATTTAAAGGACCAAGTGTAGCCCATAATAGCTACAGCATGATAGCAAAATCAGTACCCAATAATTGATAAAATATGGTCATTTAACTCATTTTATAGGTCTGCCATAGCTGGTATTCAATCAGTAAAAGCTACTGATTTTTCCCAAATTGCACTACACATTTGGTAAATATGAGATAGCCAGTCTGATGTATGTGCTCCCATTAATTTTGACCCACAAAAGTATCATCTTGCACAACAAGACAATAGACAATAGATGTATCTGATTCGGAATGATGAATACTTTCGAGATACTTTTTAAGTTTGAATTGTATTAAAACCGGCCTGATCTTTATATTATAGAAATAAAAATGATATGATCATCCACATACAGTTATATCATTCTTTAAGATATTCGCCATTTCAGGGTAAAATTCTAGCTGGGCACAACATGTTGTTGGATGTCATGCACACCATTCATCAATTCATCTACAATCTACCTGATGTAAGCCTTACTTCTTTGTGATAACATTATGGAATTCCTGGTACCTGTACATTGATAAATTATGTTTATTTCTATAGGACTATGGGGAGTTTAAGTCTATGACGAACTGTATTTTTCCTAGGTAAGTACAAGTACAATTGATGATTTTTTCTTTGTTTGTATGCACTATAAGTATTCAAATCACCCCTTATATAATTGTTAGGATTTTGGACACTAAATTGATGGCATCTACACATCCATTTAAGGTATGTACCATATACACAATTACTGATTATGTGTATAGAATCTTATAACGATACTTAGTAGTAGTGCCAGTGCTAGGGCTGACTGTGTTAGGAGTGAAGGTGAAATATGTCATTGAGTTTTAAGCGCAGGGGCTGTCTGTTGCAATGGCTTTGCATTCCTTTGAATCTAACATCAAATGTTTTACCCTAAGTCGATAAGCTCGATCGATGAGCCGCGTTCATACAATTCTCAAAATTAGCAAAAACTGCAGTCTTTTCACTGTGAGTGGTTTTTATCCTGTAATATGTACATATCATACATGTACACGTAAATATGATACATGTCGACTCAGCTGTGGTCAATGAACACGTATGTAACAAGCACATTGTTAGCAACCATTGGTTTGGTAGGCCCAAATGTGATTATCGAAACTGAAATTGTCCAGGTTCCACAAAAATTACTTAACAAAATTACTCAGGCACTCAGAGAAGGATTATTACTCGAATAAGTTACTAGCTGCCTCAGAAAAAACTTAAGACCATCATAAATAATATCCTTGGGAAATCTAGAAATGAAAATAAACTACCTGATGTCTTTGAAATTGACGATCACCAAAAAAAAATTCGATAAAAGTCACATTGCCAATGAGTTCAATAAATATTTCGTCAATATCGGGGAAAACCTAGCGGAAAAAAAAATCAGATCCAGGTGTTGATTTTCATCTAACTCAACCCCCAAACAAGAATTTCTTTTTCTTTCCAACCACACCTAGAGAAATCCATGATATTGTTAGTGAATTTAATGTAAATAAAGGCATTGGAATTGATGAAATAAGTATGAAAGTGGTAAAAGCTGTTATTAACTTGATTAAAGATCCCCTTTCTTATATCTTTAATCTGAGCCTCTTAAGTGGAAACGTCCCCAGTGACCTTAAAATTGCTAGAGTTCGACCACTTCATAAAAGTGGAGATGCAGAATTATTCAATAACTATCGCCCGATCTCTTTTCTACCATGCTTTTTGAAAATTATAGAAAAAATAGTATATAAGAGACTAGTAAGTTTTTGCGAAGTTCAATATAATTTCTTCAAGTCAATTTGGTCTCCGGAAAAACCACTGTCCTGCAAGGACTTTGATCAAACTAACTAAGGAAATTGCAAATAACATACACAAATATAGCTGCAAAGCAGCGATAACGGGTTTTCTGCACAGTCTTAGAATCCTGTTCAATGGGGGATTTCAACAAAGAATTTGATAAGGCTCAACATCAGCCATTACTAAACAGGCTATTAGGAAACAGTATCAATGATAGGTCGCCCAAATGGCTCAGCAGTTATCTTTGAACGGAAACTTGTAACCGAAATCAACGGAACGCCTCATCTTGGAATGGGACGGTCTAACCAGTGGAGTCACGCAAGGTAGTATCCTAAGTCGTCTTCTGTTTAATGTCCTGACCAATGACATACACAGTAATCCAAAATAAACCAGACCGAGTAAATTTCCAAAACAACCTTAACACACTGTTCGACCAAAAAACTTAATGTTCCGACAAAACCACGGGTGACAAAACCGAAATTATGAAAACCAAATAATTAATTGTCGCGGGCGACAAAACCAAAAAGAAGAATTGTCGCGGGCGACAAAACCAAAATAATGAATTGTCGCTGGCGATAAAACCAAAATAATGAATTGTCGCGGGCGACAAAACCAAAATGGTGAATTGTCGCGGGCGACAAAACCAAAATGGTGAATTGTCGCGGGCGACAAAACCAAAATGGTGAATTGTCGCGGGCGACAAAACCAAAATGGTGAATTGTCGCGGGCGACAATACCAAAATAATGAATTTTCGCGGGCGACAAAACCAAAATAATGAATTGTCGCTGGCGATAAAACCAAAGTAGTGAAATTGTCGCGGGCGATAAAACCAAAATATTGAATTTTCGCGGGCGACAAAACCAAAATATTGAATTGTCGCAGGCGACAAAACCAAAATAATGAATTGTCGCAAGGGACAAAACCAAACTAATGAATTGTCGCGAGCGACAAAACCAAAAAAAGAATTGTGGGGGCGACAAAACCAAAATAATGAATTGTCGCGGGCGACAAAACCAAAATGGTGAATTGTCCAGGCGACAAAACCAAAATGGTGAATTGTCGCGGGCGACAAAACCAAAATAATGAATTGTCGCGGGCGATAAAACCAAAATGATGAATTGTCTCGGGCGACAAAACCAAAATGATGAATTGTCTCGGGCGACAAAACCAAAATAATGAATTGTCGCGGGCGATAAAACCAAAATAATGAATTATCGCGGGCGATAAAACCAAAATATTGAATTGTCACGGGCGATTAAACCAAAATATTGAATTGTCGCGGGCGACAAAACCAAAAAAAAAAATGTCGCGGGCGACTAAAACAAAATATAAAACCAAAATAATGAATTGTCGCGGGCGACAAAACCAAAAAGAAGAATTGTCGCGGGTGACAAAACCAAAATAATGAATTGTCGCTGGAGATAAAACCAAAGTAATGAATTGTCGTGGGCGATAAAACCAAAATATTGAATTTTTGCGGGCGACAAAACCAAAATATTGAATCGTCGCTGGCGACAAAACCAAACTAATGAATTGTCGCTGGCGACAAAACCAAAAAAAGGATTGTCGCGGGCGATAAAACCAAAATAATGAATTGTCGCGGGCGATAAAACCATAATAATGAATTGTCGCAGGCGATAAAACCAAAATAATGAATTGTCGCAGGTGACAAAACCAAAATGGTGAATTGTCACGGGCGACAAAACCAAAATGGTGAATTGTCGCGGGCGACAAAACCAAAATAATGAATTGTCGCGGGCAATAAAACCGTAATAATTAATTGTCGCCGGCGATAAAACCAAAATAATGAATTGTCTTGGGCGACAAAACCAAAATAATAAATTATCGCGGGCGATAAAACCAAAATATTGAATTGTCGCAGGCGATAAAACCAAAATATTGAATTGTTGCAGGCGATAAAACCAAAATATTGAATTGTCGCGGGCGACAAAGCCAAAAAAAAAATCATCGCGGGCGACAAAAACAAAATATAAAACCAAAATAATGAATTGTCGCGGGCGACAAAACCAAAATAATGAATTGTCGCTGGCGATAAAACCAAAATAATGAATTGTCGCGGGCGACAAAATCAAAATCGTTGTTTTCTCACGTTATTTTAGTTTTGTCGTTTTGTCGTAATGTCGCCCTCATTTGCATATTCGTGTTTTTTTATCTTATCAGCCACCATACTAAAGCCTTAAGGTCGCGTAAAACTCGATAAACACTTCAAGCGACACAGCGAACGATCTCCTTTCCCCCACAGCGAACGCTTACTCCGAATGTCAAGTGTGAGTCCAGCATACGGATAGCATACGGATATGGATACGTGTGTTATATACTTGTATTTAGTAAATACCTTGTGCATTTGACAATGATCGGTTTGTACTGTAGGAAATATAGAGTATTGGTAAATGGTTGAAGCCCGCGGCCGAATAAAGTAATATATTCTTTTATTTTGATACCTCGTTGACATAACAGCTTTTCTCCGCCATATCTCTTCGGCCTGTTTAGTTTAGGCCTACGATTCCCCGGTACACTAAAGATTTATCTTAGTAAATACACGGTTAATTCGGTAAAGAAAAATAGGTATTGTTAAACTAACTCCTTGAAACCCCCTGTTAAAATCACTGTTTGAAGACCGCGACTGAATGTGAAGTCTGCGGCAATAAATTAGTTCATTTATACTTGAATTGATAATCGAAGTGACAGTCGGCCTGCGGGTTGATTTCGGGATGACGACTCGAAAAACATGTCGCCCCAATTTTCGATGTTTACAGCCCGACAGCGCTTTTGTAACGATGATTCGTGAAAAAACACGCGGGCTATTTGTAGATCTCATTGAGCTGAACGATATTATATGGATTGTATATGAAACAGCGGTAAGGTAACAAAGCCTATGTTCTTTTGGTAAAAATAGTGTGGAAGAAAATAATAATAATAATAATCACGCGGATATCAATAGGGTTTTCTGTGAAATAACAGAAAACCCTAATAATCACGCGGATATCAATAGGGTTTTCTGTGAAATAACAGAAAACCCTAATAATAATCACGCAGATATCAATAGGGTTTTCTGTGAAATAACAGAAAACCCTAATAAAAAGACTTCAATTGGAATATTTTTGGACCTTTCTAAAGCTTTCGATACTGTAAACCATCACATCCTGCTAGAAAAACTTAAATTCTATGGTATCAAGGGATTGCCCCTACTTTGGTTAAAAATTACCTTGAAAATAGACGCCAAGGCGTGTAAATGGAAAATTATATATCGGACCCTCTAAAAATCAATATCAGAGTTCCACAAGGGCCCTTGCTCTTTTTATTATATATTAATGACAGCACCAATGTGAGTAATCTTATTCAGTTAATCTTGTTTGCCGACGACACAAACGCCTTTATCAGTGATCTGACGGCCATCGTATTATCCTAAACATAAATGCTGAATTATCTAAATTATCAATATGGTTTCAAGCAAACAAATTATCATTGAACTTGAAAAACCAATTATATAGTTATTTGGTTCTAATTTACCTAACAACGTTTTTATTCGTATGAATGGTCAACCAATAGACCGCCTAAATCATACCAATTTCCTAGGGGTGTGCATTGATGAAAAATTATCGTGGAAAGAACATATTAATAATACTAGAATAAGAGTTGCCCGCAGTGTAGGTACATTGAATCGATTAAAGCATATTCTACCACAACGTATCCTCACCAATTTATATTTTGCTCTTATCCACCCACATTTAAGCTACTGTAATATTGTATGGTCGTCAAATTTTTCAAATCTCTTAAATCCTTTACTCCTTTTACAAAAGTGTGCCGTTAGAATCATCACTAACTCTTACTATCTAGAGCATTCTAATCCACTATTCAAAAGACTTAACATTTTGAAAATCCAAGATATTAATAAATTCCAGACTGGTTGTTTTATGTAGAATGACTCCCATTATAATATTCCTAATAATTATTTTGAGTTTTGCAAATTATTTTGATAATAGTTCAATTCAAAATAATGAATTGTCTATAATGAATTGTCTAACAAACTTCATTTTAATTTCATACACTGTGAGAACCAATTATGTAAAATCGCAGAACATTTTTTCTATGGAAGCATTTGTTTCATTGGTTGGCCCAAATGACGTTTGTTTGATAAGATTGTAGAGATGCTAAACCTCCTCCGATGACACGGTCAAATTCGTTAAAATTTCTCGCAAGCCTGTTTTTGGCGGGAAAATACTTAGTTCTTGCTTACAAGATAGCAATGACCTTGATTGGGGGCGTTGTCTCCACAAGTGAAAGTGAATGGCTGTTTTAGGGATGTATGGTTAATTCTGGCGCTACTTACGTATTTATGGAAAAGCCACGAAACTGCAAACGTTTCATTTGTCTAGGTAGCGTACATGTGTGAATATATTTTTGTGAGGATATATTTTTATCTGCTGTCGGTATTGTTTTATTAAATACCTGTTGTTTGTTTTGATTGACCACAGAAGTGAAAGCGAACGTCTTAAGACCTGTTCTTTGAGCATTTGAAGTATGAACGTGATTGACGCACAGGTCCTTAGATCTTTTGTTCTGGAGCTAGTGTTGTCATTCTTAGGCCAGCCATAGCCTGAGCTTATAACTATACAAATGGAGCGAATTTAAATGACACACATGGTTTCCAGATGAAAGGCACTTGTTATACTTAGTGAACAACCACTTTGTTATACTGTTTGTAATGACGTCACGTTGTCTCCCAGGTCAGTCAAATTTTTACCGTTCAGTTTTCTCTATAACAACATAATGTCTACAGTTTTCGCAGCAAACAACTTACTTGTACTATTGAATGTTAGATCAAGTTTATTGCGCTCTCCAATATTTCTATGGAATGGTGCAGCAGCCATGGGATTTTTATAAACTGCAGTGAAATTAGAAAAGGGGGCAGTGAATCTAGGAAATTGTTCAATTTACAAAAATAAAGGTCTAACATATTAGACGCTTTACAAACTTCATACACAGTGTACGTATCCTTCAGGATCCAGGTTCTTACACATGCACGTGGAGTGTCTGTTTGACCCATTGGCCAAAGCCCACTCTAAAATTCTGCCAAAAACTTCATGCTGAAGATATTAATGCATTTCCATTCATAATTAGAAAAGAAAAGAAATATCTGTTTGATATTTTCCGTCCTTCCAAAAAGTTACGAAAACTCGCGGGAAAAAATTAGGCATGATCTCTCCCCATTTTTAAAAACTTCGGGCATAGTAAAAATTCCCATTTTATTTTTTCCCTTTGCCCTTACAGTAATGGTGCAATAACCCATTTAATCCAGATCAGTTTTATTCAGATTTTCACGTATTTTGAACTACAATGAATTACGAATTATAAATACTTAAACTTTAAAGTATGTTTACTGACGTTTAATTTTGAAACTGGTCTAAACACGTCCAGAGGCACATAAAATCCGGTGGTATTGCTCTTAAGAATTTTATTGCAGGCCACATCCGACCAGCACTAGATATTTAGTATAGTAGATGTTTATAGTAGATATTGTTTATGAGAACACATAGTCATAATATCCTCCACCCACTGAACTTATACAGGAGGCACCCGAAAGGAATTGGATAAACTCGTTTTTAAGAACTTGATGAAAGAAGTTTACTTAACTCGATACGGTTTCTGGAAAATAAGTAAGAATGTTCTTAATCCATTGCCAATTAAACAAACAATTATTGATACATAATAGGAGAAGCAGTAATTTAATGACAAACAAATTGCAAATTATAATAATTACTTACAATTTGTTTATCCCCTGATTTAAACAATGGAAAAATTTGAGCTATTTTAAGCTCATCTGGGAAGGTACCTTCAGAAAAACAAAGATTGAAAATATGCGCTAGTGGACTAGAAATAGTATCAATTACGCTTTTCAATACTTTTTGGTTAATGTCATCAAAACCACAATTATTTTTCAATTTAAAGTTTCTGACAATTAATTCTATTTCGTGAGGTAGAATTGGATTTAGAAATAAATTATGATCAAGCTGAGGATTCATGAATTTTTCAAAACTTTCTGATTGCTTAGGAATACAATTAGCTAGATTTGGTCCAACATTTACGAAATAGTCATTGAAAGATTTGGCAATTACATCGGGATCTGAGATTAGTTTATTATTGATTTTAAAATCATCTGGATATATGTTCTTATCAGAATTTCTATTTTGTAAGTCCTTTATAACTTTCCAAGTGTATTTACTGTTATTACCGGCTCGATCAAATTTATGAATAAAACGATTTCTTTTTGCTTGGATGATAAGCCTATTCACTATAGCTGGTCTCTAGCGACCGATTGCCGGTTAAAGGGTTAATCTTACCACTTATTTGAGACAAAGAAGCAACTATATTACCTTAGGCTGACAAAAACTGACTGTAATGCATTTGTATCCACTGAAACAGCAGGAATGTTCACGGTCAGTACGGCCATCTCGTCACAGGTGTAGTTGAATACAATCTTCTCGTGAGGTCCACGTTCCAGTCACAATTAATAGTTGAACAACTTCATCTGTACTTGTGTAAGTCACGAGGACTTGTGACCAATGAACAGGTGTCTAACGGGCCTATCAGAACATTGGTTGGGTAGGCCCAGGCTGAATATATTTTAATGCGCACTGATTGGCTTAATAAACAAAATATGTTGAAATCTAAAAAGATGCAGTGAATCTTGATAATTGTTCAATTTATAACAATAAATTGTCTAACAAACTTCATTTTAATTTCATACGCAGTGCAGTGTATGTTATACGTAAATGAAATCATACAGCATCAGCAGTTTATGCTGTACGGAGCATGTCTATTTGAGTCATCGGGGAAAACCCACTACCTCTTTTATATTAATGATGAGTCAAGCAGTTGTGTATGATAATTAACAGATTTAACAGATTTTCGTAAAGTTTACTTGGTTCATGGACCCCCTGTAATAATGTGTTTCCATCACTCTAAGGTAATTCCTATCTTTCCGAAGTTTCTGCAAAAAGTCATGGAAATGATCTAATAAAGACCTCGGCGGGAGATTCAGATGGGAACACAACAAGAACGTGCTCCCGTTGCAATATATTTTCCTATGCCCATTTAAAAATACAATGGCAATATTTTTCATATTTTCCACCAGCAACTAATAAAACAGCTACGTCTCAGTACCTAGAAATTGCATAAAATTGCACTGCAATTAATATTTTCAAACCTTTGTTTTGTCTGCATCAATGCTTAACTTGCCCCTTTCAATCATGGATCCGTGGATCTGTTCCTAGATATGGGGCTCTTGTTTAACATATGGGGTTCTTGTCATCCAAGTTGGCCGCCACAGTCATTTCGGCGTGTGAAATAGCCATTTTGGAGCTTGTTCCCCCTCCTGAGTACAGTTTTACCCTGATTTTCTCACCACTTGGTATATGGATTTAAGGCATAGGGAGGATGAACACTACTGTTTTTTATGTGTGTAGGTAATTTAAGATGGCCGCCTTAGTTATGTTGGTGTCTTGAATAGCCAATTTGGAGTCTGTTACTGCTCTAAGGTTTAGAGTTTTAGACTGAATTTATTCATACTTGAACTGGTTTAATGATAGGAGGAGGATGAACCCTTTTATGTTTTGACATGTATAGATCATCGAAACCAACCAAATATCTGTATGAAATAGGCACTTCGGGCCAGGTTCTTGCTCTGCAATCAATAGTTTGTTACTGGTTTTCCTATGGCTTGGTATGTGTATTAAAGGCAGAAGGAGGATAAACCCTAGTGTTTTTGATGCATATGTGTTATCCAATGTGGCCGCTACAGTCGTATTAAAACCTATTTTTGATATGGAACTTAGTGTCAGGTATATGTACCCTATTACAATTTTGCATTCTCTACATTACCCTCATTCTTCATGTGCGGAACAGCCTAGAAGTAACTTAATTTCGTTTTCGTTTGCGTTTCGATTTTTATCGTTCAACCTGCGTTCTGTAATTTCGCCACTCGTCCGGGACGAATACGCTTTTTGGAATAATGCGCACAAACATTGCTAAGATGCGTTTCGGTGACTGCGCATAGACGCTACGCATTTACAACGCGTCTACTACGCGTTTATAATGCAACTAAATGTAAGCCCTTATCATGTCATTGCACCATCCAAAATGGCGGAAACCGCACCACCAGAAATGATTGCTGACGGAGAAGGTATGTACCCACTTCATTTCCTGGCAAAAGGGGCGAAACTGTATGTTATACAGAACAATTAGCCTATGTACCGGTAACTTTCGCCTACCATCCCACACGGGCTCGTATTTGAGCTGTAGATAGGCATACCTGTATACAGCTGGTAAAAACGATTTGTTAACTCTTTGTCTGCCAGGCCTATTTTTTCAGGAAATGCTGCACTTTGCCAGGATTTCCATGTTTTTCAGAGATTCATAAAACAAAAACTAGGAGAGATGTTCATCAAATCTGTTTTATTTTGTTCTATCTGGTCTTGCTTTTTTATGTAAAATAAGCGGCATTTCTTCTTAGAGTGATAAAATCAGCAACCACCAGTGCAGAAAATATGCCCATTCATGCGTGTTCAGCCCCAATTTCAATAGATGACGTCATTAACACACTGCATAGAATGACTGATGATAGTTTATTTTAGTAGTAAAGGGCAATAAACTAACTGGTGTTGTGCGATGAATTCGCCATGTATCGTTTAAGTTAAGAAACAAGCCAACCGTACCAGTATGGTTTTGGCAGACAAATGATAGGAGATACCAAACGTACCAGTACATTTTTGGCAGGCAATGAGTTAATAATCAAGCGTAACTGTTATTTTGCATGCATGATAGACACAAAAGATAATCATTTTTACTGTTACGTACCTACAACTCTGATACGAGCCCCGGTGCCCGGGCCCCTGGCCTGTGTGCCATCCAATATGCCTGTCAAAAAAATTAAAGACATTTTCTGATATTGCAAAAAATCTGGCCTACGTACGTGCATACTTACTGCACTACCCTGCCTGCATGTTGTCGGCTTATGGGCTCATTATTTTTTTGGAGTGCAGGCGTTTGTGTTGTTTAACAGGAGATGAAAAGAATGTTCATAAAAACAGAAAGAACAATAAAGTACACAGGCTTATTAAGTAGTTATAAGTAGCTTAGTGCCACCTGTTCTTGTTAGGTCTGTGTTGATTTGAGAATAGATTTTTTTTGAATTTCCAATTCAGGTTGTAGAGTATATCAAGCTCTGGACCCGGTGACTGGTGTATGGTATGAGTGTGTGTGTTGTAGAGGTAAGGATGATGTGGATGATTCTATAGTCAAAGTTAAGTTTCCTGGATTTCCGAAAAAAGGTGCATACGCAACAATATCTAAAGGTAAAGGATAGTAATTTTGTAACACTTGTAAGATATGTTTTATGCGACACATACACTTAATGCAGCTCTTTTCACAGAACTTATTTTTTGCCAGTGTGTGTGGTAGATTCAATCCCGCACTAGATGAGTACACAGGTACGCTGTCACTTAATACTGCAGATCTCATATTAAGTTGGATCCACCATTCATAAGGGTACTCGATAAATCGTTTATATCCCAGAACACATTTCCAGTCTACCACCACACGGCCAATCAGTATTTATCACTAAAAACCACCAAATGATACTTTTACACCTTTTAAATAAGTTTTCAGGGAAAATTTGTTCTGATAGGATAGACTCTTTGTGATGATCATTGAAATTTTAAATGTCTGACCGAAAGGGTACACAATATAATTTCAGAACTTTCATCTTTCTACAGCGTATAATTTTTATATTTATTTTGTAGACTGTTTCCGTGAGAGTGTTAATGAATATTTATTTAAACGGAAAATTCTGAAGGTTCCACGAATGGAGTGTAAAAAAAAACTGCTAACAGATGACAAGATATTTTATGTGATGAATGATCAGGACTCTACATTGAATGGAACAGTATTAGCGAATGACCCTTTTAAGGGTGAAATCAAACTTATGAATGGAGACCCAATAACGTACAAGAATTTAGTGCCTGAGCCAAAAGATCCACCGAAAAAGAAAACAAAACTTTGAAAACTTTATCTGTACGTAGGTTGTTATTGAACTTAATTTCATCATTGGCTGTATACAAAGTTGAACATGAGACTCTAAGGGTTCATAAATATATGATTAACTCTAATGATTCCCATGTTTACCTTTGTTGACCTAATTTGAATTTCCCTGACTGGCTAGTTCCATTGGTATTAAAATTATTACTATAATTGGTTAATGAATGTTCACTTTCTTAATTATCGTTAAGTCGAATAAGTACTTCGCTTAAGGTTTCATCAGAAATGTTTTCGTTTGCAGGATAGTAAATAGAACAAAATCAATGGAATATATAAGTTATGTTGATCTTTTTCTTCAAATTCCAGGGGTATTTTGTTTCTATTTCCAAAAATAATACACACTATTAGAGTCATTAGTACCGCTAGTGTAAATTGTGATTCTTTGTTAGAACAGGATTGACAGTTGTATGTCGTCAGTCATTCGTTTATGCCAATATTGTTTTTTAGTTTAAAAAATCAACTGCAAAAGCAAAGTTTCTTGATACATGTGACGAAGAAACAATAACAAGCCCAGCTGCTGTTCATGCATAAATAGGGAACTCTTCCGACAGCCCAATTAAAATTGGTTTATCAGATAAAGAACTCGACAAAGTGAAGAGTAAAGTGTTGAAATGGATGACTGAGAGCAGCAACGCGTCTTCAGTGGCTGAACTGAAGATGATTTGTACTACGTTAATGAGCATGAATAAGACATTAGGTTTTATTGATAATCATTTATCTTTATTTCGAAATGATTCTTCATTATCTTCTGATGACTCGGGGCAATTTTCTTGTGTAACTCAATCTAGGTCTTCATTCAGTGGACAAGAAAGTAAACCTACTTTTTATCCACCAGTGGCTTCAACCCATGTAGTTGCTTCGACATATACCCAAACAATGGAATCTAAGTTCTTTATTACCTAAGTCCCTAGATTACAGAAGGTGATTTGGCAAATGGAGATGAATACACTGATGAAAATTTACCTTCTATGTCATCACTGTTAGAAATTAAGGACCCTTTTCCAAATCAACACTGTTCTTTTTCTAGTCGTGAAAATAGTTATGATAACAGTATTTTGAAATCTCAAGATCAGGATAGGGGAAGTGCATCATATGAATCAACTAGACCTAATGATATTCTTCAACGGGGTCATGAGTCCAAACATATTGGAAGTCCATTTGATTGGGTTTCGCTTTTTGATTCGTCCCAATGTACTTCACAAGATAAAATGGCTCAATTTTTTAGCTCCGCTGTGATCGAAAGTCGCTACTAGTCGTACAGTTTTGATCAGGTCAATTCCAAATTTAGTATGAATGTTCTATGGACCAAGGCCTATAAATCTATGAAGCCATTTTTTTTTATTCGTCCGCCCAGGGGCCCCCCGGGGGTGAAGTTTCTATTTCTTCAAATCGCTACTTGTCCTACAGTTTTAATCAGACCAATTCCAAATTTAGTATGAATGTTTATGGACCAAGGCCTTTAAAGTTATAGAGCCATTTGTTTGATGCGTCCTTCAGGGGCGCCCCTTGGGGGTGGAGTTTCTATTTCTTCTAATCGCTACTAGTCCTACAGCTTAAATCAGATCAATTCCAAATTTTGGGGAATGTTTCATGGACCTAGGCCTATAAAGTTAGAGCCATTTTTTGGATCCGTCCCCTTGGGGGCACCCCTCGGGGTGGAGTTTCTATTTATTCAAATTGCTACTTCTCCTACAGTTTTAGTCAGATCAATTCCAAATTTGGTATGAATGTTCTATGGACCTAGGCCTATAAAGTTACAGAGCCATTTTTATGCCCCCACAACGCGTTGTGGGGGGGGGGGCATACTATATTCACTTCGTCGTCCGTCTGTCTGTCCGCAGTGGTTTCCGTGCCCTAGCACCCAAACCCTTTGACAAATATTCCTGAAATTAAAGAACTGTGTTGTACTAGATGAGGTTAGTAACTGATTAGATTTTGGGTCCTGTTGGGTCAAGGTCACAGGAAGCCATTTTGTAAATTTAATATCCGGCCTCTAACTCGTAAACGATTTTGAGATAACTCAGTGAAATTCTATGGATGGGTTATCCCAGTGACCGTGGGTAACTGATTAGATTTTGGAACCTGTAGGTCAAAGGTCAAGGTCACCAGGAGCGGTTTTGTATTTTTAATTTCCGGGCTCTAACTCATGAAAGATTTTAGATAACTTGCTGAAATTTTATGGATGGGTTACCCTAGAGACCTTCAGTGACTGCCTCGATATCGGGTCCTGTAGGTCTTAAGGTCAAGGTCACCAGAAGTTATTTTGCTATTTTCATTTCCGGGCTATAACTCATAAATGGTTTAAGATAACTTGGTGAAAATAAATTGATCGATTGTTCTAGAGCAAATAGATAACTGATTAGATGTTGGGTCCTGTAGGTCACAGGTCAAGGTCAGCAGTAGTTGTTTTGGAATTTTCATTTCCGGGCTCTAAATCATTGATTGTTTACGATTACTATGTAAAATAATTAATGAATTAATCTTGTGACTATAAGTAGGCCTTACTGATTCAATTTTGAGTAGTGTAGGTCAAAGTTCAATGTCACAGCTCGAAGAAGTGAGTAACTGATATAAGTCCTGATCGAGTGTACAGGCAAGCATTAATAGTAGTGACTATTTGATATGCCTTCAATAATTTTAATGGTTGCATATTTCCAGAATTGTCAAACAACGAATGCTCTGTACATTAACTCAGGGAGTATTTCCTTATTCAAACTATTCCTGTTGAGTTACTTTACTCTATTTTTGCTGATCAAATATTCGTTCACTATCCGACTATTCCTATTGAGTTACTTTACTCTATTTTTGCTGATAATGTATTTGTTCACTATTGAATACCTAAGCTGCTTCATATACAATTCAAAATATCCTCAAGGTGTACTTTACTGTCAGGCGTTTCACCTGATGTGGGGGCATCAGTCGTCTTCAGCGACATTCTAGTTTGGATTTGTCCCCCAGGGTGCCCCTTGGGGTTGAGTTTCTATTTCGTCAAATCGCTAGTAGTCCTACTGTTTTAATCAGATCAATTCCAAATTTGGTATGAATGTTCTATGGACCTAGGCCTTTAAAGTATTAAAGCCATTTTTTGGACTTTTCCACCAGGGGGCGCCCCTGGAGATGGAGTTTCTATTTCTTCAAATTGCTATAAGTCCTACAGTTTAAATCAGATCAAGTCCAAATTTGGTATGAATGTTCTATGGACCAATACCTACAAAGTACACAGCCCTTTTTGGATTTGGCCACTAGGGGGCACCCCCTAGGTATGCAGCCTTCATTTCAGCCGATAGGCTCCTTGTTTTATGTAATTACTCAGTTGATGTCTCTGCGGGATTTTATGTTAACAGTTTGCAGGCATATTTGGTTGAAAATGCCAGTATTTCTGGTTCTACCTAACCCAGTACAATGAGCCCAGCTGGCAAAAATGCCACTGCAATGCTGAATGTGCCATTTGATTCACCAATAAAGTGTATCATGACTGATGTGGTTTCTAATGACAACGTGGCAGTAGATGCCGGTAGAGTAGAATATTTTTCAAATATCAGAGAAATCATGCATATAAAAAGTAATGCGACAAAGAGTCAAAGAGTGACAACGTGGTCTGTAACGCGTCATTTACCTATATCCATGATCCTAGCCATGATTATCATAGCCTGTTGTACTTAGGTTCCCAACAAGCTAAAAGAACATGTTGTGGACTGTTTAGTCTTGATGAAATTCGAGGTAGAAATGTGCACGGCATGAGAACCAAAGGTAAGCTTGACCCACAAAAGTTAGCATTCATCATGCAGCAAACATTTAATTGGTTCCCATGTACCCCCAGTGAAAAGGAAACAATTTGGCAAAAAGAGATTGTTAAAGCTATCGATGGCACTAATCGTAATCGACTCTATAAGACCAACCTCCGCTTATTGTAGGCTCACAAGAAGCCTTTTAAGATATTATAAGATGATTGATGATCGCGTTGAAAGTCGAACTACGCCTAGTATTACTAAAGTCTTTAAAACGGTTACTGGCATAAACAATGCATTGACCAAACCTAACTACTACATAGTGACAACTTTTTATGGTCGAAGACCATATAGGGATCGTCGCTATTTAAAATTGCCATTCACCGAACAACACCCATAGTATCTCAATTGCCATGGATATAGTCCCATAGTGTTGTATCCATATAGAACTGCCAATCCGATAGAAAGTGGTCTGTAACGCGTCATTTACCTACATCCATGATCCTAGCCATGATTATCATAGCCTGTTATACTTAGGTTCCCAAAATCGTTTGATTTGCGTTTCTATTTCGTTTTATCAAAAACGAAAAATGAAAACAACGATCTCTGACGAACGCCAGAAGTGTTATGAGTTATGTTACTTCTAGGCTGTACAGTATTTCAATCAGATCCATTCTAGTTGTTTGCAATCCTAATTTGCCTACAAACTGTTCACGACCGTGTAGAACACTCATCAAGTGGAATATTGACTCTAGCTACTGTGGTTTTGAGCAAAATTGTTTTATCAGTCGAAACATATCCTGTTACACTTCTAGCATTAGGATTTTGAAGTTTTGATATAGTTTTGATTATTTGATGGCATTAGTTTTGCTGACTTCAGACAAGGGTGAACATATTTTTACTGCTGAAACTAGATTTTGGCAACAGATGAGAATGTTCATTTTGCTGATTTATGTTTTGAGCAGAAGTAGTGTTAATATTAAGATTACCATTCTTTTGATAAGTACAATTTTTTTAGGCCTTAGTCGCTACAAATAAAGCATAACCCAGAGTCAGACAAGTGTGTTTGATACTATTCCATTTCCAAAATGTTTGTCAAAGTAAGTGTGAAATGTGTGTAATACAAATTCAACAGTGTCAGGGTTTCTGTTGTAATATTTTTATATAGATTTATATGAGTTTGATGGTTACCTTTGGAAAGATCCTTATAAATCGCAGCAAATTATTGCTGTCAGAACAGCAATATGAGTTACATATGAGGCACATAATTGGTGATCGTGACTAAAAGAGTCATGGCATTATGCTTATGTCAAATCATAAAATATTTTCATCATTTCAGGATGTCATAGTTTCTACTGCTTTGGGAGATTTGCAGAAAATATTAGAGCGAGAACCATTTGTAAAACCAACAATTGGTAAGCGCTTATTAGCCATTCAATTAACTTCCTAACTGTCGTCCCACATAATTTGCTCAGTGTATAGAATAACTGTTTTCCAGATTTTCCTAGGGGTTTTCCTCCCTACAGCACAAGTAAGGAATGTCTTCATGAAGCAGGATATGATGCTTTTGTGACTGGTCTTTGTTTTATCACCATGTGTAATTATTTTGGTAAGTTTTTAAGTCCCCATTATCAAGCGTTTATACAGAAAAAAAGGGATGCAAGTTCCACTACTTTTTTCCAATGCCTACTTTTAAGCCCACGTGGGTTTTCAGTCCCAGCAGGCTATTGCGTTCACTTTTCGTCAGACGTCCATCCGTCGTCCATTTGTCCGTAGACGGAATCCAGTTATTTTGGGGAAGTTTTGAATATGCCTCATCGAAATGTCTTTACATTTAGGTTACGAATGTATCTACCCTAGACACATCTTCAGCCCAAAAACTGGCCCTATCAGACTCAATATGGCCGACTTGTTCGCCAAAATCAGCACATTTTACACATTTTTCAAGGTTTGGAGGAAAATTCGAAGTTGCATTGATCAATTATCTTGAACTTTCGTATGTTTTTATATCCCCCAAGGGTTCATCAGCATACGAAAAATTGGGTTGATCGGACTCAAGATGGCCGTCCTGTAACCTTTTTTGTGCCCAAAAATGTCAATTTTGGCCCAAATTCCGAGTCATGTATTTTCTTACTGGTTTGCCATTTTTCATTGAGATTTGTGATGGCCTTTCATGGAAAGGGTTCTCAAATACCTGAGACAGGTATTTTTGATCAGCCAATGATGACGCAATTGGCCGCCATCGTGGTGTCATCAGTATTCATATGTACGTGGAAAAAAGTATCTCAACATTATATTGATACCTAAGCATATTTTGTATCCACAATCAATTGGAAAGTTGTAGCATAATGACATATTCTATGATTGTGATGAGTTTTAAGGTCATTGGGTTTTGTATATGGCCACTAGGGGGCGTTGAATAATACATTGACTTAGTATTACTATGTTATATTCGTACCTTTGCATATTTTGCACAATCAATTGCAAAGTTGTAGCTCATGACATGGTCTATGATTGTGGTGAGTTTCAAGGTAAATTATCATATATGGTCACCAGGGGCGTTGAATTGTAGCTCATGAGATGTTCTATGATTGTGGTGAGTTTCAAGGTCATTTGGTTTTGCATATGGTCACCAGGGGCGTTGAATGGTTGAATAACTTAGTATTTCTGTTGATTTATTGAGATTGTTAGATTGTTGAGCATTTGAAACCACATTCCAAGTGGGCATTGTGTCCCTGGACCCCTAGTTTTCAATTTTTATGGACTATCGCTTAAGCGAGGTCCTTTTTGTTAACGCGTACGACACCTACTGCCTTTGTACAAAATAACTTGCGAAAGAGGCTTGGTTTCTCTTCGGAACATTCATTACAGTAATAAAATCTCGAACCCTATTGAATTTCATCAGGATGCATTGCTTATGTATTTATTTAGTTATTTATTTGTTGTTGGAACTACATTTGGTTTCAGTAGAATACATGCCCTATTATGCATATTCATGCTTCACACACACAGGCTGCTCTGAAGTGTATTGATCAGTTCACTACCGAGCGCATCATGCATTTATATGAAAAGCGTGCCTTGTGTGTGGCCTGATTTTTCAGGAAACTGCGAATGATTCAACTGCCAGGGTTCATTGCAGGCTGTGAAAGCAGTGAATAAGCACGGAAGTGAAAAGCAAGTGAATTTTACTGCAGTGAAATTGGGAAAGGGGGCAGTGAATCTAGGAAATTGTTCAATTTACAAAAATAAAGGTCTAATATGTTAGACGCTTTACAAACTTCATGCACAGTGTACGTATCATTCAGCATCCAGGTTTTTACACATGCACGTGGAGTGTCTATTTGACCCAAAAATTAGACGTGTTCTCTCCCCATTTTAAAACTTTGGGGATAGTAAAAATCCATATTTTATTTTTCCCCTTTGCACTTGCAGTTTTAATGGTGCAGTGTAGGCTTACTTTGGACTGAAATGGATTATGAATTATAAATGCTTAAACTTTAAAGTATGTTTACTGAAGCTTAATTTTGATACTGGTCTAAACACACACCATTATGTTAATTTAGGAAAGTACAAATTAAGAATTTTGTTTCTTGTTTATTTGTGAAGAACACATGCCTTGTTACGTATGTCACCCTGACATTTGTTAAGTCGTACATTTAATATCGAAATATGATACTTCATATAAATCTTACTAGATGAAATACATAATAATGCGATGTAACTTATAAATATAGTATAAATATGTGCTTTATCATAATCAACTGCTGTCAGACTGCTCAATATGTATTCATAGTAATTAGCTCTAGTCAGGGCTGATCATAAATTAATTTGTGTCTCTCAAACATGTCACTAGATGTTAGTTCGTGGGTCTTGATGTCTACAACTTGTCTGACACACACACACACTCGCTCGCTCGCGCGCACCCGCACGCACACGCACACACATACACACAAGCTTATATACTGCTCGCTATATACGACGGCAAGCGCAGATATTCTAAATCTTTAAAATAATGAGTAGGCCAATACCGAAATCTTCATGAATTATAAATGCTTAAGACTTTAATGTGATTTGGATTGTATAGATTAAACGTGAACCATCGTGTAAATTTAGGGAAGTTCTTATTAGGAATTTCGTTTCTTGTTGAAATCATCCTAAATCATCCTTATTTTTCAAGGATTTTACTCAATTTTCCTGAAGAATCCTTCATTATTAGCCGACTTTTGACTTAAGTCATTAAGTGCAATTGTGGTCACTTTTCGTCCGTCTGTCCATCCATTCAGCGGTAGACAGAATCCAGTTATTTTGGGAAGTTTTGTAGATCCTTCTATGGATCGTCTTTATCTTTGGTTATGTATCTGGTTAGTATTAAAATATCGACTACTTTCAAATTATAGTCTTGATATTCAGTAAATATGAGTATGTCACTAGACGTAACTCGTAAATGGTTTGGAAGGTACCTATATCGAGGGTACCTGACTAGTATAATCCTATGTGCTCTCTATTGGACGCTTTATCTTTATTCACAATTTCCATTATAGGAAAATTTCAAGACCCCCCGAAATCAGTGATCATGCCTTCATCACACTTCATTGAACCATTTCTTCACAAGTAAGTTAATTGTGGGATAGCCTTGATAGAACAATTTAAACAATTAATGTCACTTGTCACATCAATTTATTTTGAAAATAAGTCTATTTTTTACCACCATCAATATAATCTGAACAAGAAGATGCAATAATTTTTAGGCTTGAAAGAGCCATAATGGATTGTAAATACTAGGGGGAGAGACTAGAATTGTTCGCGCCATTAAGCGTTAAGTTCGACAAGTTGAGTCGCTTTATCGCTGTTCTAGTAATCAATATATGCTCCCTATTTTATGTACTAATCATGCCGCAAGTGTGATTAGTGCTCTCAATCGCTTTTGGTGGGATTCAAATCTCCTGAATCCTGATTGGAATTAATCTCAGGATACGTACTCGACGCCATTTACATTTGTTCGTTTTGTTGGCTGTCGGTTCTTGTTAAGCGTAGTCTGAGCTTAGTGAAAAGTAGAAAATTCATCTTCAAGGTGAGTGAAGATTTATGTTTGATGTTGGCGTAGTATTCATTAATGCAGCTGTCAAGCTGCTGTTTGTACCCACCCTCCTCAGACAATCGACAGGCTATCGCTATCCTTATAAAAACTGATCGTCAAGACTTCGCCAGATAAAGCAACAAGGTTCGCCAGGATATCACCAATATGCCGACGATTTCAGACACAAGCCATAGACAGCCTATCACTGACATCAATATCCAGGAGAGACAGCGCCACCATCAGACTATTATAAAGTTAGAAACGCAGATTATTCAATTTGAACAAATTGGAAAATTATTGTAAAAATTCATAAGAGATGGACATGGACAAGTTAACATTTTGTTGTGGTACTTGCAGACGGGACAATAGGAAACATAAGTTGTCAATTTGGCCATTAAAGATTTAATCATTTGGCCCCATATTATATTCTCTCCATCTCAATCAAGTAATTTCAAACACAGAAGCGCTCTTTCTCAGTAGACTGAGGTTAATTTTGTTCACAATGATGAAATGATGAAAAATACGTAACATTTCTTTTATTTATAGGATGAAGTGCCGGGTAGGTGGTAAACTACCTAATTTGATACAATTGCAAACATTACACTCATTTGTGTAACTGTATATTTTTCAGAAATCCATAGTACCGTAGTTATCACGTGTATGTACGGTTCGAATCCTATTCATAATTAAATTCAAAAATATCTTTGACATTATTTTAAAATCGCAGACAGATCTCATTTCAATGGAAATATATCGACAGACATTTGCCATTCTGTCCTAGTTCATAATGCTAAACATTCGACATCTGAATGACGAATCCTTACGCATGTTATCGACAGGCTATCGCCATCATTACACAAACTGATTGTCAAGGCATCGCCAAGGTCAATGTCTTCGTCTGAGGGGGTGGGTACAGACAGCAGATTGATAGCTGCATAACCTCTTCACTACCGCTGATAATGTTATGCCCTTCACCAGGATTCGAACCCAATGGCATCATTCAATACAAATCAATTCGGTATTAGAACTACTAACCCTCCATCTATGAATAAAAATTGGAACTGAATTGAAGCGGATGGTTATTTAGTACAGCTACACACCAGTGGCGTAGTGATTCACCACACCAGCAATTGTATATTTGCAATGTAAAAATACATAGTGAGAGAAGGTTATTATTTACGACGTAAATATATGTCACTAGTGGTAGCGAAGAGGTTAAGTTAAGTAGTAGATAAAGAATTGGTGCAGAAATTAGATAGGCCTGTGTTTTCCGGTCATTCGACCGATGTAGCCAGAGGGTGTGTCAGTATACTAACGAAGGCCTACCTCTATCTGTCTGCCGCTTCGCTTACTTCTGAGAGCCGTGTTATATATTTCAATAGGCCTAGTTCTTTATCCACTGACCAGGCAGGCCCTACGATACAAGAACTGATCTAAAAAGGCAACGACTCAGTTTGTTGGTTTATTTTTGCCAACAAAACAGTTGTTAAGTTAAGTGTGTCAATAAACCAGTTACTGAATTTTATTGGAGCATCCTTGTCTTTTGGAACCAAGTAATATTATTGATCAGGTTAGAGCATTAATGCTTGGAACAGATGATACCTAAACCTTTGCACAGTTTAGAGATTTATTCAATCGTTCTTTTAATCTTTGTTAGAATAATTCTTATAGAAATAGTTGCTGCCACAATGTTTCCATTGCATTGATCAGAAATCCTGCACCTTCATATGTGACAGTGAATTTCAGTTTGGGGGTGTTTGCCTCAATCTAGTTTTAGGCTAAAACATACTAGCTGAATACCCGTCCGATGGATGGCCTTTTTGCTGGTTGCCGGCAAAGCCCTCCCTTCAAACAATCCTGGCTGAGTTCTTGGGTTGTTGGGAGGAATTTTTATTGCATTCTATTGAATTTCTTCGGAATATGTTGCTTATTTACTAGGGTTTCTGCTGCCTCGGCAGAAACCCTATTGGATTCCTGCTGATTATTATTTTAACATATTTTCCACTGAGTTTCGTCACAAAAAATCATCTTCTATTAGATTTGACTACTAACAACTTTGAAACGAAATGTTAAACTCTGATAATAATATAACAGTCTCTTGCTGCGCGTAGTTTCTATGGATGTACTGTGCTTCCTATTTTAAACTTGAAGTTACTTAAAGGCCGAGGAGTATGGATGCTAGATAACCGGGTGGCAAACACTTGAGATCGGCTGTCCTACTTATACAGTATCTTGATTATAATGTTTAGAGTGAGCGAGGTTGGCTCACAACAGAAAAGCAGGTCACACACAGTTGAATTTGACAAATTCATAAAAGTTTTCATATCAAGTTCTAAACTAATTTTAAATAATCTAGTCATAGTGGGAATGAAAATCTGATGCTAGCGCTCATTTTTTTTGTAGAGATAGGGCCAAGATTAAAGATTATAGAGACATCTCAAATTTTTTGAAAATCATTTATTTTTATCCGATTTCGATGAAATTTGGACGCAACATCGATGGTAGATAGCTAAACAAGTGTACGAAATTTCAGACTGATCCATTGACCATAGAAAAAGTTTTGATGTTGCCAAATTTTGGTACTATGAATGAGGCTATGTTTTGTTTATGTATACTGATGACTATAGGTATCATATTACTGTTACTGTGCTCTGTGAGCTACAATAATTCACTGGATAATTCCTCCCTCTATGTCATTCAAAGATTCAAATTTTGAAGGAAATGCCAACTAAAAAGCTTAATTTCTCGAAAAGGAGGGCCTAAAACACATTTTTGACTGCAGAAATGAATATATTACACATTAATACATATGTCTGACAAAATGGAGGATCCAAATAGGATAACTGACAGAGAAAATAGGAGAATTCCAGTTTCAACGGTTGGAGCTCTCCAGTGCACTATTGCTTCATGGGTACTGCCATCTATGACATTGATTGGGCTTTTATACTGCTCCTCGGCCTTTAAAGATAACACCGGTGGAAATAGCAATCATCAATCATGGCGCGCATACTGGCGCGAATCTGAAAGTTTGTGACGCATTTCATAAATAAATAATGAAGGAAAGCTCCGAGAATATCCAAATCACAGGTTGCTGTGAATAACTGGGGTTCGACCATTCACAAGTTAAAAATGTACTTCCTTGTTTGTGAAGTTTATTCATACTGTTATTAAAAGCAGTTCCTTTTAAACATTCTATAATAGTATAGTTTTGTTCGTGGATATCAATACTTCGAAAAATCAACAGCGGTTTATTTATTTACTGTACCGGTACGCGTTTTCTTAATTGAATTGAATTGGTCCGGTCCAAAAGGGGATTATACTAGTTAGCGTCAGAAAATGTCATCATCGGTGATACCTTGTTATCGTAGATATTAAACGGTCTAAAGTCAGTTAATACATCACATACATTACAAATTGGAGGTGGTGGTAATGTCATAGAAGAACAAAGTCAGTTGAAAATACCTACCCACTGCACCGATAAAGAATGATTGCTAGCCAGAGACCATGTGACAGTCAGTAATGGTGAGTGATGGTACCGTTCGTGATTATGTTTTTATAATGGTTATTGGACGTCAATTTCATATGTGAATTGTAGTCCCCATCTGATCGCTTGACTTGTCAGACTGACTTGTCACTCCTCTACTAAATAGTAACACTATAAGGCCTTCCCTCCTGCATAGTTTACCCTATAGGCCAAATTTGTGCTTTGGGCCAAATTCAGTTTTCTTATCTAGTCGACTTTTTTTCGGAACTAATAATAACCGAATATGCGCTTAAACTGTCACTAGGAAATGGTAAAAACACCATAGCTTCGTTCTTCTCGATGTTTCTCCCCCCAAAACCCGGCACATTAGTACTTTGCGCGTAATAGCACATGTGGGTCAACATATCCATGTTGTGAGTTGACCCCTAGGTGGCATTCTTTCAAAAAAACGGAATGTAACGAACTGATTTCGGGTGAAATCTTTGCTCGCATCCCTGAACGACATTCTATCCAGAAAGACAGAAACCTGTTATCGCTGCTTGCAGCTATATTTAATTTTGTTATTTATTTGTTGTTGGAACTTCATTTTGTTTTGGAAGAACACAAGCCCTTTTAACGTATATTCATGCCTTACACACGTGTGTGACACATGTACTGGCTGGAATGTGGTGTATTGATCTCTGCATGTATATGAAAAGTGCGCCTCGTTTGTGGCCTAGTTTTCTTGGAAACTGCAAATGATTCAACTGCAAGGGTTCATCGCAGGCGGCCATGAATTTTATGACGAAAATAAATTGTCTACTAGTAACAAACTTCGTACACAGTGGAGAGTGTCTGAGTTAGTGGGAAAACCCAGTACCATGTATATTCATGATGAATCATCATAAAAACTTCTTGATTGAATCAGGGTGGAATCTTAGGCTTTTTTGATAACTTGAAGCACGCATTCTCTGGAATTCTGCCTAAAACTTCATATCGGTATGCGTTCAATTCATAATTTGAAAAAAAAAAATTTTTCTTGATATTTTCCATGATATTTTTCGATGTAATTATCTGTAAAAAGTCAGTTTTCTCCCATCACTTGAATTCAAATCAATAGAGTTTTTACACTTTTTCATTTGTTTTGCGTAATCTCTAATGTACCAGTGTTTAATTTTGATGCTGGACGTATTGGCCCCACTCCACGTGGTTGCGCCACCGTGCGGGATTTACGCGAAGCCGCGGAAACAAACATGGCCACCTTATGAATTTTCAATGTTAGAAATAGTGCATGAATTTCAATTATATCAGCTGTTAGGGTTTCAAGGCACAATATAACTAGGTGATGTGATATGGCGATGTTGATAAATGATAATGTCGCAGTGAAGCTAGTCATGAACCGTCCCGATTGAGGGTACTGCGGCCAAAAACATATACATTTGCATAGTTACATAAGTATTTGCAGTAAATTGCAGACGAAACATGAAGCCTTAATGGCCGTTTACAACAACATTACAGCATTCTAAATTGAAAGATAATGATGTTCAACTGAAGTTAAAATTATGGCCGCTGCTTAAATTATTTCACTAATTTGTAGTTAGTGCGGAATGTTTGGTTTTAGAACGATAATTAGTGGTGGTAGGTGATTTACCACATGTTACTTTTGTGTTATTGAAAATCTCGTTTGAATGGCGCAACATTGAAACTGGCAATAAATTCCAAATATCATGCATATTTTTTTGGTACATATTCATAATTTATCCGCTCTAAAGTGCCAATAAACGTGTTTACGACCAGTATGTTTGGCCGTGATGGTTGCCTGAGACGCGATTTTTCACAAGAGTTTCCTGTATCAGCATTTGTGGCTCTCAAAACAAAACAGTGTCAAATATTCTACTGGAACCCATCAACCTGGGCACCTTTTTTACGATTTTACATCTACATGATTAAATCAATTTCTGACACCGTTTTCGCATTTTTAGCCCACTTGGGACTTTAGTCCCAGCGGGCTATTGCGTTCACTTTTCGTCCGTCGTCCGTCCGTTCGTCCGTCCGTCCGTAGACGGAATCCAGTTATTTTGGGAAGTTTTGAAGACGCTTCAAGGTAACGTCTTGATATTTGGGTTACACATGTATCTACCCTAGACACATCTTCAGCCCAAAAACTGCTCCTGTCAGAATCAAGATGGCCGACTGGCAGCCATTGTTGTTCGCCAAAATCAGCATTTTTAACACATTTTTGAACTTTTTGAAGGAAATTTTGAAGACGCTTTGATCAATTACCTTGATCTTTCGGATATATGTGAATCCCCCCAGGGCCCATCAACATAACAAAAATTGGGTCGATCGGACTGAAGATGCCCATCCTATGGCCTTTTTAGTGCCCAAAAATGTTAATTTTGGCCCAAATTCTGAGTCCTGTAGCTTCCTACTGGTTTATCATTTCTCTTTGCAATTTGTGATGGGTACTCTTTGGAAAGGGATGTTTTATACCTGAGACAGGTATTTTTCATCAGCCAATTATGACGCAATTGGCGGCCATCTTGGTGTCACCAGTACTCATTCGTAAGTGGGAAAAAGTTTTTCCACATAATATTGATACCTAAGCATATTTTGCTACCACAATCATTTAGAAAGTTGTAGCTCATAACGTGTTCTATGATTGTGGTGAGTTTCATGGTAATTGGATTTTGTATATGGCCACCAGGGGCGTTGAATAATACAATATCTTCGCATTTCTTTATTATATTTGTACCTATTCATATTTTGTAACCACAATCAATTGCAAAGTTGTAGCTCATGACATCAGCTATCATTGTTGCGAGTTTTAAGGACATAAGTTTATCTATATGGTCACCAGGGGGCGTTGAATAGTAGAATAACTTAGTATTTCCTTATTATATTGGTACCTAGGCATATTTTGTTACCATGATCAATTGCAAAGTTGTAGTTCATGACATGTTCTATGATTGTGGTGAGTTTCGAGGTCATGGGGTTTTGAATATGGTCACCAGGGGGCGTTGAATAGTAGAATGACTTAGTATTTCCATATTAAATTGGTAACGAGGCATATTTTGTTATCACAATCAATTACAAAATCGTAGCTGCTGACAGGTTCTATGATTGTGGTGAGTTTCAAGGTCATTGGTTTTTGTAAATGGTCACCAGGGGGTGTTGAATGTTGAAATTGTTAGATTGTTGAGCATTTGAAACCACTTCCCAAGTGGGCATGGTGTCCCTGGACCCCTAGTTCATTCGTGTATCTAGTGTTTCAATGTGTTTATCAGCATAAGATAGATCTTCGAACATATGAAAAATTTTGAAATATTGATTTTTTCTCATGTATGGCATTCATATATTTAACTCAAACTTTTGGAGGATTTAATTAAAGAAATAGTCGAAAAGACTTCAAATGATCGCACATGCGATTGGCCGCCCGCCGTGCTTGAAATGGAAAATTAGTATCTTGTACACGATGATGAGTGATCGAAAATAATAGATGAAATCTAAATCATGCAATTCTTTCAATGAAATGCATTGGAAAATGTGGTTTGGAAATAAAACTGAACTTTTTATTACCTCATTTCACATGTTGCCTCTCTCTGGACGTATTAACTACACTAACTATGATCGAACTTCCCATTCAAGCATTGTGCCTAGCGAATTTTAAAAAGGCTGTTGTAACCCCTCTCTTGAAAAAACATACTTTGGATCAGCAGGACCTCATAAACTATAGACCTGTTTCAAACTTACCCTTTCTCTCCAAAGTTCTGGAACGTGTTGTTGACAAAAGGATTCGCGACCATATGTTTGAGAACAATCTTTACGAAACATTGCAGTCTGCTTATAGAGCAAATCATTCAACTGAAACAGCACTGACCAAAGTAATGAATGATCTTTTAATTGCTCTCGATAACAAAAAAGCAGCTTGCCTTGTTCTCCTTGACCTGTCAGCTGCGTTCGACACCGTCAATCATAGCGTCATGTTGCATCAGCTTAATCAATGACTTGGGGTCAGCGCATATCAGTCAGGGGAAAATTGGTCGACCCATGTCCTCTCTTAACAGGCGTGCCACAGGGGTCACTCTTGGGCCCCCTGCTGTTTAGTATATATGTTGGTCTTCTGGGTGACATCATAAGAAAGCACAAAATTGAGTTCCATTTCTTTGCTGATGACACCCAGCTTTACATAGCATTCCATCCGTTAGAGGTAGATGATGGTTTGCAGAGACTCGAGGCCTGTATCAATGAAATTCGACGTTGGATGGCTATCAATTTCTTGAAATTAAATGATGAAAAAACCGAATTTATGATGATTCATTTAAAGCAGCACAATCTTGCTGAGAACACGATATTGATCGGTGATTATTCAATATCAACGGTGCCATTGGCTAAGAATATAGGCGCATATTTTGACCAACATCTCTCACTTTAACATCATGTTAATGCTATCTGCAAATCTTGCTACTTCCACCTGCATAACATTGGAATATCCGAAGATATCTTACTTCTGATGCTACAGCAACTCTGGTTAATTCACTTGTCACTTCCAGGTTAGATGGTCTAAATGCCTTACTCATTGGACTCCCAAATTTCATTATTGCTAAATTACAAAAAGTTCAGAACTCTTCAGCCAGACTAGTAACTGGCACTTCAAAATACGAACACATTTCTCCTATTCTCAAACAGCTGCACTGGCTCCCATTCAAAGAGCGTATTAACTTCAAGATCCTATTGTTGGCTTACAAATGTTTCTATGGACTGGCTCCAAAATATCTGCAAGACCTTTTAACACCTTACTCCCCAACTAGAATGTTACGTTCAGTAGATGATCTTTTGCTTACTCAACCCCGTTCAAGATTAGCTTCTCTTGGAGACACAGCCTTCTCAGTCGCTGCTCCACGTTTGTGGAACAACCTTCCCCGCCATGTAAGAGCGGCTTCGAGTATCTCTGTCTTCAAGAGAAGCCTCAAAACACATTTGTTTTCACCACATTAGATTTCTTCAGTAATATAGTGTCATTGATCATTTAAGTGGATTCTGGCACTTGAAATACTATAATAATAATAATTCAACACCCAACTACCCACAGCTTTGATATAACCATCCTATTATCTGTTTCTCCCTGGATTTAACATACTCTCATGTAAATTGAGGAAAGTCCATATTAAGAATTTCGTGTTTTTTTTTCATGACCCCACAGTCAGGTGCCCTCGCACCTGAACTCTGACAGATCTTCCTGAAATTCAATGATTGTGTTGCACTACACAAGGTTAGTAAATGATTAGATTTTGGGTCCTTTAGGTTCAATGTCAAGGTCACAAGAAGCAATTTTGTCTGTGATTCCCCATGAATAAATGAGCGTTTCTCATAACGCCTTCTTATAGTGCTAAAAGGTCATGATCATGGGTTTTCCATATGCCTACCTTAGATTTCCTGGTGTGAAAAGCTGCAAAAGTGTATGAAACAGATTGTAGCCCATTTGTGTTTCGATTATGCCTGAAATTATTTTGTACATTTTTTCAGTTTGTGTCAGAAAGATTTTTGAATGGTGGTTACTCGAATTTCAAGTTTCTAGTTATACTAGACCCTTAAGTGGTTTCTGCTGGTCTGGACCACTGCAAGACTGGTGTTTTTGAAAAGATTTTCAATAAAGTTATACCACTTTTTTAAAGAAATAACAAATCAATTGCTTGTGACCTTATTTTTTTGTCTGCCGTCTTGGTTGAAATAATAAACTCTTACCAGTGCCCTTCTACAAGGAAAGGCAAATACATGCTAGTAAAAATCAGTTATGTCTCATTAAAATGTCACTCCAGTCCTATACGATAAAGAATACTGTCTTGAAAAGTTTGGTTACTGTTCTTCAAAATGCAAAAAAAGATTTCCCGAAAATGATGATGTCACCTGGTTATACAAATATCAATGCATAACATGATAACCGAAGCTTCATGGGCCTATTGTTAGCCCACGTTGGACTTAAGTCCTACCCGGCTATTGCGTTCACTTTTCATCTATCATCCGTATGTCCATCTATCCTACACGGAGCCCAGTTATTTTGGGAAGTTTTGAAGATGCCTTAATGGATTGTGTTTATCTTTGGTTTAAACATGTATCTATCTGCCCGAGAACTGGCCCGGTCAGATTCAAGATGGCCGATTCGTAACTTTGTTCGTCACAATCATCACTAACTAACATCGTAACTGATACTTTTTTTAAATTTCAAAATATTCTTTTGATCTGCACACTCATCTTCAACCGTTCTGTTCAAAAATGGTTAGTTTACGTGCAATTTGTGATTTTGTTACATGATTTTTGACCTCATTTCGTTGTTTACATAGCTTACTGTTCAGTGTCGGCTAAATCAGCAGGTGCGCGCTGCAACGTTGTTAAAGGGACAGCTGAGAAATAGCGTATTTAGAAATGCGTTGAATTTTGAGGAAACTGTGTGTATTTTCTGTTATATCTCAATGCCAGATTGTTTTAGAGCTTTGAAACTGGCCAGAGTGGTAGAAGGATCTATTGTCTATTGCATAAACCTATTATAAAGAATCAATGAGTAATTAAGCAACATCAATTGGGTCAATTCGATTCAAATTATGGCTACCAGGGGGCCGAACTGAAAAACAACCTTAACACCCTTGAGGCCGCAATTTTTGACCAATTCAAATTATGGCCATCAGGGGAAAACAGCCTAGAGGCTGCAACTGTTGATCAATTTTTACACAAATAATATGTTGTAATCAGGTCTTTCTGTAATGTTTGTGTTTCATTGACATTTTAGATATTTCAGCACTTGCAATGTTTTTGAAAATATTTCCAATAAAGTTTGATTAAGTTGGACAACCATTTTTTGCTTTCTCCGTGTAGTTTTTGCTGTGACTGTTATTCGTCAGCTTCTAAGGGGTATTCAATGATGTGCAGTTTGAAACTGGAATGGTTGTATAGAGCATCAAATATAAACCTCAAAAGGAATTACCAGGGAAAAGTTTCAGCTCATGCGGATTGAGAAAATAAGCCCAGAAAACAAGCAAATTTTAAAATAAGGACAGTTCTAAATTACATTTGGGATCATTCATTTATTACGTACGCATTAGGGGAGGGGTTTAGTGCAATTGCGTACTGTAATGCTTAATGTATATGAAAAAAATGGCCGACTTCGCGTACAGGGGGGAGGGAGTGTTGTAAACGTCAAATTCTATGCGTACGTAATAAATGAATGATCCCTTTCAGCACAAGCGGTTACATGTATATTTGCTATACATGTAATTGTAATTGATACGTTTAGATGCATTGATCCAGCCTGCCCGGCGAGGCAGGACTTGTTCCTTTTCCGAAACTGGAACTTCTGATTATCTCGACGAAGTCTCAAGGTCCATGGACCTCTAGTTTTTAAATTCTTTTTATTTTATAGAATCAACATGATGAGAGTTGCTGATATACCCTACATGAATTTAGCTGGACCAGATTGTAAGTACAATTTGCATTGTCCTTTCACTAGTGACTCAATCACGATAGAGTATATATCACATCGAGTATATATCTCTTGTTGCCGCGGGAGTTATGTCTTCACATGTTATGGTATTGACAGAGAACCAGATATCAATGCTAAGACAATGTCCTGCAGATTTCAGTACTGATCCTTTTCACTTATTATATATACATATTATATTATACAGTTCAACACAAATAGAACTTATGCTCCGCGATAATACTATTCAGAAAACAGAATGATATGTAGTAATCTCTAAAACGTTTATAAGCATTATGTTTAAAAGTCTCAAAATGTATATATCTAAATCTGCATCACATCACATGTAGATAACTCAGCATTTTGTTTATCAGAGGATAAATTTATCAAAGAATTGATCCCCATCTATATCACTCAGTATGAACTGGTTGGGGTGTATTGCAGTATGCATACCCCACTAGCTTTGTATATCATTGTCATTGATACAGGGGCTATAAAATCAGCAGTTACCAAAGCACTGCTAACAAGTGAGAACCACGAGAAATGTCAGACATCTCGTAGATAAATAGCATACAAAATTTATTTGTATATATTTGAAAGTTTCCATTTTGTGCTAGATTTTCCAATTAGAAAAATTCTAAATTCATCTCAAGGTTTGTAAACTTACTGTTCAAGACGTTGTACCATAGGTGGAACACCAATCTGAATTCCTATCTTTAAAAAGTAGCAGGCGATTTCGTATTTTGAAAATACATTGACATACCTCCAGATGAAAACTGGTAGAATGATTGAATTGGATGAAGGCAGGGCGTAGATACTTACTGCATACCAACATCAAGCGTTAAGAAAGTAATTTGTTTGAATTCAGTATTGACCAATTGAATTAGCATAGGGAGTTAAATGCCCATTGGCAGTATGAAAGCCCAATGAAAGTGAGACATGGCGGTATCTTTGAACCCATTGAGCAGTGAAACCCATTTTCTTACAGAAAATGATCACAAGCTTCAGAATGTTGTCCCCAATATAAAGACTAGACCATTTAAAATCATTTCCAACTTGATACAAACATTTTTATGAATTTGTCAGTTAAACGCTGTGCTATCTACAGTTACTTGTTGTGAGCCACCCATACAGAGTGTAAACATTATTATCAAGATACTGTAGCTAGTTGGACAGCCCATCTCAAGTGGTTACCATCCGGTTATTTACAGCACTTGGCCTTTAATGATCAAATGTAGCCCATTCAACGAAATTCTTATTATGGTCTTATTCAATAGTTTAATAACGCATGTATCAGTATGCGCAAATGTTCTGAATGCCAATGTCTATTTGCGCGATGTCATACAGGCTATATGGTGAAAACAACGTGCACTTTCGTACACACATTATCAGTATAAGTTTTATTGGTTTATTTCTAACTGGATGCCAACTGAATTCATGATTCAGCATTGGTATTATCATTGTTTTCATCATAACTAATCATTTAAATATAATCAAGATTTTTTACCTCTAATTGGCGCAGTAGCATGGTAGCTTAAGTTAATATGACTACTAAGCCGTAGGCAGAGCCTATTACTATACAAATGAAGCGAATTTAAATGACATAATTTCCAGATTAAAGTCTTTCACTTTGCAACTGAGCATATATTCATACAAATCATGCATCCAAATGTTATCCATTCTCAAATTAATAGGAAGCAGAATTTTGATTGACAAGGGCCTCGTTAAACTTCAGGAGGTTTTTTTGCAAAGGTTGTACACAAAAATATCAATTTTAAAAAGCCAATCAGAAAGCAAAGCCTCCTTTTTGGCTTAGCTGAAATCAGCAGGTGTTCATCTGAACCCGCAGTATCGTCTACTGTTTTATTACCGGGTTCTTTTTCAAGATTTTAAATTATATGTCGGATGGATTCCTGTGCAGTCCTGCTTACCTCTACGGGATTTCGGTATTTGCTACGGATTTTAATAGCTAAATACAGAAGGACAGATGCTCCGTAAAAACTAATTTTTCGTCCATTCTTTTCAAAATACGGATTTGTTTTATCTTCCTTTATGAAAATTCGGCTATAGTATACCATCACATCTGTGAATACGGTTATGAACTTTCAAAAAAGGGAGTACGGGTTCGTTTACTTCTACTGCTTGTAAATCGGGTCAGAGTATTGATTATGGCAGTGGCTTACACGTGCGTCAATCTATTTTCTCACTGCATTGCTGCTGCTGTGTGTGATCAATATAACACTCTCTTCGCACAGTCACTCGTGACAGCATACCAATGCTCACATTGGCGCGCGTGTTATGATTACATTTTCATGCATTGTTTGAATGAATAGTTTTTGAAATAGATAAACTTTCAATGAATATTTTATCGTGACCTAAAAAAAAACTAAGTAGTAGACAAGTATGAATAAACATCGCGAACATGGATAAACACTCCGATAAATATTTCTTCAGCCGGTAAAACCTGGGGTAAAGACTCATTTTTAGTTAACAGGCCAGGCTTTTTTAGTTTGAAGGTAGGTTTAATGTCGGAAGGCGAAATAAAAATAGAAATGAAATTGTTTTTGTATTTTCTTTTTAAAAGATTATTTTCCTGACTATATTTTCACCCTCGGGGAAAATCCCACTATTCAACCTCTAATCACCTGATAGTGGTGGCACCTGCTACCTTTTCCATACTTTTACTTAGTAGAGTCACTCCCGGGAAAAAATCGGTATTGCTAAATTAAATGCCCAATTTTGAACATAATGTCTGTTAATTAAGAACACTTGAGGTTTTTATCCTTCCGATCCTCAGATTTTGGTTCTCATTGACCGGAGGAACAATGAAAAATTTAAAATGTAAACAATATTCAATTTTAATTTCTTGATTAATTCTGTTTTCTTATACTACTGATACTCTAAAGGAAACTACTGATTTTATGATATAAAACTACTAATGCTTAATTGGAAACTGCTGACAGACAAATATTCAAATATTCATGCAATATTACTGATGTTCAAATTTTGGAATAAGAACGTCTGCCTGTGATATCTTTAGTTTTTTGGGTTTTGGAATTTTTAAATGCATTACTGAAAATTCATCCTTGAAAATTGTGCAAGGGTTCGGAAAAATGGCTCCTCAGATCGATGGATAATCTTTGATATGCAAATAAGCCATGTGCTTGAATTGCACATTCAATCAATTTTTATTATGCATATGAACATCAAATCCAAGTCAATTATGCGTCATTGTATAAAATAACATCAAACCCAATTTACATTTATTCCGCATTCAAATTTATAAGAAGAATATAAAAATTGATCTGTGGTATTCGTTCCTGCCATATCTCCCTGTTTGTGTGTGAATACCATGAATATCAGTATGAAGCTAGAATTCAGCGTGTAGCCTTATTATGTCATCATCAGAGCCATCTACATGGGTACCAGATGAAATACTTGATGTGAAAATCTTAAAAAATTAACGATACACTTTTCATTTGTCAATGTTTCAGTAATCCGTCACTCATTACAGCTAAAATTTCACAAGAAGGATTATTGTGTATCTATTTAACATTATCGTCAATATTAAAAGCTATCTTGCGCTAAACTTGATCTTTAAAGGAGCACCCAACCAACTCAAAGTGTGAATTGTTATATTCGTCTCTTATACATGTATTTGTTAGTTGTTAAATTAAATTTCATTCTAGTAATCCCATGCAGAGACAATGTATATCATATTACATTTCCTTGTGATTGGAAGACCACCGATCTGTTTGCATTATTCTCACCTTATGGTAAGTTACATACTATTTCAGAATTCTGCTTACAGTCTCATGTAGAGAGTTGAGGGTAAAATGTAGTTGTTCACTCCTCACATCTAGGTTTTTTAGGCCCACTTGGGGCTAAGTGACAGAGGGCTATTGCATTCACTATTCATTTTTGGCTCCATTGTTCTTAGGCCTGTAGCTTATTTATGGTTTGTATTTTTGGTTTACCATTGCATCTTTATGGTGCTGCTAGTTTGCCAAATATGCTTTAAATAACCCACAAAACTCAGGGATGAAAATCTTCCTCGGAAACGCGGATTTCCACGGTTGGAGGTCCATTTTTACCATTCTTGATATTGATGTAGATCCGTTGAGAAAATGATGGGGGGGTTAGGGACTTGGGGAAAAGAGTTAGGTTGTAGTATACTTAAAGAACAGACCGTAAAAGCGTCTTATAAAATCGGTGCTACGAAATCTTTTTTACAACATCATTGCGGAACACTGATGTTCTCTAGACCCACTGTACAGATCAATAATATATATATATATATATATATATATATATATATATATATATATATATATATAATATATATATATATATATATATATATATATATATGCGCTCAATAAAAGCAGTCGTTGTTTTAATTCAGGCTCAATGCACTTGTCTTGAGTGATAGATTGGAAAATTATAGATCAGGGCTCCTCTTCATTTAAGTATGAACATGTTCTAGTGACGTTCTAGTGATTTGGATATCTTTTCATTTACTCAAGGCATAGACAACGAACGATCAACCGCGGCAGCAGTCTTATTTTGTCATTGGAAAATGGGCCTCAGATGTGCCAAAAACTCCTTGAAATTTCAAAATATTCTTGGGGGACGTCCCCCATACCCCCCTTTAGAGGCTTCACACCTGTGCTCATGACTGCTGGCTTGCAGTAGTTAGCCTAATACTTTTACTTCTACTATTTCAGCGTTTTTTAAATGCCTGTTTTCATCCCTGAAAACTTATTTAAAGCACCTATTTGTCTCAAAAGGAACCTGATGCTACTCGGTTCTCCATAGAAATTCTGAACTGAAATACTCCCCAGTATTTTTTAATACCCCTAAAATTGTAATTCATCATTAAAATCCCTTAGACACACTGCTATGGCTATATATCTCTAATAGTTCTGAAAGTCCACCGTTGGTTGTATAAAGACGGTACGGCCTTGGCCACTAACTTCGGCCTAGTGAACGCATATTGGCCTGTGGTGACCTACTAACTATAAAAGTAGGGCTAAGATTACGAATCACTTTTAGTCAAAATTGAATCAATATATTCTTTTAATTGCATGGATTCTATCTTCAAAGCTTTTAATTGGTTGAGGCTAGAGTATATTTTGTGAGTGCTTGTGGCCACAGTTGTTACAAGGCCCTCATCACCATCCTTCAATGGTGTCTGTCGATTGCCAGTGCACTGCGGATGGCACAAATTTATGCCCATACAATTGATTTGTGCTTCAAAAGTTTGAGCAGTAAAAATACTAGTTACGTATCTTTTCATATTAGAAAAGAAACCAACCATTACCCAAGCGAAAAGTGTTATGATTCCTCATCTTAATTTCAAAGGAATATAAGCACAGGATGTATTGTATTGTCATCGAGTGCATCATCAGCCACCTCTGTTTTTCATCTAGTGTTAGCATATGTGCTATCTTGGATTACTTCAAAATCGAGGCGGCCATTAAACATATTTCTTGACTACAATCAAAAACTTATAGCTTATGGCATGTTATATTATTGTGGTATGTTTCAAGATCATTGGTTGCTCTATATGTTTATCAGGGGCCATTGAAAATTAAGATTGTTGAACATTTTCACTAAGTTGGAATGGTGTCCCTAGTTTGTTTTATTACAGGTCCTATTACAATTGGTTGGATCAATGACACTTCAGCATTCATTGGAACATCAAAGAAAGAAAATGAGAGTGTTGGTAGGTAGTTCATATTCATTGAGAAATATTGCTGCTTAGATGAGTTCAATTTGTCAGTTCATTGCCATTTTAGCTCTTTCACACATATATAGAGTCAAGTACTTATAATCAAGGGTATATATATCCTCCAATATTTTATTTCTATTGTGTGTATTGTGTGTTCTAAGTGTGTATTGAAAATAAGTCGATTTTCAATCACTTGGATTGCCCTTTGGTGATGATGTCATTTGCACAGTATGGTGTAAATGACAATTTCATTTCCCCTATAAGGCCATCCCAAAATTATTGCCTGTTTGCTGTAACTGTACCGACCCGACATCAAAGGTACCAAGTGAAAACAATTCTCTGGGATTCATAAAAATGAATTTTATTTTTTACCAAAAAACGGCCTTCCGACCCACCCACTGCTGATGCTGATGCACTACATTTGTTGGTACATCGTGTGAAAACATGCCTCGTTGCATGGCCTTGTTAATGTTTTCTAGGAAACTGGTAGAAAACTCCATTGTAGAAAAATTTGTAGGGGCGGTATGTACTCGGAAAACGAGCGCCGAAGGTGTGAGCACTTATCGGGAACTGGGGGTCGGGAGGCCCTCCCCGGTAAAATGATCTTTTTGTAGGTGCTCAAATGCGTTTTCCCAGGATTTGGGCACTTTTCTGAAGGAGATAGGTAGCCCTACGTGCATAAAATAGATCGATGTTCTTCCATTCATATAACTAGATTTGTCAATAAAGCTCATCAAGCATTTATTTATTTCCATTTGGTAACCTAATGTTTGAAAAATATTTTGATAATCATAATAAAAGTTTTTCTACGGGCATTGAGACTTGAAAAATTGAGGCCACTGGTTTCGTTAAGTCAGCGGTTTAATGCAGCAGTGTAACTCGTTGTGACCTTAAGTGCGCATTGATTTTTTAAAATTTACAACATGCCGGGAAATCCCAGGATATTTATAGACCTACCTGAGCGGTGCCGCGTGACTCCATATGTGAGCCGTTTCTACAATTATCGACGTATGTACATAATGAGTTTTTTTAATGACATGAAGCGTTTGTCTGACTATTTATACAATTATTGACATACCGGTAATGTTTGCTTGTGTGTAGGAGAGAATAATCGCTGGTGATATCAAACCGAAGATCGTCACTGATGTCACTATGTTGGCTACGGGGGCGGCTAATCTTTTATAGGGGCGCACAACTTTTACAGGGGCAGACATAAAAATTAAAGGCCGGTCGCCCCTTTAAAACCCCTAATGGAGAACACTGTGGTAGTGTTCCAATAAAGCTGCCAATCATTCTAGTGACTATGTAAATGCGGGTAATGTTATAAGGTGCATATAATTTTTTCACTTTGAACACTTGGATGGCTATAGGATGGATGACATAGGGGAATATTTGAAACAGTTTACACCCCACAGTCTTAGACAACTCTAAAGAAGGGAGTATTTGAAACAGTTAACGCCCTACAATCCCAGCCAATACTACAGAGAGGAATATTTGAAACAGTTTACACCCCACGATCTCAGCCAACTCTACAGCGGGGAATATTTGAAACAGTTTTCGCCCCACGATCTCAGCCAACTCTACAGAGGTGAATATTTGAAACTGTTTTTGCCCCACAATCCCAGACACCTCTACAGAGGGAATATTTGAAACAGTTTTCACCCAACAATCCCAGCGACTCTACAGAAGGGAATACTTGAAACAGCTTTCACCCCATGATCAGGATTACCGTATTTTCCGGCCAATAAGCCGATTTTCTAGCCTCAGATTTTTACCCAAAATATCGTGATCGGCTTATTGGGCGGATACGATCTGACATAAAAAATCACTTCCCGATCTATGCCACTCTAATGCTCTCAATGATCGTCAAAATCAAGAAAAGTGGTCGATATTTATTTGAGGTCATTATTTACTACCAATTATAATCTATTTTGAACTATTTTATTTTTACTTTGATTGTTCCATCACCGCACAGGGGCAATGGTATACATTTATATAACGCTCGAGTTCATCGTACTACCACGTGTCAGTTCATACATTAGTATATATGCAAATCAGCAGTGAGCCGCGTACTGCGTGTATAGCTGTGTGTATAGTAATCAGCTGAGTGAGTCTATATATAGCACAGTCACTCGGCGATGATAGTATACACAGCACTCTCACACATCGGCGGGCGCTACTGTCAGCCTCTTAAATCGTCAATTAAGACGAACTAATTGACAAATCAGTGAATTAAAATCTCTGATGAAGGGCCTCGGCTTATTGGGCGAAGCTTTATGAAATCCATGTATTTTAGGCTAAAAAACTGCCCTCGGCTTATTGGCCGAGTCGGCTTATTGGCCGGAAAATACGGTATAGACATTGTCCACGAGTAAAATAGGTTGACAATCAGGATTGTAGACATTGTTGACGAGTAAAATCGGTCGGCATTTAGGATTGTAGACATCGTCGACGAGCAAAAACGACCAACATTTAGGATTGTAGACATTGTCGACGAGCAACCACCGACATTTAGGATTGTAGACATTGACGACGAGTAAAAGCAGTTGACGATAAAGCAGTTGACGATTTGAATCAGTCCAATATTGGCGGATTAATTTCAAATACCAGTCAGATGTAATTAGTCTCTATTGGAACTATTTAATGCTATAATGGACTTGAGCCACTGTATGGTGTGCATTGAACCGGGACGGAAAAACTGGCCCATATTTTTTTGAGGATGATGATAGGAAAGCTGTTACCACAATTGGAGAACCTTTGCACATGATCACCTCATACTTTATGCCATTATTAAGTACATGGTTCCCGCACAAACAGGGAAATTGGGAAAAACTTGGGAATTTTGAAATATTAATTCCCAGTTTGGAAATATTTGGGAATTTGAAAAAAATTTTCTCAAATCAGGGAAATATTTGGGAAATTCATTACATTTCACGTATTGCATTTGCCAAGGGCAACTTTCTCAGCGATTTCCCTTGAAAAACACCTTTATCAACCATTTACCACTAAAATGTCGACTTTAGGATGATGGTATCTGTTCATTTCCATTTGGGAAAATTGAAAAATCACCTATGAAATATTTGGGAAAAACTTGGGAATTTTTAATTCGTGTAACTGTGGGAACTATGTAAGTAGAAAGTACGACAAACAGAGTATCGATCACATTGGTTCTAACAGGATGGAGCTAGTCCTCACGCTGCGGAGATTACATTAAGTTTGATGCATGGTAAGAGTACTTTGTTGGAGATCTCCTGTGAACTGGCCAACCTACACTCTAGATCTGAGCCCACTTGATTATTTTCTCTGGAGGCACCTAAAAGACTGGGTGCACTGCAACGCACCAAAAACTATTGACCAATTGAAGAGAAATACGGAAAATGAGATAAGGGACATTCAGTTTGAAACTCTCAAGTTAGTTATTGGCAACTTCATTGATAGACTAAAATTGATACAGAGCAATCACATCGAAAACATTCTGTAAAAAGTTTGAATTAAGTAATCAAATATAATGTCATATAAATTTGAAAACTACATGTTATGTTTAACCTGTGGTAGGAATTTGGTACAGCTTTCCCTATCAGGCTCGGAGAAATTGAGTTTTATAAATGTTGCATGACTTATGGGACACCCTGTAGTACTACTCGTCTCGTTATTTATTCTAAACTCGGTTAACACAGCTACTCTACAAATCTTGAAATCTAGTCTATTGGATAAATTTTCAATGCATAGCGCTGATTTGTGACATTGTTTTTCAGGTTAAGATGATAAAAATTCATTTGCCCCATTATTTGCCAAAAAACATTTCTACCTGCCGGTACCTTGAGTTGGTGTTACTGCAAACAGACTATTAATTTGGGATGGCCTGATGTACACACTAATGTTACACAAACATGAATTAATGGTCGAGATTATTATAGCTATACTCACCTGGTATCATGATGGAACCTTGAATTGAAACAATTCTTTAAAATGATCCTTAGATTTATAAAAATCATTGGCGCAATTACAATTCACTTATATTTTAATCAATATAATATTAAATGATTTTTCGCATCATTTCAATTCTATTTTTCTTTTGGAACTAATACAACAGGGCTAACTTTTCCTGGTTAGATATGAACTGAGATATGATGTTTTGATGTTTTATTTTGATGCTTTGGTTAAACATGTATCTACCCTAGACACTATGCAGTATTGGCATCTGTCAGATCTGAATCATGATGGCTGACTGGCAGTAACCTAGGTTTGCCAAAATCATGTTTTGCAAATTTTGAATTTTCATGAGATATTTTCAAAATCCTTCTGCCATTGATACACCTATAGCAACAGGATTTTATTAGGGTTGCATTTATGCAGCCGTCAATGAAATGGATTTACCCACCCCAGCTCATCCAATCGATGTCCGTTCGATGTTGAGTCCTGGCAGCATGAAAATATGTGAAAATCGATTTTCTAACGAATGCACAGGGAAAGAATTTTGATCTTTTTTCGAGTGGATGGTAGTTTCATATAATGAAATTCGAAACACAGTCGAATCCCAAACTGAAATATTTTTTCATAAAACTTGGGATGCGAACACAACATTATCGCATGTGTGTCTCAAATGGCCGTAGTCTCAACATTCAGCCGTGTTAAATTGGCATAAAAATCTATGTAGCAAACTGAAATGTTACTTTCATTTTACTCTTTTGAACATATTACCCAAATAGACCAGTACCCGTTTAGGCAGAGACTAAGGTAGTTGAGTGAAAGTTGAGTGTTCCGCAGTCATCAGAATTGTCATATAGATTGATGATCGAATGGATATCTCGGGAAAGGTAAAGGGAAATTTGAACCACAGTTGAATGGACCACCCATCTAAATTGAAATAGAAATTAAGTGGATGAGCTGGGGGGGTTAAGCCAATTCATTGACGGCTGCATTGAGGAAGCCATCTAAATTAAGAAGGGGGTTATGATTTAAGTATTATTAGATTTTCAAGCATTACAGGTGACATGATGTGCTTTTTATGTGTACTTCCTGGGATGTTAATGTTAAACACTGCATTATTTCTTCAGTTATGGGTTTGAACATGGAGAGTAAGGATTACAAGATAACACCGTATTATGTGTTTAAAAATCGAGGGAAGATTCCTACTCCATCGTCTAGTCGCAAGCGATCATTCCATGACATTGACTTCGAAATACCTAGTAAACGTAAGGCTTTGAATGCTGAGTAAGTTGTATGTATATATAATTTTATATGTTTTGCTAATGGGTTAGAGGATTATCCGTCGATGTCGGTTCATACATCAGTCAATTCTTGCTACAGGTTGCTTCTAGTACTACAGTTCTTTTCCGACCTGGACCGAACTTGGTATGAAGCTAATATGGGCTAAGTGCTAAATACTTGTAGAGCCGTTTTCGCAATTCGACCTTTAGGGGATGCTGTTCAGGTCACACTTATAAAATCTGTAAATTGCTATATGTCCTACAATTATTATCCGTTCATGGCAAAACTTGGTATATAGATACTACGAGCCAAAAAGTTATGGAGCCATTTTCCAAATTTGACCTCTAGCAGGCGCTGTACAGGTGGCACTTGTAAAATCTTTAGATCGCTACTAGTCCTACAATCTTTATCCGATCTTAACAAAGCTTGGTATATTGATAGTATGGTCTGAGGGCTAAATGGTAATAGAGCCACTTTCAAAATTTGAATGCTAGTGCAGTTGGTTCTTTAATCTTTGCAATATTTATGAAAATTCCTCCTAATATGAAATAAATTTTAAGTATAGCTGCAATAACAGGTTTTCTGCACCACCATGCCATGCATTTATTAAGGGAATTATTGTAGAAAATAAAATGTTGCATTGTTGGCATTCGAAACTTGATGTGGTGAATTGCGCCACTATGTAAATGTGATCATCTGATCCTGAAAAAATTTGATAGCTCTTATGGGCAGTATGCTCCTATTGTAGTATGTGGGTCAGAAAACCCTAATTAATGGCTTACTCATCAGGTCTAAATGACTTCGAACAAAGGAAGTGATAAATATGAGTTGATTTTATTCAGCATTTATTGTGGGATTCTTACCTGGTTGAAGGTAAGCAACCAGTCTATGTTGATGTCCAGTGCAATTCCAGTGTCATTACACCAAAACAACAAACAATATTTTATCAAAAGGTTTTTATTGGATTTTAATAATAGAATGTTGATTATTATATCAAATGAATTCCGAGTTCAATGACTTTTTCTCAGATACATGCTACATTTCATTGAATGATAAATTGCCAACAAATTAATCCGCCATCTTCCCATCAATGCAATTCAAGACCAACCCAATCTGGAAGTCACTCGGAGATGTAGGCCTACTGATAACATTGCGTAACAAAGGTAATTTATAGTATTAGATATCCTGTGAATTTTGATAGATAGATATGCACACTGGGGAGTTATACATTATTATATCCCCTGGATGAGGTTGCAGGAGATATATTGATTTTCGCAGTGGCGCATCCACGTGAACGCTCCCTGTAGGCGATAACTCCAAAAACGGTTTTAGATAATTTCATAAAATTTTGGTGGTATGTGTATGATAGCATGAAGAGGAACCCTTTTGTTTTGGGGAATTCTATATGATATAAGATGGCCAAATTATGACCTACTTTCAGGTAGAAATGGCATATGTCGACATTTTTACCCCTCGGTTATAGGACGCGAGGGGTATTGTTTGTACTTAAGTTTTAGGTGTAAGGAGGATGAGCTCTATAGTTTTTGATGCATTTCGTCATGATGTCTGTCTCTCTGTCTGTCTGTCAGTCTGTCTGTCTGTCTGTGGATGTTTCTTATTGACAGGATTGAAGCTAATGCAGTAAAACTACGCAATGAGTCACAAGAGATGAATAGAATATAAATCCCACAATCACAAGATTGAAAAAGTTTTTTTCAGATTGAAACTATTAAAATTTATTAAAAACGCGAATTTTCAGCCTTTTTCAAATACCTTTTTCAAGAATTGACTACAGGTATGGCATATCGCAGTAAATATATGAAACAGGAAGGACACACACTATTGCACATTAAACTAGATTTGATCAGAGAGGAAAGGTATTTGGACAAAAGTTTATTTTGGGGGGAGAAACCAAGGTCACCGTTGTCACATGCGTTTGAATAGAAATTTATCAAAGCTGACTCAACTATGTGACGTCAGGTAATACTGTTGGACGGAAAAATTATACGAGAATTATTAAAATCAAATTGGTGATCATTAGTATCTCATGGGTAGCCACAGCACTTTGGGGTTATTCGTTTTCATTTCAAAGGTAATTTCTGATTATTGGATTTGCTATGGGTAATCCCCTCCCTCCTATCCTAGCTAACTTATTTTTGAGCATAATGAAACTGAAATTTTGCACTTGTATACAGATATCCCTCCCAAAGCTTGGTTTCGTTATTATGTTGATAATGTTTTATGGCCACTAGGGGGCGTTGAATAGTAGAATAAGTATTATTATTAGTATTTCCTTATTATATTGTTACCTAGGCATATTTTGTTACCATGAGCAGTTGCAAAGTTGTAGCTCATGACATGTTCAATGATTGTGGTGAGTTTCAAGGACATTGGGTTTTTTATATGGTCACCAGTGGCGTTTAATAGTAGAATAACTTAATATTTCAATATTAAATTGGTAACGAAGCATATTTTGTTACCACAATCAATTACAAAAATGTAGCTGCTGACATGCTCTATTGTTAGATTGTTAGATTGTTGAGCATTTGAAACCACTTCCCAAGTGGGCATGGTATCCCTGGACCCCTAGTTAGAACTTGCGGAATTTAAGGTTGGATCAATGTACAATCATCCATTGCAGTGTCAGACGGTTGTTCTCTTTACTGTAAAAACCTGTGTAAATTATTTTGCAAGCTATTTCAGCCCTCATTATATCACTCATTGACCTCGACTTTACGGAGTAGGATCTTCAAAAGTCGCAAGAAATAATTGATGATGAAGTCGAAGTTTTATAACATATTCTATGAAACAAACAAGGCATTTTGATAAAGTTTATTATGTTAAAAAAAACCTTTCATTCGAACACTGAAATAATATCAGCGCACCAGGTAGTGTCAGGCCTTGCCGGGAAAAAAACCACGGGGGAGTGCTTAATCACTCCCCTAAAAATGAAAATTTTGTCCAAGGCGAGTGGTTTTTATATCTATCGTAATATCCTATGTAAAAAACACATAAGCCATTAAATTAGAATGAAATCCATCTTTTAATAAATGCTCTTACACAAATTTCCATTACTACACAATTCTTTTGAGTATCCATCATCATCATGTACTACATTCGAGAAGATTCGAGGAGTAGCTTTACCGGGTTTAGAATAAATAGCGAGACGAGTAGTACTATATAGGTTTACTTTTCATGATGCAGGAGATTTCGCTTCTTATGTACTGAAGCTTCATCAGGTGAATGAGTCATTCACCTGATGAAGCCTCGTGCATCAAATGAATAGTTAACCTATATAGTACTACTCGTCTCGTTATTTATTCTATATATAATACAGGTATCCAAGAAATACAATTCCAAACAGTATAGGCAGAGCTGCCAACCTCTGAAAAGTAACAAATCGAAATTTTTTTCAGTAACGTTTCATTGACATATGAAAGAAAATGTTCATTTTATCAGTAATCAACAGTTAGACCCCCAGTAACACCTTTCATATTTCTGTTCAAATCAAACAAATCAGTATTTCTCGTTATAAAATAGTATCAAATTCTGAAAATCAGTAACAGTTGGCAGCTCTGTATAGGTATAGGTTCTATATACAGTGAAACCTCGTTACAGCAAACTATCTACATTTGTTATATCAGATAAATCGTTGTATCCGAGTTTGTTGTAACGGTTGAATCATCACTACACTCCAAAATCCTTCAAATTCTGCTTCTGATTCACTAGTCTCGGCTAATATTCTTTGGATGGCACTAGTGTAATCAGAACCAGAATCTGAAAGATAAGATTCATTGGTGCCAGAGGAATCAGAATCAGAATTGTCCTCTGCACTTTCAGACTCTGTGGCAGGGGCAGTGCTTGTTGATGCTGTTTCTGTGTTTGTTGGATTTGTCTTCCTCTTTCTTTTATACTCGGGTGAAGTAATTGTACTGAAATTTACATTAATATCATTGTCCACTCTCAGAATTCTTCGCTTTTTAGACATGTATTTTTCAAGGGCAAGTTCTATTATATCATCCTTCTCTTCTACAGTCCAGCAAGCATCATTACACTTAATAACCATTAGGTTTTCCATAGTATCTGCCTTCATGCTAAGGCGCAGGTCTGACAACAACGCAGTAAGCTGGCTGAAACACTTTTCAACGAAACTATTACTCGGTGAAATTGTCAGCACGATATTTGCAACCATACAGATATTTGGAAAATTTTGGCCCATAAGCTTATAGCATTTAATTTGGAGAAAAAGAAATTCCTTGTTTTCTTCAATTTGGGCCATTCTTTCTCGATTTTGCTTGGGTCAAATCCAGCCCTCTGGAGTGTCACAGAAAATCAGAAAATATCCTGGCTGTGTTTTTGATTGTTTCAATTTCTTGTTGAGTGTCATCCCAGTTGGCTGGATCCAACCAGAGCATATCTTGAAAGAGCTGGCTATCAAATGACTGAAATCTTGCTTTCAATGCTGTCTCTACTACTGGCAAAACCTTTGTTTTGAGGGTACATATCTGAGATTCTATATTATCTAGAGATGACTGGAAGCCAGTTACCTGGACATACGAGTAGTCTTGGTTTTGGACAGCTCTGTGAGCATGGCCAGGTTTCAGAACCTTTCAAGTAACTGATCAGTTCTCATCATCATCAGTATTACATTCTATATTAAAAGCATCTAAGAAATACATGCTCATCATTTCCAGTTACAAAGTCAAGATAAAGTGGAACTTTGAACACTGAGATTTTGCTTTTCTCTAGATTCATTGAAAATTCAGAGAGATTATCTAGCAAGGCTTTGAAAAAGCATGCTGAACCTAGTAACTTCAAGTTTTTCAACTTTTTCAGAACTCCGCGCATTTTGGCTTCTAACTTTTTGAACGAATCATCAGGATGCGCTAACCCATTTTCTATCATAAGTATCAGTAAACCCCAATTGTGGATCAAAGCAGAAAATCCCCGCCTCTTGTGACTGACGAATCTAGTACCATGGACTTTGGGGATAACATACGAACTAGTTTCCTGTGCTTTAGCAATACTTGCTAATCTACGCTTTAATTTTCCAGATCTCTTGAATAAATAATACAATGTTAGCATCAAATCATCTAATTCTGAAAAAGTTTTATCTTTTTTCAGAGAATCCCCTAGGGCCAGCTCTGCACAGTGATTAACGCAATGCATAGTAACCAGCCAGGCTCTACCTTCTTTTTTTAATTTTGTGAGCAACCCGTTGTAAATACCTGTGTTTACACTTGCTCCATCACTACAGGCACATACCATTAATTCAGTATAATCATTTTTTTTCATTCCAAGTTTTTCAAGAAAAACATTATCAACACAGTCTTTTAAACTGGCAGCATCGGCACCACCAAATTCTTCACAATCTTGCAAAGCTAAACAATAATAAATCGGCATGCCAGACTTGACAACTCTTGCAAGCACAAGCTCCTTCTCAGCACCGGTTTTTCTTGCTTGTGAACCATCTGTAAGGACACTAAATGACCCAGCTGATACAATGATACCGCAAAGTTTTTCTCTGATTGTGTCGGCTATACATCTAATATATTCATTACAAGACTTGCCATCCTGGGATCCAGATATAAGAGGTACACCATTTACCTTTTGCACTTGAACAAATGTGCCAAAGTGACACAGTGGGGCACCACCACATGCCATAAGGTAAGCAGTTTTAAGTAATTTTTCATGGGCATCCATGCCTGCAGCCTGTAAAGCCGTATCAATCTTTGGTTGAGTCGCAGCTGGCTTTGTGCTGGAAACCGTATTGCTAGTAGCAGTACTAGATGCTGAGGAGGGTTCATTAGAAGGCACTCGACCTGGAGTAAGAGTCTGGATATCTAGTCCAACCTTGTGTGCAGTTAAGTCCACATGCCTCTCCACATTGTGTTTGGTGACATAATTTGTGCCAACAACATACCGGTCAATTTCTTTTAGAGCTTTCCCTTTGATTCGCTGATCTCTTTTGATGGCGTCTACATATTTGGCACACAGTGAGCAGTACACCTGAAAATACAGTGTATAAGATAGAAATAAACTTAATATTTTTGGCCATAATCTCTACTAGGTAATGCCTAAAAAATAAATCAGCTTTGTAAGCCACACAAGTCTAGACCAATTAATGTTCTACATTTAATATTAGCAGCATTTATTTTTCTCCTAGTTCTAGCCAGGGAATTTTTGACATTATTGAACTGGAAATTCAAATTGTTGTCTGCCTGGGTTTTTAGCACATGTGTATTTATTATCGTCGATGAAAATAATCAAAAACATCCAGTAATACTAATAGGCTAGACAAAATTCAAAACATCATCTAAACATGTTATATCAAGCCTCCGTTTTTCCGTAACAAAAAATATTAAGAACTATTAATATTCAATTTATCTGTCCATATTATGCATCAATTTGTCCGGTAAATAAATTATGAATTGGCGTAAATTTGTTTGTGTTTTCATTCGGCCATAATTTATTTATTGCTTTCGCGGCCCGTAACGTGGCGCCACCTACATTGTTTTGTTATGCTAATGAATAGGTGATGGCATCATTGCAATGTCTCCGAGCGTCGGCCATGTATGCTGAGTAAACTATCGCCGGTTAATGAAAACAATACGTTTACTCGGTGATTTATTGATTTAAAATACTAACCTGTACGACCCATGGTTTGTTGTTTATCGTCTCGACCTTTGGTATGATACATGGAGGGACTTTATCCCATGAATTAAAGGTAAACAGTTGAACGGAATTGCCTTTCACCTCCGCCATTTGCATCACAATCAAATCACATGAATGAGATCGGTGTAGGAATACACAAATCACATGACCAGCGAAGACCAATGGGAACATTTCAGTTTATTTACTACATTTATCTATTTACATAATTCATTCAGAAAACGTAAAAATGCACGTGGCAGGTGCGCGATCATTTATATGGAGGGGAGCTGAAATAAATAATGAATTTGGAGCATGATTATCTGTATTTTAGTAGTTTAACACAGTGATGATATAACTTAGTGCACTCATGTCGATACGTTAGTGATCGTTTTTGGAGCATGATTATCTGTATTTTAGTAGTTTAACACAGTGATGATATAACTTAGTGCACTCATGTCGATAGCATTGTCAGCAATATCTTGTTACCGTTAATGTATCAATTATAACGCTTCCCATGGAGCAGATTAGCTTTTTTACCACGTACACAGACATGCATCAACGGATGCTTGAAATTTCGAAATTGTCAAGCAAAGACGTGTAGACACATTTGGATGTTTCTTTTAAGCTTAGGCTCATGAAACTATTGAAAGTCACATTCAGTTAATTAACGTGACAGTAACAGGCTGGCCTGGTTTAATATGTTCTGCCCTGAATTTGAAACTTACACTGCTGCTTCTGATTTTGTTCCTGTCCTGAATTGTAAGTGTCTGCTAAAGGTTTAGTTGTTTTATGTCATTGTCTCATGGGATCAAAATTATGAACATTTGTCAACTCTAAAATTACCACAATCAATCTTGCTAGATACCACTCAAGAGCTGTTGTTCTTCCGCTGGTGAGTATTGTTTTGCTGCTCCACTTGGTCAATCATTAGACTAGCTATAGGCCCTCTGGGTACAGCTAACAGTTGGCCTTAAGGTTCAGTCTGTGAATAGCTTCAAAACACACGTATTGAATCACGGATGTGAAGCTTGTACCCCATGTACTGCATGGCCAATTTATTTGGCTTGTCATGTGTTCTTGGTGATTGTGCCTAGAGCAGACTGTATCCAGTGGCCATGGTAAGTATCTGACGTTTTACCTTGATAGTATGGATTAAACATGCATCGCATCAACACAGTTATTTCCATTCACTTTTCAAGTTCGCGTAAACCTGTCATGGAAAGTTTCTTTCTGGTTTATATATATGGCTCCTACTAAATACCGACTGGAGCCAACTGGAACTGACCAGAGCCGACTGGAAACCGACTGGAAACTGGCTGGAGCTCCAATCGAAAATAAATGAAGACAATAATGTTTTAAGACATTTTATTAATAAGCTTATTATTTCTATACATGACGATGAAATATTAAAATTTTTTCAAGTTCAATAGACAATAAAGATTATTTTCTTATCATAATAATATTATTCACATCATTATTAATATTATTTCAATACATTCTCATCAATAACGAAAATTGTTTTCTTATCATTATAACATTCACATTATAATTATTTTTACATTTCTATCATATTCTATCATTATATATTTACTTCAAGGATATTTCATACATCTCTCATATTCTACCATTATATATTTATTTCATTACTACATGTATTTCAAGGATACTTCATTTTATTACAATACATTCTCATCAATAACAATTATTTTCTTATCATAATATTCATATTATTATCTATACATTTCTATCATATTCTATCATATTTATTTTATTACTATATACCGTATTTTCCGGTGTACAAGTCGACCCGGTGTATAAGTCGAGGTCAAATTTTCAGTTTAAAAAGTTGTGGTAGGGCTATAGTCGGTGTATAAGTCGAGTCGCTTCTTCATAAGTTTACATATGTCACATTGAAAACAGTGCCGATGTCATTCTCAGTAGTTGAGTGTCTTTACCACTAATTGCATTATTAAATCATTGGGATCTGTTGTTTCTAATATTAAATTACCGGATTAGTGCTCATTGTTTGTATCCACGTGTTGAATGTATAGTGTATACGTTGAATGCCGCGCGCCTGTAGTCTATTATTAGACTGACTGTGTATTGATTATTGGCACGCTGCCACAGCATCGCGGCTTATATAAACACTGTACAATGAATATACGCGGTTTACTTTCTCTTTTGATTTTTAACATTAGTTAATTTTGAAACATTTCCAAACTATAAGGAACTATCTTTATCAACATCCTAAATTCTAATTGGTATATGAGTGTAGCCTAACATAAATTAATATTCCATTTCATCATGGCTACCTTGAACTCTAAACATCGTCAGTTTAAAACCATATCGAAAGTGTAGCCGGTGTATAAGTCGACCTACGTTTTTGGACATGATTTTTGGTCTCAAAAACTCAACTCATACACCGGAAAATACGGTATGTTTCCAACGGTATAATAAAAAATGTTTTTGGTGCCTGATGAGGCTGACCTTTAAAGCCTGCTTTCCACTGTTGCAGTGTACTTCAGGCACCAAAAATAGTAGTTTTACCATACTAAATTGGTTTTAAATCATTGACAATCATATTACGAGTCCTCGTTAACTTTTTGCCGTTTAGGAGAAGGTTTTTCGCATTGTTTGTCCTTTTTCTTTGTTCTGGTTTTCCAGCGACTTTGGCTGTTTTTGGAATTGTCAATTTCCCATCAGTTGATGTAATAGTTTTAATAGATTTCTTTTTCGTTTTAAGGTTCATGAACTTATTGTATATGGTTTCCTTGTCTTTGTTGCTTTTCTGCATCCACATTACATGGGAAATAGTATATCTTTGTAAAGATGGAACAACTTCATAATTTCCTTGATGGTGAAGGACACGACGGACATCGATATGCTGGATTTTTACTAATTTGTGTAAAGCTGTTCTATCAAATCGGGGATCTTCAGAATCTTCCAGTTAGTTGCTAGTTTGATTGTACTGTTTATAGTCTCACAGTTATTGTTTGTCCATCCTATAGGGTGACATTTCTTAACTTGAGATGGCGTGAATATATACTCTTCAAGTTCTAAATTTCTCTACGCTCTTGTCCTTTGATTAAACTTTAATATTCACTATTGTCTTGTTAAGCTCATTGTATTTTGATTAAACTTTATATCATTATTGTCTTAACTTACGATCCCCCAGTTTGACTTAATTCGTTTAGTTTGTGTGTTTTGTGTTGCATTTCTAAATTTCGCAATTTGGTTAAGCTCTCATTGTCCTTTGATCAATTCAACTCTGGTCATCTTTGACTCTGGACATTGACAACTAGGGGCCTGAACATCGGAAAAGCTTTTAACAAATCATCGTATCCTTTATTGAAACGTACAGCGAACTGAAAATATCATATACATTCGTTCTGTACATGAATTTCATATCAATCAATAAGTCACTTATCGCAAGGACTCTTCCCTCGCAAAACACTTATCTGAAAATATAATTTTCATCGACATGTTTCATTTTCATTGCAGATTTGATAACGGCAGAGTGACCACCTGAGCAGGCAAAATATCTATCTTAATGAATAAACATTTTGCTTACACTAACATTGATTATTTTTATCACTTCTCTTTCACTCAGTTCATCGATCTATATGCCCTGAAGATCGTCAGGTAGTGGGGTGACTTAGTTTTCTGACGCTGTACAGGAATTTTCGTCATTCTTCGGACAACTAGTATAATTTCGTCAGTTTTTTTGTGTCTCCATGATCGCCCTCTTCATTTTCAGATAGTTCTGAGTCGTGTGTATAAATTTTCGGACTTAAGCTCACCAACATATTCTTTATTCAAACATGACCCCTGTTTTGCTCGCAAACGACATCACAGAAACAACTAATCATGTGCACATATAGTATAGGGAGCCGGACCTTTGATAATAGCATGTCGCTGGCGGCATCCTTTTATGGTGTGGACATTGGTATAGGGATTTTGCTGGCAATATGTATACATATCCCATGCATTTTTGAAAAAAAACCTGAACAATTGTGCAAAACTTCTATTTTTGACCTCAATTAAATCATCCCCCTCCCCTTTCCATGTTCGAAAATAATGTCGCTCCATTGGTATATTGGTTAATGACGGATCAGCAAATGTGCCTTTTCCCTTATATTGGGCGCAACAGCCATCAGAACAATAAATACAACAATACAATAAATTTCTCCATTTTCATTTGTTTGGTAATTTGCTAGAATGATTTTTCAATGAAATGATTTACCTCGCAATAATCGTGTTTCCTGTCATCTGACATGATCACTGACGCATGTCAAGTTTAGTGAGCTGCTACTACAGTATTGTAGGCAGCCACGTGCTGACGATATGAATAAGAAAATAGTGGAACAATGTGGTTTAAACGATAGGATTCATACGTGTCTATACAATACCAATTTGCCCAGAAATTGCCTCAAGTATAAAACATTTTCGTGGGGGAGGACGCCCAAACCCTGGCAATGGCTTCCCACCTACGGCACTCGCGAGTAAAGAATGAGGTCAAATAGATTTCCGATTTTTTGGCTAGGAAAGTCAGTGGGAGTCTTTCAATTTGTTGGAAGTTAGTGGTAAGACGAAGCCCTTGATAGCCTTTAATCTTTACAGTTAGACCAAAATTGTCGCCGAGTTGTATAGCAGTGTGGCATTCTTTTATTCATTTACTGCAGACGTATTGCGTTGCAACGGACGGCTTCTGGAGATTCCTCATAAATGGGGTTCGCAACAACTAATCAGAGCTACGCGCACCTGCTACGGAGTCCTGTCGATAGTCTGTTGAGTAACACATTTTCCTTGCCATACTTGTATTCTAAATCTATATTGTATGAAAATAGAAATATTAATATGAAAATATTTTAAAATTTATTTATGGTGCACCAGTGCTTATTTTGGTGAATAAAACGTGCGTATGAATATTTGGATGAATTTTACGCTATACGTGTCTTATTTGCATATAGAAAACAACGAACAGGTGAACTAGTATTGTTTAGGATATAACTAATCTTTATTCTTTGGCTCGACACGGCTCATCTGCAGCGATCCTGTCTTTGCATGGGCATTGTGTGGGGATTACGAGCATTATGGATGCCTATCGTCATGACGCTCTGATTGCCAGCTGCGGCTGCGGTAGTCTTCAGACACGATGACGCGATGGAATCGGTCCAACTCGACTGCGAAATTATAGAATCTGTCGCAGCTCTGTCGTTGGACTCGCAACACGCCTATGTAGCTACTACGGTTTAATTTTCAAACCGCGAATGAATCTACTCATATATTACAAATTGCATCCCTCTATCGTTTACTGATAATTTGAAAAATTCCACCCTAGTGTGTTGAATAACGGGAATACCACTATAGTGCGTATATCGTTATTTACTAATATTTCACTATGTTTGAGAGGTGCTGCCATATTGCAATAGAGATACAAATAAATACTAATTACATCAATACACCGCAGTGCAGTGTACTAGCAAAATCCATCACCGATTCATACACCGCACTGCGGTGTAGATGCACTGAAAGGGTTAATGAGTAGTAGAATGAACAATGTAATATGTTTTCATTAATACAGTAGACTCCGCATACCTCGGAGTCATACACCTCGGAATATTGCTTAGCTCAGAACAAATCTAAAATATTTTTCTTAATGCAATTATTTCTTAAATGAAAATCTCCGAGTAGCTCGGAGTTGCATAGGTCGGAATATCGCATACCTCAGAATGATTTTTTTATAAATTGAGTCCTAAAATCGTGTACCTCGGAAATTCTGAACATCGTCCCGACAATATTTTTTCAAAAACGCATCCCTAGCCTACTGCATAACAACTTGAAACAGATTAATCAATACCTGTTCTTGGACGCGACGTGAATCAACATCTGTACTGTGTTACCACGTGTATTGCGATAGATATGCTGATGATCGTAAGAATTGGAAGCGTGCCAGTCGCGCTAGTTCTCGGCTGTCTTTAATACGAATAGTCAATTGTATGGATGTAGGCGGAGCTATAGACTTGTCACTGCACATCAAACCCACGTGTTTTTAAATTCTCTTAACTGGGAAGGAGGCTTTACTTGGTGTACTACAGTACGATGTTTTTATATAAAAGATGACAAGTCAAATCTCCCAGGGGATATGAGGTTTTGATTGAAATAACAATAAAAACCTGTCAGATATGGTACATATCCAATGTTTATTCAACATAGATTAGTATAAGAAGGATAATTTGAGCCCACGTGTCAGCAACAATTTTTTTTATGACAAAATTTGCGGACCTTATATACCTCGGAAATCGCATACCTCAGAAAAAATTTTCCAGTCCCAAGAATTCCGAGGTAAGCGTAGTCTACTGTATTATAAAAAAAAACTGTACCTCAAGAGCACAGGACCTTTGGTCCTCTAATTATTTATGTACTATGCGTTATGGTATCTAAGGGGTAAGCAAAGGAGTGGGGAGTGTGCACTTTTAAGGCCATCCCATTACCCGACCGACCGGACTTGTACTGAATGAAAATTTTTTTTTTTTTAGGATTCATTGAAATAAAAATTTTTGCCCTAAAATTTTGCAAACATTTTGGGGTTTTTAGATCTTCTAGAATGGTAAATTTTCCGTTTAAAAAAACAGTAAATTGTCAAAACAAAGTTTTGATATTTTCTGTTTCTTAATCTAAATTTTAATGTATTTTCAGAAAATAATCCGAAATCTTTTGAGCTTGAAATTTTATAAGGGACCTCAAAATTGGAGGGCACCCTCATATGATAAAATATTCAACAATTATTTGTTGTAGAGAGATTTATATGGCAAATTCAGAGATGTCATTCAATGAATTATGTTTTATCACCTTCTGATGAGTATTTGCTGTCTCAGCATCTCTCTGCTTTCAAGAGACCGTTTGAACATAATCTAAGCCTATTATATAGAAAAATTATTGCCAAAAACGCTAGCTTGTGTTGATCAGGCAAAAAATGAGTTGGTAGGCCTAAAATAAGAATTTTGGGACTTTAATTGGCTTCCTGGATAATCAAAATGAATACATGTATAAGTGTACGTTGTTCAAGATACCAGAAAGATAAACCACTTTGCCTGTGGCAAATTATTTGAGGAAGACATCAACAGGATTTAACTTATATTCTTGATATTTGCATTTCATTAGCACTTGCATAGGACACATTTCCTCACGTAGATTTCTGATCACCCGATACTTTGTTCTTGCCACCGGAGGAGTGAGATATTCAGAATAATATACAATTTGTCTATTGATACTGGCCCCTGTGCATATTAAGTAACCATATTCAATTGCAAAGTTGTAGCTCATGTTTTATGATTCATATTTCAAAAATATTTCTATTTCATAATTTCTTGAACATGCACAATCTGATTCCTCATTTAAAAAAGCACAATACATAAGGTCAGTAGGTAGAAAAAAGGACCTTTGCCAAATTTAAGGGTATAAAACACAATTGTTTCATCTTTACATTGAAAACGATATCGTGAAGTTATGTTTTTGTATATGAAATTCCTCTAATAGTCTAGATTACAAGATCCGGTCAACCATGTGTTCAAGAGCTATGAAAAACACCCTCTTTCTGTAAGTTGCTCATAAAGTAGTGCATGCACTCTTTTGCATTTTTGCAAACTGCTCATGCACACATTATTCTTGCTCATGCAAGCAGATGTTAACCCATGCGAATATCTTTAGATTATATTCCAATGAAGGCATGAGCGAAAATTCTTGCTCATGCATGTCAAAGTACATGTTGAGAAGGTTCAATAGAAACAATGCACATACGACCAGTGGTACTGTCGAAAGGCCGAAAAAAGCGTTGTTTAACCACTGCTTTTTTACTGGAAGAAGAAAACAATCAGAAATGTTTGCCTATCGCCAATAATAGTAATAACAGTACAAAAACAACAACAACAAGAACAACAACAACATGGTAGTTTCTTTCTCGTAATCATATTCTATCCTTGCTCCCCACTTAATTGTGATTATCATCTGACTGAAGTTCTAAACTAGATTCTGGAGTTTATATAGCCTTTTTCCTATTGGTTAGAACTGGTTTGAGCTGGAATTTCATGTAACTTGCTTGTAAAGTTGCACTTGCTTGTAAAGTTGCTCGAGCTATTGTTTTAAAGCCAGTGAACTGGATTTTATTGCAAACTGCTCACAAATTGGCTCGAGTCTATCAATTTTATTTACGCATATAGATCTTCAAATGTACAACAGTTTAAAATCCTCGACAAGAATTACATATCACTAATGGAGAAAATCATATAAAGTTATAAAGTAAATGCACAGTTACTTCAATAATTACGTCAAATTAAGAAGATTTCAAATTTATAATACAAATAATTAAATCAAAATATATGGAGAGCCATTATTTGTTGTAAAAATGTTAAAATCGTTATTGAGATGTATTACCAAGAAGTCAAAGAACAATTTTGGAAGTGAACTTGGAACTGGCCACATCATTGTTTGGATAATTCGTCCCTTTTTAGCAGTACTAGTAGAAACTGCTCTATTTGGGTGCTCAGATGTAGAGCTGGCCAATAAGCTCGAGATCAGTTGCTAAATATGGACTGCAATTTATCAGAAGATGCGTGTATATATATGTGCAGATTTTCATATTCTAATGCAACTACTAAACCGCCACAATCAGGGGTATTTCTCCAGTTATTGTGTTTCAAAAATATCAGTTCAAATCAGTGGCATTAATTCATTACGTCTATGGTTAACATTGAACTGAATGTCCAGTGCCGTTTGCTAAGGCTTTTTTTGCTGAAATTTGAAGAAGTGTCATTTTTATTCCTGTCTGTGGAACTAATTCAGTGAAAAAATGAGCAAAAAAAGATTTTTAACCTCTGCTGAATGAGAATCCTGCCTTGAATGATGAAAAAATTGAAAAACGCTAGGTTCTTTTTTGATCACAGCGTGCAGAATTCAAACTTCCCAAGAATAAGTTGTTTGGACATATGTATATTGCCCTATCGACAGTTCACTCTTCCATCAAAAAGTGATTTTATCTCACTGAGGAACATTTTTCCTCATTTTTATTTCGTCCTCCGAAATGATATTTTACTGTCTACCCCATAAACCAAGTTATTAGAAAAACGGGCTAAGAACGTAGTAATTATGAGCTTTAAAATACATCCACTTTCTGTTATTATGCATAAATATGGTATAGGGTATTTGTACGCCGGGTAGCTATAGTAATTCGTATGTCCAGTATATGCAATTAATTATATTTCATCCAATATGAAGTTAAAAAACTCTTTTTATTAATTAATAATAATGATATATTAAATATATTCAGGACATGAGCAAGAATTTATACCTTGGATTTCTGCTCACATGTGTTTCGACATGCATGAACAAAAATATCTGCTCATACTTCTAACCATGAGCAGAAATAATGTGTGCATGAGCAACTCGCAAAAATGCATCAAAAATGTAAAAAAAAAATGCACAGCTTTATGAGCAACTTACAGATTTAGGGCAATTATATACCTGAGATGAAAATACATTGAATATACACTACTGGATGACAAAACTATATCCAGACTTGGCCAAGCTAGGGACACATGTATTTTATAACAGTATCCAAATGATGATAATGCCTCTGTCGAGATCTTATTGATTATGAACTTAAATGATTGTTGGTGAAATTTCAGAGCTTCATCATTCGTGCCCCGTAGTTTGAAACCCATTGTCGAGGATGAGGAACTGACAACAAATGATGATTTAGCAAGGAAACTTTCCAATGGAAATGATGATGATAATGACAATTATGGTACAGGTTGGTCGTTGGTACAATTACTTACATTTGTAGATTAATGACTTATCTGCTCACTGGTGACACATTTCAGTTTATTAACTCAACACCAATTCATTTATCAAATTTCATCAGCTGCATGTTTCTAACATCATGATTTTGATACACTGTATGAACATACATGTGTAGATATAAATGGGACATTTTTGAAAAACAAGTTCTCTTTGACAACCGGCTTTTGTATCTAAAAATTTCATTTCAAAACCCACCAGATAGTCATAAGAATGTGTAACTACATATTATGCTTTTCACTTACGAAGATGGCATTCTAGTCTGGGTTAAGAAACATTTATAGGTTAGTTATTAACTGTAATTATGGTCATGGTAATGACATATGTTGGTGCACGGTGGATGCAAGATATGTATACAGGCTGAAATAGGTTTTATGGTCATGAATTTTAACGTTAATAAACTATGGTCGTCAAAGAGTTTGTTTTTGGTTTACCTTTGTCAGCAGTATGAGGTTGGCATTGAGCCAATTCATGTAAAATCGCGGTACGTTTTTTTATGTGAGCATTTTTTGCATTGGTTCTCGGGTTAAACGACGTATAATCGATGCGATTGAAGACATGACGAACCTCCGTCGATGACATGGTCAACTCTGTTTAAATTCGACGAAAAACTGTTTTTGGCGGGAAAATTCTTAGCTCTTGCGTATAAAATTGCAATGACCTCGATTGGGGGGCGTCGTCTCTACGAGCGAATGTGATTGGCTGTTTTTGGGATACACGGGGAATTCCGGCCCTACTAAAATAATTATGGGGAAGCCATTTATGGCGAACGTTTCATTGGACTAAGTGCGAATTTTAAATGCTCATTGCTGGTGAGAATATAATTATTTCACATATCGCCATAGGTATTGTTTCGTTTTAATACCCATTGATTGAGATTGAAGTGAAGCGAGCGTTCACTACACAAGGCCTCCACGTGCGCGGGACGGGAGTGCTAAACATTAGACTGTTGCACACACAAACACACGCTCATACAGACTACTATACGGAGATGCTTGGCGCGTGCACGTTTTGTATGATAACAGGCTGAATAATCGTCATAGCAGAAGATGAGCGCTGTGTTTTCTGTTTGATAGAAGTTGTAAGAAATTGTAATTTCTTGTGACCTGAAAATACTAAGCAGCAAACTATAGGTATAGGTCGAGGTCTGAATATTGTAGCGGTAAATTCCAGGATTCAAAACGATCTAATACTACGCCCCGGTGTTTTAGCTTCCGCGGCCATACATTGGCAGGCGCCGATCCAGGGCCATACAGTGACTACAGCACAGTGAAAAAGGGCACCAACTGAAAAGGGCCAGTATTAATGCCCAGCGAGCGAGTTTGAGTTTGAGTGCAATCGTATCATGCCACTAAATGTGTCTTCACATTCAATTCGCTTTTAGCCTTTTTTAGGTATTTGGTCAAAATTTGCCATTTCTCGATTAAATTTATAGAGCGACAATAATTTATTTTTTAGAATAGTGCCCTTTTGAGTAAAAAATGCCTTAGGTTGCCTTTTATGATTTTGGGCAATTTATTTCATCCACATTTCGCTTTACGCCTTGTACAGAAAGGCAATTATTTTTTATGACGCACAAATTGTGTGCCCTTTTATTTACTTTTTTCCCGAAACATAAATTTTTCAAGGGCATTTGAAAACTGCGACTACCGCACGTGCTGCATGTGCGATAGTCTGGATCCGCACCTGATTGGAAGAGGTTTCGTTTCCAAGACTCAATATTCAGCCACCCTCTGATATGTGACATCATATGAATTTTATTTGAATATTTTTTCATATTGTGAAATTATTTTTTTTAAATATAAAATAGTTTCCAATGCCGCGTCTATCTGTACCCTACGAAATTTTGGACGTAGACCATAAACAAATGTTTATCTTTGGTCTTATTTGACTACAAAATAATTCTTTAAGAAAGATAAAATACAATATAAACTTCTAGAACTTTGAAGTCACGAATTAAAAAGATTTTTTCAAGCAATGCCCTTACTCCAAACAACCTCTAGCTTTCAAGGTAAACCACACTTTGCCCATGGGCAATTTATTTTTTTATCTTGCTTAACGTTGTTAGGATATAAGTTTCCCAAGATTATTGGATTTATCATTTAGACTTGCGAATGGATGGGTTTTGAAGTATTGCCTGCACACTTAGCTAATAAATAACTTTTATGTTGTAAGCACTATGTAAAGAAATTGGAAAAAATTGGGTTTTGCATGTATTGTCATATTTCCAGGTCAGTCATAAACGTATTAGGACATTTAATTTTTTTCACTTATAAAAAGCCAATCACTGAGCAAAGGCTCCTCTATGATTGGATAAGCTGTAGAAACCAGCAGGTTTTCACATGAACCCATAGTATTGTGTTAGGGTTTCTGTGAAACGGATTGGGGCCCCCACATGGAATACAATCATATATATTAAACCGGGGTGTTTTGATATCAGATATTAACACCGATAAACGTGGACCTGTTTCAGCTCCCTATTTTTATCAATTGATTTAGATGAGCTGGCAAGAAAATTGCTTTAAATTCCAAGATATTAGTAACTAATGTTTGAAATCCCTTACAAAAAAATCACATATGTGATTCTTTAAAAAACATGTATGATTCACATGTGTTAAAGCAGCACATTATCACACGTATGATACAGCCATGTATGTGAATCACATGTGTGATTTTATCCCATTTTTTTACACATGTGAATCACGTGAATCACACATGAGATTCACATTCAAGCTGTATCAACACGTGTTATTTTCTAAATCACACGTGTGAATTGTCCCATTTTTACACATGTGAATCACACATGTGATACAGCCCTGAATGTGAATCACACATGTCATTTTACACAGTCATGTGTGATTTATAACGCATGTGATCTGCACTCATCCTGATTGTTCGAGCTCCACACGACTGTTTTCACGAAAAAGTATAAATACACATTCATAATGGTCAAAATTTGACCACTTGTTTCTCTGGACATGATGTTTTATCTAAACTTCACAATTTCCTAAAAACCCATTGCCTAAAAGGAGATCCACATAATGGCAAAACGAAATGTAGTTTCAAAATTACCAACCAAATGTAATAACTCACTTGTGTATATGTTAATGGGAATTTTATTTTCAAATATTTACAGATTTACTTCGTCGATTTATACTGTTTGTCCAATCTTCTTTCTTTCTTTCTAATTTCGGCTGCGGTAACCCCCGATCTATACTTCAAAACATTGATCTGGAATGAGACAAATTTATAAAACCTTTTGATATTGCACACAATTCCAAACAATAAATCAATATCCCTAATGTCAATCATCTGGTCACACCTACCATAACAGGACTCTTGACCTCTTTTTCAGTAATCTGTTCCGGCTGAAAGTATTCCATTTTCATTTGTAAGTGATTAATTCATTTGTAGAAAGAATTGGCAAATACTGTTCAATACTGGCTGATCATTCAGTTCAATGTTAAGGAATCATTAGTATAGTATGCAAATGAGCGTCTTTTTCATGACTGGACAGATTGTGATTTAAAAAGAGTTCATGGTGTAATCTAGGCCTACTTGAAAAAGCTAGGCATGGACATGTTGTACTTTGCCATGCATCAAATAAAGTTTGGATGAATTTGATTTAATTGATTCAGTAAACGCCACAGATTTTACCGTTTACAGTAAATTCAATCATCATTGTCGACTATAAATATTTGATGAAACACAATAATACTTGCCTTGGAGCTTAAACTCAAACACCAGACTGTTCGAACTAAGAAATTAACCATGAAAATTGACTAAAAACAGCAAAAACATCCTCGAAATAATGCCTGCATGCTCATTCCCTGTCCTTTGCTAGACGTTGTGAACGGTTCGAATCCCGTAAATACCTGATAATTTTTCAAAGTCTTTTTTGAATATTTATATTTATATTTTTTCAATAGCGAATGCAAAAATATATAATAACCTTATTTTATTAATTTAGTCGAATGAAAATACAAACTAGGAATGGACATTCGCACTAGGTTTTGCACAGTAGGCGCGGCATAAAATCTTAACACGTACGTGTTGAAAATGTTGAAATAATGAGAACAGTTATGGAAATATTCTTATTCCAACATGGACTCTATGACAAAAATGCAGCTGTTCAAAATTTGGAACCAACATTGGAATGGTTCATATCCGAAGTGATCACATGTACAATCACACGTGTTGCAGATTCGAATAATTGATGTTAATCACATGTGTTATTCTATGACATGTGTGATCCCAGCGGTTACACATGTGATCTGTGTTGTTGAGCCAATCACATGTGTGAATCACACATGTATTTCTCAATCACACATGTATTTCAGAATCACACGTGTGATCATGTGTTATTCACACATGTCATGGGCTCCACAACACAGATCATACGTGCGATGGCTGGAATCACATGTGTTTTTTGTGTCTTTCACACCTTTCACTCATGTAATGTGTGTTATTCACACACATAACATATGTGAATTATTTGTAAGGGAGGGCGGCCTGATGTGGGTACAAGTCATACCTCACTTGCCAGTGGTCCAGTATCGTTAACGAACTCGCTTCCACCAGCAAGAAAGTAAAGACAACTTATCACTTTACGATATATATTCTGTGTTTTCGGTTTTCCATTTGACTGGTTCCCAGTGATCCGGCAGCCCACTTCAAAACTTTCAGATATTTCAGAATTTAAAGTGATTTTTAGGCCGCTCTTCTTAATCAGTCAATACAAAAAGTCCACGCTTATCGGTGTCGACACCTGATATTGAAAAAAACCTTGATTAAATATATATGGTGGTACCCCAGAATGGGGCCCCATATGTGGGCCCCAATTCGCTACCCCATGTTTCACAGAAACCCATTGTTTTACTTCCGAGTTTTATTTGATATTTGAAATTCTACTTCAAGATCGATTTCTAGGAAATCTTTAGTTGATTTGATGTTAAGTTGATTTAGTTGAATTTATATTTGCACCTCAGAAAATTTATCCTCGACAATTGTGTAAGGAAAAAAATAGCTTTTTCACAAATTGGCGCTAGGCATTGATGGCCTTGAAATACTAATTAGCCATGTGCTTTATATTTAAAGGTAGAAACACAACCTTTGATACCGCGCGCTTTAAGAAAATGAAGCCGTCACCTAAACTACCGTATTTTCCGGTGTACAAGTCGACCCGGTGTATAAATGGAGGTCAAATTTTCAGTTTAAAAAGTTGTGCTAGGGCTATAGTCGGTGTATAAGTCGAGTCGCTTCTTCATGTGTTTATATATGTCACATTGAAAACAGTGCCGATGTCATTTTCATAGTAGTTGAGAGTCTTTACCACTGTTTGCATTATTAGATCATTAGGGTTTTCTGTTATTTCACAGAAAACCCTATTGATATCCTCGTGATTATTATTATTATTATTTTCTTCCACACTATTTTTACCAAAAGAACATAGGCTTTGTTACCTTACCGCTGTTTCATATACAATCCATATAATATCGTTCAGCTCACTGAGATCTACAAATAGTCTGCGTGTTTTTTCACGAATCATCGTTACAAAAGCGCTGTCGGGCTGTAAACATCGAAAATTTAGCCCCATTCAATGGGGCGACATGTTTTTCGAGTCGTCATCCCGAAATCAACCCGTAGGCCGACTGTCACTTCGATTATCAATTCAAGTATAAATGAACTAATTTATTGCCGCAGACTTCACATTCAGTCGCGGTCTTCAAACAGTGATTTTAACAATAGCCCATTTTCCTCATCAAATCATATTACCGATACACTGGAAATTTACTACTTTAGATTTTAAAAGCACTGTCGAGCCGTAAACATCGACGAATCGACGTGTGTTACTACATCGACGTTCCGGGGATGAGCTGCGAGTTTCTCCACATCATGAGAATCAAATCGAGTACAAATTAATTTATTACTACCAGTGATTTGGCTGCGGGTTTCAAGGAGTTAGTTTAACAATACCTATTTTTCTTTACCGAATTAGTCGTGTATTTACTAAGATTAATCTTTAGTGTACCGGGGAATCGTAGGCCTAAATTAAACAGGCCGAAGAGATATGGCGGAGAAAAGCTGTTATGTCGACGAGGTATCAAAATAAAAGAATATATTACTTTATTCGGCCGCGGGCTCCAACCATTTATTAATACTCTATATTTCCTACAGTACATACCGATCATTGTCAAATGCACAAGGTATTTACTAAATACAAGTATATAACACACTCCTATCCGTATGCTGGACTCACACTTGACATTCGGAGTAAGCGTTCGCTGTGGAGGAAAGGAGATCGTTCGCTGTGTCGCTTGAAGTGTTTATCGAGTTTTACGCGACCTTAAGGCTTTAGTATGGTGGCTGATAAGATAAAGAAAACACGAATATGCAAATGAGGGCGACATTACGACAAAACGACAAAACTAAAATAACGCGAGAAAACAATGATTTTGATTTTGTCGCCCGCGACAATTCATTATTTTGGTTTTGTCACACGCGACAATTCAATATTTTGTTTTTATCGCCCGCGACAATTCATTATTTTGGTTTTATCGCTTGCGACAATTCATTATTTTGGTCTTGTCGCCCGCAAAAATTCAATATTTTGGTTTTATCGCCCACGACAATTCACTACTTTGGTTTTATCGCCAGCGACAATTCATTATTTTGGTTTTGTAGCCCGCGACAATTCTTCTTTTGTGTTTTGTCGCCCGCGACAATTCATTATTTTGGTTTTATATTTTGTTTTTGTCGCCCGCGACAATTTTTTTTTTTGGTTTTGTCGCCCGCGACAATTCAATATTTTGGTTTTATCGCCTGCAACAATTCAATATTTTGGTTTTATCGCCTGCGACAATTCAATATTTTGGTTTTGTCGCCCGAGACAATTCATTATTTTGGTTTTATCGCCGGCGACAATTCATTATTCTGGTTTTATCGCCCACGACAATTCATTATTTTGGTTTTGTTGCCCGCGACAATTCACCATTTTGGTTTTATCGCCCGCGACAATTCATTATTTTGGTTTTACCGTCTGCGACAATTCATTATTTTGGTTTTGTCGCCCGACAATTCTTTTTTTGGTTTTGTCGCCCGCGACAATTCATTAGTTTGGTTTTATCTCCAGCGACAATTCATTATTTTGGTTTTGTCGCCCACGACAATTCTTCTTTTTGGTTTTGTCGCCCGCGACAATTCATTATTTTGGTTTTATCGTCCGCGACAATTCATTATTTTGGTTTTATCGCCCGCGACAATTCATTATTTTGGTTTTGTCGCCCCGACAATTCTTTTTTTGGTTTTGTCGCCCGCGACAATTCATTAGTTTGGTTTTGTCGCCCGCGACAATTCATTATTTTGGTTTTATATTTTGTTTTAGTCGCCTGCGACAATTTTTTTTGGTGGTTTTGTCGCCCGCGACAATTCAATATTTTGGTTTTGTCGCCTGCGACAATTCATTATATTGGTTTAATCGCCCGCGACAATTCAATATTTTGTTTTTATCGCCCGCGATGATTCATTATTTTGGTTTTATCGCCCGCGACAATTCATTATTTTGGTTTTATCGCTCGCGACAATTCATAGTTTGGTTTTATCGCCCGCGACAATTCATAAGTTTGGTTTTGTCGCCCGCGACAATTCAATATTTTGGTTTTATCACCCGCGACAATTCAATATTTTTGTTTAATCGCCCGTGACAATTCACAGTTTGGTTTTATCGCCGCCGACAATTCATTAGTTTGGTTTTGTCACCCGTGACAATTCAATATTTTGGTTTTATCACCCGCGACAATTCATTAGTTTGGTTTTATCGCCCGCGACAATTCATTACTTTGGTTTTATCTCCAGCGACAATTCATTATTTTGGTTTTGTCGCCCCGACAATTCTTTTTTTGGTTTTGTCGCCCGCGACAATTCAATATTTTGGTTTTATCGCCCCCGACAATTCATTAGTTTGGTTTTGTCGCCCGCGACAATTCAATATTTTGGTTTTATCGCCCGTGATAATTCATTATTTTGTGTTTGTCGCCCGCGACAATTCATTATTTTGGTTTTATCGCCCGCAACAATTCATTATTTTGGTTTTGTCGCCCGCGACAATTCATTATTTTGGTCTTATCGCACGTGACAACTAAATATTATGTTTTTGGCGCCCGAGACAATTCAATATTTTGGTTTTATCGCCCGCGACAATTCATAGTTTGGTTTTATCGCCCGCGACAATTCATTAGTTTGGTTTTGTCGCTCGCGACAATTCAATATTTTGGATTTATCACCCACGACAATTCAATATTTTTGTTTTATCGCCCGCGACAATTCATAGTTTGGTTTTATCGCCCCCGACAATTCATTAGTTTGGTTTTGTCGCCCGCGACAATTCAATATTTTGTGTTTGTCGCCCGCGACAATTCATTATTTTGGTTTTATTTTTTTTTTTGTCGCCCGTGACAATTCAATATTTTGGTTTTGTCGCCCGCGACAAATCACTATTTTGGTCTTATCGCACGTGACAACTAAATATTATGTTTTTGTCGCCCGAGACAATTCATTATTTTGGTTTTATCGCCCGCGACAATTCATAGTTTGTTTTTGTCGTCCGCGACAATTCATTATTTTGGTTTTATCGTCCGCAACAATTCATTATTTTGGTTTTGTCGCCCGCGACAATTCATTATTTTGGTCTTATCGCACGTGACAACTAAATATTATGTTTTTGTCGCCCGAGACAATTCATTATTTTGGTTTTATCGCCCGCGACAATTCATAGTTTGGTTTTATCGCCCGCGACAATTCATTAGTTTGGTTTTGTCGCCCGCGACAATTCAATATTTTGGTTTTATCACCCGCGACAATTCAATATTTTTGTTTTATCGCCCGCGACAATTCATAGTTTGGTTTTATCGCCCCTGACAATTCATTAGTTTGGTTTTGTCGCCCGCGACAATTCAATATTTTGGTTTTATCGCCCGTGATAATTCATTATTTTGTGTTTGTCGCCCGCGACAATTCATTATTTTGGTTTTATCGCCCGCAACAATTCATTATTTTGGTTTTGTCGCCCGCGACAATTCATTATTTTGGTCTTATCACACGTGACAACTAAATATTATGTTTTTGGCGCCCGAGACAATTCAATATCTTGGTTTTATCGCCCGCGACAATTCATAGTTTGGTTTTATCGCCTGCGACAATTCATTAGTTTGGTTTTGTCGCTCGCGACAATTCAATATTTTGGTTTTATCACCCGGGACAATTCAATATTTTTGTTCGCGACAATTCATAGTTTGGTTTTATCGCCCCCGACAATTCATTAGTTTGGTTTTGTCGCCCGCGACAATTCAATATTTTGGTTTTATCGCCCGTGATAATTCATTATTTTGTGTTTGTCGCCCGCGACAATTCATTATTTTGGTTTTATTTTTTTTTTTGTCGCCCGCGACAATTCAATATTTTGGTTTTGTCGCCCGCGACAAATCACTATTTTGGTTTTTTCGCCCGCGACAATTCAATATTTTGGTTTTATCGCCCGCGATAATTTTGTCCCACGAGACAATTCATTATTTTGGTTTTATCGCCCGCAACAATTCATTATTTTGGTTTTGTCGCCCGCGACAATTCATTATTTTGGTTTTGTCGCCCGCGACAATTCATTATTTTGGTTTTATCGCACGTGACAATTAAATATTATGTTTTTGTCGCCCGAGACAATTCATTATTTTGGTTTTATCGCCCGCGACAATTCATAGTTTGGTTTTATCGCCCGCGACAATTCATTAGTTTGGTTTTGTCGCCCGCGACAATTCAATATTTTGGTTTTATCACCCGGGACAATTCAATATTTTTGTTTTATCGCCCGCGACAATTCATAGTTTGGTTTTATCGCCCCCGACAATTCATTAGTTTGGTTTTGTCGCCCGTGACAATTCAATATTTTGGTTTTATCACCCGCGACAATTCATTAGTTTGGTTTTGTCGCCCACGACAATTCTTTTTCAGTCCACTTGGGACTTTAGTCCCAGCGGGCTATTGCGTTCACTTTTCGTCCGTCCGTCCGTCCATAGACAGAATCCATTATTTCGGGAAGTTTTCGTGGGAAATTTTGAAGACGCTTTGATCAATTACCTTGATCTTTCGTTTATATTTGAATCTACCAAAGGCCCATCAGCATAAGAAAATTGGGTCGATCTGACTCAAGATGGCCGTCCTATGGCCTTTTTAGTGCCCAAAAATGTCAATTTTGGCCAGAATTCTAGGTCCTGTAGTTTCCTACTGGTTTGCCATTTCTCATTGCTATTGCTGATGGCTATTCTTTAGAGAGGGATGTTTTATACCTGGGACAGGTATTTTGATCAGCCAATTATGACGCAATTGGCGGCCATCTTGGTGTCATCAGTACTCATTCGTAGGTGGGAAAAAGTTTTTCCACATTAAATTGATACCTAAGCATATTGTGTTACTATATTCAATTGGAAAGTTGTAGCCCATAACGTGTTCTATGATTTTGGTGAGTTTCAAGGTCATTGGTTTTTGAATGTGGCCATCAGGGGGCGTTGAAATATACAATAACTTAGTATCGCTATATTATATTTGTACCAAGGCATATTTTGTTACCATGATCAATTGCAAAGTTGTAGTTCATGACATCGTCTATGATTGTGGTGAGTTTTTAAGGACATTAGTTATTCCATATAGTCACCAGGGTGCGTTGAATAGTAGAAAAGCTTAGTTTTTCCTTATTAGATTGGTACCTAGGCATAGTTTGTTACCATGATCCATTGTTAAGTTGTTGTTCATGACATCGTCTATGATTGTGGTGAGTTTTTAAGGACATTAGTTATTCCATATAGTCACCAGGGGGCGCTGAATAGTAGAATGGCTTAGTATTTCCTTATTAGATTGGTAACTAGGCATATTTTGTTACTATGATCAATTGCAAAATTGTATTTCATGACATGTACTACGATTGTGGTGAGTTTTAAGGTCATTGGGTTTTGCATATGGTCACCAGAGGGCATTGAATAGTAGAGTAACTTAGTATTTCCATATTAAATTGGTAACGAGGCATATTTTGTTATCACAATCAATTACAAAATCATAGCTGCTCACATGTTCTATGATTGTGGTGGGTTTCAAGGTCATTGGTTTTTGTATATGGTCACTAGAGGGCGTTATGTATTGAAATTGTTAGATAGTTGAGCATTTGAAACCACTTCCCAAGTGAGCATGGTGTCCCTGGACCCCTAGTTTGGTTTTGTCGCCCGCGACAATTCATTATTTTGGTTTTGTCGCACGCAACAATTCATTATTTTGTTTTTGCCGTCCGCGACAATTCATTATTTTGGTTTTATCGCCCGCGACGATTCAATATTTTGGTTTTAACGCCCGCGACGATTCAATATTTTGGTTTTAACGCCCGCGACAATTCATTATTGTGGTTTTATCGCCCGCGACAATTCATTATTTTGGTTTTATCGCCCGCGACAATTCATTATTTTTGTTTTGTCACCCGTGACAATTCAATATTTTGGTTTTGTCACCCGCGACAATTCATAATTTTGGTTTTGTCGCCCGTGGTTTTGTCGGAACATTAAGTTTTTTGGTCGAACAGTGTGTTAAGGTCGTTTTGGAAATTTACTCGGTCTGGTATATTTTGGATTACTGTATATGTCATTTGTCAGGACATTAAACAGAAGACGACTTAGGATACTACCTTGCGTGACTCCACTAGTTAGACCGTCTCATTCCAAGATGAGGCGTTCCGTTGATTTCGGTTACAAGTTTCCGTTCAGAGATAACTGCTGAGCCATTTGGGCGACCTATCATTGATACTGTTTCCTAATAGCCTGTTTAGTAATGGCTGATGTTGAGCCTTATCAAATGCTTTGTTGAAATCCACCGTTGAACAGGATTCTAAGACTGCAGAAAACCCGTTATTGCTGCTTTGCAGCTATATTTGGGATCTATTGTTTCTAATATTAAATTACTGGATTAGTGCTCATTATTTGTATCCACGTGTTGAATGTATAGTGTATATACGTTGAATGCCGCGCGCCTGTAGTCTAGTATTAGACTGACTGTGTATTGATTATTGGCATGCTGCCACAGGATCGCGGCTTATATAAACACTGTACAATGAATATACTTGGTTTTCTTTCACTTTTAATTTTTAACATTAGTAAATTTTGAAACATTTCCAAACTATAAGAAACTATTTTTATCAACATCCTAAATTCTAATTGGTATATGAGTGTAGCCTAACATAAATTGATATTCCATTTTAAACATCGTCAATTTAAAACGATATCGCAAGTGTAGCCGGTGTATAAGTCGACCTACGTTTTTTGGACATGACTTTTGGTCTCAAAAACTCGACTTATACACCGGAAAATACGGTAGTGATATTTACATTTCAACTGAGATCAAATCCTGTACTCAGTAGTAGTATTTATTCAATTCCAGTAAAAAAACACCAGAAGTGCTAAAGTAGGCTGTGGCATGGTGGAGAAACAGATCATAGCAGGCTTAAGTCAGCTGCTCTGAATTTCCAGTAACTATGAGGGAATAGCTGGATATTATTTCCCATAATTTGTATGGCTGCATTGCAGGGGTCAGATTCATGTGAAAAATGTGAAAATATAGAAATCCATATGAAAAAATTGGGATTTTGTCTTCGAGGCAAAGTAGCTGCAGCTATTACTATACTAAATTGAAAAAATGTGCAAAACATGTGTCTGACATCTCAAAACAAATGAACAAATTCGACCACATTTTTTAACCATTGAGTACATGCATGATTCACAGATGTTCATTTGCTCATAGGAAGAAAAACAACAATGCACTAATAAATAAAACATTTTCATTCACGGCAATCGCAAATTCTCGTAATTACAAACATGTCATTGGATGCTACCGCTCAGCATTTATCACTAACCCTAAACAACCCTGCACATGCACAAAATATGACAAGAGAAATCCCACAACGTTTCAGTCAAAGATGAAATTTAGTACGTCTGATGATGGCTAATAGTATTAAGCCGAAACGTTGCTACAAAAAATATATACTCCCCTATTCAAGAATTTTTCATCTTTGACTGAATGATTGTGGGATTTCTCACGTCATCCATCTTACGCGGATAGTGCGTATCTTCTCGACTCGTGCATAAAAAATATACTTTCTAGACCAAAAGCCTGTTTTAAAAAACTGCCATTTTATTTTTGGAAGTGTGCTATGACATATCAGGACCCGCTGGATGAAATCTATGCTCTGCGGTAGGGAATTGAACCCGATGGCATCAACATGTGCCAAAGTATAAAACCCTGCCACATAAGCCTTTGTTGGCCGGTATATGCGCAGCTAAAATGATGTCATTAATTGCAAATTAGAAATGTTTTATTCTAGCTTGGGTTTTTGGTTTACCTTTGCTAGTGATATTGGAATTGGCATTCAGCCAATTATGGTCAATGGTCAATTTTTTAAAAATTCTATGGAAAACTGTTTTTGGCGGGAAAATTCTTAGCTTTTATTCTTATCAAAATTGCAATCTTATTGTGATTGGCTGTTTTTGGGTTATATGGAAAATTCTAGGAATTCCGGCACTACTGACATAACTAAGGAAAATAACTAAAGAACATTTCATTGGACTAGGTACCTTATACGTGCGAATTCCAAATGCTCAGCTTGTGAGAATATAATTATTTCACATACATATATCCGCCATCGGTCTGGCCGATCGATAATCATTCGTATGCTTAATACACTACGCTCAATGTCAGTAGCCTGTAATTTCACTACTAATGGGCGAATTGAACGGATTAAGCAAAAATATAATTCGTAATTGGTTTTTCTTTATGGTGCGCAGTTTTTGAGAAATTTACCAAAAAGTTTCAAAAATTTGATTTATTTGAGCACGTTTTTTTATGCAGCTTCTTTAACTGTCCAAAATAACACATGTGAAAATTCAATGCTATTTGCGTCGGAAGAACTTTATATCGCCAAGATCCAACTCTTTGTTCGGTAGTTATGGGCTTTCAAAGACGAGTTTTAATATCCCGTGCATAAGGTAAGAATGCATCAAGATATCTGACGAAACTGTGGTTTCAAAATGCAGAAATTTACTTCCATGTTCACCACACGGCTGATTTACTGATAGCATGGATTTTTTAAGGATGAGTCTGATATATACATGACTGGAAATACTTGTTTTATCGTCATCAATTGAAGCATTAGCGATCTGTTTTGGAGCCTGATTATTAGTATTAGTCTGTTAACTGCGGCACAGCGATGAGCGTTCGGGCGTAACGGTGTATGTTGCGCGTTACAACGATTTTTCTGAGTGAAGATGTAAGCTACATACAGAAATCCTATCGTGAAATTATTAAAAATCATGTCAGTCTATAAACTTTGTTTCGTCAGTAACCGGCACTGGCCTCAAATTTGAAGGACTTTGGAGCTTCTGTCCTGATTGGTCCCTATGATAATGTAAAACCTGGGATGAAACCCAGGCTCTCACCAAGTTTGTACGGTATCTTATTGGATCACTCATAGTTTTAGTTGTTTTTATTTACGTCATTCAAGGGATGTACCGGTAGTTAAATTATGAACATTTGTTCAGACAAAAGGCCCATATCGATTTTTTTCGAAGATTTCATTTTTGTTAAAAAAGTCAGTTATCATTTAAAGTTCACACTGACCAAAATTGAGTCCTTTTTAGCGGGACTTTAATCCCAGCGGGCTATTGCGTTCACTTTTCGTCCGTCGTCCGTAGACGGAATCCAGTTATTTTGGGAAGTTTTGAAGATGCTTCAATTTAATGTCCTGATATGTGAGTTACTCATGTATCTACCCTAGACACATCTTCAGCCCAAAAACTGGCCCTGTTAGATTCAAAATGGTCGACTGGCAGCCATTGTTGTTCTCCAAAATCAGCAATTTTTACACATATTTCAAGTTTTCGAGAGAAATTTTGAAGACGCCTCGGTCCATTATCTTGATCTTTCGTAGGTATTTGTATCCTCCGAGGGCCCAGCAGCACAAGAAAAATTGGGTCGATCGGACTCAAGATGGCCTTCCTGTTAATGCCCAAAAATGTCAATTTTGGTCAGAATTCTGAGTCCTGTAGCTTCTTACTGGTTTGCCATTTTTCATTGAAATTTGTGGTGGCTATTCTATGGAAACGGATCTTCGATACCTGAGACAGGTATTTTTGATCCGCCAATTATCACGCAATTGGCGGATATTTGAGTTACTCATGTATCTACCCTAGACACATCTTCAGCCCAAAAACTGGCCCTGTCAGAATCAAGATGGCAGACTGGCAGCACTTTTTACACATTTTTGAACTTTTTGAGGGAAATTTTGAAGACGTTGTGATCAATTACCTTGATCTTTGGTATGTATTTGAATCCCCTAAGGGCCCATCAGCAGAAGACAAATTGGGTGGATTGGACTCTAGATGGCTGTCTTATGACCTCTTTAGTACCCAAAAATGTCAATTTTGGTCCGGATTTTGAGTCTGTAACTTCCTACTGGTTTGCTATTTTCCATTGCAATTTGTGATGGGTATTCTTTGAAAAGGGATGTTTTATACCTGAGATAGGTATTTTTAATCAGCCAATTATGACGCAATAGGTGGCCATCTTGGTGTCATCAGTACTCATTCGTAGGTGGGAAAAAGTTTTTCCACATTATATTGATACCTAAGCATATTTTGTTTCAACAATCAATTGGAAGGTTGTAGCTGATAACGTGTACTATGATTTTGGTGAGTTTCAAGGTCATTGGTTTTTGTATATGGCCACCAGGGGGTGTTGAATAATACAATAACTTAGTATTTATATATTATATTTGTACCTATGAATATTTTGTTACCAATAAATTGCAAAGTTGTAGCTCATGACATTGTCTATGATTGTGGTGAGTGTTAAGGACAGTAGTTATTCTATATGGTTACCAGGGGGCGTTGAAATGTAGAATAACTTAGTTTATCCTTATTAGGCATATTTTGCTACCATGATCAATTGCAAAGTTGACGACTTTCAAGTTGGTGACTTTCAAGGTCATTGGGTTTTGCAGATGGTCACCAGGGGGCGTCGAATAGTAGAATAAGTTAGTATTTCCATATTAAATTGGTACCTAGGCATATTTTGTTACCAATGATCAATTGCTAAGTTGTAGTTCATGACATTCTATGATTGTAGTGAGTTTCAAGGTCATTTGTTTGTGTATATGGCCACCAGGGGGCGTTGAATATTGAAATTGTACCACTTCCCAAGTAGGTATGTTGTCCCTGGACCCCTAGTTATTTTCATAATAAAAAGAAGGTATTAACTGGCTGGCAGCATTTTATTTTTACAATTTTTACCGTTGATTTATCTGACCCGGCCGGGGAATGAGAAACTAGGTATCATTTTTTTGGCCTTATTGCAGAATTTATGGTTGATTCCTCAATTTTTGAATCCCAAAGAATAATTTTGGAATTACACAGTAGGATGACATTTGAATACCCGGTATTAAAATTTTCCAATCAACGTGGCAGGTGTTCCAGTCTACATGCGTTTCATAAACGAATGTCCTCTTTTAAAGTTTCTTTCTAGCTGTATTTGTCATGATAATATAATTGTCAAATCCTGTGCTCAGTCATGCATGACTTATTTTTGCGTTTCAACATTCAATCCCTGAACAAACATCCACGTCACCTACAATCCGCCTCAAAGAAATGTATTCTTATGATAGTTAAAGAATGATTAATCATGAAGCTATGGTAATACATTTATTGAGACATCCTGTATGTGAAAAGCAACCAAATTTCTGTGTTAATTAGACATTTGATCTTGTTCTTGCTCTACAATCTATAGTTTTAATGATTTTCATATGACTTGGTATGTTTATCAAAGGCATGATATGGATAAACCACAGGGTTTTTGATGCGCATATGTTATCCAAGATGTCCTACAAACAGTAGCGTTGGAAGTGCAGCCATGAAAGCTGCAGCAATAATTCACTGAGTGACGTTCTTTTTTTTCATTGAATATCCTATTATGGAGAAATTGCAGTAAATTCACTGCTGCAATATGTAAACTTGTAAAATTGTAACTTGTAAAAATTTGGCTGCATTGATAAGCAAATTGCTTCCAACGGTCCTGCCGCAGTCATATTGAAACCCATTTTGTTAGATGAAACTTAGTGTTAAGAATATGTACCGTGTTACAATTTTGCATTCTCTACATGACTCACTCTCTGGCTTAGGGGTATTCCCTACGTTTGTACCATACACATGTATGTGATTTGCTGTATATTTTTAGGTGATTCTCCTGTAGGTAAAAGAGCCAGGGTATCCATGAAAACCAGTCATCCTACTGTATTGGGTGAGTAATCAACTTATTTATTTTCAAATGAATAAAATAGATGAATAGAATAGAATAAATGGACCCTGGACCCCTCGTTTACATTACCTTAAAGAGGCTTGACAGCACCATCCCTTAAGGTATCACCTAATTTCACCTGATTTTGAATGAACCAATCGCAATACTAACTTGAAAGTTTATTGATGCCTTGAAAACAACTAACACATTGCTTAATACTGTTGACATAAAAAAGGTGATATAGAATATAGCCTCAACGCAGCAATAACGTGTTGCCTTAAATGCTGCACTGGGAAGCGTACAAAGATTTAATCCAAATAATTCTCATCAGTTAATAGATAACTTACGGCTATTTCGAACTACTGGTCAACACATATCCTAGATATATGGATCCATAAGGGCTACCACCTAAAAAGTACTAATTTTAGTCAAAATTCATTTGAAGATGTCGAAGATATTGTCCTAGTTGCATGAACTAATCATAGGGCCGTTTTTTAATAACTTGGATGACAGATATGATTGGCTTGTAATGATTGCGGCGACAGGAACAGAAATAAAAATTTAAAAAATGTTTTCTCAAAACATTGAATTTATTACTAATTTAGTGATCAGGGGCGGGATTTAAAAAAAAATAAAACTTCCCCTATTTTGGAGGGTGTTATGGGACAATGATACTCTAATATTGTCTATTTATGCCTACACTCATAACTGACACCACCATTTTTGCAAGTCACTATTTACTGAACGAACCCGACAAAAATATACATTAGAATACCCTAGACTGGTTACTGACAGGCAACCAGTCTATAGAACACCCAGCATTCACCGCAATTTTTTTGTGTTTGATTTCAAAAGATTATGTGGCAGTGGAAAGAAATTATGAATGTTCGTTTTTATTTCCATACGTATGCTTAAGAATTAGGGGGCAGCGGAAAAAAAAAAATGAAAATAAATTTTTTTTCTTTATATGCCTAAAATCGGAAATATTTTGCGGCGGATCTGTAATCCAACTATTAATAAAAGAGGGCCTTATCATTGGCATATTGCATGTATGTTTATGTACTGATACCAGGTTTTGTGATGCGATTCAGCTTTGAAACCGAACTTAACCACGTATCCTCAATAAATATCATTTTTGATATAAACAGGCATTTATTTCGCCATTCATCAACCATTTTGATATTATCACATCACTGTTGAGGAACTTGATGGATTCTATCAATAACTCAATCTAATTCTGGTGAGCTGAACAAAGTAACAGAAAATGTATTGCTATGTTTATTCGTTTGCAGAAATAAAATGTTTTATTGATATATTTGAGTACATCTATAAGTTGTAGATTGGCAATAAAGATGAGCTATTTATTATCAATACATTATAAATTGAATTGATCCTGGTACCGCTGTTGATACTGGAACTTCCAAATCCATAACAAATAGATAATGATGGACAACAAATTTCTGAGTGTCTCTACAAGTGAAAGTTAATGTAGCCTAATAAACTTACTGAGCAGTCATTCTCAGTTATAGGAATCAAACACAATGCGTGTTCTCTCCACTAGTATTTGCAGAACCTGGTTTACATTGTATGATCAAGCTCAAATTCACATCACTAAGAAATTGTCAGTAAATTTCAAGATTTGTTTGTTACAACAGTTTTAGGATTTCTCTCGGTAACAATTCCAGAGTTTTTATTACGATAAAATCCAACAAGAAAATTAGTTTTAAAAAATTATTTGACGCCTGCGAAAAAAATGTAGAATTTCTGGGATAAGCTAATGTGGAATTGCAAATTTGAAATCGAAGTTTTTAGAAATTTGGGGAATTATGAGATTTGGCGATTGGGTAGATGATACAGGTCTTCGACTCTAGTAGTGGTTTAATCTTTTTTATTGAAAATTCTCAATAATTGATCGCGAACTTGCGACCGACTTCATTTACTTATGCCTCTAAAATGGTCTGCAACTCCATTGCCTCCATGATTGAAGAAAGAGCTTTCCTGATGTCTGCTTCATCATGACTTCGAGCGTATCGTGTGGCCAGCCGGCCCGCGCCCGGGCCACGGGTTTGGCTGTCACTCGATATCCTAGAGTCTTGAGTCTGGGTTGAAATAGACATTGTCATATGAAATAACATGTTTATGTTATTCTGTATGAATTACCCGTGTGTCATGTATGTTGTATTTTCTTATTTTAAAATTTGTATTTATTGAATTTGGGAATTTTATCCCGGAATTTCAATGTAATAAGGATCAATAAAGAATTGAATTGAATTGTCACCTAATACACATGCCATCAGAGGACGCGGAGACGTATATGACAGCTATGCTATTATAAATTGCTAATCTCACGAAACCTGCATACCCCTAATATCGAACATATTTTCTAAAACATTTGAATATTGAAATAATATGTTTACATATTTTCATATTGACCGCTTGTAGCCGCTGATGTAATTCACGCCAGCCCTACATACATCGTAGATAGCTTCATCATTCCACCAGCATCCCCACGTCAGGGTCTGACTTTTATATCAGACTTCCGCATCGTGTATACATCCGCCATTTAACCGAATAATCCGATTTACATATCATTTCGATTTATGCCTGCCGCTTCTGATATAATCATACATCCTTTACTATTACAATACGTCTTCTAATGATATTAAATGCAATATAACATTTCGACGTTCAAATATAGGTCATTGTATAATCACAGGAAGCCATTCTACATCTTTGTCAATAATACTTTGCCAAGTAGCTTGTATGTGTACACATAGACCTGTGACGTTTTGCACATCGATTTACGTCTGTCGTTTGTAAAATGACGCTGAATGGTTAACATTGGTTAGGTTTCATAATGGTAACGTTTTATAAGGCATCAAAAAAGGCCAAGTACACAATTGAACTATCCAATCTAGTCATTGCAAACCTTTCACAATGTTAGGTCCATGACGTTGAATCACTCCGCGCTAGTCGAAACAATCAGATCTTCTGTGGTATGCGAGATTGCAAGAGTATTTTCTCATTATTGACTCCCCTTGTGCATGTCACGTATGGAATTAGCATTATTAGGCCAGCCGTAGGCTGAGCCTATTACTATACAAATGGAGGGAATTTAAATGACATGGTTTCCACACAAAAGGCTCTTTTGCTTGCCATATTCGAACAAATCACGTATTTAAGCGTAATCCATTCTCGGAATCGTAGCGAGCAGAATTTTGAAATAGGGTCTCATAAAAATGTTTTCTGCATTTTTCACGAAAGTTAAATCGGGAAAATTTTAATTTTTATCAGCCAATCAGGAAGTTGTGTCTTCCCTGTGATTGGTTTATCTGAAAATATCAGCAGCTGTTCACGTGAATTATCGCGATTTCATTACTGGCGCTTTTGCGCATGACGTCATGTATCAACACGCGACAATACTTCCGCGTTCGCTACGTGTTCGCTGATTGGCCCATTTACTGGGAAATTCCACAGAAGCCTAATGTGGTTTGTTACAAGCGCTGTGATTGGCCCGACCCGATTCTGGCATGGCTTTAGCTTAGTGGGTTCGAATCCCTTGACGGGTGAAGATGATGGATCCTATCAATATCTATTGAAACAAATAAGTTTCCCGGTTGGGCAGCCGCGGATATCTACAGTACCGGAAGTGTTCCGGTTCGATATTTCGAGGTTTCTTTGAATTTTGGAGTGATATTGAAATCCGGTAAATACCAGTGGTAGATTGTGAAAACCCATTGCATGATATTTGTATTACTTAATCAACGAAAAGCGTCTGGGCACGCCAGGAGTTTTCGTGATTCAAGTAGCGCAATAGCCTACTTCTTCGTGTTCGTCCACCTCAATTTTCACTCCGCCGATCTCTGACACGGCTCTGTCCCCGTCGGCGCTGTGATTGCACTTTCGTACCACCAAATTTTTTTATTTCTATATCAGGGAGGTCTGGAGAATAAAAAAGTCAAAATTTGGATATCACATAGGCCTGATTTCATCGAATAAGTCGACCATGGTCGTTACGTTTCCGTACTTATTACCACCTAAAACCGTCTGAACAATTTTGTCACAACCAACATTTCGTTTACAGAAATCAGGTGTTCGCGTGAATCCGCGGTATCGTCTACTGTTTTACTTCCGGGTTTTATTTTAAGATTTAAAATCGTATTTCAAGATCGATTTCTATGAAATCTTTAGTTGATTTGGTGTTTGGGAGGAACTTTATTTGCTCTACAGAAAATTCATCCTTGACAATTGCGCAAGGTTCGCGAAAAAAAGGTTTTACCAAATCGGGTGTATGACCTTGATATGCTAATTAGCCATGTGCCCGAATTGCAAATTCAATCAAATTTTATTCTGCCAAAAAATGTTAAATACAATTCGCTTTCCGAGAGTTAATGGTATGCTGCATGGAACAAAGTTGTTTTGAGATGGGTCTTGAAGCTATTGAGGTCGAGAGATAACCATCTACATAGTTCGTGAGAGTTCCAAAGTTTTGAAGACGCTTCAAGGTAATGTCTTGATATTTGTTTTATACGTGTATCTACCCTAGACACATCTTCAGGCCAAAAACTGGCCCTGTCAGATTCAAGATGGCCGACTGGCAGCCATTGTTGTTCGCCAAAATCAGCACTTTTTACACATTTTTGAAGTTTTCGAGGGAAATTTTGAAGACACTTTTATCAATAACCTTGATCATTCGTATATATTTGTATCCCCCGAGGGCCCATCGGCATGAGAAAAATTGAGTCGATCGGACTCAAGATGGCCGTACTGTGACCTTTTTTGTTCCCAAAAATGTCAATTTTGGCCTGAATTCTGAGTACTGTAGCTTTCTAATGGTGCGCCATGTTTCATTGCAATTTGTAATGGGTATTCTTTGGAAAGGGATCTTTTATATCCGAGAGGGTATTTTTGACCAGGCAATTATGACGCACTTGGCGGCCATCTTGGGGTCATTAGTACTCATTCGTAGGTGGAAAAAAAGTTTTTCCACATCATAATTGATACTTAAGCATATTTTGATACTATAATCAATTGGAAAGTTGTAGCTCATGACATGTTCTATGATCGAGGTGAGTTTCAAGCTCATTGGTTTTTTTTATGGCCACCAGGGGGCGTTGCACAATACAATAACTTAGTATTTCTATATTACATTTGTTCCTGCTGTCTGTGTTAACACACGATTTTACTATGTAAATGATATTGAGCAGGGAGTGTATATTGATAAATATAACCCACAGATTACATCATTTATAAAAAGCAAATCTGACAGGCTGGCCATTGTGCCCCTTGGGGCTCTTGTACACATTATACACAGTGTGTTGTTTGAACTGGAAAATATTCAAAAACATGATAAAAAGCTAACCGTCAGGAGTTTCCCTCCAACTTGAATTTCCCGCCATATTGGCGCTACACAACATTTGGCAGGTTACCGATATTCTACCCAGTCTGCGCGGAACAAAAATACATGAAAGAGTGTATTAGCCTTCTCAAGCAAGGAGTCAGCTTATACGGAATATTATTATAGATAAAATCATTGTTTAATTGATGGAACCATTTTGATTATATCAATCATCACGATAACAACAGTATTAATATTTTCACCAATTTTTAGCCCACTTGGGTCCCACTGTGGCTATTGCGTTCACTTTTCGTCCGTCTGTACACACAATCCAGTTATTTTGGAAAGTTTTGAAGACGCTTCAAGGTAATGTCTTGATATTTGGTTTATACGTGTATCTACCCTAGACACATCTTCAGCCCAGAAACTGGCCCTGTCAGATTCAAGATGGCCGACTCGCAGCCAAAATCAGCACTTTTTACACATTTTCAAAGTTTTCGAGGGACATTTTGAAGACGCTTTTATCAATAACCTTGATCATTCATATATATTTGTATCCCCCAAGGGCCAATCAGCATGAGAAAAATTGGGTCGATCGGATTTAAGTTGGCTGTTCAGTGACCTTTTTTGTGCCCAATGTCAATTTTGGTCTGAATTCTGAGTCCTGTAGCTTCCTAATGGTTTGCCAATTTTTCATTGCAATTTATGATGGATATTCTTAGGAAAGGGACCTTATATACCTGAGACAGGTATTTTTTGATCAGCCAATTATGATGCAATTGGGGGCCATCTCGGTGTCATCAGTACTCATTCATGGAAAAGATTTTTTCAACATCATATTGATACCTAAGCATGTTTTGCTATCACAATCAATTGGAAAGTTGTGGCTCATGACATGGTTTATAATTGTGGTGAGTTTCAAGGTCATTGGTTTTTGTATATAGCCACCAGGGGCCTTGAACAATACAATGACTTAGTTTTTATGCCCCCACAACGCATTGTGGGGGGCATACTATATTCACTTGTCGTCCGTCTGTCCGTCCGTCTGTCCACAGTGGTTTCAGTGCCCTAGCACCCAAACCCTTTGTCAAATTTTCCTGAAATTTAACAACTGTGTTGTACTAGATGAGGTTAGTGACTGATTAGATTTTGGATCCTGTAGGTCCAAGGTCAAGGTCACAGGAAGTCATACGGTCCCGATTGACGAGGTACTCGGGCATTTGCTCGTCCGAGCATTATGTCAGAAAGTTGTTTACTCGGCCGAGTGATTGTTCGAATTCGATGATCCACATGGCCGAGCTCAGTTAAAAGTTAAGTTCTTTACTTGGCCGAATAAACGATAGAATTCCTCAATCTACTCGGCCGAGTGACTTATTAAATTCTGCAGTCACACTCGGCCAAGATATCAGTAGTTCGTTCGTTCTGACCCTGTCAGTCGAGCAAACAATTAGTTCGAAAATGTCTGTGAGTGCCGCCCGATCGGTTCACAAAATAAAATAAAATTGAATTAGGTCGGTATTCTGTTCGCGCCGCCACTGTCGCGCTCGCTTCATCGAAAAAAATGTGGAAGTCGTAAACCTATCCAGTAAGTTATTAACGGGACCGTTATATATATATATAACAGTTATATATAAATAGATTCTGAAGCACATGATGAAGCATGTGCTTCAGAATCTATATATATTTAACTGTTATATATATATATATAACGGTCCCGTTAATAACTTACTGGATAGGTTTACGACTTCCACATTTTTTTCGTTGATGTTTTCGGGCTTGACATCTTTGCATTGTACTGAACGTTTACGGTCATTTTGTATTTCATGTACGGTTGTATTTTTTGTGACCTGTTCTTTATGTATCCTTGCAGTACTGTCAGCTCTTTTTTGAATTATTGACTGTCTTTTACGTATGCATCTGCATGGTCGATGTGTGAGTTCACCTATGTTGAAATGGTTATTTCTATGTATAATACCAATGAACATCTTTTCATGATTACATTCACCAGGTGGAAATTTAATCCAGGTAGCTGCACCGTTAATGTTGGTCCGTACAAATATGTCAATTGAATATAGATAAGATGCGACTATGATATCCGCCTCTGTGGCCCATGAATCAGTGTGACCATCTTCCCTTAGTACATTATGGATGTGATTATCATAGTCCCCATCTATATATGGTTCGTATTTGACAATATTTGTCTGTAGCTCACATGCTATTTCTGTTCTCACCCTCTTGTAAGGTTCCTCATTACCATGAATAGAGTGTGCAATACATCTATAGAAACAATTTCCAATAGCTTTCATATCTATCTCTTCTGGATTAATGGTTCCGCAGCTATTGTTAATTAAAGTCCGGAATTTCTTTTCCTTGGTTTTTCGTAATTCATTTTCAAGTTTTCTCACTCGATAGTAGATGAAATTCTGAGAAAAGGACATAAAACCCTACAAAAGTCAGAAAGACTAACCAAAATATTCAAAGAACCACCTATTGTAGCTTACAGAAGGGATACTTCATTATGTGATATTTTAATACACAAAAAACATAACCTAATGTTTTCTAAAAAACAAAATAGATGTGAACCATGCGGTAAAAACTGCGCAATATGTCCGTACATGTCTAACTCAGATAAGTTCAGTTCAAGTCCAGTATAGCGTGGAATAGTTCCCCGCTGAAAGATACATTTTTAGAAAAGGAGTAATTCGGCTGCGACCGATTCTACTCGTCGACAATGTCTACAACCCCGATTGTCAACCGATTCTACTCGTCGACAATGTCTACAACCCCGATTGTCGTCCGATTCTACTCGTCGACAATGTCTGCAATCCTGATTGTCGACGAGTAAAATCGGTCGACAATCGGGGTTGTAGACATTGTCGACGAGTAGAATCGGACGACAAATGGGGTTGTAGACATAGTCAACGAGTAGAATCGGACGACAATCGGGGTTGTAGACATTGTCGATGAGTAGAATCGGACGACAATCGGGGTTGTAGACATTGTCGACGAGTAGAATCGGACAACAATCGGGGCTGTAGACATTGTCGACGAGTAGAATCGGCCGACATTTAGGATTGATAGATCTCTACTTTTACCTGTTCTGGAGTTGAGCCGCACGTCCTATGGCGTAATGTCGTAAGATTCAATCAGTTCAATATTGGCGGATTAATTCCAAATACCAGTCCAATGTGATAAGTCTCTGCTGGAACTATTTAATGCTATAATGGACTTGAACCATAAGTTCATCAATTATGAAGGGTCCTCGTATTATGTCCGAAACTTTATCAACTGTAAATCACAAAATGTGGTGTATGCAATTTTTTGTAATAAATGTGACAAATTTATCTACGTGGGGGAGACGGGGGATTCACTATACCAACGTCAATTACTCAATTTGTCCCTAATACGCCGTAAAACTGACGATCCAATCGCACAACATTTCAACACTTTAAACCATTCTGTATCCAACCTATCAATCATGGGCATTGAAAAATGATTCCTATAGAAAGACTATTGAAAAATTGTGGATCAAGAAATTAGGAACACAAAAACCATTTGGTATCAATAGCAAACTAAACTAGTTGCAATAAAATATAAATATATATATATATATATATATATATATATATATATATATATATATATATATATATATATATTATATGTTATAGTAAACTTAGTATATCAGTACCTTTTGTATGCAGTTGTCCATATTGATCCACATATCCAGCACATTTGTTGACCCCTATGAACTGATGAGACTGATTTTCGTTAGAGTCTTCGTACGCTTCCAAGTACTAGATTCAAACCAGCTAGGCAGAAAACCTGTTATTGGGTTAGCGCTATATCGAAGGATGAGATGTTCGTGACCTTGAGGTAAATTTGGTGGCTGGGTGACTTTTTGAACCTTGTGTCAGTCGTTACTCTGAGACATGTTTTACCGTGATACTAGCTGAATCACCAGGGGCGTTGAATAATACAATAACTTGGTATTTCTATAATATAGTTGTGCATATTTTGTTTCCACAATCAATTGCAACGTTGTAGCTCATGACACTCTCTATGATTGTGGTGAGTTTTAAGGACATTAGTTATTTTATATCGTCACCAGGGGGTGTTGGAATGGTAGAATTACTTTTTATTTCCTTATTATATTGGTACCTAGGCATATTTTGTTACCATGATCAATTGCAATGTTGTAGCTCATGACATGTTCTATGATTGTGGTGAGTTCTAAGTTCATCCAGTTTTGCATATGGTCACCAGGGTAACAAGGCATATTTTTTTTCACAATCAATTAAAAAATCGTAGCTACCGAAATATTTTATCATTGTGGTGAGTTTCAAGGTCATTGGTTTTTTATATGGTCACCAGGGGGCGTTGAATATTGAAATTGTTGGATTGTTGAGCATTTGAAACCACTTATTCCCCAGTGGGCATTGTGTTCATGGACCCCTAGTTGTTCATTTCATGTTTATTGCTAATGAAAATCTGGAATGTCTACTGAACTCTGACTAATAGGAATTTCACGCTGAAGAGAATCCTTCAATTCAACATGGAAACAATAACAAGATAATTTTAATCCAAAAAAATCTTTATATTTTGAAAATTTCCACGAAAATAGCGTATACTGCCTAGGCAGAAAATCAACGGTTAACCACTCGCGCGCGCTTTGCACTTCACTCAACCGGTTGGCATGCATGTTTCTTTGACGATATTTTTATGAATGCAGTATCAACTAAATCCCCGGATAAAACTATTTCTTCAGTGAAAAATCCTACATTTTATCTAAAAAATGAAAAATTTACAGCCAATGACAAAATTGTCAATTTTTTTAGGCGCCTTTATAAAAGTGATGTAATTGGTTTTTTATATGGTCACCAGGGGGCGTTGAATATTGAAATTGTTGGATTGTTGAGCATTTGAAACCACTTATTCCCCAGTGGGCATTGTGTTCATGGACCCCTAGTTGTTCATTTCATGTTTATTGCTAATGAAAATCTGGAATGTCTACTGAACTCTGACTAATAGGAATTTCACGCTGAAGAGAATCCTTCAATTCAACATGGAAACAATAACAAGATAATTTTAATCCAAAAAAATCTTTATATTTTGAAAATTTCCACGAAAATAGCGTATACTGCCTAGGCAGAAAATCAACGGTTAACCACTCGCGCGCGCTTTGCACTTCACTCAACCGGTTGGCATGCATGTTTCTTTGACGATATTTTTATGAATGCAGTATCAACTAAATCCCCGGATAAAACTATTTCTTCAGTGAAAAATCCTACATTTTATCTAAAAAATGAAAAATTTACAGCCAATGACAAAATTGTCAATTTTTTTAGGCGCCTTTATAAAAGTGATGTATCTTTTTTAAGCTCTAACTGTGTCAGATTGGTGCAGTTAAGAAAAATGAAATAAGCACCATCAGAAAATAGAAATTGTCACCCTTCTAACGATACATGAGCCAAAAGGGGTTACAATTAACTGTGCTAAATGTTTTAATGTAAAAAATGTTGAAATCTGTCCAACAATATGTGACCTGTGGGACTGCAACGTAAACTGAAAACTTTCCTATAATACATCTTGCAGATCTTCAACTCAAAAAAAATTTCCAGATAGATGTTTGACAACTTGCATGTCGCATCACATGACCAAACTAGGTCATGAAATTATCCAAGCTGGCCGACTGTTACCTTCACTGACCAAGCAGGTTTTGATGCATTAGCATCTTGTTCATTGAAATTCATGATGTGTATACTTTGTGAAGGGAACAAATCAGTCGATCGGTCATCGTCTCGCCATCTTTGTGTCATCAGTCCTCATTTGTAGATGGAAAAGGTTTTTATGCCCTCAGAACGTGCTGTGGGCATGCAGGCACCTCCCAGGTAGGGAGTCGGACCTGATGGCACTTATACTCCCCACAATTTGAAACTCCGCCACACTAGCCCGAGTCAAAGTTCAGATAATGTCATTATATCAGAAATAGCATTATATTTTAGCCCAGATTTTTCCATTTATGATTAATCCGTGACATACACTGCGCGCCCAGTCAAGTATGACATGGTTAAATGAGTTTATCGTTGTTCCCTATGAATTTTCTTTTGGGGTAGTACCCTTTAAATATATGTTGCCATTTTATGTGTGTTAGTCAAACCCTAGATCCTCCCATGTTTTCTCCAAAAGTCCGGGTAATTAAAAAAGTACTTGGGAATTGAATCCTTGACACATCTACTCAATCATATACACATCAATTCATATTAGATTCTAGAGAATCTAGAGGTATAGTGCCTGTTCGATCCCTGTAATTTCGATTTTAATTTTAAGGGCCTTATCATAATATACATATAGTATGTCAATGTAGCTTTGCCATTCATCATGCATGTTCAAATCTCATTTTAATATTTTTTTAACTTATTAAAATGACTCGAAACGAAAGAATAACCTTTTGAACATCTCCGCGATAACGGCTGCGAATCAAACGCTGAAATTTCTCGTGAATAACCAGTGGGTGGGCGAGCAGAGAGTTATTGTGGCGGATTTATGATTAATGCCCTCATTTTCGTGGGCTGGGCGTGGGAAATTTTGTATTGCTCGGATCGATAAATGAGTCACTAGCACTAGTGGCGCCGCTTTTAGTGTACTACTCGGAGATGTCTAAAACTAAAAAGAGACAATATTGATTAGATTTGTCAGTTTTATGGATAATCTATTAAAATATAAATCTATTCCAACGTATTTGAAATTTTTATACTCATTTTTTGCAAGCCAGTGGTTATATTGATGAAAAAAACCTTACTTTTGATGTGCGGGCGATTGCTGCGCGGTACTAATTTGCATAATTGAACACCGATCATTTAAACCAGATGTCTTAAGAATATAAATAAACATATAATGTATGGCTTCAGTGACGCCTTCGGCGCTACAGGCATTGCGGTTTGGACTTTGCCTGTTCTCCGGACCGGAGCCATCCTCCCTCTGCAGGGAATCGAACCTGATGGCATCGCTACACTCAGCCACGGCACGAACTCCTGCATTAGTAGACCGGGTGCGCAGGTACATGCGCAGCTTTCTGGACGAAAACTGGCGGCACCAATCAGATTGCTCGATGTATAATCGTTGAGGCAAATTTCAAGGAAGAACTATAAATGGGAAAACCCGGGCTAAAATAAAACGGGATTTTTGATTGGCTAAAAATCACATCATCTGAACTGCGCATGTATCTGCGCACACGGTCGATTATGGCAGGGTTTCGTGCCGTGGCAATCTCGATGCCATCAGGTTCGAATCCCTGCCGGGGGAGGATGGCCCGGAGCTTGCTGGCAATTCGATCCTCGAGTTCCATGCCTTGGGGTGCACATACAAGAGACGCTTGCCGATGCGGCTCTTATAACGGCATAGGATATTGTCGTTTGTACGAATGATAGCGAGTAGTGCGTCGTAGTGCGTCGTGATCACTTCAACGGGGATAGTAGTGATCAATCAAATACGAGGGAAGAAAAACTTTAGTATTTGGTAAATTCCTAAACTGTAGAACTGACAGAGTTACCCGATTGTAAGTCAAAACGGGCACAAAATGTTTTTCTGATGAAAATATGAAGGACTAAAAGATTTTTTTGAATTTAATTAATTTTGCAGAATGGGGGAGGGATCTAATCCGTGCTCAACGTCATTTTAAAATGTCTTGGCTATGCAAAGTACTTTACCCGACGCTTAGACTTCACAAGGCCCGTGGGCCTCTAGTTTAGTTTGCATAGGGGTATTGCTAAGTCAAAACCCCATTATTGCAGCTTTGTAGCTATATTTTTCTATCCTTAATCTTGATAAATAGATATCGTTGTGATTCTTTTGAACAAATTGATAATCCAACATTTTGATCTTAGAATGGATTGGCCCTGTTATTCATTTGATAGGTAGATTTCGTTTGATTTTTTTTTTATCTATGGTGTCCCTTACAAATTACCCACCACTCCTGCTGGGAGCGAAACAGGGGGTTTGATTTTGAAATCTGAAATGAAAGTACAGGTATTGTTGTGTGATCGGCGGTCAAAATTACAGAATTTTTTGTTTAAATCGAAGTACATAATTTGGGAAAAATAATCAAACATTTTAGCTGATTTGTACGCAGTGGATTTTTTATTTATTATTCGCTGAGTGTGGCTTTTCTACTATAATTCCGGAAATATTCAAGGCTCATTAGATATCTGCTTATTACAGGAATGAAATTCCGAACCGAGAAATACGGAACTTTTAGCGTCATGTGAGCGCTAAGTCTCAAATCTTCTTTTCCGTTATCACCGCCAGGTGTGCAATCGTCCGTTCTTTAAAGTTCAGTAAGCATGATGTTGACATTGTGACCGCCAACCTGAGTAGGTGTAGATTAGGAATTTACGCCACAGTACCATAAGTAAATACTTTGTACATATGTGTTATCTTGGCAGAGGCATATAATGCAATTTATAGTACATGACAGCTGTCGTGCATTTAGCGGCAACGTAGTACACAGACCAACATGATCTAACGTGGTGCTATGAATGAAATGTCTGTTATGCTAGTTGTAGTGATAGTAATGTCTGCAGAATCCCGCCTGTTTAAGTGGTTCCATTGCTTGCCATTCAGATATACCATTCACTCTAGTTCGACAAAAGGATGACTCGTTTCACACGCCACGTATTCCTGGAAACCAATTCTAATGGTAATTCACAACCGTAGGCGGAGCGAGCGTAGTTAACTGGGGTAACTGTTTTTATGAATGAACAATGTGTTAGTAACACAGGCATCGTGGAACACAGATCGAATGAAATGGCATATTGTATTTATGTATGAATGATTCTATAAGCACGCGATTGGCCGACGAAACGCGATTCGTAGTGGGTGGGTTCAATATAGCTGAACTGATTATATTTGACCTGAATTCATAAGAGGTTCATTGAGAAAGTGTTCGTAATACCGTCTGATGATAGTATGTATATCCGCCTTGGTCTCCATTACTAACTCCCCAATCAGTCGCTTGCCGGTTCAGACTGGTTGAAAGTTTGAATGAACCGGAACCGAATTTCCCATTTATGTACTTCGATGTAAACAAACAAATTTTGTAAATTCGACCACCGATCACACAACTATATCCGTACCTCGATTTCCGATTTTAAAATTATACCCCCTGTTTCGCTCCCGACAGGTGTAATGGGTCCGTAGAGGATCGATCAGCACTCGATCAGAAAAAGTCAAACGAAAATTACCAACTAAATAAATAACAGGGTCAATCCCTATTTAAAGATTAAAAAAAAACCATTGCAAACTAACTTGAAATGGTAGAATAGCCACACTCCCGACGTGGAGAACAAAAAATAAGTATAAAACCCACATTTTTTATATTCTGTCGTCAACTCTTCATACTCACACTATTTACGAAGAATAAACAAATTGTTTTGGAAATGCAGATTCGTTTCGTGTGTGTGTGTGTGCGTGTGAATAAACTGCCAAAACTGTTTCACGATTTATTTCATTTCAGAACCAACAAATAATGATGGTAAAGATAAAGTATTTGAGGAGCCATCTTGGTGATGACACCGTTATCATATCCGATACCTGGCGCCAGATATCATGGGACCTGACAGTTACTCGGATAACGTGATGGTGATAACAGAACCACAGTGTCGCTCTGAAATTTAGAAAATTTACTTGAACTTAGTTGAAACCTTCTGCATAATTGTGAATATGGTACATAAATATTGCATACGAAAGTCTATATTTTAAACCTTAGATCCAATGCTATGGCGTTTGATATCTTTGGTACTAGTCCGTGAATGGTGACTTCGACATTTCAATTCATATTCTCACCCTGCATTTATTGTACTATTTCAACAAAAAGAGAACGTTCAATTAATCCTAAAGGTTCGACTGTTAACATCGTACTTACTAAAATGCCTGGCTCTTCTATAATACCCAAATAAACGCATAGATATACACGCATAAGCTCATATAAACAAACGTATAACTTTCACATTATCTGGGCTTCTATATCGTAATGATAAGTCTTTTTGCTTTACAATTAAAAAGCATTTGAATTAACCTCATGAATCTCATCCACGCTGTGTGTTGAGTTCTACTTCATAATAATACTTTTTTGACAAAAGGATGTCGATTTTAGTGCTTATTGTTTTCGAAAATAACAGGAAAGCGATAAATATATTAGTTAATTGATAAACGATATCTTTTCAATGAGCCATGGCAAAATGGTTGTCACATCCAAGTGTTTCCAAGGTGATGGTTATTCATGTATTAAGCCATAGTATGATTTTGTAATAATAAACTTACTTATTCATTTATGAATGAACGATTGAAAAGAGTTTGTATTTCTTCTAATCACTTTTTTCGAAGTTTGTTGGTTAACAGGTTTCCCTATAAATCTTTTGCACGGGACAATTGTTTCAGAGAGTTCAGCGGGACCTCGGATATAACGATTTATCGGTTATTACAAACCTAGAATCTCGTCCCAAATAGAATTATTTTGATAATTTCGTACTGGATATAACTTTCGAACTATCGATTATGAAAAGAACATATTTTCTGGTCCGCTGAAGTTCTTTGTAACGAGGTTTAAATGTACCTCACATTGCCCTCAGGCCACATGTTTCATTATTCCAAGTAGTAATTACCCTGGACCCAGGCTTATGTTTGTGTGCTTTTATTTTTGGTTGTTTTATCTGTTATTGGGTTTCGGTAGTCTTGTGTCTCATAACTGAGGCCACTGTTCAAGGGTGGGTTTACCATAAGATTATTATAACCCCGGACCTTAACTGACATAGACTTTCATCTTTACCGGGGGAGACTGTTGTTCCTGATCTGCACTACAGCGATGCAAGGTAACGTGTACTACGTCTGTCCTACGTATCGGCGAATGTCTGATAATCGCTTATAACGGATGAATATTGAGTCCCGTTTTTTCATTGAAATTTATACATGTATTTCAAAGTCGATTTCATCAGTCAGAAAATTTTCTGTCTCGTAATACTTATAATGGTCCCGAAATAAAAAATCGTTTAACGTTCATTACTCACAGAAAGTCAGAGGGCTGTTTTCCCCCATTGAAGTTTGATTTCTTACCTGTTACTGACTTGAAATCGATGATGTCAACAGTTGTGGTTGTGGTTAGTGCATAAGAATAGAAAAAAACGAAATATTCTGCATTTTAAAACCATTTTTGAAGATGGTTGATATAAATTTTCCGTTTACAAAAATTAATTCTCTAGTCGTTTTTTGGAAAACGGCTGGAATTCCGAATTATTCGAAGTCTGACTTTATCTAAGTCGAAGGATTCGACTAACATATTTATAGCAATGATTACAATAGTCTAGTAATTAGTAATATAGCTAAAATAATATTACACACGGAGAACAGAGCTGGTGCATGTATATAGTAACACTTATTATAACGGTATGGTAAAAAGAAAAATTATTACAAAGCAGTGAAAATGAATGGTGATAATAAACAATAGCGATACATGAACGATAGATAAACTAAAAGAAAAAACAACAAAAGAATGATACATGAAATCAATTGAAGTAAAAAAATTGTGTATGGCATGTTAAATCACACTGAAAATTTCAAATTGTTTTCAATATATTAGCAGTATTTTCAATTACAATTTAATTTTGATCGACAGTAAAGAAAGCGATACAAATTTGCACTTTCGTAAGATTGTGAGATTTTCAAACAGTTTGATAATTTTCGAATTCGGTGATGAGGGTATGGATATTAGCTGATGGCTGGGTGCCTACAAGTGGGAAGAAAATGTTTGGTATCGAAACGTCTCCACAGTAGGTTTAGTTAGGTCGAGAAATTTTGGAAGTTTTGGTCGAACCTATGGGATTTAAGGAGGAAACCTATACGGAGTCGTTTATTGTGAAGTACTTTCGATTTGAATGTGAGTGGGTCTGATTCCACACGTTAATACGTTCATAGGTGGACAATGGAGTATCGTTTTTTCCGCTAGAAATGGTCGGAACTTTAAAACGATAGAGATTTGTTACGGAATTCTTTTGGATATTTTCCCTGCATAACGTGACGCGTAAATATTCCCATCGGTGAAGGTTTGATATGGTTTATATGAGGATGATGGTTTTCGATTTGAGATTTTTTCTCTTCAATTAAACAATCAAAACTTGGCGAAAATGGCGTACTTTGTATCTCGGCCGAGTGCTCTCATTAGCTTCAGACAGAATTGTAAAACATGAAGAAACTTAGTCATCTGATAAAAGAAATGTGGATTTGCAGAAGCGGATAGTAGAGTGGAACCTCTTTACAACAAACTCGGATAACACGATTCGAATGTAACAAATATAGAGTCGTCCAAAGTAAGAAAATTTGATTAATTTCATACTGCATATAACGAATTATCGGTCATAACGAACATTATTTTCTGGTCCCGTGAAGTTCGCTGTAACGAGGTTCCACTGTATGTATATTGCCATGAATTCCCGAAATTCCAAATGTGTATGTACACATAATTAATCATGAATGTAGGAGAAATTGATCACAATGAATTCCACCGTTGTAACCGCTACGAAAAAAATCATGTTTTAAGTGACAGGGGTTCGAAATCTTCCATTTGTGTTTCGCTGACCTGGATGCAGCTCTGATTATGTTAAATTATGCATTCTTGCGAATCCAACGACATGTTCACATTAGCACGACTAATCCCATTTTGCATTACCGCCTATAGAATTCGTATTTGAATCAAATATAGGACACAAAATGTTTTTTCTGGCATAGATTGACTGGCCCAGTTAGCTAAAATCTTAATTGGGAGCATGGGTTTAGTTGGAAAGATCAGGGTTTACCAATGTTTCTAGTTGCGAATGTAATCATTTTAGATTAGTAATGCGGTGGCTCAAATCTGGACTTTCAACACAGCACTAGTTATCAATTTTTTGTCAAATAGTGCTAGTTACAGTTTGGACATTTTGAAAATATCAGAAATTCTTTTGTGGAGTTCAGAATAATTCATCCGATATCTTACTTTCCATCGTATAATGTAATTTGCGATGTACGATGTGAAGCGGATAATTGAGAAGGTTTTGCCTAACCACAAGATCTATTTATGTGTTCTTGGTTCAGCCATCGGCCATCAAATAAAAATTCACAGTCTGGTTGCGCTGACTGATATACGTGCATAATATAAGGTTAAAATGACGTCATATTTATGCGTATTGATTGAAGCAACTGTTTTGAATAAAACGAATCGCCCGATGAAATATGAAACCGCCGTTTCAAAGGGATTTTTAATGTGCAAAATACACATATTTATCGTCGTATTTTATCGTATTTTTATTCCGCAAATGAAATTGAATAAATATCGAAAACAAGACAAGTTAATATTTGTCCATTGAAATAATCACGATTTTCACAAATTGTGGACTAGGTGACTAGGATTTTGGAAGGATTTCTGAACTACCGCAAAGACTCACTTTTATTTTCGCATGTTAGTTGGCACTTTGAGGGAAAATCTCTGAAGGAATTAAATTTTACCACCATTAATGTACAAGGTGATTATGCTCTCCGAAATTTAGAAAATGATTCTAATACCTCTTCTGGACAATTCTTACGATTGATTGAAACATAGTGGGCATTTGCATAATTCTGTATAGTAAGTTCTTTGTCGCCCACGAGGGGGGCTAGAAAATGGCGTAACACCCAACAACCAAGAATCTCGTTCAGGAGAAAACCATGCAAATTAGGAGCGATTTATTTCTTGCAAACTAGCCTCTTGAAAAATGATATTTAACAGTTTACATTAAAAGATACGCGAGCAGAGCATATATTGTCTGTGTCCAAGAATAATTATAAAAACCACTTATAAATTGATGCTATATATATTATTATAAATCAGTGTCCGATTAGCTTTGACCTGGTTATTTAAAGTTTGAATAATATTAGATCTATTATCGTCAGATAATAATGCGATATTTGCCTAATTGTAATGTATGATATTGAAAACAAATTTGATAACGCGATGATTAAAGATTACTTAGTATCTAATAAATAGTTAATAGATTGATAAATGCAACATGCGATAGTTTCATAAGCAATGCATTTCCGTCCGATGAAAAATAACTGGGAATCGACTTACCACGAAAAAGATAGACGGAACATATTTCCAGTCGGACTTCGATCATGCTGAAGGTGGTTCGCCTGAACTTAGATTATTTCGACTTTCTTTGTCCGGCTTTGGTGTTCTGGGGGTGAAATTCTCGGAATTAAGATATTTTTTCAAGAGGGGGATTTGTCTGTGGAGGCGAGATGCATTTTGATAAACATCGATTTAGGCCAAGCAGAAAGAAATTCATATTTGCGTGCTTTCAAAAATTAATCACAATCCAAATTTATCCGAACTGAAAAGCTAGAGGTCTGCCGGTATCAAGACGAAAGTAAATTAATATTATTAACCTGGGGTAAATAATCTTTCAGGGCTATGGGTTTTCATGATTCTCCTGTAAGCCTCAAAAAGTTAATAGAAAATGGAATGAAAGAAGCAGATGGCAGTGCCAATGGATCCGTTATGTGTGGTCAGTTAATTTCCAGGAAATGATGCTAACCGACTATGTGCATTTTCAATATTGAGACAGGTGAGCAGAGGTGACCCTTATATCCGTTGTGAAAAGTGAATTTTACAGTGGAACCTCCTTATAACGAAAGTCAGAGGACCAGAAAATATTGTCCTGCGAATTGCCAGGTTTTCAATAACCGATAAATCGTTATATCCGAGGTCCTTGAAGTGGAGCTCGACTGTATACTTTCCTTTTTATACCGTTTTTGGAACAGATGAGCAACATGGTGTTTTAACGAAGATATGAAGAATATTGTTCTCTCAAAAATAAGCGGTAAGTAAGCCCATTATCGAAAATGATGGCGTCATAACGGACTTCGGCTGTAGCAGTACAAATTAATCTGAAGGTAGATTGATTTAGTTAGTCAGTGGACTGGAAGCGACAGATGAATTTCATGAGCAGCTCGGCCTATCGAGGGAGGGGAGGGGATTTCTTGGAATCACCTCGATTCAAACAAAGGGCCGTCGCAGACGATCGGCTATTGAGGCTATTGGTGCATGCGCCAGGATCTACCCATATGAGGCCGAAAGACACACAAAGAGCACGGTTCATCGGCAACATATACCGTGGCAATTAAAGATTTTGAATTAAGATGTTTGAAAATAAAACGCTCACTTTCTTTCAGGCTCTTAAGATAGATAGTTGTGAAATTACTTTAAACAAATATATTTGCCCTATGAAACCGTATTTCTCATCATCGCTTTCGTCGGAAAAATCAGTGACGAAAATCCGGTAAAAATGAACTGAGCGCTCCCGCGTCTAGTGTAATGATTTATGTTATTTTTTATTCTAAAAATTGAATATTCCCGCCCGCATCAATAAATCTGTGTTCGTATCATCTTCGGCAATGAATCAGGTGATCGAGGTTCGCGTAGATCGGGTTTCGAAACTGTAAAAGGTGCAGGTTGCTCTGGCATGCGGTGATTCTCCTAATCGTGATAACGAAAATCCAAAGGTAAAAATGTGGCTACCACGTGCAATCGTAACTGCATTTTTCATCTAGATGAAAACAAAAGCTGACTCCTCCAGGCTCTTCTTCAATCTTCTCTTAATTTCTTTTTGTAATGGTAAAAATAAACTGCCTCCCTCGTCACTTTGAGAAACCAGTGTGATGAGAAACATGGTATCAATTTTGAATGGCCTAAAGAGCGATAGAACTTTCTCAATGTTGGTCATCAGAACTTAAGTCGGTCTGTTTTGATATTTTTGAACTAGTGGAAGTACCCGAGGAAGCCAAGTGCTTTTTAGGCCCATTTTTGTTAGATTTTGATGGAGCATTGTAGAATTTGTGTATACATGTATCACGTATTACTCATGATGTCCGTTGCTTCGTGATCACCCAGAGTCATGTGCCCGCAGAAAAAATGTGGGTCTTGTCACAGGAGAAGCTTGCTTTGGTGATTAATCAACCGCCAATCTCTCTCCACCGTTGCAACGGAAGCTGTTGGATCATGGCTCTTGGAAACACTGCTGTACCAGCCTCTCCCCGACTGATTTTAGAAAAATATTTCAAACAGAAAGAATGGGTGAAATTACTTTTTTCAAAAATATATATGCGCCCGACCGACTACCAATCTCTACATTCTTGTAAATGTCTTGTAAATATTTTTTCTTTTCAATCAAATCGTGATGTCGGCACTGAGATCATCATAAAAAAATATTCAATTACATCGGATTTAACAATTTGATTCTGGAAATGGTGCAGCCATGCCCAAACACCTTTGCTAATCGGACATGGTGGGGACCTTGGATTGTTAAATTCCAGGAATTCCTTGAAGTATGTTCAAAATATAGTTTGTTTATAGGTAATTGTACAAACACCTCAATTTCCTTTTAGTATCGTGGTCTACTATAGCTGTTAATCATATTCCTGACTAAAATGTTGGCCCAGAAAAAATTATTTACGGCGACCTACCCAATTTTCAAAAGTAAACCCAAAATTGTTTTTCTACTAAAAGAAAAAAAAATTCCCTACCTATTTTGGTGATTGCCCCGCCCGAGAAACATGATTTTTTTATCGGTGTGGCATTACGGAAAAAACTCGTGTAAAGTGTGACGAGACAATGAAAACTACATCTCATTAGCCGGTATTCATCTTGTCAATCCAAAAATTGAAGGTTTTTAACCTAGAACTTTTTTCCCGAGAATTAAGAAGTGTGGATTACCCAGTCCCCAAGCTCCCACGGGGTTCCCACTTGCACGGGAAATTAGGGCCCCTACTGCCACGGACTAAAACCACCCGTTTGTTTTCACGGTTTCGCCAGTACATCGCATTATTTATTCTCGCTGGAGTGTTTTTAAAGTTAGTCGAGCTGCTATGGGATTTTCTTGCGTGGAGACGCCCAACAGTGTTCGAAAAGAGTTGTTGACATATTTCTAGTATTGCCTGGTAGGGGTAGTTGCTGCTAGTAAAACCACCGCTATGGACCATAATTTATCTTGGATCCATAGTGGGGATCTCATTTCTTCTACCCCTACTCCGTAAATCTCTATATGGTAATGATAACATTTAATCTTCGTTTGACTCCAGTTTATCCGATTATTTTTATCGTTGCGCACAGTTTTCGGCTGTGTGCTAAGTCGTGAACATTGACAGGAACTTAGACTGAGTTGTGATGTTTTGGGGGGCCATTTCACGAGAAGCTTAAAGTTTCATTAGTATTGTGTATTGTGACAAATGGAAATTTAATTCGTTCTGTGAAACTGCCCCCTTAACTCCCACTAGAAGAGCAAATAAAAGGACAATCATTCTGCAAGTATACCTATTCAGCACCGAGTGTACAAATATCAAGTTAAAAGCACTCTGAAACGAACTGATAAATCAACAAAGCGCAAAAATGGGTCGATTATTTCCAGGAACGTAGGCCAATTATTTTATAAATAGAAGTAAAAATCGATCTTCATGAACTATCTATTACATGGCTCTGAGGAGGCATTACACTAGATCGCTCGATCGTAACGCGAGCGCTTTCCTGGAACAGCGCGATAAATTACGTAACACACTCGCATGCCCTCCCTGGGTGACCGACTGGCACGGAACGTACCAGAAGTCCCTTATCCTGATAAAACGGATTTTTAACTCACTTAGATAACATTGGCACATGCCCTCTAAACCATTTCAACTTGATTTGTTTTTTTTTCAAAATGAAAGGTTAGCCGCTTGGGACTCATTAATTTATGATAAATCATTTTAGAAAACAATAGAAGTGGACTTTCATAGCAAAATAATACGATGATTCAAGGTAAATAATGAATACATATTTAATGCATTCAGATGAATTTTATGGTCCATCGGAAAAAATACGGGTTCAGCATCGAGTTTGTACTCAATAAAATGCCGCCGACAAATCACTTGATTGTAGTGCATTCTAGGAAAAGCTTGCTTTTTTTGAAATTGTCACTTTTTCTTCCCTAATCGCTTTGTCTCGCATAGTTTATGGAGACCGTGCGCGCGCGATTGCCTTTTTGCAAGAATGAGAACTATATCAGGTACGAGAATTAGGCTTTCAATGCATTTTGCATGTTTAATTTGAGACTAAATAAGCTTACAATTTAGATTTTCCTTCATGATATTATCTTTTCTCCCGTAAGTGTTCTATTGCCAAATAGCATTACGATTGAATTTGGGGTCATATTTGCCTTGACTCCTCGAATCCAGGAATCCGGGAGCCATAGGTAAATTCATTTTTGTATTTACCTATGACTCCCCCCATTCTTTCAAAACCCGGTACTACTGAAGGGATTGGCTCTCGTATATATCTCTTTTGTTCGGTAATGAATGTAAAGATTAACGTGAATTTGTGGTTGCGGTCACTGAGTCACTCCAAATTATTAATCGTCTGCAATGACTAAGGACCCCTCCTGTATATGTTGCGGTGTGGTCGTATACTAACGTACCTGGAATACTTACTCGAGGTGTGATTCCTGCTCACCCCGGCTCATAAGAATTCAGTTTATCCGACGTTTACTAGAGCCTTGGCTCGCCTCTGATCGATCTCCGTTGATTGTGACAGACACAGTTAGGATTTCAAAGGGCATTGTCAGTCTATATCTCACAGAATGTCCTTAGAAATCCTAATGATGCCGGCTTTTGAGGCAAAATACCAGCCTAATGATAATCCAGCGCGCAAAGTATTTGTCTAATGAATGAAACTGGTTAAAATTCTTCTACCAAAACTGGTATTTCTTATTCGAACAAATAATCCCAAAGAACCGGGTACCTTTAAGGTCAAATCCAAGTTTGTGCTTTTCGGAATATGAGGAGAAATGTGAATGGAAAACTCATAGTTAGCCTCTCGCTTGAGCATGGCATCCTTTCGCTGAATCAGAAAGCTCGTATTTAACAAAATTATCTAAACATCGTAAGTAGAATTGTAAACTAGATATGAAAAACCATATGTAACATCAGGAAGCAGATGGCACAATTAAAAATATATGAAAGTTCAATCGATTATTTCAATCAGAATAATTTTCGTTCGTTTACTTACCTCCAAATTGTCAAGACCTAATTCAAATCGATGCACGCCGAGAAAGAATAGATATCCTTGCACACATCTCCGAAAGTTCAATTCATCGACAGTCATCGGCACTGATCGATCCAATGACTTAAAGGTTTGAAACCCGACTAAACAAAGTTATTTCGATACCATCCGATTTATATGGACAGTAAGACCATACAAATTCTCAGTAAAATGTGGTAAAATCGGGAACTAGAAATCGGCCATTTCTTTGATGTCATTTGAAATACCGACTCTCAACCAATCCCTGTCAATCAGTGCGCGTGAAAACGAGTAGCGAGATGCCGTCCTTCACAATGCCATTGCCGGCGACGAAATTCTTACCGAATGAACCAGAATTTTTCTTGACCACATCCGCGAGTTACCTCGAAATTACTCAACTCGAGTGCGTGCGTGCGCGCGTGCGTACTTACTGACACCCACCCCATTTATGAGGAACGACAATACAACTCACAAATGAGAGTTCCGTGCGTGCGTTTTACTTGTTATGAAATAGAAGATCGTTCTGCGCGCAGATACGGTGTTCAAATGATATAATAGCCAAGTTTCCGAGAAATGTTGAGCTGTCCCGTGACAAGCCAACTCGAAACGGTTGGCAGTAGTGCGATTGATTGATACCTGTCGTGGGTGTCATAGAGGTTCGTACCATCTGGTCAAATTCTTGAGTGACTCTAACAGTTACAATTCACCTTGAATATCACCCGGTAGAGAAAGGTCAACTCACTAATGCAAATGAATCTGAATAATTATGGATCAAATTGTAATTGACTACAAACGTCTCGTTTAATCGTGTCTTGGTGCTTTACGTTTCAAATCCGCAGAAAAGACTGAAAAACAAAATGGAACGACACCATTTTAATATTTCAAGTTGTGAAATATACCAACTTCTCATTATACGAGGCGTTTTTCACTCGTCATTGATTAAAAGGTTACCAGTGTACTTTGTTCGTCTACGCTTCCTGGAAACATGTGTATATATATATATATATTGTTGGTGAATAATGGAGATGGAGATGATGCATATCGAACGATATTGATTATTGAAAGAAGGATATGAATAAAGTTATAATTACATAAAAAGAAATTGGAAGCTAAGATTAAGAGGATTTTTCTTGTGGGTGCTTCCCAAATTGACACGGTTTTCTCTCAGTCAGTTCTCATCAGTATATACGTATCGCTGTGCTTCAAACGATGTAGTAAAGCCAGTGACATTATTATCCAGTACATTTTTACCCTTGAAGAGTAACCAGCCCTTCCGATGTGCTCACAGTGGTAGACAACAAGAAGAATATATATGAACAAGGGAAAATAAATTCAGATTATAGGGTCGGTAAGTGACAAGCAATGCCATTTCATCACATTTCAATGTCTTTCTCAGTAACTGTTCATTGAAACAGGAACGCGACTGCTGACACAAATAATATTTTTAGGTTGAAATGTTTTAACACAAAAATAGGTGATCATCAACACCTTAATCGCAAGTAAGACCAGTTGGTGCATGCATGTAAAATATTCAACACATCCGTGAGAACTACGGGTTTTCAAGAAAATATCTGCCGGTGCTTTTGCAATGTCTTTTATCAGTTAGATAAGACCTGTGTTTACCACCATACGTATTCTAGTACGTTAAAAATAAGTTAAAAAAGCTAAATGTAAATGATTTTTGTCTCAGTTTTAGAAAGGATTTTTTTTTAATCCATGGACTTTGAAACGAATTCGTTATAGAATCCATGGGTTATCCAACAGTTTTTCGTGGCGCAGATATCTGATAGGAATTGACCACCTTTAAATTGAAACATGTATAACAATTAATATTAGGTTAAGAAAACTTGTTTCTCGTAATCGGTCGGGTCATTTTGTGAAGCGCAATAGAATGTGTTACTTGTCCATGGACTTTGAAACGAATTTTGTTATAGAATCAATGGTTAATCCAACAGTTTTTCGTGGCGCAGATATATGATAGGAATTGACCACCTCTAAATTGAAACATGTATAACCATTAATATTAGCGTGTTTCTCTTAATCGACCGGGTCATTTTGTGAAGCACAATAGAATTTGTTATCACTTCATTCCTGTAGCTGCCGGGTCAGTTATAGTAAATAATGATATGATTTAAAGGCCGAGGAGTATGGATGCTAGTTAACCGGGTGGCAAACACTTGAGATCGGCCGTCCCACTTTTACAGTATCTTGTTTAAAATGTTTAGAGTGAGCGAGGTTGGCTCACAACAGAAAAGCAGGTCACACACAGTAAAATTTGACAAATTCATAAAAGTTTTCATATCAAGTTCTAAACTAATTTTATATAATCTAGTCATAGTGGGAATGAAAATCTGATGCTAGCGATCTTTTTTTGTAGAGATAGGGCCAAGATTAAACATTTTAGAGACATTTCAAATTTTTTGAAAATCATCAATTTTTATCCGATTTCGATGAAATTAGGACACAACATTGATGGTAGATAGCTAAACAAGTGTACGAAATTTCAGACTGATCCATTGACCATAGAAAAAGTTTTGATGTTGCCAAATTTTGGTACTATGAATGAGGCTATGTTTTGTTTATGTATACTGATGACTATAGGTATCAAATTACTGTTAATGTGCTCTGTGAGCTACACTAATTCACTGGATAACTCCTCCCTCTATGTCATTCAAAGATTCAAATTTTGAAGGAAATACCAACTAAAAAGCTTAATTTCTCGTAGAGGAGGGCCTAAAACATATTTTTGACTGCAGAAATGAATATATTACACATTAATACATATGTCTGACAAAAAGGAGGGTCCAAATCGGATAACTGACAGAGAAAATAGGAGATTTCCAGTTTCAACCGTTGGAGCTCTCCACTGCACTATTGCTTCATGGGTACTGCCATCTTTGACATTGATTGGGCTTTTATACTGCTCCTCGGCCTTTAAGAAAAAGTAATGCACAGGATAGATAGGCCGCCGGCCGGGTTAAGCTTGGTTAACCTTTAAGCTAAGCAGTAAGGAGAAACATGTCATTGCTTTCCTTTTTGCCTCGTAGTCTATCTAGCTTTCGTGCTTGCATCTGTTTAAAATTCAGTGGCTGACCGCAACTTATTTAGATTTTACTCGGAATTGAAGAAAGCAGAGCAGTGCATCGGTAATAGCCCTAATATGAACATCCTGAAGCCAAAAATATCTCGACCAAATATAGATTCAAAGAAAAATTCCGATCAATTAAGAACTGAAAGCCATGCATAACCAACCGGATATGTTCCATATTACAAAGATTGATGCGTATTTCTAAAAAATACATTTATTATCTATGTATTTTGGTACATATTTAGGAAATGAAAATATCTATCAGCTTAACAACAACCTACGTAAAAAAGGACGAGTCAAAAATGTTTGAAAGTTTGAACTGACAGTGACTAACGTGTATAGATCGGAATTTCCTCGTTTTAGTTCACCGATTGATATTTTCATCCCAAAATGCTGGTCTGTGATATAATAAACAACATAGGGCACAATCGATGCAATGCTTCATAGTTGAATAAGTTCCGGTTTGAAATAATGGGTAGACGCTGGTATTCTGGCCAATTTTTACATCCGGGATCGGCCTTATATAATTTTCTCGATAGAAAAATAATTTCGACCGTTTTTTAATCCTTCGATGGACGAAAGCTATCCATTCAGTTTGAAACTGGCACTTATTTAGATAATCATTCCGATTTATAATTAGTTTATCTAGTTTTAAACATAAAATTGGGCTTGATTAATTAGGGCGATAGCACTTGGATTTAATCAATATTAAATAAATTTCTTTCCACTTTTCCAAAACGTTACGTATGTACAGAAAAGTATATTTATTTAGTTGGCCTGTTTAGGTCTTCGTTGGGACAATCCTTTAGTTGACGACTTATCAACGACTTAAGCATAGTAAATTAAACTGGAAATGGAACTAAAGATATTTTCCACGGTATATATATATATATATATATATATATATATATATATATATATATATATATATATATATATATATATATATATATAAATGGATATCCAACGTGGCATAAAGAGCGGTTGTCTGATCAAGTCGCGTTTTTCCATTGTAAAAATTGAATCAGATTGTAAAAATCAACATGAAGTCATATTATCTGCCATCATATCCATATATTTACGTGCCCTGTTATCTCATTTAATTTCGGCCAAAAAGTTCATTTCTACGCGTAATAAAATGTACATTGACGTAAGCATGTTCGACATGTTGCGAGTTCATTCATAAAGAAATAAAAGCTCTGACTCAGTTATTCAATCCTCGCGAACAGGCAACATCGAAGAAAACCAAGCAAAACAAAGCCTAATATTCTACATTACTATATTCACAAATGTATCGGTAAATGTACTACCTGTAAGCGCGCGATAATACATAGGTTTTATTGCTTTTTCGTCGTTTTCAGCGCTATCACGTCTTCATTCGTGGGCGACGTCATGGAAAGAGAGATTGAGCGCGCAAGCGAGATCCAAGAGGGCTCAATTCGGAAGGTGCTAGTAACCAATGCGCATGCGCATTATCATATACATTTGGATTTGCATAAACCGGTATGGTAAAATGGTGTGATTATGCTGAATCGAGAAACTCGACCAAGCAACGTAGCCTGGATTAAGATGGCGTCGTTCTGGTTTGGAGGTCAGAGAGAGTTTGGATCTATATACTATGAAATAACTCGGTGAAATACGTACATAATGGGTAACCTGTTATTAATCGGATCATTTAGAAAAGGTTAGCTTTTGTTCGTTTTTTTCTATTCAGATTTGTATGGTTTTTAGGATGCGATTATAATCTGTTTTCCCTCACGTGCATACAGAAATTCATTTTGGACGAGCATGCGTTGAAGGAGATATGCCGACCTTATACCGGCATTACATTCTCTCTGCATCCAAAATGAAGCGTTTTAGAATAAACTAAAGAGCCGAGGTGTATTAATCCATGGACATAGCAACTATTGCAGTTTATATGTCAATGTTTTATCACGGAGGATCAAAACACGCTTGCTGTAGCACTTGGCATAGTCATTATTCGACGTCGGCAATATCCTCGAAATGGTTAAACTCGTCTCGCATATATTTTGCCCCGTGTAGTTATGATCATCATGTTGTTAGACGTGGGGGAATTTAGGATTTTGCAGGCCAGTATGAATTTATGCGAACATAACTAGCGCTAACAAAACCCTGAATCCCTCACACGAGGTATAGAGTGTAAGCCTTTATCCGGAAAACTTCTAACCAAGATACGCTACGTTAGTCCTAGCGTACCTGTGAAACAGAATCGCCGCAAATGTTCAGAGGTTTGGGTGTTTTACCGACTTTATATGGGATTCCAAAAGTTCCGGGTTTATTATTAGTCAATGACATAGTGACATGAACCCATATCAAAACTCATGTTTCGAAACAAGGAAGTTTTGCCCTTTATGAAATTGAATACATGACTTCGATGTAATCATTGAAAAATAGATGTGCGATTATAAACACGATAACCCAAAACACAATGGGCCACGTAGATGTATACCATATCATGATTGTTAAATTGCAACATTGAACTATTAATGTGCATGACAAACCAGTATGTTTTAATTTTCATGCGTGCTTGATTGGTGTAATTTTTTATGAAATTTGGCAATTTATTCTGTCATCTGAGTCATTCTCGAGTTTGTCATGCGGGTGGACACGTGGGTTGACTGGCTGATCAGTTCATTTTTAAATATAGATGCTAACGTTAATGAAGTGAAATTCTCGACAACTGCATGTATAAATCTAAAGACCGAACCTCTGGCAGTAATCTTATACCGGTCAGTTTATAAACCGCAAAATTACAGAGTAGGATACTCATAGACGCGAGAATAGATCATATGAATGAATATGAAATACCTAACAACCCACGCATTAAGTGCTAAAATACTACGGTTTGGCAAGCGACCAAGCACACCTGAGGCGCGTTGGAAATTATCATGTGAATATCATGCAATATATACTGCCTGCGCTATTAAAAAATGATCGGAAAACACATTCCTTTCAAATTAAGTCGCAATTCAATGGCGATATATAAAATGTGGCCAACTGATTCGATTAGTCTTACGAGTCTGAACAGAAGGCGCAAACAAACAATGATTTCAAAATGAAAAGATCATCAAATGAATGGTTTGTTTTTGTTAACTTTAAACCGAACATTTTGTAAGTTACCATTTTTTTCATACAGTGCGGTTTAAAAAAAAGGATGATGACCTTTTTAAAAAAAAGGATGATGACCTTTTTATTTTAGAACCAAGGCTGATTCACGTATGTGGGTTCACATAGGATTTATATTAGGACCTACCTGGTATTTTCACACGCACAAAAAATGACTTTTATAGCTCAAAGAATTAAGCATAGAATAGGGAAAGGAAATTTATGCAGTTAAATATTCCATGATTAAATTCATTCTTTAATTCCTTCGTGGAAAGATGAATTGAGTATGTTAGTCTTACTAAAATCGAAATAATCTCAATCTTACCCTATAATTTAAAGGACGATATTCCTCCGGAATTTGCCGATTATCCCGCAATCAATTCATAATTCCATTGTTTATTCTTTGTTCAAAAATAGTCATAAATCCATCCATAACAATATTATGGCACCGTTTTACCACTGCGCATGCGCTTGTGTTTGTTTCATATAAAGAAAGAAGTTGGATAAAAAACAAGTATGAACAATATTTTTTAGTTAAACGAGTCCACTACATGGGCGATACAATAAGGTGATTACGCAGTCGGATATGTGTATGTATTAGCACTTAGCTATGAGACGTCCTTCCATTAAAACTGCGCAGTTTTTCGAATTTTTATTTTTTGCGCAATAAATCGCTCGAGTTGTTGTGAAATATGGAATTGATCGATGGCTGAGGGTTCTAAGCATGTTACTACGGCGAGCCATCGCAATCGATAGGCGTATAATATATATATATATATATATATATATATATATATATATATATATATATATATATATATATATATATATATATATATATATATATATATATATATATATATATATATATATATATATTCGAATGATTCGGAGTTGAGTTGTGCCATCACGCCAAGTGTCAACTGGCCAAGTATGGCACAACTCATCTCACCTGACCATGTACTTCAACTACCACTTCTTTTGAGTTTTTAGTGATTTTCATATCCAAGGGTAGACTCTATGTATTGCGACGTTTGTATGTATCTAAAGAATTTATTGTCTAATGCCTTCGGTAGATGGCGATATCGCATACAAACCCAGGTCAAGGTTGCCTCAGCCTTTCTCATCAGCTGTTAGATTTGATATTTTCAGGTACAAATCTGGTCAACACGACGAATGCTGGATATTGCACGGATAGCACGATTACATCATGTTGCAAGCGCGCCCAAACGCACTCAATAACGTTGGCCGCTTACATAAATTCGCTTCAATAGCGAGAGCGCAGTAAATTTATTAGCATCAATACTGGCGTATATCAACTCGGTACATTCTGAGAAGATCTACATTACACTAAGTGCTCTATGGATAACGTTTATATATGTCAAAACAATGGCCGGAATTTAAGAATGTGAAAATCGGATACGAAAGCAGACTAGAGTGAACCTAGTTAGTGTTGCGCCTCAAAAGTCGCTATTTCTCAAGGAGATTATGACCGTGTTGAAGTAAAATATTTTTCATTTGCGATTTATTTACGAATCGATTTTCTCGGTCCTATCATCTCACACTACGTAAATGCGCAAAATCGGCTGGACCTGGTATCAAATATCTGGAGAAACTGCGCGCACGCTAGTTTTCGGCGGCAAGTCAACACTATGATGGTGATTGTGATTGTGATGGTGATTGTGACGTGAATGAAAGCAGCTGTGACGTTTGTTTGCGTATGTGTCACACTCTAGTGTAGATTCTAGATACTATTCATCACATATTCACCGATTCCAGGAATTTGCTGAGTAAAATCATTATGACTCGTCGTCAACGTGATAGATGAGCTGGCATTGGTGGTGCCTGTATTTCCTACTAGGTAGCGCACATAGACGGCAATGACATGTCGTTTGGTTTATCGTCATGGAGTGAGTTCAATTTTATAAATTGTAAGGGACGATACCCATGAAAATAAATTATTCATTAATATGGGATATTAATTCTTCAGAATTTTCCTATTCATTTTGGGTGATTAATTAAGAAAGCTTCCAGGATCCAGTTCAAAATATTTGAGAAAGCTCGGAGTTAAAATATTCGATGAGTTAACTCTAGTCAAATCTCAACTCAGAACTGTGCTCTGGTGTTTATATTATATGGGCTATGGAACCGGTACGGAATGTTTCACCCTATTTACCGGGAAGATATGGCGTTAGAATATGTGACAATTCTTTTCCAGTATATTTTCAATCAATATACAACATCTATAAGTTCCGACAACAAGATAGACTTACCTTTCTTTCACTATATCCCCGATGGTCGAACCACGACTTTTTGCCACTAGCAAAAATACAGTTCATTCACAAATACAAGCGGCTATAAAAGCGTCAACCATATAACTATAATTTGTAAACGCGCACCGACCGCACTTCAATAACCCACCCACGCACATCTGCCGCCATAGATTATACTAGAAATATATATATATATATATATATATATATATATATATATATATATATATATATATATAAAATCTAAATAATATATTATACGACTTATCTTACCAAAAATTCATGGTGGGTATTTGAATTTCACTGCGACGGCGAGGCACATAATAATAATACGAGGTATTTGTGTGTGATTGTGAAACAGACACTCCTGCCGTATCTAAAGGCTGAGTCATAGCCATGCTTTCTCACAAACTTACTCAAAACCGCAACATTTTGCCTTGTCATAGGTGCTTATTTATAAACTTGATCACCTCTCAAATTATACACAACAACTTTTATGTAGAGCGTATAAAGGTCACGTTACCCTGTGGTTCCTGTCCTTCGTAGTAATAAACCGTAGTAGTACGTAAAGGAAGGTTAAGCGATGGTACGCTTTGAACTTCGGTAAATGCAATCGGTGTCAATGATAAGTGAATTTTCGTCAATTATTTGCGTTTGGGTGAAATAGAACGTTTGAATATTTAAATCCCTATACTACTAGCCTGAGTTGAAACCGAATCAACCAGAATAAACCAAAAACCCGTTTGTTTAGGCCCTACGTAATATTTATTTACCTGTAGCATTCCTGGGCACCATTGCAACTTTTTTGGAATTCATTTCGTATCCAGAACTCATAGTGTATCCATAGTAATCGGCTATTCATGTTTACCAGGCGGCAGGAGATGTACAAGTTTAGACCCAAAACCCGATGACTAGGTATATATAGGATATTTTCTGATACGGTGCCAGCTCTAGTCATCCCTATGATTCACCCATGCAACTCTCTTCTGTCCGCTGTCTGACTCCGTTCAGTAATAAAAGCCTCATAATCATTGACACTTCTCCCTCACTTTCGAATTATAGTCGAAGATGATACTATCTCAGTTATCAAAATTATTTTGAAAAGAGGTGATATTGAACCTGAACGCATTGGAACGGCCGTTTACCTTCGAATTCATCCATGGCATCTCCAGGTTTCAGGCGTAATTTTGGGTTGGCTTTGGAATGTTTTCAAAGGTGTTTGGGAATATTTTTCGATTAATGTTGACAGAATTCTAACGGTTGTTTCTACATACATCTAGATGTGTGTATAATATATATATATATATTTATGTGTGTATATATATATATATATATATATATATATATATATATATATATATATATATATATATATATATATATATATATAAAGTTAATATAATATTATTTTTAAGTTTTAAAATAGGATGGATGAGGAAATATTCTAATTTCGTGACCAAAGCCGCTACAAATACGAGGTTTATTTCAAGCAAAGTCCTGCGGCTTATCCTGTCTAAGATTCATAAGTTCATAAGACAAAATATCCTTGGTATTAGATCTAACCACGATCTTACTTTACTATCACTAAATGATAATCCAAAATGATGATTTATACACCCGTGTTCCTTGCTGTCTACTAGAAAATGCCATGGATTGCTATTTGAATCCTATTTCTGTGCTTAGTTTGAACGGATGTGGATAGTATGGTGGCTGATTCGGGCCATGCTAAAAAATTTTTGTGTACGGCTAAAGCAAGTATAAAAAAATTTCACATTGGCCTTTTTTGGTTTTCTCGAGCGAGAATTCAAAACTTTTGGTTTTCTCGCGCGAGATTTGATAACTTTCGGTTTTCTCGCGCGAGAAATCAAAAAGTTTGGTTTTCTCGCTGGAGAATTCAAAAAGTTTGGTTTTCTCGCGCGAGAATTCAAAACATTTTGGTTTTCTCGAGCGAGAATTCAAAAAGTTTGGTTTTATCCAATGTTAAAATTTTTTTATTGTTGCTTTAGCCGTACAGAAAAATATTTTAGTATGGCCCGAATCAGCCACAATAAGAATCAGCCACCATATAATTTCATTCATATTCATTTCTATAGACATCATTTCCATTTTGCTGAATAGCTTGGATTTCGACAGAAAACCTGGACAACTTCCTCTCTGGGACCAGGGAATCGGTAAAAGGTAAAAGTATTGTTGCGTCGGAATTTTACTGCGGATGCTGTACCAAAATGTTCATGTTTATTTTGTGGATTAATCGTTGATTGCTAATTAATTATGACCAAGTTTGAAAAATACTGTATAACTTTTTTTGTTAGGGACCCAGAATTGAAACATTCGCTGTCAATCTCGTTTTCTTCTATCAAGTGGCCAACGTCCAAGCTCACCTGGCCACGTGATATTTGTTTTCTGGAGCAGATGGCGTAGTAGGTCGATTGATTGTCAGCAGGTCGGTGGCAGCAGTCTCAATTTCTTATTTTGCTCGTCTTTGCTTTTAATGCGTGATATAATAACTGTGATATAAGTTATCATAATTTGTGAAACATGGGATGAATCTAAGAAATCAGGGTCACAACAGTCACAACCCCACAACAGTCAGTGGTGTACCAGAACACCGTTTCAAGATGGCGGCTATGTAGAGGGCGCCATGGGAAAATACAGTGAGAACAGAACATTACGACCGAATACTACACGGGCCGAAAGCATCCGTAGTATCACTGGTATCAGTGGTATCGGGGTAGCAGTAGTATCACCGTTCTCTTGAAGGATTGGGCAGTATCTCTGGTATCAGTGGTATCGGAGTATCAGTAGTATCACTGGTCTCGGAGAGGATCGGTAGTATCACTGGTATCGGGGTATAAGTAGTATCACCGGTCTCGGAGAGGATCGGACAGTATCACTGGTATCAGTGGTATCGGGGTAGCAGTAGTATCACTGGTCTCCAGAAGGATCGGACAGTATCACTGGTATCAGTGGTATCGGGGTAGCATTAGTATAACCGGTCCCGGAGAGGATCGGTAGTATCACTGGTATCGGGGTATCAGTAGTATCACCGGTCTCGGAGAGGATCGGACAGTATCACTGGTATCAGTGGTATCGGGGTAGCAGTAGTATCACTGGTCTCCAGAAGGATCGGACAGTATCACTGGTAACAGTGGTATCGGGGTAGCAGCAGTATCACCAGTCTCGAGAAGGATCGGGCATGGTAACAGTGGTATCGGGGTAGCAGTAGTATCACCGGTCTCCTGGAGGATCGTGCAGTATCACTGTTATCAGTGGTATCGGGGTAGCAGTAGTATCACCGGTCTCGTGAAGGATCGCGCAGTATCACTGGTATCAGTGGTATCGGGATAGAAGTAGTATCACCGGTCTCTAGAAGGATCGGGCAGCATCACTGGTAACAGCGGTATCGGGGTAGCAGTAGTATCACGGGTCTCCAGAAGGATCGGGCAGTATCACTGGTATCAGTGGTATCGGGGTAGCAGCAGTAACACCAGTCTCCAGAAGGATCGGGCAGTATCACTGGTAACAGTGGTATCGGGGTATCAGTAGTATCACCGGTCTCGGAGAGGATCGTGCAGTATCACTGGTATCAGTGGTATCGGGGTAGCAGCAGTATCACTGGTCTCCTGAAGGATCGGGCAGTATCACTGGTAACAGTGGTATCGGGGTAGCATTAGTATCACCGGTCTCCTGAAGGATCGGGCAGTATCACTGGTAACAGTGGTATCGGGGTAGCATCAGTATCACCGGTCTCCAGAAGGATCGGGCAGTATCACTGGTATCAGTGGTATCGGGGTTGCAGCAGTATCACTGGTCTCCTCAAGGATCGGGCAGTATCACTGGTAACAGTGGTATCGGGGTAGCATTAGTATCACCGGTCTCCTGAAGGATCGGGCAGTATCACCGGTCTCCTGAAGGATCGGGCAGTATCACTGGTATCAGTGGTATCGGGGTAGCAGTACGTATCACCGGACTCTAGAAGGATCGCGCAGTATCACTGGTAACAGTGGCATCGGGGTAGCATTAGTATTACCGGTCTCGGAGAGGATCGGCGGGCAGTATGCCATGAATTTATAAGCAATAATGAACTTTTAATTCTAGATATTTAAGATTCAAGCTAGTGTAATATATTTGAAATGTGCGATGAATCCTTTCATTAACCTGTGTTAATTTGTATTATGTTTTAATTCAAAGCTTGTATGATCATGATATCCTTAAGGTGTTCCACAATGATAAATTATATATATGTATCATAAATATGAATTAATTGACCTTAAGATTGTATCTACTTACACTACATTCAGAAGGAGGGGGATTTTTACCTACTTTGGACTTTGGATTATAGGGGAATTTAACCCTGGGGATTTTTACCACTAGCCGCTTTATATACCATCGTCGAACTGCCTATTTTACAGATGCGCAGCCACTATTTGACCATAAGTGGCAAGAAAATTATAAGTAGAGGGAACTGTCCCAGATTACCGCGAACAGCAGAATTAACGGAACGTTTCTTTACGCTGAGCAGATATTTGCCAAATTTGATGAACAATTTAAATTATGAACAATGTACATCTCTTTACAAATACATAGTAAAATACCCACGATATATACCGCCATACTCTCTATACCGTCAAAATTTTCTTCACCGATGTGGATGGTATATCGGGGGTTGACTGTATTACAAAACTAAATAATTAATTCAAGTGATGAAAATCTAATAGTAATAAAACTTGACGAGGACGTATCCAGGAAAATGCAAAATGTGATTTGCTTCTTTAAAATGAAATACTACACGCTTCCGCAAATTGTTCGCAAATGTTCTACATTTGAATTATCGCTGCTGTACTGGGCACAAGTAAAATTAAATCACCTGCATATTCTGACGCTCAAAGATCTGGCTATGTGACTACCAAAACTTGAATTGTAAGTTAAAAAGAACGTAAGCTATCGATGCAACTGGTGAAAAACAAAGAAGAAATAAGCCCCGGCCCTTGTTTTAATCCAATGGAAAATTCCGCGGGAAAGACTGGTTACATGTAACCGGCATAACTTGTTTTCCATATGAAATAAAAATCAATTAAACTATTCTTCGTTTCAGTAATGATTTGAAAAGTGATGAGTAATGAACACGGTCGAAAGGGGGGTCATCCCTAGATTCCCCAGGTTCTATGTTCCTCGGGCCCTATATTCCCCAGGTTCTATATTCTCCCAAAGGAAATAATACAACGAGGTTCCATATATTCTCCAAATAGTAAAAAGGTTGACCAGAAGTGTCCATACCTATGCTTTTTAATAATAGTCCATCAATCATATCATGTATTTGCTAGATACTATAAATTTGATACAGACAAGGTGCTTTTATTTTTTTGCAAACGATAGAACTGAACGAGAGAAATTCGACAAGACAATTAATCCATCGATCAGGTAATTTATTCAGTAGTTACGTCACTCGTTAATTTTCATTTAATAAAATAAAGATAAAGATACATGTAGTGGCGATTTTCCACATCGACTAATTGGTTGCATTTCAGGCTCGGCAGCCTGGCGCGTTATCATGCTCAGAATTCCCGGCGCCGAAATGTATGATGAAATGCCGAGTGTATGTGGCCATGGGAACAAAGGACTTTTTTATACATTTTCCATAATCTTCGAGGAATATCGGATCCGGGGAATATAGAACCCCTTTTATGTTTAATTTCCCTTGGGGAACATAGGACCCGGGGAACATAGGAACCCGTCGAAACACGACTTGCGTCGTCTTGGAATAAATTAAGTCTAGCCGCGAGTACTCCAAGTCCAGTAGAACAGCATACAGTCATGTGTACACTATGGTAAAAAAACCTCTAGGTAAAAATCCCCACTTGGTGATTTTCAAGAACATTTCAAAGCAAAATGATACTCCAATTTTATCAATTTGCAATGAGACTGAAATATGTTTGAACTGTGCAATTAAATCTTTCGTTGTGATAAATCCTTAAGTAAACTCTTAGATTTCAATAAATTGTAAGAATTAATAAGAATAATAAACTTTTATTTGTTATACCTTTAAATTCGAACTGGAATATCTTTGACCTGTGAACTCTTGTTATGTTGTGGTATATTTGAGCTGCGCGATGCCATGAATTATGAGCAATAACGAAATATTATTTCTAGACATATAAGATTTTAGTGTAATATATTTGAAATGTGCGATGAACCCTTTCAACTGCGATAACTAACTGCGTACCAATAAGAAAGGGACCAATTTAGTAATAATGAACTGTTAATTTGTAGTATGTTTTAATTCAAATAGTGTATATCATAGTTTGTATGCGCATGATATCCTTAAGGTGTTCCCCAGAAAAATATGAATTTATTGAATATATGTATCAATAAATATGAATTAATTGACCTTAAGATTGTATCTACTTACACTGCACTACTTTGAAGAATTGGGGATTTCTACCAAGGGGATTTTTACCTAGGAGATTTTCCACAAGGTAAAAATCGACCCCTGGTAAAAATCCCCCCTAGGTAAAAATTCCCCTGGTAAAAATCCAGGGAAAAGTATATTCCACATGATAAGGCCATCATCATTTTTTTTAATTTCCATGTGTCAATAAGGGTGTTGTTAGACAGGGCCCTGTAGTAGTTGTCCAATGTGTCTTTCACCACTTCATCCAATGTATGTAACTATACTGTACTAAAGAAAAGGGATGCATATATGTGTAAGTTTATCTGAATATGTTAGAATATTCATATAAGGATATGAGATAAATTATACCAATGTAGGTAAATATATCCCTGGTAAAAAAAATCCCCCCAAGTTCAGTTTTCTATCAAACATAAGTGTAAACCTAAATGAGAACAGACAATACTTTTAAAATAATATTCAGGGAACATAGATATTTTACAATATACTTTAAAACTATTTCTTCATAGAAATTTTCAAAACTACGATAATATAATTTTTATATGCTTGTTGCTTAGCTAAAAGTCACAGAATAATGTCATTTTCATGTATGTAGTTTGGTATAAGGGTTTTTGGTAAAAGTCCCCTGGGTAAAAATCCCCAAATTTTCAAAGTAGGTAAAAATCCCCCACTTGGTGATTTTCAAGAAGAACATTTCAGAGCAAATGTTTCTCCAATTTTATTCATTTGCAACGAGACTGAAATGTGTTGCAACGGAATCTTACGTTGGGATAAATTGTTAAGTAAACTCTTAGAATAAAATAAATTGTTAGAATTAATAATATTAGAGTAATGTTAGAATAAGAATAGAAAGTTAGAAATATAGCTGCAAGCAGCGATAACGGGTTTCTGCCTTTCTGGATAGAATGTCGTTCAGGGATGCGAGCAAAGATTTCACCCGAAATCAGTTAGTCACATTCCGTTTTTTGAAAGAGTGCCACCTAGGGGTCAACTCACAACATGGATATGTTGACCCACATGTGCTGGTACGCGCATGGGCTACTACGCGCAAAGCACTAATGTGCCGGGTTTTGGGGGAAATAACATCGAGAAGAACGAAACTACGGTGTTTTTACCATTCCCTAGTGACAGTTTAAGCGCATATTCGGTTATCATTAGTTCCGAAAAAAGTCGACTAGATAAGAAAACTGAATTTGGCCCAAAGCACAAATTTGGGCTATAGGGCAAACTATGCAGGAGGGAATGCCTTATAGTGTTACTATTAGCAGAGGAGTGACAAGCCAGTCTGACAAGTCAAGCGATCAGATGGGGACTACAATTCACATATATAATTGACGTCCAATAACCATTATAAAAACATAATCACGAACGGTACCATCACTCCCCATTACTAACTGTCACTGGTCTCTGGCTAGCTATCATTCTTTATCGGTGCAGTGGGTAGGCTGACTTTGTTCTTCTATGACATTACCATCGCCGCTGCGTCACGATGTGATGTACATGTACGAGGGACCTCCAATTTGTAATGTATGTGATGTATAAACTGACTTTAGACCGTTTATCGACGATAACAAGGTATCACCGACGCTGACATTTTCTGACGCTAACTAGTATGACCCGCCTTTTGGACCGGACCAATACGGGATATCGACAAATTCAAGTTCTTGAATTACTCGTTTGATGGCGCTAGTCAGAACCGGAAATTGGAACCTAAATCCTCCATGCTCTAGTTCATTTGCAATGAAAATCTCTCGCTTCAAGTTCTCAATGAGCGATATTTTACTTACTATACATCGTTACGCGTAATCCTTTAAATATGTTATCCTACCGCTACGTTTGATATGATAAAACCTCACTGCAAAGGCTAGAAATCACTATAAGTGTCCTAAAATTATCAAAAAACATTTTGCAACGGCTGAAGATGTAAAGACTGGTTGCCAGGTATCACATGGTGGCAGCACTTGACGGCCCAATTTCGATTGTTGGTTCGAGTCCTGGTACTTTTCATATTTTTATTATGAATCTACGAGTGTAGTCCTTCTAACATCAGTTTTATTTCGTAATATTATTTCATATTTATCAGTGTAGCCTGCAATGAATTCACCTTAGAGTCTTGAACTCAACAACAAAGTGAAGACACCCGGCACCAGTCATTACTTCCGTTAACTGCTTCGAGCGTCATCGCTAAATTTGTGATTTTTGGTAGTTTTTTCACATTTCTAGTGATCTTTAGCGTTCAAAGTGAGGTTTTATCGAATTCAACACATTGCCAAGATATCATACTTAAAGGATTGTGCGTGCCTATGTAAAGTAAGTAAAATATCGCTAACTAAAAACTTGAATCGAGAGATTTTTATTGCAAATGAACTAGAACATGGCGGATTTAGGTTCAAATTTCCGGTTCTGACTAGCGCCATCAAACGAGTAATTCAAGAACTTAAATTTGTCGATATCCCGTATTTAATTCAATTAAGAAAACGCGTACCGGTACAGTAAATAAATAAACTGCTGTTGATTTTTCGAAGTATTGATATCCACGAACAAAACTATACTATTATATGTTGTTTAAAAGGAACTGCTTTTAATAACAGTATGAATAAACTAACTTCACAAACAAGGAAGTACATTTTTAACTTGTGAATGGTCGAACCCCAGTTATTCACAGTAACCTGTGATTTGGATCTTCTCGGAGCCTTCCTTCTTTATTTATTTATGAAATGACGTCACAAACTTTCAGATTCGCGCCAGTATGCGCGCCATGATTGATGATTGCTATTTCCACCGGTGTTATCTTTAAGTAACTTCAAGTTTAAAATAGAAAGCACAGTACATCCATAGAAACTACGCACAGAAAGAGACTGTTATATTATTATCAGAGTTTAACATTTCGTTTCAAAGTTGTTAGTAATCAAATCTAATAGATGATTTTTATGTGACGAAACTCAGTGGAAAATATGTTAAAATAATAATCAGCAGGAATCCAATAGGGTTTCTGCTGAGGCAGCAGAAACCCTAATAATGTACTTCATCCAATGTATGTAACTATGCTGTAACTAGCTGAATAATAAAAAATTATTTGTAATATCTTAAAATTCGAACAGGAATATTTTTGAACTGTGAACTCTAGTTGACAATGTGGTATATTTGAGCCTCGCAATGCCCATGAATTATAAGCACTAGTGAACTTTTAATTCTAGATATTTTAGTTTCAAGCTAGTGTAATATATTTGAAAAGTGCTATGATCCCTTTCATTAAGCTGTGTGCTAACTTTTGAGTACTAATTTAGTATTAATAATTTCTAATTTGTAGTATGTTTTCATTCAAATAGTATATGCAATAGTTTGTATGTGCATGATATCCTTATGATGTTCCACTATAATAAATTGGATATGTGTATCAAAAATATGAAATACCTACATTTTTACCTACTTTGAAGAATTGGGGATTTCTACTGCACCGGTAAAAGTCACAGATTATCCGAGGTGAATGTGAAAAACACCAGGGAAAATTGGTAATTTTTGCAAAACTATTTAAATTTTTCAACTAAAGAATATTGAAGTATTTCATTGAGTTTTGCTGTGAAATCAAATTTGGGGGGATTTTGGGTTTTTTTTTACCTAGGAGGGATTTTTACCTGTTACCAGATTATACTCTTTATCCACATGTGTACAGTTGCGTCCGCCTTACTCAGAGCTGGTCAACTTAGTATAACACTCAAGTTGTTAAATTTTACAAATAGGTATTTTGATGGACCTTCTATTTACACAGCCGATAGTCAATTAGTAAGATATTTTCAATACCAATGCTACTAAGGCTGAGTTGTTGTCAATGATAGTTCATTCAATGTCATAAAAACTGTAGTGATGATCTGATACATTTCTGTGTTGTATGCTTTTCATATTTTTGTGTTGCATGACTTCATTGGTGATTATATTTCTCAGGTAATTATTGCATCATATATTGTACATAATAGCAATGATTTATTCTTCATAGTCTTATTCTGCCATCTTGATATTGGTTTGTTGATGCATATGTATGTTTACCATATACTTAATTAGGCTGTTTAAAATTGAGAAACACTAATTAGTGAGTGACTTGTGACTTAACTAATTTTTTTGTAATTACCCTTTATCTAGTTGATCTTCACAGTCCATGTGTGGTTATGTTAATTAAGCTTTGTATGTACTGTATGTATGTTAAGTAGAGTATAACATTTTACTTAAAATATGTTGGCTACATCTATACATTTTGAAAGATTGAGGATTATTTCAACTAATGCTCTGAATGCTTGTAATTGCATACAAAATTGAGGTGATGCTCTTTCAAATATCAGCAAATAGATTATTCTGTGTGAAAAGTCTTGTATGTAATTAAATGCGATACATTGGAAAATAAAGTGATATGACACAATCCGGAATTTTGTCGTTAATATGCATATGCATATTTTAGCCCATGTATATGTTGTGTGTATTTACATATTGTCGTCTAGACAGGGCATCGGCATTGCAGTGTACGCGGCCAGCTCTGTGGACTATCTCCATGTCGTATTCTTGAAGAGCTAAGGCCCAACGACATAAGCGACCCTGGGGTTCCTTCAGTGTCATGAGCCACCTTAGGACGTTGTGGTCGGTTACGACTCTGAATCGGCGCCCATGGAGGTATGGTTTAAATTTCTTAATCCCCTCCATAATTGCGGCCATTTCGCGTTGCGTCGTATCCCAGTTCTTTTCGCGGGGTAGAAAATTTCGTCCACCGTAGGCAATCACGCGTTCGTTGCCGTCAATACGTTGACACAGAACCAGACCGATCGCGGTCGCGCTTGCATCAGTGTGCAGCTCGAAAGGTTGGTTAAAGTCCGGAAAGGCTAGGACTGGAGGACTCGTTAGCCTGACTTTGAGCTCTTGGAATGCTCGTTCGCAGTCCCCGTTCCACTCGAACTTAGCATTTTTTCTGGTGAGTGCGTAAAGTGGACTACATATTTCGCTAAATTTTTCAATAAACCGACGATAGTATGTCGCTAGACCGACAAAGGCTCTAACGTCTTTCAATGTTGTGGGGACTGGGTACTCGTTTATTGCTCGACATTTCTCTGGGTCAGGCTTGATGCCTTCACCACTGATAATATGGCCCAAATACAAAACGCTGTCGAGAGCAAAATGACATTTATCGGGTTTTAACGTAAGGCCCGCATCTCGAAATCTCATAAAAATCTGTTCAAGGTGAATTAAATGTTCCTCAAAAGTTCGTGAAAAGACGACGACATCGTCTAGATATATTAAACCGATTTTCCAGCTTAGGCCTCGGAGCACATTCTCCATCAATCTCTCAAAGGTGCCTGGACTATTGCACAAGCCAAATGGAAGACGATTGAATTCGAATAGGCCCCTGCTACAAGCAAAGGCGGTAATCGGCTTGGATTCCTCGTCAACTTCCACTTGCCAATATCCTGATCTTAAATCAAGAGACGAGAAATATTTTGGTTGTGTCGCACCGAGGCTATCGAGAATATCGTCGCACCTTGGCATTGGGAATGAATCTTTGCGTGTGATGGAATTTACTTTACGGTAGTCAACGCAGAATCGTGTTTGGCCGTTTTTCTTTTTCACCAAGACGACCGGGCTACTCCAGGGGGAGTTTGATTCGCGTATGATATCTGCCTTGACCATTTTGTCAACCTCATCTTCTTCTATTTTCCTCATTTCTGGGGTTCTACGGTAGGCTCTTTGTCGAATCGGTGGGTGACCCTGAACGTCAATATGGTGTTTGATTAATGAAGTGTGGCCTAACTCACTGTCGTCATTCGCGAAAACGTCGCGATATTCGCTAAGTAGGTTTGTCAGTGTCTGTTGCTCGCCTTTCGTCAGCTTGGCGTCGCTCAAGTCCACGTTTGGTGGGTCTAGGTTTGGCTTACCGTTTCTAGTACTTATGTGGCACATATTGCATCTTTCCTGGCTGACTGGCGGGGTGTCAGTTTCTTCCAGGGTTGAGTGAACTTCGAACGACTCAGTCGACAGGTGCCCCAGCGTTGTACCCTGGAACAGCTGTATAGGATTGACCGTAGGGTTACAGATTCGAAAAGGGACAGTTTGGTTCTTTACTAAGGCGATTATTTTAGCCCCGATTAAGTTCGACTTTTGTAATTGTGTACTTGGGTCTATGTAGCACTCCGTGTCATCTCTAATTCTGTCGACGACTTTAGCAGGGATAACTATCTCAGTGAATGGCGGGACGACTGTCGTCTCTTGAATGCAAATTTTAGTGTCACTAACTAGGTCGAACTGTCTCTGCAATGATAGTGGTCTACTCCCTGGAAATTGAATGGTTCCGACCCCCAGGTCCAATATAGCGTTGTGGGATGTAAGAAAATCCATACCTAAGATGACATCATAGGCCAACCCTGAAGCTACGTGAGCGTCAATCGGAAAGCCTATGTTACCAATATCCAGACTGAAACTTATTTTCCCTAACATTTTAATCGGCGAGCCATTGGCTGAATGGACATTGCGACTTGTGGGCAGGTCCAATTGTTTACCCTTTTCCTTACCCGATACGGTAAACTGACCGACGGTTCAACTCTCTACATGAAATGAATGAGGAGGTGAAATGAAGATGGATCATGGAATGAAATGATGTAAATACACACAACATATACATGGGCTATATATCAGTTGCCCCACCTTCCAAGGATTCGACCCCGAATCGTTAAAATGAAATCATAATGCATATATATAGATGCACATAGCAGATGAACAATTAATTGATAGTATAGCAAGATTAATAGCAAAATGTAAATAGTAGATAATATGTAGACAGTCGGCAGTATGTAAATAGTGAATAATAAATCTCATATGTAAATAGTAAACAATAAATCTCAATCCCCTGGATCACTATACAAGAAAAAAATTAATCCTTGCAACCGCATATCCGGTGATCGCAAAACGCAGTCAGTCCATAATTGTACCTGGTATTGACTCGAAACGAATGGTCTAACTGTTCACTTCATTGACGCTGAACGCAGTTCTTTTCGAATCACCCGCGAGATTATGGAAGAGCCAGAATTACACTCACAGTTTGCTGCGGATGGTGCCACAATAAATTACTTGCATCACTGATACCTCACGCGATAAGCGGATAGATAAACACCTCGTGCGAGATTCCTCCGACCATAACGTAACGCACTGTTTATATATTTATATATATACTAATAATTTGTTCTGCGCTTCTGCATATGTTGACGATTAATTATAGGCGCATGCTTCGGTTTATCTGACGTAAGTACACCAAGTGGTTAGGCGTTCGCTAATCGTCTTCTGCAGCAAGGCAATGTTTCGTTTTAAAATTTCGTTTTAAAATACCGGCAAACCGTTCAATGATTGAAAGTAAACATGGCCTTCAGCGAGCATAACGTGTACTGGCCTTTCGCTTTCCGATGTAATTCACCGCCATATAAGTTGGAAGTGTCTCGATATTGTATCTTAGTCGGATTCCGAACGAGCGTCGAAATGAAATCGTTAGACCGACGAAATACGAAATAGTCCAGCATCTGTTCACCGCGAATTTTGTTCACCGCTCGCCAGTTGTGGATTCTACGCATTCTGCTGTTTTCGAAGTTTTCTCGCTAGTGATCCAGAGAATCAATAATATTCTACGCACAATAAATCTGAATATAGCAAAACATGTTTTTTTTATTTTTTTTTATTTTTTTTTTTTGACATTTAATTTATCTAATCACTAAATTTTCGTCACTAATTTATCGCCTTTACCCAAACGTACCGGAGTTGATGACACAAAAACGCGTCAGTTGATTATCAAGATACATTTCGTTACAGCAGACTCTCCTAGAGTGACCTAATCGATTATGTCTCACAGATTTATTATCATTTAGATACTTTTACCACAAACGTACTACGTCTTAGCCGTATAATATACACATTCATTTTCTTAAGCCTTTTTAATACTTTCAATGCATATATGTATTCATTTTCCTTAAATTTTACTATTCTCGATATCTGTGAAATTGAGCATTACTTTAACTATACGACACAAATATCATTGTTTAACACTGTATTTTCACAAATTAGTTCTTTTCGTACATAGTCATAGTATTAAGTTAAATGAAGTTACTATCCTCATTTTTATGCATTCTGTGAAGTGCTCGACCAATTTATATAACTAATATTCGAGATCGAAGTTAGTAGGGCTACCCTAACAAATCCATGCTGATGAAACTCGTGAAACTGTGGGGAATCGAACCCCCTACTGTAAGACATGCTTGTCCCAGCAGTCGCCGCTTCCAGGATCACGGTCAAGCATAGTTCGGCAGGCGTGAACTCTGTTTAAAATCCAATCCGATAGTTACGTAGTAGTAAAGTAAAGTAAAAAGGTAAACAACTAGCATATCGATCAGTATCATTCGAGGAACAATCTTCCGAGTAAGGAAAGTAATGTTGTTACTCAGGGCTGCAACAGCATGTGCAAGATACCTGTTAACATATGTTACATTAATAATCTAAACTAAACATGCGTCAGTACAGGTAATGCAATCATTCTGCCGTCAGGGAACGCTAAGTAAATAAAAACAGAGAAATCGCTGGTTAAAATCCGGCTAACCCGACGGGCTGCAAACCACGGTAGTTTAAAATTAGTGTTCAACTTAATCGGTTTGGTGTTCCCATCAGATTTTGCGATGAGATGCGATTCTCGCCAATTTATGATGAGGCTAGGTATCCATCCCCGTTTTACATTCACGGCAAGGCCAGTCGGGTGCTGATTCATGCAATATGAATGTGGGCAATTGGGCAGCGTCAGCAGATCGATGTTCATGCAATCGTCTAGTGCTGATAAACATAATACTAATTTACAACCAAATTGCCTCTGGTAAAATCTTTTTAACAGAAGATGCGCAACCACAACTAACACATGTGAGATGCAAATTAAGATAAATAGACCAATAAAAATCTGTTTTTCGTCCTGAACGGTTGACAATATATTTTCTAGGAGTGACGCACTATGAACTGAGTCGTCCTCGCTAGCAGGTGGTCCAAAATGTAGCGGGTGCTTATTTGAGACTAGTTTAAATGCGTTGGTCGCAGGTAGTTGACCCGATGTAATAACGGCTGCAGCTATTGTTGAAAGAGTTCGCCGCATTAACATGATTAAATAAGTTGAAAATGCGAGTGAAATTAAGCTTAGAAACAGAGATATTGACGCCAATAATCGATCCTGACTTATTCCAGGAATAAATGAATCAGTATCTGTCCATTTCGCAGATAGAAGCGCGTCCGCCTTAGTAGCGAATAGTTTTACATTTTTATGACCATTTTCTGTCAGTTTCTTGAAATTAGCGGTGAATTGTCCCTCATTGTGAGCTACCTGGTTCCAATTATCCCGAACTAATTTAATCTCCGGTAGAGTCACTTGGTGAATTTGAGACGAGTGACTTTCCGTATCCAAAATTTGTTGCCTCTTATTAAAATCAAGATGCTTGAAAAACGCCAAAATAACTGGTAGATTGATTGGGTGTGAATATACCGGTGACATATCATTTTTGTGACAATTTGTGATTTTTGCGGGGATTTTGAATTTTGATGATGTTATTCCGCAACCGCACGGTAGTTTTATCAGGCACATTGTGCATGCAGTTATAGCTTTTACAGGCTTACCAGGGCAGGTCATGGACCACGACGAGTCCCTGCCGCTTGCTAAGTATGTTCCAGATCCTAAGTCTAGGGCGCCCTCATAGAGCCCGGATTCTTGATACCTAATATCACAACGACGCATGATGTTGTTATGATCATTGAAAAAAAGTGCGCTGGCGCAACTAGATACAGAACGCGACCTCATGGACCTAGCTGTCGGACAGGTTTTCACCCCTTTACCTTCACACGTGGCATAATCGCCCGTGTCGAGTTCAGTATAAAAGTCGCCCGAATTAGTTACACCTATGTATGCCGGTATGTCCTTTATTAAAGTGCAGTTATCTGATGAGGCATTGACTGGTACCGGAATAGCCGATATTGAATATATATTAAATTTGGTGCTAATTTTGGAAATTGGAAATTTGACTGTAATATAAATAGCTCTGTCTGTCCTGGTGTACAGAATGTCCCGAACCTGATAATAGTGACCAGGGTCCGAATACGATATAGAAAAACCTGGGTAATCTTGGGATAGCATATCACGGATCGACCCAATTGTATGGGCTATAATTTTGCTAGGGACTAAACTCATCGGCAAATAGCCGTCAACCAGGGTTTGGACACCTGATAGCCAATTGCGTGCCTCGAGTTCAATTTGCATGGCTGCTTCCTGATAGGCTGCAAAATACTGAATGAAATTGCTGATAACGGAGACTGAGGTGCTAAGATCTGAAATTCGTGCCGAGTTACGCGAAGATAACTGTGACAGCTTTACAAGATTGGTCTGCAGATTTGATATTAAGTTATGGTTATTTCCAATGGCTGTCATGGCGTTTTTGAAGCGAGCAGAAGTTAATTTCATAAATGACGACATTTCGTTTCCTTGTCGAATGAGTTCATTCTGCGTCAATTTGGCAAAATTTTCGAGCTTCTGCACGTGGCCCCGTATCTCGTTTACTTCGTCCTCGGTGGCCGTTCCAAACAAGCTTTTGGATATGCTACCCACAAAATTTAATAGGCCCCGCTTAGAGCGGGGGGACACAGATAATTTTCTGGGCATCAAAAGCTTGATTTCGTTTGACACCGATTGAAACTGTGACGCTGACCGATTGCGTTGCTGTGTTAGTAAGTGTGCACACTCGAGTAGTTGGTGACATACGTCGTCAGCATTTGGCGGACAGACCGGTGGTTTAAAAGAGGGGATCGGATACTTAATCCAAGGTAGTGAGTACGTGTGGCTCCAATATGAACCCGCATTATCAATTTGGCTTTGGAAAGAGAAAAGGATGCCGTAATTTTTCCTCAAAATAACTTTTTCGTTGCCGATTTCACCATCTACTCGATTGAGCAAAATAAAAAGGTTAATAAAAACTGATAAGACTACCGCGTCGATCATCGTGTATAACTGTGTAGATATTCTGTGCCTGAAATAGATTTTGAACGGTTATAGTTAATTCGTGGATCTAGAAAAAAACACATTCTCTTTCATGTAGCCCGTTCAATAAACTTTCATCTCTCTGTAATCAATAGATAGCATGCATGAGTACGAGTTAGCGATTCCTATCGTCCAGTGATAATAAATGAAATAATTGTGTATACATATACGAGTAATAAGGGGATATGGGGTACAACGTCGGATATTGCGCGTACTTAGTTAACCGATGGGTTATTTTTTTTAGCTGATTAGCGTTTTCTTTTCTTAATTTTTGACAGTCTAAGTGATTCTATCAGCCGTTTGTCGAGTATATTGCTGGCTGGCTCCCAGGACGGTGGATAGTCACCGACCCACTTGACCAAATACTGCCGTTTATTTTTTCGCTTCCGCGATTTTAACAAACACTCTACGGAATAAGTTTCGTCCTTTTCACTGTGATCAGTCTGGGCGTTGTCGGGGAAGGTCTGGTCTACCTCACCGATCTGATTTGTTTGCTCCACGTCGTCGTCTGACCGGTCTAGGGGTCTGTCTTTTGGGTGGATATAGGTCTTGAGTCTGTTTGCATGGACTGGGGCCCGCAATACTCTTCCTGCCTGAGTTTTTAGTATGTAGTTGACAGGTGATACCTTTTTGGTGACAATGTACGGGCCATGATACGGGTGTAGGAGTTTCTTAGTGAGGCCCTTGATGTTTCTAGAATTATGGAGCCAAACTAAGTCACCCTCCGCGTACGGTGGTTCGGTGGCCTTAAATCGATTATCGTATTGTTGTTTTGTCTTTTGTTGGGTTTTCTCTAGGTTTAGTTTGGCCCATTTACGTGCCTCCGTTAGTTTGAAAATACGTCGTTGATGTATTCATTCGACGACTGAAATTCGTGTTCGGGTGGCAATAGCATTACGTCAATTGGCATGCGAGCTTCTCGTCCATGCATCAGATAGAACGGCGTATAAGCCGTGCTTTTGACAACTGAGGTTCGGTATGCGTGGAGCATAGCAGGAATAAACTCATCCCAGTCAGTTTGTTCAGAGTTACAAAACATACTTAAGCCTTGGACCAGAGTCCCGTTGTATTTCTCCGTGAGGCCATCAGTACACGGATGATAGGATGACGTACGCGCCTGATTGGTCCCACAAAGCTCACACAGTTCTCTGACTAGGGAAGATAGGAAATTTTGACCTCGGTCACTAAGGATTGTGCCGGCTGCACCATGACGACAGAAAATTTCGTCAAAAAGTATGCGGCCGATGACTGGCGCAGTTATTGATTTCGTGGGAAACGCTTCTGCCCATCTAGTTAAATAGTCAGTAATAACGACGATATATTGATTCCCTCTCTTTGAGCGATGTATTGGGCCCACGCAGTCGATAGCAATTCTGTCAAAAGGCGCTGCAACAGCAGGTATTGGTATCTGCAGTGCTATCTTTTCGTGTTTTGGTGTTTTTCGGGTAGAACATGGGACACACGATTTGGTCCAATGCAATGTGTCCTCATACATTCCAGGCCAATAGTATTTTGCTCTAATTTTCTCATATGTTTTTTCAAAACCAAAGTGGCCCCCTGTCACGTCATCGTGGTACGCGGTGAGGATGGAATCCCTTAGCGACGTTGGTAAATATATTTGCATACCGGAGGGATTGCTCCGCCGTTTACGGTTTAACAACCCGTTCCGGTCTACGTAGTAAAATTCCGAACTCAGGATCACTTCTCTAGCTAGGCTGTCATCGGCAGGAAGCTCGCGAGATACTAGATAGTTTATAAGGTCGCAGGACCTAGGATCGTCTCGTTGAGCTTGAAATATTATAGGGATTTGGTCGTCCAATATACGGGTTGCCCCAGTATCTAGTACTGGTTCGGATTGTGAATCGGGATTGTCCAGTGCATTTATACTATATGCATTATGATTTCATTTTAACGATTCGGGGTCGAATCCTTGGAAGGTGGGGCAACTGATATATAGCCCATGTATATGTTGTGTGTATTTACATCATTTCATTCCATGATCCATCTTCATTTCACCTCCTCATTCATTTCATGTAGAGAGTTGAACCGTCGGTCAGTTTACCGTATCGGGTAAGGAATTCCGATCCCGACGGTGAGATTCTCTACTCCTATCATGTTAGAATATATAGTAGCACCCCTCCCTCGATCATTAGCCATTCTCACACCCACACTCATCCGGACCAGTCGGTTGAATAAACTCGTATATCTCAAATTCATGATTGGACATTGTTTCATTTTACGGAACCTGGAGCTTTTCTGAGCTAGTCTCCGACGTATCAATACTGTCCGATCCTTCAGGAGACCGGTGATACTACTGCTACCCCGACACCACTGATACCGATGATACTGCCCCCCGAACTTCTGGAGACCAGTGATGCTAGTGCTAACCCGATACCACTGATACTGCCCGAGCCTTCAGGAGACCGGTGATACTACTGACAACCCGATACCACTGATAGCAGTGATACTACGGATGCTTTCGGCCCGTGTTATATGTCGTAATGTTCTGTTCTCATTGTATTGTCCTATGGGGCCCTCTACATAGCCGCCATCTTGAAACGGTGTTCTGGTACACCACCGAACAACCGATTTAGATTTAATTGAAGATTTGAGGAGGCCGAAATGGATATTTCATTCATTCATTTAAATACTCCAGCACACTCGCATTCGCGAGTATCTTTTGGAGCGTGCGCGTCTGTGTTAGAAGAGAAAGAAAAAGAGTGTGCATGGAAAATTCAATTAATAATAATAATAAAAGAGATAGGTACATTTTAAAAACACTTAATCGGATTTTGGAATAAATCTAGGGATGTGTCACAGATACCAGCCTCCTGAAAGATTCAGGTGACTGGGTCAGGACAACTGATGCAGGGAGAGTATTCCATTGGGCTATTGTTTTTGGAAAGAAATAGTACTTGTAGCTGTCACGTGTTGCTCTTATGGTGATGAAACGGAGGGGATGGCCACGACCTGTAAGGCGCGTGGGTTGGGTCACATTCACTGGTAGGGGGACTTCCACAAGGCCGTAAACAATTTTATACATGAGAGTTGGGCGGCCTATAGCTCTGCGCTCTTCGAGGGTCGGAGGGTGGCGAGCATGGCACTAACACTGCCTTGGGGGCTGTAATTGTTAAGGACCCACCGTGCAGCCCTGCGCTGTACTTGTTCAATGGTGCTGATTTGCAACTTGAGATAAGGTTCCCATGCAGCTTCAGCATACTCGAGCTGTGGGCGAACCAGGGCCTTGTAAGAAGTCTCTCTGATTTTGGGGTTTGGTGTTTTGATATTACGTTTGATGAAACCAAGGGATTTATTTGCAGTTGTGGATATACGTGATACATGATGGTTCCACTTTAGTGAATGGTCGATGTCCACGCCAAGGTATCGTGCATGGTGCACCGACTGAAGTGTATGGCCATGTAGCACGTAGGATGTAGGGATCGGCTTTCGTGTGGTTATATGGATTACTTGGCATTTGGTGGGATTAAACTCCATATCCCTTAGGTCCTCCCAGGCCTCAAGCCTTGTAAGGTCACTCTGTAGTGTGTTCTGGTCTATGGGCTTTAATATTGTGAGGTACATGGCAGTGTCATCCGCAAATAGACAGACACTGCTCTTCAGGCTTGTCGGGAGGCCGTTGATGTAAATGAGGAAGAGTAACGGGCCCAGAACATATTTTCCGTGTTCCGAAGGGCATCTGCGAGTCAGCAAAGTCAACCGGTTCCTGAACTTCGCTGAAAAAGCTGAAACACTGAAACGCTGAAATGCCGAAAAGAAAAAGCTGAAATTTCAGGGAATTTCCGAAAAACGCTGAAATTTCAGGGAATTCCCGAAAAACGCTGAAATCGTGCTAGGAACCGACAATACACGTTTTGAATTTTTTCCGGGCCGGGACCGCTGCCGAGTCCTGAACCTTTGCTTTAGTCTCGACCTAATTTTTGGTTATAGAGACATGCATAAACAGTATGTATGGAGTATCAAAACCCTATCACAACCGCACAAGCCAACTTTAAACACTACGCTGAATATTCCAAGAATGTGGTTTACTTCTACAAGACGAAAAAAATCTTATTTGAACATTTCAATGTATATAAAATATGATTATGAGAACCACTTTTCTTTTGTCAACACGTCACGCATGACTATGGGCGACTGTGGTATTCTCTGTTGGAGACTTGAGGTAAGTTAAATTTGATAGCTAGTTATACTGATGATGCGACTTTTAGACAAAAGGGATCTTACTTAATTTCTTTTTAATTCATTGTGCGCATGGAATGGATTTAACAATTGCGAATAATTCATTTGCTGTGGTGAGAAATCATCAGGTTTTTTAAAGAAATGACATAGCATCTGTTAGAAATTGTAACAATTCTTATTTTTAGACTATCTATGAAAGGAGGAATCTTGGACCAAGTTGATTTGCTAAGATGGACATATAGATACCGAGAAAAGACTTCTTGTAGCAGCAGTGATTATATTTCATTCAGTAAGAACCTGATCCAACCAGAGAACAATAAGTCAACAGCTGATGTACAGTAGTACCCCGCTTTACTTGGTTTTTTCTGGGACCAAATTTGTAGTCTTTAAAAGCTGAGCGATATTCCGAGGTAACAAAGGAAATTTCAATAGAATACGAAGCAATGGAACCAGAATTCAAGCCCAAGCTAAGCGAATCTGTGGCTTTAGCGCTTGATTCGGATAAAATGTAGAACTGATTTCTTTTGTGTATAATGTATATCTCTTAAGCTGTTAATTAATATAGTTAGATAAACGTTCAATTATTGGATCTTTCTTGCCTAGCCTTCATCTACACTAAAGCCAAGCCTGTGTATGGGAAAATGGTGTTCGACTCTCATAGGCCAGACAAATCGAGGTATGAATGCAGAAGGTAGTCTCCAGCAACTTGAGAATGTAAACCAAGTTTTGACCTCTACCCGGGGACGACCCTTCAAGGCCTCCTTGTAGAAAATGTAGAAATATGAAACCCAATCTAAGCTATGCTAAGTATAATGACAGTTGAACCTTTATTTACGAATTTCAATGACACCGAAAATAAAATCGAAATAATCAAATCTCGATGCTAGCACTTAATATGGGTTGTCAGGTTCAGCCTAACTGTACTTTCATTCAACTACTTCTTGTATGAAACGTGGAAATGAGAAGTTGCAAGGAATTACCAAACAATAATAAAAACAATTGAGAATTAGAATTACTGTAGTTAAGAATTTATTCAAATGAAGTGAAAACTTCATTGTTAGCTCATACGGGTACATACATACACATAAAACAATAACAACAATTAATATCATGATGCACAGACAAATGAAAGTAAAATATTATTTATTTATTTTCCATTTTGGGGAAGCATGATGGTAGTTTTTGGAACTGATGCAGTTTTGATGAACTAATTTTTGGCTAATGTCTATTTATCAATTGATGAGACCTGTTTTTCTTGGATATTTTGCTTACTTTTTGGGGTACATACCTCATTTATGTCTTAACAGAATGCCAAAAATCGCGGACAACAACTGAATATCCGATATATTTCCAGTTCTGTACCAATTAGATGGATTGGCAAAAAGACTCCTTAAGTCCAGTTGAATGAGAGAGAAAATCCTCCATTTTGTGAAATTTCTTGAATTTTTACATATCATTAACATTAATTTACGGATTGTATCATCGACCTTATCTCTATTTGTACGACGGACTCCTTTTTTGAATTCAACAATTGTTTTTACGAACAGACATTCGGTATCGCTATAGGAAATCCTCTTAGTCCTATTCTAGCTAATTTATTCCTAGAACATGTTGAATCTGAAATATTGCCTCTTTACACTGATATTCACCCTAAAATCTGGCTCAGATATGTTGACGATGTTCTGGCTTTGGTTCCCTTTGACTTCAATGTTGATAACTTTCTTATATATTTAAACTCCCTTTACCCGTGTCTGGCTTTTACGTTTGAATGGGAATCTAATAGTAAAATACCTTTTCTGGATGTTTTGATTTTTAACTGTGGATCCTTTTTGAAATTCGCGGTTTATAGGAAACCTACCAACGCTGAATCCTACCTCCATTACTTCTCTTTTACTTCTCCGGATATTAAACTCGGTTTAGCTCAAGGATTATTTCTTCGCGCTTTGAGAATTTGCGACCCCTCATTTCTACCCGATGAAATTCACCATATTAACCAATCTCTCAAAAAACTTGCCTACCCCGATTTCCTATTGAAAAAAGCTCTACTTAAAGCTCGTACTGCGCATTTTAGAAATAACAACTCCTACGTTGGCTACCGATAAACAGCCTATCATTGTACCGTATGTACCTTTCCTCGAGAATTCTAAAGTTTCTCTTCGGTCACTAAATAAACAACTTATCTTTAAATACAATAATAAACTTAGTAACATATTGATTAATAACAAACCGAAAACCGAATCCCTAAACTGTGGAATTTATAAAATACCTTGTAAAGTTTGCGACAAAGTATATATAGGAGAAACAGGTCGGAATCTTAATCAACGCATAAAAGAGCATAAATTAGATGTAAAAAACTTAAAACCTGAAAGCGGAGTTGCTAGTCATGTTTTTCAGACTTCACACAATTTTGATTTTGCTAATGCTGAATTAATTTACCCTTGCAGCGATAAAACTAGAAGACATATTTTGGAATCTGCATTAATTATTGAAAATTCGAACAACGTTGTAAACCTTAACAATGGGTTTTCACCCCATAATAAACTTATATCAAAATTCCTCTGTAAACTGGTTAACTCAACACTTGATTTCCCCTTTGATTATTTGTTAGGCCTATTTGTTCTCTCATCAATTTCGTCTCTGACTTAACTTGTATTCACCTTTGTTTTAATTTAAGTGCCCCCTAGTTTGTCTTTCTTTTTACTACTGACTTTAAGTTTCATTTATATTTATACTCACTATTGTTGTTTATAATCACCCCTTAGTTTGCTTCCCTTTAATCTATTTTAGCGTGTAACTGTTTCTACGTTAATTTTCCTTTAGTTTGTATCATCTCTGATTACTTGAATTAGTCTCTTTGTCTCTGGATTGTATATATATCTCATAATTTCTGTAGTATCTCTTTATTCCTGAAGATGACTATTAGGATATAGTCGAAACGTTGAAATAAACTACTATCTCGAAGTTTCATTTTCGGACTTTTTATTATCACTGTGGGATTCTCTCCTCGGGCGTACTCTTTTATGACCTCCGAAGTCTCCGTCCGAAATCTCCGGTTGGCTCCACAAAATCCGAATCACACCACCTCGACAGAAAGGAGGTTTCGGAGACTCCAAAAAGTCACGTGACCAATAAAAGAGTACGATTGGAGGCAAACGGATTCTCCGATCTGATAAAAGAGTTCGCCCCTCATCGCGTCAACTCGGATATAGTGTTCTACCAATCGTGATTTATCAATATAGTCCGTATTGGAAATCCCGATTGTGGCATTCAATTCAAATCAAATCAATAAATTATCCGATTCACGATTTAATCATCAAAAATCTTATTATAAAACACGTTTTCAAAGTCAACAAGGTAACTAATTCATTTATTTTAGTACAAAGGTTTGATTTGACACTAAAATGAGTTGTTGCATTGCAATTAACAGGAGTTAACCTCTATATGACACTTTAGCGTCAGACGTTGTAGGGAACCGTAACAACGACTGGTATTCAGACTAGAACCGCCCCAGTTAAAGGCGGTCATACTAATTTCTGCCATCCCGAAGGGTATGGCAGTTTCAATAACATTGTAGAACCGGTATCTCCTGTACCGGTTCGAATTTTCAGTACGGTGGGTTTGCATACTAAAGCGGGCTACCCTTTCTTCAGCGACTCGATTGAATTTGAAGCAGGTTACAGAGGGTAAGGTCTTGGTTTCTCAATGTCGCATAGTCAGTAACCTGACTGTGGTTTAATTTCACGATCGGATTGGATATTTTACATTTTTGTAACTCTTATTTTTGAATCTTAAATGTTTTTTTGAGAGCATGTGTACTATGTTATCGTGGCTACACTGGTTGTCGGTCAATTCAATTATCAATTTTCTAATCCAAAAGAGCTTCATTCTTAAACCTTCATATTAGGCCACACAAAGAAATGCCCTAGTTTCTCAAGAAAGTCAAATGCCGCCTCCGTCATAAAGAAAGTCCCCAATGAAAATTAAAAAGCCAAATGCACATCCGCATCGGCAATGCATTAATCGTCTTTTTTCAAATAAAAAATTAAAACCCGCTCGCCTGCATAGCTGTAAAGTGTATGGCAGTAGGTTTTTTTCTGCGGGCGTTTATCCTCGTCGTATCCTCGTCGTTTATCCTCTTTATGCTCATCCTCGACGTACTGGTAATCCACATTTTACAGTGACAACAACAGCGGCAGGGTTGGTTTCATCTTACCTCATTTTGAGGAAGCGTGAAAATAGCGAAAACTATTATCTCAGTTTCGAATTAATGTGATGATATAGTTCGATCTTATAGGTTTAGGGAGCTTCTAAATTCTAAATAAAGTGTTTTACATATGTTTTACTTGCATTACTGGTATTTATTTGGCATTGGTAAAAAACATCCCTCCCGCGTCTGTTCTATAAGTCTCAGATTGAGCTTTTTATTTCAACTTTTTTATTCAAGAAAATAAAAATAAAATTCGCTCGCCCTTGTTACTTTCCAGAACATAATCTGATGAGAGACTAGGGTATTTCTTTGCGTGGCCTTAGGCCTATATGAATTCTATCATATTATCATTGATTGTTGACAATATTAGTACGCATTACATGTTTAATTTTTCAAGGCATTATTGAACTTTAAAAGTTAGATTTCTCGTTACTCATATCATTTTTACAGTGTGTTAGGCCTATTCTATTTTTTGCCATATCTCAATACTCTGTCAACCTGTTTTTACCCAATCGATCTCATTGTATACCATAAGAACATAGTCTATGCTGAAGAAATATTCCAAGTGAATCAATCATTTCATAAACTACAAATTCTGGAATAGAAATTTCATAAAGTGTACGATTATAGATTGCCCACATTACGTAGCTAACATAGGCCTAATGGAAAAGGGTTGAGGCCTAATTAGTTCGAAGAATGAGAACCTAAGCTATCATCAAGTTGTAGTCACGAAGTCACGTGACAGGATCGGAAGATTTTTTTTTCAGATTGCGTGATACGCCTCAATGAAATAGGTCCACAGACGTAATTCGTTTGTCTTAAGAATATTATAATTATCATGATAAAGATATCTAAATAAATATTAAATAATATCATTTTTTGAAAGCATGCGTAATGAACGCTGATTTAGCGGTTAAAACAAATCATTACATCTACTCGCGCATAAATACACCATCAATGCTGCGCCTGTTGTAGGCGTTAGTACCTGGTACGTACAGCCTTACACACGACACCGACAGCGGCCTCCACTTCAAAAGTTATGAACAAAATATTTGAAACATTTTTGATCCGATTTACACCAAATAAACCGTTAAAGCAAGGTATTTAGCATCGGATATTGTGCCGAAAATTCCAGATTGATACACAACATAGTTTTTCAAGTAAGCGCATTTTTAGTGTCGACCAATTATTATGATTGACAGGATCAGCTGTGTGCCTCATTTTTTATCGATGACGTCAGATGTAAACAATAACATTACCACGTGCGCGATGCAAACGGCAAACAAATTGAATTTTTTCAAGCAAACTTCTCTAATGGAATATTAATTTCTTTTTCATAATTTGCCTTTCTTTTACGTAATTTATAATTTATACCTCAGACTTTGCTTCTTCGAACCTCAGGACTTTGAAGTCCTCTTGTTTGTCCTCTGGCTTTTTTTCTCACTACACCACTGAATTGGTTAGTATTTATCTTAAAGATTATCTAATTAGAAGTTATAGGGTCTCTAAACTGTTTTTTCATAAAGGCCTAATTAGTACCGGTACCTTGGAATAGACGAGTATTTCACTATTCAAGATTCGGCTCATCTGGTCCGTCGGGCTCGACTCTTCAAAACTTGCAAGATATTTACTCGATATGTAAATGTTAACTAACTATTGGCTTAGATGTAATAGACCATAGTCATTATCGTCTTGATTATTTTCTTTGATAATCATAATGATCCATGTAAAGGTACTTTATTATAAGTGAATTATCAATCGGTCCAAGAATGAACTGAAAACATTCAATTTGCCTGAATTTTGAAGATGCATCTATGGATCGTCTTCATATTTGGTTTATACATATAACTGCCCCAGATACACCTTCAACAAATAAATTGGCCTGATAAGAAACAAAATGGCCGACAAGTGGCATTTTTGTTTGCCAAAATTAGCAATTTTTGCACATTTTAGAAATTTTCAAGGGAAATTTTGACTCTTCGATCAATTATCTTGATCTTTTACTTACATTTCACTCCCCCAAGGACCCATCAGAATGAGAAAAAATTGGGTCGATTGGACTCAAAATGGCCTGAATTCTGAGACCTGTAGCTTCCTTCAGATTTGCCATTTTTCGTTGAAATTTGTGGTGTGTATTCTATGGAAAAAACGTTTTAAATATATCAGACAGGTATTTTCGTTAAGCCAATTTTCATGTAATTGGCAACATCATCTTAGTGTCATAAGTACTCGTTTGTAGGTGGAGAAACTCGGATTTTTTATGAAAATATCAAGAAGTTTTAGAGTTATTGTCTAGATATGTGAATTACATCAGTACTGGGATCACTCGATTCTTTATTTCATAACAATAAACAGTGATACCCGATTTCAGTATAAGATCACCAGGGGGTGTTGAATATTGAATTGTTAGATTGTTTAGCATTTAAAACCACATCCCAAGTGGGCATGGTGCCCCTGGACCCCTAGTGATTGTATGTTTATGAATATGATCCAACCTAGTATACCTAAGACAGTGTAAGTCATTGGTCCAAACCGCTGCTTACTTTTTTTCTAGTTGCCATATTGGCTTTTTTATGAAAACATTAATACGATTCTACGAGACAGTGATACATCCATAAAACAAGAGTCCTTAAGGTATCATTACTTTTTCAAGGTTTGGAATAAACCATTTCAGATCCCGGATGTCGTACCATTTACACTGGTCATCCTGGACGCCTTGATTTAAGGGAGGGGGGTGCTGTTTGACTTTTGGATTGTTAGGCATCATTAATTTTTCAAGGTATGGAATAAACCATTTCAGAACCTGGGTGTCGTACCAGCTACACTGGTCGTCCTGGACGCCTTCATTTTTGAGTAATCTAATCATAATAGGCCTCTATATGATGAGGGTGGAACTAATTTTGCCATAAATATAGATTGAAATCTGAATTTTATTACCGGTACTATATGCACCTGTGGTTTTTAGGCCTACAAACCTGTCAGTCAATCCAAAAAAATTAAACTGCATTCACTTGTCTACTACATCACAAAGGGTGGGTTGCTTAAAAGGTTTTTTTTTCAATGAATGAATGGCATGAGGAATAGGAAGTCATAATTGACATGAAAATGATGTCATCAGACCTATTCAGTAAATCCAATCCCAAGAACTTAGTTTGCCCCTCGATATTCATAATGAGATTCAAAAACTCGACATCGGCCTGTATCTCTAAATTTTCCAATAAGTACTTAGATAAACTCGACGTCGGCCTGAATCTCTAAATACCAATGTAGTAACAATGGCGTCATTTAGCCCTTTTTTATATGTCAATAAGATCTGAAAACTTGACATCAACCTATGTATCTCAACTAGATCAAACGTAAAAATGGCCAGTGAATCTTCATTGAGGTCATTATCGAACCTGTTGAATCAAAGATTTGTATTTTATCGTACATCTTCGAGTTTATTGCTGTTTGTGTCTGAAGTTTCCAGTGTAAGTCAACCTGTATCATAATGGATTGATTTAATTGGCCTATACATGCGCCCAGTGCTCCCTCTGCCTCCAAATATAGCTTTTGCATTCACTTACAATTAGCCCACTACTTACCTTTCTTGTGTTCACTTTTCGTCCGTTATCAATAGACGGAATCCTGTTCTTCTTGCAAGTTTTGAAGACTCTTCTGTGGTTTTTCGTGATATTTGGTTTACATATATGTATATATCTATCCTAGATACATCTGACCAAAAACTTGGAAGATCGAGAAACTTGATTATCAATAGGTGTAACCAATGGTAATCCATCACAACTTTCAAGTTTCAAGAAAATCACACGTTTTTGTGTGACTCTCTTACAAGAAATTACAAACTAATGCGATATTTTGCCGTCCACAACTTTATAACTGGGAGTTGCTAAATGCGTGCAGTTTTCTCCTAAAAAAAATCAAGATATTCTTCCATCCACAACCTTATACCTGGGGTTGCTAAACGAATGCAGTTTTCTCCTCAAAAAATGAATGCAATATTCTGCCATCCGCAACCTTATAACTCGGAGTAGCTAAATGAATGCAGTTTTCTCCTAAAAAAAAATGTGATATTCGCCGTCCAGAACCTTATAACTGGGAGTTGCTTAATGAATGCAGTTTTCGTCCTAAAAAAATTAAGATATTCTGCATCCACAACCTTATAACTGGGATTTGCTAAATGAATGTAGTTTTCTCCTAAAAAAATTTTGATATTCTGTCGTCCAGAACATTATAACTGGGGTTGCTAAATGAATGCAGTTACTCCTAGAACTTGTGAAATTCTGCCGTCCAGAACCTAAAAGGGACCAAAACGTCAGTTGCTAAATGAATACAGTTATCCTTGGAAATGTGGCTCTGGCAGCTATTACATTCACTTATGACGTTTTGATTGTTAGTTTTATTTCAGGGTCGGATTCAAAGAGTTTGATTAATCATCATATAGTACCATTCTCTCAGGTTCAGGTCCTAGTTGCGGTTCATTGCAAATACAAAATTTTAGAAAGTGGTGAAAAAAGATAAGTGAAATTGCTTCCGATTAAATTAAAAATGTCTGAGAAAACAAAATTAATGCGATATTTTGCCGTCCACAACCTTACAACAAGGAGTTGCTAAATGAATGCAGTTTTCTCTTAAAAAAATTAAGATATTCTGCATCCACAACCTTAAACTGGGAGTTGCTAAATGAATGCAGTTTTCTCCTAAAAAAATAAAGATATAGTTCCGTCCAGAACCTTAAAACTGGGAGTTGCTAAATGAATACAGTTTTCTCCTAAAAAAATTAAGATATTCTGCATCCGCAACCTTATAACTGGGAGTTGCTAAATGAATGCAGTTTTAATGAATGCAGTTTTCTCCTAAAAGAAATTGTGATATTCACCGTCCAGAACCTTATAACTGGGGTAGCTAAATTAATGCAGTTTTCTCCTAAAAAAAAAACAAGATATTCTGCCGTCCACAACCTCATAACTGGTAGTTGCTAAATGAATGCAGTTTTCTCCTCAAAAAATTAATGCGATATTCTGCCATCCACAACCTAATGGGAGTTGCTAAATGAATGCAGTTTCGGTATAGTTAGGAAAGTCGATCATGACTACATCTGGTTGTGATTCAACTGGACTCCTTCCACTTAGATAATGTCCTTGATGATTCCAGTGGACCCATAAGATAATCCGTATGGTACATTAAGATTCGTTGTTAGCATCACTTTTGCATCATTACAAATGTCGATGCACCGACTGAGACCTCCGGCTTTATCGTCATTGCATTTGCTTACGTGGGGTCCTTGCATTTCGGCTTCTACTTTAGCAACTGGATGACTTGCGTTTTTTTTCAAATACAAAATTTTTCAATTAGTTTATGTTGTGGCTGCATTCGAGGTCATGTGTTGGAAAAAGCAAGAGGCCGTTGTTAGTAATTCGATTTAATAAATCTGAACCGTTTGTTTTTTCTAGGTTGCCCCATTGAAATTTTTGGAGCCACTGAGCTTGAATGCCGGTAAGTCTATACTCGCGCAAAGCAGAAAGGACACATATTAACTGCTGCTGATCAGCTTTTTGGCGAATCACTTTTTCAAGTAGGCCTATAATAATAATAATAATAATAATAATAAATATGGATTTGTATAGCGCAGCTTTCCATGTTAAAATACAAAGTTCAATTGCGCTCCAGGGAATAGTATTGGCTGAATAGTTTTGTTTTGATGTGAGATTTGAACCGGTCAACTGTCGTGGTAAGTGTAGATTCTCTTGAGTCGATGAAATGATTCCAGAGTCTAGGTGCGTGGGATGAGAAGGCTCCGCCGCCAAATGTAGATGTAGCTGAATGATGGTTCTGGTTTGAATTGGTTAGATGATCGAAGTGTTCGCCTTGGGGTATACACAGTGATTAGATCAGCAATATAGGCCGGTGCTATTCCGGTAAGAGCTTTGAATACTAGCAGTAGTGTTTTGAAGTCAATTCTTGCTTTTACTGGTAGCCAGTGTAACTGCATGAGCGCGGGAGTTATATGCTCTCGTTTTGGGGTGCGCAAAACTAATCGTGCTGCACAGTTTTGTAATTTCTGTAAGCTTCCACACAAGTCACTGGTTATTCCAGCCAGAAGGCTATTACAGTAGTCCAGCCTAGACAAGACAAGAGCTTGGACAAGTGCCTTGGTAGCATTTCTATTCAGATTCTTTCTAGCTAATCCAATGTTACGAATGTGAAAATATCCGCTTTTCAAAACAGATTTCACATGTGCACTCATAGACATTCTATGATCGAACATAACACCGAGATTGCAGATCGGCGACTTTGAAACAGGGACACAAACACCCGCGACCATGAGAGATTCAATGTCGGTAATATTGAGACGCTGCGATGTACCTAAGAGAAATACCTCAGTCTTTCCAGCATTTGCTTTGAGGAAATTGTCGGTATACCATTTATACACCGCGACCAAACACTTCTCAACATTTGACAGTTTTTGATTTACACGTGACGGATCATGAATGGATTTAATTGCCTTGTACACTTGGTTGTCATCTGCAAATCCATGTCCATCAATATCAAATGATTTTATCAGTTCACCCAGAGGAAGCACATAGATAAGAAAGAGTAAGGGGCCCAACACTGAGCCTTGTGGTACCCCACACTTTAACTCGTATGAATCAGAGGCATGGCCGTTAACAGTAACATTCAATGTCCTGTGGGTGAGGTACGACTTGAACCTTTGGAGTGTTCTTCCATCGATGCCTAGGTAATGTTTGATGCGAGAGAGTAACACAGTGTGATCTACCGTATCAAATGCCGCACTAAGATCGAGTAGTATCAGTATCACAATTGAACCCTAATCGATGAGGGTACGAATGTCATCTTGCACCTTGAGCAAAGCTGTCTCTGTGCTATGCCTTGGTTTATAGGCTGATTGCTAGACATCGCGAAGATGGTTACGATCCATGTACTCACGCAGTCGACTGGCTACAACTCTCTCGAGAACCTTAGACACAAATGAGAGATTACTAACTGGGCGATAGTTCTGGAGAGACTCAGGATCCAGAGATGACTTCTTGAGAATTGGTGTTACAATTGCTACCTTCATGGAATCAGGTACAGATCCACTAGCCATTGACAAAAATTCCCAATGTAAGTCACAGCTGGCAATACACAATCCACAACGTTTTTGAATAACCAAGTCGGAAGTGGATCAAGTGCGCACGATTTGTTTGGAGCGCTCATGATGATTTTCCGAACTTCATCATCATCTGTTTGTTCAAACTCGTTCATTATACACTCAGAAAGAACTGAATTCTGCATGTTTGGCAACGAATCAACTGGTAGCGTAGAACGGATGACCTCAACCTTGTCCAGAAAGAACTTAACAAAGTGGTCAGCGAGTTCACCAGGGTTATCATGCTTCAGCAAACTAGAAGTTTTTCCGCCCTGTAGAATTTCGTTGTAAACACGCTGGAGTTTCTTTTGATCACCAGCAGCATCCTCAATAAGTGTATTATAATAGGATGACTTCGCTCTCTGTATCATTTTACTGTACTCTTTGCGGCAGCGCTGGTATATCTGATAATGAACTGTTAGTTTCGAATTTCGCCAAACTTTCTCAGCTTTACGTTTATTTTGCTTTGCAATGATCAACTCATCCGTAAACCATGGGCGAGAGGGGCGAATTGTGACAGATATGGTTTTTTGAGGTGCTTGCTTATCCAAAGCTTTTTGGAGCGAGTCGTTAAATTGCAGTATAGCGTCCTGTACATTATTCATTTCCTGAACATTTTGGTTCGATATAGAATAGATATTGAATAGATCATTGTCTAATGTTCGTAACTTCCTGACAGTCCTTGTGGCCATCATAGGAACTGGCTTACGATGCCTCAATCTACAAACAATTATAGCATGATCAGATATCAAATCACCAACATTAAGAGATCGCAAAAATCTGGCGCCAGTCCTTGTCATTACAACATCGAGGATATGTCCATCACGATGTGTGGGTTCAGCAACGTGCTGTTCAAGTCGAAAAACGCCAATCATATCCAAAAACCTTCTGCATTCCGGCTTTGAGGGTATATCAAGGTGGAAGTTGATGTCACCCACAATAACAAGATCATCAGTGGTACTGATGAGAGATGTCAGTAAATCAGGCATCTCCTCAAAGTACTGTGAAGTTGTCAATTTGTTTTGTGGTGACGGTGGTGTGAGGTATATAGCGACCACACGAAGCCATTTTGAGGCAAGATTTATCCGAAGCTGCATTACTTCAATGCTTTGAAACACGTCACACTTCACAAAATCAACTGATTTCACTGTGTCCTTCACAAGTATTCCGACTCCTCCATAACCTTTCTCTCGAGGAATGAATTCAAATCTATATCCATGGCTATTCAATGCTTTCACAAAACGTTTATCCTTTGGACCAGATGTTATCCATATTTCAGTTAGACAGAATATATCAATATCATGACTAATTACTAGGTCCCAGATTTCATCACACTTATTTCTCACTGATTGACAGTTCAGTACTCCAAGTGTTAAAGCTTTACCACCACGGTGTTTACGTCTTGTTGATGACATTTTATATATCCCAAGAGATTTCAATCTGTCTTTCAAAGAATTGTCAATAGGTGATCTAATAATGGCTGTGTTGAATCGCTTCCAAACCATTGCGCCATGCATTGCAGCAGGAATTGTGGATTTTCATAGGTAAACAGGACTGTCGCAAACTGGCGGCAGTTGAATGTCGTCGCCTAAAAATACAATGACAGGTATACCCCCAGGGTTCATTGGATGTTCTGCCATTGTTGACTCCATGGGAACAAAAATACTCCATCCATCCTAGAGTTGTGCAGCCTATTGAAGATCTTTCGTCAACTAAAAGGACTAATAGATGTTCGCAATTTGACTGTAGCTGTTGGCCAGTTAGTCATTGCGGTGGTGTCATCTATTTGCTGCCACTAGCGTTGATTGGAATTTTAAAGAAACTATGTAGAGTAACACCTCCAATAAGATTGACACTATTACCTGTTGGGCAGACTACCTGGACAGCTTCGTTTTTATGTAAAAATGTACGGGCTGCTCTGACAATACAATTAATTAAATAGGATTTCCCACAGCCTGCTGTACCTGCTACAATATGGCGCAATGGTTCAAAATCTGGAGACCCATTGTTGTAGTTGATCAAAGTCTGCATTACCAGGTTAAACGCAAATCGTTGATCACTGTATAGGGTGGAACAATCTACATTCGGCAATTCTACCTCATTACTTGTATTAGTTTTATCACAGCCAAGCGATTCTACCCACGTCAATCCATAGTCAAGTGGATATAACAGATTGGCCCAACTCCAATCATGCTCTGGACCGCCATTATCGAATTGAAATTATTCATGGCAGGATTATAATCAATGGTTGGCCGTACTAAATCGATCCATTCTGGTTGTTGTTGGCTGGATTCATTGATTGAGCCATCATCTGATTCAAGTTCATTGGGATTTTCTGGCTGGGTTGATTTGTTTTTGGCTCTCTGGATATCTGCCAGTACGAAATTGGGCATGCAGCAGAGAGAGAAAAGTTTTCCATTGTTTCAACCCAACTTGAATCAAATGATTTGATGTCCTCAACTTTTCGCCAGTTGGGCCAATGTAGAAGAAGCATCGTACGGCAATACTCTTCGGTAAGGAATCATGTTGCACGGGTTTGATTCCCACTGACTACTGGTACCTTTCCCTGTTTGCAGACATGATTGTACCATGATGAAGTATCAGTCTGGTGCCTCTGTAAATATTTATCGAAGGCTGTACTCTTTGTAGCTGTCATTCCTTTTTTTCTAAAACTCTTGAACCTGTCATGCTCATTGATAGAAATTGATGCGAGCATCTATAGAGCGGGAATGATGACAACTCGTATGCAGCTTCTATGGCGGAAATGTCTCTTTTTACTGTACCTATCAGCTTTTTTGAAATTAGTGACCGAGTGGATACTGCAGTTTCATCTGTCACGTTGATGGTGTCATCAAATAAATCAACCAGCACACCAGTCACTTCATTCCCTTTGCATGCATATCCACAAATATATTTCTCTGTTGCAATAATCTCTTCTACTGAGGGTATGTCTGGCTCAGATTTGGAACGAATGATAGAAATATCTCCATTTGCACGCTAAGCTTGCGTATGGTATTGGGAATTTTGCACAAGGAAGGGATGGTCACGTGGCATTTCTAGACGCATTGATTGATTTTGGTCTTTAATAATTGCTGCCGTTTCTCTTGCAGGTTGTCCTGGCTGGTTTTCGGACCCAAATTGCATGCGGCACACTTTCCTTTTAGTTCTTCTACAGTAATCTGAGCATCGGTGTACGTTGACTCTATTGCTTGCAAAGTAAGATGTAATCTTCAAGTATGGATTCTTGTCTGTCACTCGCATCCATTAATAATTTTACTAGCGAGTTCTTTTCTTCAGGCGGGCTGGAGCTGTTCCTTCTGGTGGGGCCGATAAATCTTTGCGTGGATTTCCACGTATATCTTTTCCACCAGGATGCAGTGATGTCATTTTGAATGTGCTTTCTGCCCACTTAGACAGAACTTCAGCGCATTCTGATTCACTAAGGCCATTTTCAATGGACTCGTGGAATAGGATGTGCGGCTGTCGGTCAGCTTGCCAGCACAATCGATGCCAGTGAATAACCCCACGAGATTTTGCAAATTCTTGTCGATACCAGTAGGCATCAACTCCGAAGATGGGTCCTATTACCTGCTTAAACTAATTTTGGGTACGTAAATCCAAATAGTGCCCAACAATGTGACAGTTCTCTTGTAGTGCTTTGAATAAATTATCGTGATTTTCAAAGGTCCTGTCCAGTTGTTTGTTGGATATACACTTTTTAGTAAGCGACGAAGTGGCTTAAAATGGTATTCTGCACATCTGCCCGTAGTAGAAAAGCATGGTAAACCTTTTCCAGTGTTTATTTGGTACTGTGACAAGGCTTTTTGGCTTTTTGGGCCCAATATTGTGATGTACCCCTCAGATTTGAACTCTAGTAAGCGATTTTCCTTGTTATCGAAGTGTCACCTTGTTCAATTTGTTTTTTCAGATCAAAAGCTGACAGATATGGGTCTCCAAGCTTTTGGTGAAAGATGAATTGGCTCTGTTCCAGTGCTTTTTTGCGGGATATAATGTTGTGAACTATGAATTTAAAGAAATGATGTTTTGCGAAGCGGCCGTCTTGACACCACAGTAGATTATCTGCCCATGCTGAAAGTGATGAAATAGTTCTTGGACGATTGATGTTAAAATTGTCTAGGCCATATGGAAATAAAACGGGAAAGCTAGTGTGAAAAACTATTTTGTTGTAAATTCTGGAATTGGAGAATTGTCACGTGTGGGCCATGGTATGGTTATAACACCACGTTTGCTTTCGGTGACTGGGCCATGATCATCGCCAACAATGTTCCGAACTATGTTTCAACTTCTGTGCGGATGTCGAGTCCGGCAGATTTACAGAGGATGTTGTTTCGCAATCGGTAATTTCACCTGGATTTATTTGCTCAGGAGCTGGACCTTGATCATTGATGTGTTGTACATCGCAATTGTATCAACCGTTTGGATATCAATTTCCCCATTTTGAGGTAACTGATTGAGGCGCTCTGCAGAGATGTCGGCATATGCTGGATTATTCCTTTTTAGCCAGTTAAGTGCTGCTTCTACTGTTTTTCGTTGAACATTAAATTATTTTGTGGTAACATTGCGACCTTGTCATCGTACTCTCAATATATTGATTTCATGGGGAAGTTTTGGGAGGATTTGAGCAGGTTCATCAATATCCTGTGGGAATGTTACAGAATGTCCACTTGAACCAATGCCTCCATGTTTTAGCAAGTGAACATTGATAGTTGGAGCAATTCTGCAGATCAATTGCTGCTCAACTAAGGTTAAATTGCTCAGTTCACTTGGAACCTCTAAAGGGTCCATGTGATTACCATGAGAGAACAATTTTACCTGCTCTTTGTCCACGAAGCACAGGTGACACATGGACCTATTTGTTTTCGCCACTTTCATTTCCAGGCGACGTTCCAGGCAAACATTACATTTGCCAAATTCATACGACATTTCCTTCAATTCAAAGGCATGTATTTTTTAATGCCTGGTTGAAATCAGTCGTTTTCGTTTGAGGCATGAAAATGTTAGGGGCTTCAGAATTTGTTTGTTGGGCTTTTATATTTTTGGCACCTTGTGTTTATTGAATACCCCCACTTGTCTAGATACGTAGAGTTTTGTAGCTGGAGCAGATTTTTATCAGCAACTTTGTTTGCTTTTTGTAGGTAACCACCTGCTTTGATTGTTTGTGAAAAACAGGGGATGCTTCGTTACATGTTTTTCTTTTTGGTGCTTTGGTAGCTGACGTTGTACCTGTAGATCTACTAGGCAACTGCTGCCCCTCAGTTGATAAAGATGTGTCTGCCTTTTTGGATTATAGCCTAATAGAGAATAATGGCTATTTCTCATTAATCAATGTATTTGGGGACTGTTATTTTCTCCAGAAAAATACTTAACTGGAAAGTGCTTCCCATTAGTGCCATACACCCATGTAGTGATATCACACATCAAAATATGTGCAGCTGCTTTGACCTCACTGCTTGTTGCCCAGCCATTAGCATTTATCACAGCAGAAGTGTATGATTCCTTGGAGTCAGAAGGAAGGTTATGGTCTGCCACGACTTCAGACTTGTAGATAGGAAAATTATCTACTAGGCCTATGTGATGACAAATAGATTGCCTTAAGGTCTGAGTGAACTCAGTATTTGCAAAAAGTGCCATACTTAGGCAATGGAAAAAACAATAGCCATCACATGGAACATTAGTAATACAATAATTTCGCTCATTTAAGGAAATCATAGGCCGAGGAAATTCGGTGATTACTTTTGCTGGCAATGCTGTTGGACCGACTGGTGTTTGAAGTTTTGGAAACACTGGGTCTGGGCAGGGATCTTCCGCTAACATCCTGGGCGTACGTTCTTTTCGTTGGGAGTTTGACGATAGAATTAGGATCCTTATTAGGATTTTGCGCAAATTGTTTTTCAGCATCGTTGGTGCCTGAACCTGTTACTTTTTTGCAATAGCCGTGATCAATCAGGTAATCTAATGGTACTACACTACCTAAACCTGGTCTTCCTGGGCTTGGTGGTGCTACTTCACGGTGTCGGTGATAGCTGTGATCTACACTAATTTGACGCTTCGCATACAGCGCACGTATAGTTTTCAGATTACTTGACAACATTCTTGGAAGAGAATTGGTCTGTAGACAGATAAGATTTTACTCTCAAATGCAACGAAAAAATTTGTTTAAGTTCACTCTAGCTCGAAAGGCAAATGAATCAGTGTTCAAAGCAGACGCGAACGAGTACTAAAGTGATATTACATCGTGAACGAAACGAGTGATTATTTTAAAATGGTTTATTGATGAAGGAGTTTTTTAACCCATAAAATCCGGCATATTTTCATTTTTGTGTAAGTCTTTGGTTTGTTATGTAAACAAATAAACAAGCAACGGATTACACAGACGGGTTGTGCCAAGCTGTCGTACCGATTAACCCGACGTTTCGAATCGATTTTATTACGCGTCTTTGTTTTCGAAGTGATCCTCGAAGCAACCTCGACTTCGTTTTCCGCGCGTTGCTAAGTGATCATTAGATATTATTGTCCTGGCTTTGGATCGCGGTAGAGACTGACTGAATCCTGGAAGTATCAAGAAAACTAACTTAGTTGTAAGATAAAAATATGAATGATTATCCTATGACCAGTTGCTCAAAATAAAAATTGTGGCATCAATTCAAATAACTGAATCGGTGAAGAAATTAAAAATTAATTATAAGGAGTTAAACTTTCCCTTAACACTGAACCCTGGGGAGGGCGGGCGTATCCAGAGAATGACTGTCAGTTTGTTCCATAAGACTTCTACTATTGAAACTTGATAATTACTACTCCGACATCTAAATTTTGCGCTTAAGTTGTAGTACATTGTACAGGAATTTTGAGCGACGGATATCTAGATTTCAGGACATGGTGTAACTTCGCCCAAGAAATTTTGGTAGAATTCATTATTTTCTGGGCGAGCGATCCTTAGGCCTAAACCAAATAACTAACAATTCAATGACGAGTTTTCTGCAAAGCCATTCAGATGGGAATTGTAGTTAAATTGAAACCGATACATAGAATAAAATGCATTGACAGATTCGAACCTAATATGCAACCTATGTGTAAACGTCAAATATGATTCAGCTTTGAAACCGAACATACGCGGACGTACAATCAACAAATATGAATGTATTTGACAAGGCATTTATTTTGGCATTCAAACATCATGATACAACTGTATTATCACCATGCTTAGAAATGAATCTGTCCTATTAAGAACTAATCTTAAGCACCTGCTGAGTCGATAGATTGAGTGAATTTACAGAAAAGAACGTATTATGATTTGGGATAGATTTAAGAAGTTAATCTTTTTATTGAAATATTTGAATAAATACATATATTGTAGTGTAGATTCAATCAATAAATCATGAATTGATTTGGTCTGGGTTTCCGGCTGATGTTGATTTTGGCTTTTATGGATTACAAATTCTATAGTGATAAGCAATTAATACCTGCAACATGCGTGTAAATCAAACCTATTCCACTAGTTGCGTGTGTTTCCTAATAAACGGGAGTGACTCTTGATCTGAGAAAAATAATGTACATACAGTAATCAAACTTTCACCGATGCTGGATATTTGAATGAACGTTAGGCTTATTTCAGTATTCTTAAGCAGGAAATAATAAGCCCAATCAATAGACCCTATTCCCATTGGTACAATTGTATAATGCGTACAGCTGTACCGTACACTTATCAGTCAAGATTGGGGAAATCGGTATACCAAACCTACGTACAGCAAAATGAACAGGCCTACAATGATTTCTGGTATACAAGCCGTGACCACATGAACGTTTTGGATCTAGGTTTGACTATTAATGTAAGCAGGCCAGAGTAAAATTTAATTGCATGGCTCAAATCAATTAGCCTTTCTGCGTGTGAATACTTCACTGTATTGTTTTAAAAATAGGCATATCGAGTGAATTAGTGCATAGACCGAATTAGGCTTTAGGCTAGTCCTGACCAAATCCTATCCATGTTATAATGGCACCAGTTATAGTAACATCATTGTAGGGCCGACGAGAGGGAAAAAGTTGTGTTTGTAGTACAAAGACATGGTAGGCTTATCGTACTCAACACTTAAAATGCTGTTGTTACCTGTACGTGACTGTACGGTGATTTCTACAGGTTAGCCGTATGTGAGTACGTTGACGCTCAGACTTGCAATATTGGGATTCGAAACCAAAAAAAATCCGGTAGTAGTCTAGTGATTTACCCACTGACGTACGGGTAACAACTTCGTACTTAAAATGGTATTGGCTACTAGGAACTCACGTACGGCGTTAGTAGGGAACTCGCGTACGGTTAACCTGTGGAGATGACCGTACGGTCACGTACGGGTAACAACTACGTACTTAAAATGGCATTGGCTACTATATAATAGGCCTATAGACAAATAAATACCGGTAGGCTTTTTTAGCTTCCACACTTCACAACCGAACCAACTGACCAACCAGTATATTTTAGTCCCAGGTCGCACCAACCGGCACAGGCCTAACACTGTTTGTCAACTGTGTGTACCGTAGTAGGCTATCGATAATCACCTGATACTTAATTTACGAACGTAATTCTGCAAAAACCGTAATGTTTCCAATTTCTCTGTTTTTAACGCATGCGCATTAGTGAGTGTTGGGGAAATTCTCGAAGTCCAGAAATCGGATGAGTGCGCAGGCGTCACTACATGTCAGAACTTTAAAAACTGGGTCATGTCAGTACGCATAATGAATGTGTGTTTTGATGACTCCAATGTTTCCGTTTCTATTAGATTCGAATCCCACAATAAATATTTATCTTATTTCAATTCGATTTGAACATTGATGACCCCAGTGTCACTCGTTTATTTTTGCAGCGCTACCAGATTCGAGCCCCGAAAAATACTGAACTTATTTCAATTTGATTTGAACTTCGATGACTCCAGTGTCGCTGATTTATTTTATACGGCGCTATCATGTTCGAATCCCGAAAATGCTGATCTCAAAATGCTAACCATTATGAGATTTAGTGCACTTTCTATGGTGATCCCAATGTCACTGATTATTTATTTGGACAATTCATTTAATTGTATAAACATATGATACGCAAGCATATGATACATGAGATTATTTAGACATCACGATCCCGCTGCTAAAGCTCACGCTGGTTCATTTCAGGCGAATACCGTACTGACATGACCCAGTTTTGAAACATGTAAATACTGTTGTGACGCCTGCGCACTGTACTGATTTCTCAAATAAGACTTTTCCAACACTTACTAAGCCTAATGCGCATGCGTTAAAAACGGAGACATTGGAAACATCACGGTTTTTGCCGTAATTCTAGTAGCCACCCGCGACTCAACGACCTTGATTTTAAACTTGATCAATTCAAAATTTATTTATTGACGCTTTCGGTTACATGAACTGATCAGCAATATACTTAAATGAAATAACCGGAATAACAAGAAATCAATAATATAAAAGAGGTAAGAAATAAATGCCCGTAAACCTGTCGGACCCGCGAACGCCGGGCTCGTAAACTCTTTGACTCGAACATGCTGAGCAATAAATTCATAGAATTGACTTTGAAATTGATTGTAGAGAAGAGAGGGAATAATTCGATAGCTCTTCCTCAAAAAGAAGAGAGATATTTCGGAAGAAAACACAACATGGCTACTAATTGAACGGGGCCAAATTTCCGATGTTTACGGCTTGACAGTGCCTTTATAACGTGGATTTATCAAAATTCCCGTGCAGTATCTGGAGATTGAAGTGAGCTGAAGAATATCATACGGATTGTATCAGCAACAGCGGTAAGGTAAGGAAGCCTTTGCACTTTTAACAAAGACTGAGTGGAAAGGGGAATAAAATAATCACGCGGAACTCAATAGGGTTTTCTGTGAAGAAATAGAAAACCCTAATTAATATAGAAAGCTTCAATGATGCTCCCTTGATATGCCCAGCTTTTCATTTCTTGTCTCAATATAGGCCTATATAATGAAATTGGGTTACGATTCGTGGGAAAGATAGAGACCTATTTATTTATAAAGAGATTTCATACGGAAAACGAACTACCGGTACTCTTACCGGTTACTGGTCAGGTTAAGTCCAGGGCCCAGTTTCACGAAAAAGTTTAAGCCTAAAACAAATCAGTTCGAATTGTTGTCTTCATTGAAAACGTGAAGTAACCAATAGCAATTACACCAAAAATTGAGTTTAATTTTTTTGTGGAACTGGGCTTAGAGGCAGATTTAGACGGGAGCACGTGTGCTCCCGCCCGTGCTTAGAAATTATGTGGTAATGCCTTGAAAATGCATCGAGGATTGACCACTGATTTTGCAAGAAATAGAAGAAACATATATTCCGTAGGTTTAATGATTCTAATACCAGATTTTACATCGCTCTTCTCGATGTACTTTTCCAGATCAGATCACAACCAAGTAAAGAGTCAGCATACAGCGTTTTTAATGTATAGCATTTCTTTTCCTTCTACTGCCGCTTACACAATATTTTCTTTTTCCCCACCAGAGAGCTTGTTCAGAACTCTCTTTTCTCCATTAGAGAGCAGTAATACGGTAAGTGTTTTTTTCAGATCAAAGGTCGAAAGGTCGAGCTCATAAAAATAAAAATAGATTCTCACACGCTCGAATTTATTTTTATTTTTCACTCACTCAACCTTTCAACCTCTGATATGAAACAACACTTACCCTATTACTCTAATAATATTCATATATATGAACATTATATATGAATATCATATATATGAAAATCAATTTTAATAAAAAATATGTATAATAAATGGAGACTAAACAAATACACAGTGGATTCCTTAAAAAAAGTAATTGAATCAGATTTGAGAATTAATCTAATAAATAAATGATTGAAAATATATTAAGTTTATTACATCTTATATATATATATATATTTATATATATATATATATATATATTTTGAATAGATATTCAAATCTAGTTGATACTAGAATTCTTTAACTTTAACTAAATGGTATATCATTTGAAGAATAATTGTAATATTTTTTTCACTTATATTCTAAAATAAATCTCTAAGAAATCTAATAAGAATAATATTGATATTGAAAAAACATTAAATGATTTAGGTATTACTGATAATAATGATAATGTAGCAACTGAAAGTGTTAATGACATTGAATACTATTTATATTGTAAACATCAACTTGAGCTACTTATTGCTAGTGGTAAATGCAAAGAATTCCTAAGTAAAATTATAACATATCAAGAATTAGACTCTATGAACAAAGAAAAAGTAATAAAATGTTTTAAAATATATGAAGAAGCTAGATTAGCCCGAATAAATCATTCTATTAGTGATGGAATTGTAAAATGTTATTCTAAGTTATGCAAACAGGTAATACCAATTAATGATGGACATAAATTATATAGTGATTTAAAAAATGATTACTTAGTTATGACAGAACTGCAAAAATGGGTTGGATATGCTTCATTTCACAAAAAGTAAAATAAATCAGTGATGATGTTAAGAAAAAGCCTAAATCTGAAAAACAAATTAAATTGGCAAGGGAATTAGATAAAAGATCTTCTGAGTTAAAAAGAGCTAAGAAAAAGAAATTAACTGATATAAATGAATCACAGAAATTATCTTTTATTTATTCGAATGATAATCCATCTAATTCTTCTAATACTGGAAGAAATAATAACTTATAAATTACAATTTGATTAATCACAGTAATTATATTCTCTGGTGTAATGTGTAAATTCAAATTGAATAATAATGATGATGATGATGACGATAATGATGATGATGATACCTATCATACAAGAAAATAAATCAAATGATAAAATCATTGAAAATAAATTTAAATTATTATTAATGGATTAAAATAAGATGAAAAAAGAACAATATTTAAGAGATCTATATTATAACCTAGAGAGTGAAGTATCATATTCTAGTGTTTGAGAATTATGTGATAAGATACAATTTGATAATGAAAATATAAAATATAGTGAATTAAAATTACAAAATCAACCAACATATGAAATCCATAAGAAAATGGATAAAGATTATTTACCTAGAAAAGTCATGGTTTCATATATTGATCAACAATGGCAAGCAGATTCAATAGATATGAAGAACTTAGAAGAATACAACAAAGGATATTTTTGGATATTAAATGTTATAGATATTTTCAGTACATACGCATGGAGTATACCAATCAAAAATAAAACTGGTAAAGAAGTAACATCTGTTATATTAATGCATATTTATTGCCGGTATAGTAATCAATTTGATTAATATTACAATCTTCAGATGATTTTATTTTTTCATTCATAAAATGTTTTTTAATTTCAACCCATTGATCTATCATTCTCATTCCCTGACAAAATATTTCATTTGCTATACCTTCAATTGTTATTTCTACTTTGTTTTTTCAGGATTATAATAATTATCAACTTTTATTGCACCATTAGGATATGTTGCAATGGTAAAAAGTATTAATATACCTTTAATAGATCTCCTTGGGAAATTAATATTCTCATTAATTATATCATTATTTGCATTAATAGTTACAGTTTTAAATTTATCAATGTAATCATTTAATAATGAAAATCCTTGATTGTATTTAGTTTGAATTGTGTTAGCAATATTTTCATAAGTTACTGTATCATATTCTAAACATATATTTGATAATTTATAATCCATATCTTAAACAACGCTAGATAATACAATTTCATTGACAGGAGCAAATGTTATTTCGAATATAATATCTTCTTGAATTGCATATTTATATAAAGGCGCATTATTATTTATCAATTTGAAGTCTAATGGAATTTTAAGGCCCACTGGCAGCAGTATAAAAGCCCAATCAATGTCAGACATGGCAGTATCTTTGAACCCGTGGAGCAGTGAGGAGCTCCAACGGCTGAAACTGGAATTCTCCTATTTTCTCTGCCAGTTATCCGATTTGGATCCTCCTTTTTGTCAGATATATGTATTAATGTATAATATAAATGGTTTATCAGGTGGTTTAGAGTTAAGTGTAGATTTTAAAGAATTTGATATAGCTAAACCTATTGTTGTAAATATCATAGTTACAGCTGTTAGAATTGAAAGAATTGTGATACCTTCCAACTTAGATAATAATTTTGTTCTATCTTTCAATGATATTTCAGAATTTGGTTTTATTAATAATTCTTTGAAGATAACTTTTAATCTATTAATATTATAATCCCATGATTTTAAAAATAAATCTTTTTCTTCTTTCTGTAATTCTAAATTATGTTTTAAATCATCAATTTATTTTTCTAAACTTAATTCTTTTTGCTTATATTCTATTTTATCAATTACTTGATGATCTAAATCAGACTTTAATTGTTATAGTTCTTTCCTTCATTTAGCTAATTCATCTTCTAAAGTATTATTTTTTATCTCTAATCATTTTATCGTGTGAAATTTTATCAGCTGATTTTTGCACACCTTTAATATCTCTATGCGTTTTATCAGGAAATATTTCTAAGTCTTCACCATTTAAATCAAATAATCCTTTATTTTCTAATAAAAGTTGCATTTGATTTATTTTAGTATCAGTTGTATCTAAAACACTATTTATCTGATTTTCTGAACAATTTCTATCAATTTGTTTTTCTAATACTAATTGTAATTGACTTGAATCACCAAAACTGGAACTAATTTATTTTTACACACAAACTATTTATATACGTTGAGATACGAGACAGGTGGAGACAAGGAAAATGATACAAAAACAAAGGTGACGAGTAGTGACATGACAGTGAAACAAACAACAATTAACGCATGACACAGAAAAGGTGCCACCAAGAATTTCATTACCCGTGACATATAACACAACGTGATAAACTATCTCTAATATGGCATGGAAATACTGTAAAGATTAAAATAGTATTTTTACGTGTCAAATTCACTTTATTCAAAATGTAATCTTATTTCATAATACATTTTAATTTTATAAGCATCTATTGTTTTTACTCTCCTGATTGTTCCGCCTGTCCTTCGCAGGGGCGGATCTAGGGCGGTCCGACCTTTTGAATAAAGCTCTTTTTCGAGCCCGTCGCACCCATTTTTGTAATTCTCGAGTTTCGCGCCCTCAGAAACAGCCCATCGTCTTACCTTTTGTTCCTTTTTTGGAAAAATCCAAAAACCTCCCTTCATCTCCTTAACAAACAGGTCGTTTTCACTTACAATAATAAACTTAGTCATAACTTAACTCACAATTCCTGCAAAACGGAACCTTTGAACATTGGTGTATACAAAATACCTTGTAAAGTATGTAATAAAATATATATTGGTGAAACTGGGCATGATTTGAATAAGCGCCTCAGAGAACATTAAAATGACGTAAAAAATTTCAAACCCGAGAGTGGAGTAGCTAATCACGTTTATGAAACTAGTCACATTTTTGATTTTGATAATGCCGCTATAATCTTTCCCTGTCCCGAAAAAAAACCAAACGTCACATTATGGAATCTGCCCTTATTATTGGAAATGTGGATAAATGTGTCAATTTGAATAACGGTTTTTCTCCTCACAATATTTTGATCTCTAAATTTCTCGCTTCACTTGTACCCCCATTATTCTAATCCCGTTAGCTTGTTTTTCTCCGTTTGACACTTTCACTCACTCACTGCCTCACTCACTCATTTCTTGATTATCCCTTTGATGTTCTTGTCTTTTGTTTTTGTCTGATTACCCCTTAGTTTATCTACCTTTGAACCCTCTGAGCTTTGTTTTTAGATTACTTCAATCTCGTACTACATCCCCTTAGTTTGTCGTTTGCCTTCTATGTTTTCTTCCTTAGTGTTCCGGTTTTTGTTATTTAATTACTTTAATCTTAATTCCTTTAATCTTTATCATTTGTCACATTTTTGTAAAAATTGTCTGTTATTTGATTTTGTTCTCAGTACGCCTGATGATGGCTAACAGTTGTTAGCCGAAACGTCGCTCTTCAATACATTTATTCTGATATATTTTAAGAATTTTTCAATCTTGGCTTTGTTATTGTGGGATTTCTCTCGTCATCTTCATACACGGATATTGTGTATTTTCTCGTCTTATCTTCAAAATTTCCCATGAAAATTAAAAAAAGAATGTGTAAAAAGTTCTGATTTCGGCAAGAATTGATTGACGCGTCAAAAATGCTATTTTAATTTTGACAGTATTTCCATGCCCTAGTCTAACAACCGCTTTATCAGATGATGTCAATCTCGTCTTTCGCGCCTTGTAGCAGACTGTTCGATCGGGTCACCGTAAAACTGAAAACAAAAAATGGCTCAATTCTGGACTTTGGCTTTTAATTGTCACCGATTTGATTTCGTCTCCGGTGCAGACACAACGTTACAACCTGAAGAATCTCGATAATTTGAACGGATTCCAATTCTCGCACCCCCTCACTTACACCAATTCCTTGTACGATTTATCAATTTTGATTGGCGAGGATTACTATTGGCAATTGGATGAAAACGAAACTGTCTGCGGAAATGGGTAGAGAAATTTCTCACGCTGCCACGGCTCACACTGCATTAACAGAAATGCGAATAACGCGTTCGGAAATAACGTCAGGCCAAAGCTCGGCAAAAAGCGAGAAAGCTATCCTCCTCGAAATCGGCCATGTAACTCTCAGTTCTGCCGGTAATGAAATAGTAACCAGTGTCTTGCTCGATACGGGCAGCATGTTATCATACATACGTGAAGACATGGCAAAGCTATTAAATCTGAAACCGATCAGTCGCCGTCCTCTACTAGTAAACGTTTTCGGTGACCACGGACGAGATAATGATATCGTTAGAGATTTCATAATCATGGCGGATGGCCTCGACGTATCGACGGATTGGTACGAAATAGTTAAACCAATTAATCAAGCGGGCTGGAACAAATGCCTCAATTATATCAATTATGAATATGTAATGAAACTGAAATTTGCTGACAATCTAATCGATAAGGAATTCAGCGTGGATGTTGTGAGGGTGCAACCTATCAGTTCTTAGAAAAAAAGGAGTATTAGACTGAGAAATGGTCAGAGTGTTCAATTCACCAATATCGGCGGTTTCGTCTCGGGGCCTCTACACCGGCATCCTCGCTTGCCAGGGGTCCGGTATCACTCCCGAACTCGCTTCCACCAGCCCCCTGGCCTCACGAAGCGTGATTTCATTATTGGCGCTGTTGCCCATGACGTCATATATCGATTTGCGAAATACTTCCTTGTTCGGTAAAACGTTCGCTGATTGGTCAATTTAACGGGAAAACCAACAGAAGTCTAGGGACGGTTTGTTACAAGTGATTGGTACGACCGGATTCTGGTCGGCTAGTAACGACTCCAACGACTCGTAGGATCAAGGGGTTCGGGGAACAGCTTTAGCGTAGTGGGTTCGAATCCCTTGCCGGGTGAAGATGCTACACCGGCGAGTAGTAAGCAGCGCTATGCCGATACAGTCTATCCTAACCACAATCACAGCCGAGGCACTTCCGAAATCCGACGAGTTCCTAGAAACTATATGGTGCACAAGCGTCATGGAGTATCCATTGGACGCTGTCAGCGTGGACAGTAATGCAATATTGGGCCGTTTTTTTGAACGAGTAGCGTAATGGGCGCTATTATGTACCGTTACCGTCGAGCCAAGACCACGCATTATCGAATAAAACCTAGCGACATGCATCTCCAAAGTATACATTTCTCTGGGTCATGATTACGAATATATCAACGAAGAAAACTTGTACTATCCTCCGCATTTTTTCTTCTTGAAAGATGGCGAACAAATACTGCTACGCATAGATTTCGATGCGTGTAATGGGTCACCAAGTCTTAATGCGTGTTTACATCCGGGGCCCAACTTGTTGCAAGACCTTCCAAAACTATTTGACTAGTTGCAGACATATCGCGCGCCTTCTGGAAGGTAAAACTGCTCGAACACGAACGGAGGTACGTCCGTTTCCTATGGAGATAACAACACCGAGAAAATGATCAAACCATACCAATGTAATACGGTGAAACATAAGCAGCCGGTTTGAGTCCTGGGCTATCATAAATAAGGGCTTTTTCGATATCCGTCAATGTAAAACTAATTCTAAAGGCGGGCATAGGTCGGTCTTACGACGGCTTGCTACTCGCTGCGAACGCCAGCGACGATCATGTCGCAACGACCCGCCAACCTAGGCGGACTTGCGACTGGAATCGACGCGATTTTTCCAGTAATACTCCAGGTTTCTTCTTTAATAATCCTATTGTCTGTATTTTCTGAACCAACGGTCCCTGGTATCGAGACTATGTGGTCTCCACTTGATAATAGATAATTATGGAGGACACAAGCTAATTTATCGACCTTATCTGGTGAAAGACTTATTCTACTCAGAAATACTCTGAATTTCATCACAAAGTAGCCAAAAGCATTTTCAACTACTCGCCTTGCCCTAGATGATCGATAGTTGAAGATCCGATCTCGTCGGGTCATACTTCGATTAGGACAGGGTTTCATGATGATATGGTCTTTCAAGGGAAAGTATCATCTGCCACAACATGGTATGACATTTTTATATTTGAATTAGGAAGTTCTCATTGTCTCTTCGAGCTCAAAGTTAGATATGGCCAAAATCATCACCGATTTACATGAATGGGAACGTCGGATGAGACTCAAGGAATTCTTTTACGATGATTCAACAACCCATCTATGAAAAAGACCAATTCCTTCAAAGTACATGGATGCCTCCGACATGAAGAGACAATTATTTGGACTTATATATACAGGAAGTAAATGACGACATCATAAAAGGTTTAACACATAAATTCCCCAAGAACCTAAATAGATCTGAGGAAAAGGCTATGATATACTCCTTAATGATGGAGACATAGTAATGAGACCAGCCGATAAGGGCTCGGGCATAGTGATAATGGATACATCCAAATATATTGAACAGGTAGAAAATGAAATTTCACATATTAAGTCATACAAATCATTTCCTTCAGATCAAACAGGAAAAAACATCTAACCAGGGAAGTGTGATGAGATGGAATTCGGACGCTATTGTGCAGCTCTTGTCGAATGTGCGTTGTAATTGCCCTAAAGCCGATAACCGTTCGTCGGCGAGCGCTTTGTTACGTAACGCGCCGATAAGCGATAACCAGCGAGATCGGGAATCTTCGTAATAATTCAGTTGTTTCCGAATATCGGTTTTTCATCCCATAATAAACTTATATAAAAATTCCTCTGTAAACTGGTTAAACTCAAACCTGATTTCCCCTCATCAATTTTAGTCGATCAACTTGTATTCACAATTGTCTTAAATTTAAGTGCCCCCTAGTTTGTCTCTTAACTGCTTCTCTTTAATCTGTTTTAGCGTGTAACTGTTTCTACGTTAATTTTCCTTTAGTTTGTATCATCTGTGATTACTTGAATTAGTCTCTTTGTCTCTGGATTGTATATATCTCTCATAATTTCTGTAGTATTCATTATTTCTGAAGATGACTATTAGGACATAGACGAAACGTTGAATATACTACCAACATTTTTGGACTTTTTCGTTATCATTGTGCGATCTCTACATCGCTTCAAACGGATATAGTGTTTTATCAATCGTGATATCGGTTCTTTCCGCTGTATTAAAATGGCAACGGTTGTCAACGAAATTATAAATGATGACGATTTTGACGAACTATTCTTTGATAGTGACGAATTGGTTCAGATCGATACGGAAATATTAAGGGAATCCTCTGGATCAGGATCAACTAATTCGGCCGATTCTAGTGAGTGTTATTCCTTTTGAATCAATGAAATATCGGAATAGTTTCCACCTAATTGCAGGCACTTTATTCTTTCCTTTTCTTTTTCATATAGCTACTTCTCAGGCTCAGCTGACCAGAGACTGCGATCTGAACACGAGAAAACACACATACAGGTATTTTTTACATTTATTTTTATAATCAATACAATCCTTTTAGGTTATAAAATAATAAACGAATACAGAAAATAATATATAAACATAATATAAAAAATCCAGATAAGTACATGTTAAAATAATAATCATTATTATTATTTTCGCAGGAACACTATATATTTGGAAAAGGCTATGACTGAAGTGATTAACCATCGAGTATTTAAATTCAGTTCAAATGGAATGGCAGCAGTACATTATGGAAAATCGATCGATAAAATTTTGACTACAAATACGTCGCCGTCCAGACTTGGAATTAACCAGTGGTTTACATGTCCATTGTTTTAATTTGATAGTCACAGGGACAGTTTTTTTAACGTTTTTGTTCTTACGCCATTTTTGTAATTTGACACGACACATATTAGATATATATCGGGTACTGTTCAGTATCATCATCAAAATCAATGTTGAACAACTCCTTCACATAGCTTTTGAAATTATTTTTATCGATAGGACGACGATCCGGAGGTTTCGCATTTTTTCCACACAATCGACAAAGATCCATGACTAAAAACAAGAAAAGGTTAATTAAATGAGATTGCTGATGCTATTTAGGCAACTTGGTTTATATGGGGGACAATAACTTGTAGGCCTAATGTAAGCGTTATTAAGTAACATTATTATGTAGTAAATACACATTTTAAAGATCACTTCGTGTATATGTTTGTGTCGTAACATAGCAACATGACGTCAGAAACGAAAGCTGCGCGAGTCTGGGCCGAAATATTTGACATCTTCAAGGCCCAAATAACGCTAAACCCGGAATCGGAACGAACTGGCAAAAACATATGTTTAACACATAAAACAGACTTTAATCACAATATAAATACTTAATGTTCCGATACCGGGTTTCGGAGATATAGAAGAATAAAAATACATACCTTTTTGGACAAATTTTACGAGAAATTGTTGAATTTCAACCGATTTTCTAAAGAAAAATATGTGTATACACAGCCACTTCCACGTTGTTCAATGAACTGCAGTGCGCATGCGTAGTATCGATCGCAGAACATTTATCGGGCTAAAACTATTGCGGGTTGTTCTGCGACCAAATCAAAGTTGATGTTGACTGGTGTTCAGCTGGTAACACACACTCGATAAGCGTAGCTTACTGCTGTTGCGGTAACCTTTGATGTACGGGCTGAATTGAATAGCCTACATCCGGCAATTAAAAGCGTCCGTATTCCATCTCATCACACTTCCCTGATCTAACAAAGTTAAGAAATTGGTCAACAATCTACGTATATAAAGAGGGTGCTATTTCAAAGGATTTGAAAAATACTTAATGCCTCCGGATCCATCACCCGGGAAATTACAGGCCAACCCCAAAATACATAAAACAGGTAACCCTTAAAGGACAATTGTTAATGGGCGCTCTTATCCAACTGAGAAAATTGCCGAATTTGTAGAGTCACAATTAAAAGAGCATGTACAGAGCCAAGATAGTTACATTTTGGACACCACACACTTCCTCGAAAAAATATCTAAATTTGAAGGGCCTTTACCAAAAAACTCAATACTCTTTTGTATGGATATTAAGGGTCTTTATCCCAATGTCCCCCGTAGGGAAGCCAGGAAAGCTGTACAAAAGGCAACCTAGACAGCCCTATTGGAACAAATCTAGTATCGACTGAAGCGATATTAGATCTAATGGATATGGTTTTGGAAAAAAATAATTTTTCTTTTATGGACAAAACATTATATACAGCAAGAGGGAACGGCTATAGGGTCCAAACTAGGTATGAATTATGCATGTACATATTTAAGGGATTGGGAGAAAGAACTTCTAGACAGGTCACCAAAGAAACCACCAGCCTACACACGCTATGTGGACGATATCTGGGGTAGGCTCGCTAGAAGAACTCCAAAATTTCCAAAAATTAGCAAGTACAATTAACAAAAACATGCAAGTAGATTTGAGACATTCAGAAACAGAAATAGAACACATGGCCGTATTGGTATACATAAAAGATGATACACTAAATACAGATTTATATTGCAAAACTGATGAACATCTTTATCTGGACTATTCCTCATGTCAGCCAGAAACTACCAAAAAGCCATACCATACCATATGGTCTAGGAATCCGTTTAAGACGTATTTGTTCGGAAAACAACACTTTTGTCAAAAGAAGAAGAGAGCTGACTACTTATCTAACCTCAAGGGGCTACCCCAGGAACCTAATAGAAAATCAAATAAATAAGGCAGAGACCATTGATCGTAATAGTTTATTGAATTATAAAAGCGTAGAAAAAAAAATACAACTCGAGTACCCCTTACTCTGACATTTCGATATTATTACTTGAATATAAATGTTTTGTTAAAGTTTGATAACATTAATGAAATAATCATAACCTTGTGCTATGTGGAAGTTAAATTGAATTAGATTTAAGTCAGATTAAATGGAATTAATTGATTGATGAGTAAAACCAAAAATTTCCTCATTACGTATTTTTGGTAAATCCTATGTTAAGGCCACACCAACAAAAAACCCATTTCAAGTCATTTCAAATACCTATTTTCGAAATGAAATAAAATTGCCGACCGACCCTATTTCACAATTTTGGGTGAAATAATTATTTTCAAAAATATATATGTGACCGACCGACTGCAAAACTCTTCGTTCTCGGGAATATTCTTTTCTTTTTGCGACACCCCTCGGGATGGAGCATATTGTGCCGGCGAATCACTTCCGGCATTAATCAGTGGCACCGTCTGGTGGGCTCAATCCTCTCCAAGAGCTCCGTCTAGCGGGACAAATCCAATTCAAATTCAGTTTAATTCAATACAGTTAGTACTTAATTGCTTTCTTAAAACATTACATCAGTTTTTGCACTCCTCGTGGCTGATATTTTATCCGAATATAATAAACCCGGAAACAAAAACCTTTGAACCGTTCGATCTTTGTTGAAGCATTAAATTTCCCTCCTCATAATTCTATTTTATCCTAGTATATTTCTACATTTTAGTAGTCGAATGAACATAATCAGTGTATGCTTTCGTTGTGATAAATTCTATCATATAAGATTTAATTGTGGGATTTCTTCATTGATATTTCTCCATGTCAAACGCAGCTATAATTATTAGAAATCTACTCGATTAACAGCATGTTCTCCGAGACCGTTAGTCCATTTATTCACACCTTGATGGTCTTTACTAGAGACAGTTCGAAATGTGCTTTGATTTTAATTTCTAGATAATGAATTTCGTCTTTAATCTTTTAAGCTACTCATCTATGCTCGTCCTATTAAAACCTATATCAGGTATGTACTTCCAAAACTGTACTGTTCCACCCGATGTCCTCAGCAAAAGCTGAAATTTGTATTCGTGAGTCAATCTCATTTTCAAAACCCTGTGTGTAAACTTCAAGAATGGACAATTATTGGTTGTGAATTATTGGTTATTGGTCGTTTTACTTTCCATTCAAAACATTTTTTCGTACAATATCGTGCATATAGAACTCTATAACAGCTCAATGTGTCGCAGGATATTTCTTTTAGAAATTGACATTGTTAGTCAAATCGTGATGTCGGTACTGGAATCGATATCTAAAAATGTTCTATTACATCAATTCAATTCAATTCGACAATTTGACTCTGGAAATGGTACAGCTGTGCTCAGACAACTTAGCTAGTAGTAAGACAAAATGCCGACCGCAGAATGTAAACTATATTTTTCTGCGTCCATGACTGATAAAAATTGGACAATTTTGCTAGGTAAGACAATTTATGGGCCTGCAAGACCCCAACAGACGTTTGGAGATGTTTATACGGCGATCGGCTGCGGACACGTAAATGAGTATGAGCTCATTGAGACAAGTGTCGTCCTCGTCGTCGAAATCAGAACCGATCACAAATGCCAGAAATGCCAGAAGTGATCATTCCGTCTGACACTCTTGTGGAAAAAAATGCATTTGGTATTTTGTTCGCTGGGGCTAAAAAAGCAAAATACGACAAGAAAAATGGGATTGAAAAAGTTGAGGTGAAAACCAAGAAACAAGAGTTATTCAATGTTTTAGTTGATTTATTAGAAGGAATGAAATTTTCTGCGAGCATATGAATGAAATTTTCTGCGAGCATATTGACTTCAGTAGAATCCTGCTTGGAAAGTGCTATGGTATCTTGACCCGCACACGTCATTCCTCAATGAGCGGAAGCATTTTTTCCACGTCTCACTGAAGGGTTAGGGTTAGGTTTAGCTAATGTCAACTTCTTTTCATTATTGTGGTCTTATATCGTTAATTCATATGTTTTACTTAAAATTTGGTTTGGTAAAAAATCATTTACGGCTGGCTACCCACCCACTCGGAACAATAATAATTTCGTTCATTAGTTAATGGGCACTGTTAGATTGAGCGCAGAAGTTAGTGAATTGAAGGATTTAATCACATCCACCATACTAGACCATACATTGGTTTAGTAAGGTGCTCTATCAGCTTATATACGGGTACTTGACATAAAAGGAAGTGCATTGCGTATTATAAAAGTATAAGGTAATTAGATCTTAAATGGCAAACAGTTGTTTATACAAGGAAGAGAAGGTAAATACGTAACACATTTTAAGTAGGCCAAATAGATTTTGAAATGAAATACATATAATCATTATAAATTATAAGCCTCCTAGTAAATTTCAAGGTTGCGTTAAATCAAAAGCATCTCAGATGTCATATTTATATTTTTGTTGCTGAAGCTGAAATCAAATCTAGCTATATCGGGAGATGAGAAAGTATTCTAAGTTCCATACAAACTCTTGTCAGGATTTTCAGGATTCAAAGCCAACCTAAGGCTAAATAAATTGCCCGTGGGCAAAGTGTGGTTTACCTTAAAAGCTAAAGAGGTTGTTTGGAGTAAGGGCATTGCTTGAAAATTCGTGACTTTAAAGTTCTACAAGTTTAAAAATGGTATTTTACCTCTTCAAGAATTATTATGTAGCCAAATAAGACCAAAGATATACATTTGCGTACGGTCCACGTTCAAAATTTAGTAGGGTACAGGGCAGGGAAACTATTTTATGTTAAAAAAAAATATTTTTCACAGTATGAAAAAATATTCAAATATAATTCATACATATCAGAGGGTGGCTGTATATTTAGTCTTGGAAACCTCTTCCAATGTATGGCCGCGGAAGCTAAAATGAAAGGCTGAATCCAAGAACATGTCTATCGCACTTTTGAGTCCAAACGTCTACTTTTACTTAGTAGCCACTTGAGAACATTGAGAACAATAAGCAATTAACGATATCGGCTACTTTTCCAGTAGTATACATTTCAAAACAGTCACTCTGAAAAAGTATTCCTTTCAATTCGGTTGGTTTTTTTATAGTGGCTGTTTCGAAGAGTCTACTATGAAAAGTGACCATTTGAAAACATCTGGTTTGATAGTGCACACTAGCAGTAGAGGTGACTGTAAAACCACCCGCCTGTAAAAGTGACTTTGTGATAGTAACTCATACCATAACGGCTACTCTTAAAACATATCGTTTCTAAAAGTCAACTATTGAAAAGTGACCATTTTGAGATCGCTTGCCAGATTCCCTGTTATAAATACACTGTAGCGACATATGCTTCAGATTTGCAGTGATACGTGACAATATAAACATACTGAGAAACTCTACTCACCTATAGTTTGGGGTATAGTTCTATTTAGAGTGACTCAGTTAAGATCTGAAGATATTGTAGATACTCTTTGAGGATGTGAAATGTAATGAGCGATTCCCAACTCTAACCAATAAAAGTCGAGATTGGAGTTAAATTTATTTACAATTTTGTCAATAGTTATGTAGTTTTAAGATAAATCGAAATTTCCTTCTTTTTCATGGCGATATAATTTAATGAAGAATTCAATTTGAACAAATGCAGCTATTTTCAAGCATAGGTCTGCATTTATTTTTGATTTAAATTCTTAAATTAAATGCGCAAACATAAATTCAGGCTAACCTCTCATTATTGAAATGGTGGTTTATTTTCAACGAGGACCTGGATGTCTTTGCATCTTAAATTACGATCTGCAAGCGATAAAACGATTCACGAACAAGCCGAGAAAAGCGTGACAAAGTGAACATCACATGGATTACTTAAAAATCCTTTGTATCGAAATAAACAATAAATTCAAGGTTAATTTTTAGTATTTTAGATTTTTTCGGAATATTTTGTATAGTCTTCATCCAGATAATGAGGTAAATAGGACGTAATTCATCTTATGACAAAAGATTTTATTTGTATAAGTAATAGGGATAATAGGCTTTCAGATCAAAGGTCGAACGGTCGAGCTCGTAAAAAATGAAAAACATAAAAATTATTACAATTTCTACTTGAATTACTCGCGAAACTCATAAAAATGAAAAATAAATTCTCACACGCTCGAATTTATTTTTCATTTTTATGAGTTTCACTCCTAATTCAAGTAGAAATTGTAATTATTTTTATGTTTTTCATTTTTTACTCACCCGCCCGTTCAACCTTTAACCCGAAAGCCTATTATCCCTATTACTCTTAAAATATTCATATATATGAATAACATTTAAATTATTGAACTTCTAAAATCAATTTTAATAAAAAATATAGTATTAAAATGGAAGCAAATAAGTACTACTGCCCAACATGTAATATCGATATAGATAAATCCCAAAAAGCAAGACACAATAAAACTAGAACACATTTGTTTTTAGTCCAGTTGGTTAAAGCAAAGACATTTATCGAATTAAGGAACTCAACACATAGTGAAAAATATGTTGAATCGTTATAAACGCCTGATAATACTCAGCTATATAGTTGGTTGTATTAGCTCTAGTAAACATATGTTACCAGCTTATATTTCAATTGTAAAGAGTTAATTAATTTCATTGATCTAAATGCCTTTATTATTGATTTTTTTCAACTATATTTACAAATCTCAACGCGTTGTGTATTATACATCATACGGCGGACGTTAGCGAATCACAAATCTCATAATTTACAAGTCTCAACGCGCTTTTTAGATGTTTCTGGACAATTAAGCTCTAACCAATCAAAAGTCTCATAATTCGCAAGTCTCAACACACTTGTTCTAGATGTTTCTGAGCATAGAATAGTATAAATAGGCGCGCACATCAGACGCTTAACAGAGCTATAGAATAAATCTATAAATTCACAGCTGTTACAGCTGTTACTATAACGCCGAGATATTATGAATCATAATCAGAAACGTGTAGAATATTCTAGAAAGGCGCGCCGGAACTAGATGACGTGGCATAATCAACGACGTGTTCATTCTAGAAATCACCCCGGAAATGGACATACGCTGTAATATTGTGCTCAGGATATTCTATCTATCGAAACGAAATTAGGAGTTTATAGTTTACAATTCTAAATCTAAATGTAAGTACTGTTTGTTATAGTTATTAAGGCTATTTATTAAATATGAAACCTTTAGATATATTTAAGTGTATTTAGTATATCTTTTAGATAGCTAGAGTTACCGCTAATATCTTTTAGATTAATAAAAAGTCATACACATCAAGAAGCGATAGAGAAACTCAAGATACTCTTTCTGACTGAGGAATCAACAGCAATGGATATCAAACCAATAGAATCACCAAAAGATCGAAGAAGAAATATAAGAATTTCAAAAACATTAAGACTCCAATGATTAAGTTTAACATTTGTTAATGTAGTTAAATATTTACCAGCAATTGAAAAAATGTTTGTAATTATAAATTGTATTTATAGAAATCAAATGATGTATTAGAAGAAATGACTGAACAACTTGTATAATGTATTGTGTAAATCTGATTTGTGAATTTTTATGTTCAGTCGTTTCTATTATGATTAACGCATACGCATTGATCAAAACCGGCCATAAATGGCCGCATGTGACACATGTAACGCATGTGACGAGAACATGAATGCGTTTGAATTTTCTATGTTCAGTTGTTTCTATTTTACAGAATGAATATATAATTAGGATTAACACATGTGCATTAAGCAAAACCGGCCATAAATGGCCGCATGTGACACATGTAACGCATGTGTTGTTTCTATTTTACAGAATTTATAGAATGAATATATAATTATGTTTAACGCATGCGCATTAAGCAAAACCGGCCATAAATGGCCGGCCGCTTGTATTATTTAGATATCAAGGAATCGAAACAACTTATCAAAAGCAGCGAGGAATGAAAAAGGATGACGTTGGTCGAAGAAATGGAAGAGGATTCTAAAATTATTAACCAATTTAGTAAAAAAAATATGTATAATAAATGGAACCAGAACAACCACAAACTATCAATATTACAAATAACACTGGCGTTATAAACATATATTACAAGAAATGTTCTAAATGTGAATTAGATAAATTAGCTTTAACAGAATTTAGTAAGCGTAAGACTAGCAAAGATGGTTTTCAATATTACTGTAAAACTTGCATTAAACTATATACCAAAAAATATCGAGAAGATAATAGAGAATCTTATAATGATTATATGACAGAATATATGAGAGGAAGATATCAAACAGATCTTAATTTTAGATTGAAACAATGTTTACGGTCTAGATTAACACAATTATTCAACAAAGAAACACATTCAGAAACATTATCTAATTTATTGGGTTGTTCGGATGAATTTCTTAAATCATGGATTATATATCAATTCGATGATAAAATGAATATAGATAATTATGGGGATTATTACCATATTGATCATGTGTTACCAATATCTAAATTTAACATGAATGATGAATACAATAAAAAACTTATTTGGAATTGGAAGAATCTAAGACCTTTAGAAAAGAAAGAAAATCAAATCAAATCTAATAAAATAGATTTACAGTTATATTTGAATCAACTGGAAAAAGTAAAAAAATTTATTGAATTATGGAATTCAACACATAATGAACAATACGTTAGTAATAGGGGTTTAGTTGTTTCATACCAAAGGTCGAAAGGTCGAGCCCATTAAAAAACAAAATATTAAAAGTAATTAAAAAACTATAATATATTTTCATAACCGCGTGCATTTTAGTTGAATAATAGAATAATATAATAATTATTATCATTTGAATATATTTGATTATTTGATTTAATACAATATGCTTTTTATATTATTGATATCTTAGAATAAATATTTAGTTTTGATATAAAAAGCACGCGGTTATGAAAAAATATTATAGTTTTTTAATTATTTTTAATATTTTGTTATTAATGAACTCGATCATTAAACCTTTGATATGAAACAACTAAACCCCTATTACTCTTAAAATATTCACATATATGAATAAAATATAAATCATTGAACTTCTAAAATCAATTTTAATAAAAAATATAGTATTAAAATGGAAGCAAATAAGTACTACTGCCCAACATGTAATATCGATATAGACAAGTCTCAAAAAGCAAGACACAATAAAACTATAACACATTTGTTTTTAGTCCAGTTGGTTAAAGCAAAAACATTTATCGAATTAAGGAACTCAACACATAGTGAAAAATACGTTGAATCGTTATAAACACCTAATAATACTCAGCTATATAGTTGGTTGTATTAGCTCTAGTAAACATATGTTACCAGCTTATATTTCAATTGTAAAGAGTTAATTAATTTCATTAATCTAAATGCTTTTATTATTGTTTTTTTTTCAACTTCAACACGTTGTGTATATAGCGAACGTAGTGAATCACAAATCTCATAATTTACAAGTCTCAACACGCTTGTTCTAGATGTTTATACTAGAACATGATTCTATTTGAGCCTATATACATTCAATGTACAGAGCGCTATAGAATAAATCTATAAATTCACAGCTGTTACAGTTGTTACTATAACAACGAGACATTATGACTCATCATAATCAGGTGCAGAGAGAGAACACTCTAGAACCGGAACTAAATGACGTGGCTAATCAACGACGTGTCATTCTAGAAATCGCCCCGGAAATGGATACACGCTGTAATATTGTGCTCAGGATATTCTATCTTTCGAAACGAAATTAGGAGTTTATAGTTTACAATTATAAATCTAAATGTAAGTACTGTTTGTTGTAGTTATTAAGGCTATTAGATATGAAACCTTTAGATATATTTAAGCGTATTTAGTATATCTTTTAGATAGCTAGAGTTACCGCTAATATCTTTTAGATTAATAAAACGCCATACGCATCAAGAAGCGATAGAGAAACTCAAGATACTCTTTCTGACTGAGGAATCAACAGCAATGGATATCAAACCAATAGAAATTAGCACAAGAATCGCCCAAAAGATCGTCGAAGAAACTATATAAGAATTTCAAAAACATTAAGACTCCAATGATTAAGTTTAACATTTGTTGATGTAGTTAAATATTTACCAGCAATTGAAAAAATGTTTGTAATTATAAATTGTATTTATAGAAATCAAATGATGTATTGGAAGAAACGGCCGAACAACTTGTATAATGTATTGTGTAAATCTGATTTGTGAATTTTTATGTTCGGTCGTTTCTATTATGATTAACACATAAGCATTAAGCAAAACCGGCCATAAATGGCCGCATGTGATACATGTAACGCATGTAACGCGGTTATGAATGTGTTTGAATTTTCTATGTTCAGTTGTTTCTATTTTACAGAATTTATAGAATGAATATATAATTATGATTAACACATGTGCATTAAGCAAAACCGGCCATAAATGGCCGCATGTAACACATGTAACGCATATGTTGTTTCTGTTTACAGAATTTATAGAATGAATATATAATTATGATTAACACATAAGCATTAAGCAAAAACGCTCCAATAAGAGCGGTTTTGCCTAATGCGAACACGTTTTGATATTTCATGTCGGTCGTTTCTATTTTACAGAATTTATAGAATGAATATATAATTATGTTTAACGCATGCGCATTAAGCAAAACCGGCCACCAATGGCCGGCCGCTTGTATGATTTTGATATCAAGGATCCGAAATGATTTATCAACTATGGTGGTGAGGAATGAAAAAGAACAAGGAATGGAAAAGAGCAGCACATAGATTTCAAACAAAAATAAATCAGTTTTAGTAAAAAATATGTAATATAAATGGAACAACAACCACAAACTATCAATATTACAAATAACACTGGCGTTATAAACATATATTACAAGAAATGTTCTAAATGTGAATTAGATAAATCATTAACAGAATTTAGTAAGCGTAAGATTAGCAAAGATGGTTTTCAAAATTGTTGTAAAACTTGTTTTAAACTATATACCAAACAATACCGAGAAGATAATAGAGAATCTTATAATGATTATATGACAAAATATATGAGAGAAAGATATCAAACAGATCTTAATTTTAGATTGAAACAATGTTTACGGTCTAGATTAACACAATTATTCAACAAAGAAACACATTCAGAAACATTAACTAATTTGTTGGGTTGTTCAGATGAATTTCTCAAATCATGGATAATATATCAATTCGATGTTAAAATGAATATAGATAATTATGGTGAATACTTTCATATTGATCACGTGTTGCCGATTTCTAAATTTGACATGAATGATGAATATGATAAGAAGCAAATCTGGAACTGGAGAAATTTAAGGCCTTTAGAAAAGAAAGAAAATATAATTAAATCTAACAAACTAGATATGAAATTATATTTAGATCAACTGGATAAAGCAAAGACATTTATTGAATTATGGAACAATAATCCAAATAATGAACAATACGTTGAGGAATTTGATATCAAGGATCCGAAATGACTTATCTGGACAGTTATAGTTACTGCTCCTAATAGATAAACAAAAGTAGTGAGATATCAAATCCTAATTTAAATAAAAAGTATATTATAAATGGAGGAACAATCACAAGCTATAAATATAAACAATAATAATGGTGTTGTAAATATATATCAGAAGACATGTTGCAAATGTAAAAAAAGTAAACCATTTACAGAATATTATAATAATAAAACTAAGAAAGATGGTAAACAATCACATTGCAAAAGCTGTACTAAACTATATAGTAAAGAATTTCTTGAAAATAATCCAAATTATTCAACAGAATATTATATGGATAATATTGAAAAATTCAAAGTTAAAAATAAAAAATGGAGAGAAAATCATCGAGATTATAAAACAGAATATATGAGAGAATGGAGGGATAATAATCGTGAACATTATAAAGAATATATGAATAATTATCAAAAAGAAAGGCGCCAAACAGATTTTAATTTTAAATTGAAAAAATATCTAAGTTCTAGATTATCAAATTTATTCAGTAAAGATAGACGCTCATACACGCTATCTAATTTGTTAGGTTGTACAGATGAATTCTTAAAATCATGGATAATATATCAGTTTAACGATGAAATGAATATAAATAATTATGGCGAATATTTTCAAATAGACCATGTTTTACCAGTTTCGAAATTTAACATGAATGATGAATACAATCAGAAGTTAATATGGAATTGGAAGAATCTAAGACCTCTTGAAAAGAAAGAAAATAAAATAAAATTTAATAAACTAGATTTACAGTTATATTTGAATCAACTGGATAAAGCAAAAAAATTTATTGAATTATGGAATTCAACACATAATGAACAATACGTTGAGTCTTTAATGAGTGGTTGAAGAATAATATATCTCAAATAAAATATAATAAAAATTACATACCTTCAACTATCTATTATTTCTATTATATTTTTAATATTTTCTTTTCAAAAAAGAATACTTTATATCACAAATAAAAAATACTAAAAAAACAATAACTAATACTAGAATTCTTTAACTTTAACTATCTAGTATCATTTGAAGAATACTTATAATATTTTTTTTTGCTTTTTTCCTCTAATATAAATGTCAAAGAAATCGAGTAAGAATAATATTGATATTGAAAAAACATTAGATGATTTAGGTATTAGTGATAATAAGGATACAGTTGTTTCTAATTCTATTCAAGTTAATAACAATATAGATTATGAATACTACTTATATTGTAAGCATCATCTAGAACTATTGATTGCTGGCGGGAAATCTAAGGATTTCTTGGGAAAAATAATAACTTTTCAAGAATTAGATGCTATGAAACCCGATAAAGTGATTAAATATTTTAAGATTTATGAAGAGTCAAGATTAGCTAGAATAAACGACTCTATAAGTGATGGTATTATCAAATGTTATTCTAAGTTATGTAACCGGCTAATACCAATTGATGATGAAAATAAATTATATAATGATTTGAAAAATGACTATTTAGTTATGACTGAATTACAAAAATGGGTCGGATATGCTTCATTTCAATTAGGATCGGTTATGACATTGATTTCTACTGGAGTTATAACATTTTCGAACATCAAACCTATGGAATATAAATCAGGTAAGAACGAAACAGATGTACTACAACAAAACCACGAAACAGAAGATGAATCAGAACAAAAATTAACTAAAATAAATGAGTGATGGAGTTAAGAAAAAGGCTAGATCAGAGAAACAAATTAAATGGGCAAGAGAATTAGGTAAAAGATCATCAGAATTAAAAAAAGCTAAGAAAAAGAAATTAACTGATATAAATGAATCACCTGGTATTGATTCAAATAATAATCCATCTAATTATTCTAATAGTGGAAGAAATAATTACTTATATATTACAATTGGATTAGTAACAGTTATTATATTATCTGGTGTAATATATAAATCAAAATTCAAATCCGACGATAAAGATGATTCCAATGATGATAAACCTATCATACCAGAAAATAAGTCAAATGAAAATAAATCTAAAATATTATTAATGGATTAAAATATGATGAAAAAAGAACAATATTTAAGAGAGTTATATTATAACCCAGAAAGTGAAGTTTCATATTCAAGTGTTTCAGAATTAGGGAATAAAATTAAATCTGATAAAGAAAAAATAAAATATAGTGAATTAAAATCATGGTTACAAAATCAACCCACATATCAAATTCATAAAAAGATGGATAAAAAATATTTAACAAGAAAAGTAATGGTTTCATATATTGACCAACAATGGCAAGCTGATTTAATTGACATGAAAAACTTAGAAGAATATAACAAAGGATATTTTTGGATACTAAATGTTATAGATATATTCAGTAGATACGCATGGAGTATCCCGATTAAAAATAAAACTGGTATAGAAGTAACAAATGCTTTTAAATCTATATTTAAAGAAGCTATCCCAGATAAGATACAATTTGATGAAGGTAAGGAATTTTATAACAAACATTTTAAAAAACTATTATCTGATAACGAAGTAGATTATTTTTCAACACATTCAGATAAAAAAGCATCTGTTATAGAAAGATTTAATAAAACATTGAAAACTAGAATGTGGAAATATTTTACCGCTAATGAAACATATAAATATATCGATGTGTTAGATGATTTAGTGAAAGGTTATAATAATTCTAAACATAGTTCTATAAATATGAAACCTATACAAGCTAGAAAAGAAGAAAATTCAGAAATAGTTTGGAATAATTTATATGGAGCATTTGTTACACATGATTTTGGAGAACCTAAATTTAAAATAGGACAACATGTTAGAATTTCTAAATATCGAAAAACATTATATAAAGGTTATACCCCTAATTTTACTGAAGAAATATTTAAAATTAAAAAGATAATATTAACTAAACCATTTGTTTATAAACTAGAAGATCTAAAAGATGAAGAAATATTAGGTTATTTTTATGAACAAGAATTATCATTAGTACCAAATCCAGATGAAATAGAATACAAAATAGAAAAGGTATTAAAAACTAAAACTGTTAAAGGAAAAAAGTATTCTTTGGTGAAATATAAAGGATATGATGATAAATTTAATGAATGGATTTTATCTAGTAAAATTAAAAGAATAAATGAATAAAGATTTATTTATATTTGAACCACATAATATGTTAGTTACTGGAGTTACAAATTGTGGTAAAACACATTTCATATTAGATTTGTTATAAACTATTTATAAGAATAATTTTGATAATATAATATTATTCTGTCCTACTTATGAATTGAATAAAACATATAATAGAGATATAGTTAAGATAAAAAAGTTTATTATATTAAATCCTAAAACAGTAAAAGATAATTTAGATAATTGTATAAAAATTGCATTAGATATTTATAAAGGATCTAATACATTATTTATTATTGATGATTGTGCAAATTTACATGATTCTAAAATTAGAGAAAGCGAGTTATGTTATTTAGCTTTCTCTGGTAGACATTTTGGGATAACAACTTGGGTTTTAAATCAGAAATATAATTCAATTGTGAAAGATTTTAGAGAGAATATAAGATTTCTAGTTTTATTTTATAATAAAGATAAAAAATCTATGCAACAATCATTGGAAGAAAATCAAATTATACCTACTGAATTACATGATGAATATATGAATAAATTAAAAAATAATAAAGGTTCAAAATTATTAATGAGATTACAATTTCCTTATGAATATAAATTTATAAAATAACTATTTGTATACCTATGTATTAGATACCCTATTATATACCCTAATACCTGATACCCTAATACCTGATACCCTATTAGATACCTTAAATAATTAAAACCCTTTTTTTATTTACTATTATTTTATACAATTTTCAACCTTTATTATTCAATTTCTGAATCACTTTCACTATCAGACGCTAACAACATATTTAAATACTCTACCGTATCTTCTTCAACATCTTTATAATTTTTTTCTCACCTTTTTCGCCTTTTTTACCACACCACCAATAGTTGTTTCATTGTTACGCTTATTGATCCTTTTTATCATATCATCAAAAGTTTCTTCTTTATGTTTCATAGAATCTTTAATATCAATATGTTTATCTGTAACTATATCATCATGTGGGTGTATGGCATCATTTTCATTATCATCTTTATTAGTGTTTGCTCCTAATATTTCATTTACAGTGTTTGATCCTAATATTTCATTAGCATCGGTTAAATCTAATTCATCTTTATTAGGTGTTGCTAATAATAAATCTTCATATATTTTTTCACCATTTACTTTTTTATTTGAAACAAACTTTGTCACATATCTAAATGGGTGTTCTATAAATTCTCTTAAACCAACACGTTCTATAACATTAGTAATATGTGAATTTGTATTCATATGTTTATTCCAATTTGATGGAGCGTTTGAAAATTCACCATTACAATAACCACAATAATTTCTATTTTCACTAACATTTAATATTATTGCATTATTAGATGTAGAAGGTATTACGTTATTAGATGTAGTAGGTATTACAGATGTAGTAGGTATTACGTTATTAGATGTAGAAGGTATTACAGATGTAGTAGGTATTACATTATTATCAATTACACTATTATTAACAACACCACTTTTATTATTATCGATTTCTATCAGTTTAGTTTTATAATTTTTAAAAATAGGATCAAATATCAAAGCTATATTACAAGGTATTACATAATATAAACCATCATTATTTTCATATGTATCGATGTATGGAATATGTTTATATACTTTACCTCCTTCCATTTATTATATACATTTTTATTAAAGTTAAAATTTTAATACATAACACTATCTAATTGTGAATTTACAATATTTAATTGCGCGTCAGATATAATATAAATGTGCATTTTAAAATTTTTGATTCCCTTTTTCTTTGTCATGAATAATTGTATTCCATCTTTTGTATTTTGTAGTTTTTTTCCAGAACCATGTAATGAATTATCTTCAGTTGTTCTAAAATCTAACCATAATGCATATTTATTACCGGTATAATAATCAATTTGATTAATGTTACAATTTTCAAATGATTTTACTTTTTCATTCATAAAATGTTTTTTAATTTCTACCCATTGATCAATCATTCTCATTCCTTGACAAAATATTTTATTTGCTATACCTTCGATAGTTATTTCTACTTTTGTTATTTCAGGATTATAATAATTGTCAACATTTATTGCGCCATTAGTATATGTTCCAATAGTAAAAAATATTAATATACCTTTAATAGATCTTCTAGGAAAGTTAATATTCTCATTAATTATTTCATCATTTGCATTAATAGTTACAGTTTTAAATTTATCAATATAATCATATAATAATGAAAATCCTTGATTGTATTGAGTTTGAATTGTTCTAGCAATATTTTCATCAGTTACTGTATCATATTCTAAACATATATTCGATAATTTATAACTCATATCTTTATTAACGCTAGATATTACAATTTCATTTACAGGAGCAAATGTTATCTCAAATATAATATCTTCTTGAATTGCGTATTTATATAAAGGTGCATTATCATTTATCAATTCAAAGTCTAATGGAATTTTATATTTGCTTCCATATATACTTTTTATCAATTTATCTACATCATTTGTTAATATTGCGCTATTAGCTTCTGATCTTAATTTATTTTGGTTTTCTGATTGGATGCCTTGAAATATCATATTATTTCTATTTTCTTTAGTTAACCATAAATCTTTATAATGCATAAATAAATTATAATCATCTAATGAGAAAACTGTTTCCGGACCAATCTTTATTGTTAACTTTTTAATCAAATATCTTCCAACATTATCAACGACATAATTATTATTATTACCGATTACTTTTATATCAGCTGATAAATAAATACTGTTTGGAACGTAAAAAGTATTTTGTGTTAATCGAGGGATTCTAACGTATAAAGTTTCATCGGGATTAATATTTGAAGGGTTATGAGTAATTATATGATGTGATCTTTCTGCTTTAATAGCATTAGATATTCTAGAAATCTTAGAAGGACTTATATAACTCCCACTCATTTATTTAACAAAAAAATTAATTATTTATTTTTAATCATGGTTTACTAACCCAAAAATAATAGCACTTACAACTGTAATTAAAAATAAAACAATATGTTCAGCAGCAAAGTTAATAATGTTTCCTGCAGATTTCAATATAAAACCAACAATTGATGCAATAACTCCTGGTAAAGCTGCAGCAGATTTCTTTGATAGTTCCCATAAATATTTTGCTAATTTCTTTAAACCATCTTTAACTTTATCTTGTATAGAATTATTTCCTGGAGGTTTATCTGGTTTATTGGGAGTAGGAGTAGATTTTAAAGCATTTGATATAGCTAAACCTATTGTTGTAAATAACATAGTTACACCTGTTAGAATTGAAAGAATTGTTATTCCTTCTAATTTAAATAACAATTTTATTCTATCTTTTAATGATATTCTAGAATCTGGTTTTATTAGATATCTTTTAAAAACATCTTTTAATCTATCAATATTATAATCATATGATTTAAATAATGATTTAATTTCTTCTTTTTGTAATTCTATGTTATATTCTAAATCATCAATTTCTTTTTCTAAATATGCATTTCTTTTTTTAAATTCAATTTCTTCAATAACTTTATTATCTCTATCTAATTTCAATTGTTCTATTTCTTTTCTTGATTTTAATAATTCATCTTCTAAAGTTCTAATTTTTAAATCTCTTATACTTTTATCATGTGCAATTTTATCAGATGCAAGTCTTATACTAATAATTTCTCTAATTGCTTTATCAGAAAATATATCGAAATCTTCTAATTCTTGATCTGTTGCATCAAGTAACCCATTCGGTAAAAGTTTTTCAATTGGAACTTTATTTGATTTAAGTTTACTAGTTTTAGAAGTTATATTCTGTTCAGAAGTTGTTTCTGTTTCTAAATTATTATCGATTGTTTCAAATAATTCATTAATTCTTTGTTTAAATACTCTTTCATTTTTAATAATTTCTTCTTGTGTTACATCTTCTGGTTCATTACTATTTCTTATTCTTTTAATTCTAGATAGGTCTAACTTAAGCAAAGTTGATTCTGCTAATATTTTGTTTTGTTTTTTATAAGAGATATCAATATAATAATCATCTTTCAAATGATAATAATATTCACCATCTAAAGATTTTAATTCTTGTACTAAAAGTCTGGCGCCTCTAGCATTGATATTATATCCAGATTTTTCAAATATAGGTTTGAAATTATAAATATATTCATTATATTCTAAATTTTGTTTTACTAAATCTGGATTTTCATTTTCAGGATTTATTCTCGATCTAGTTCTTCTATCAAATTCATCTGTTGATTGACCTTTAGAACCACTATCTGCTAAATTAGAATTATATGCTGATTCATCATTATTATCAATATTAGTTTCTGCATCATTATAATCATCATCAATATATCCTTCATTATTATTTCCCATTTCTCCCATTTCATAATCTTCTCCACCTTCTACTTCCATTTACATAATAAAAAAATTAAAATTTAAAATATAATATTCCTCCGATTACAATTCCTATACAAGTTATAGCTAATTTAGTATTTTCATGGGATTTATTATCATCATTTAGTTTAATTATATCATGTTGAATAATATCAGTTTTTATATCTTCTGATGTATTGTAATCTTTTATTTTGGAATCATTAACCAATTTAATATTCTTAGTTTTAGTTTCTGTTGATTGAATATGTTTTTTATTTTTTTCACCTTCCATTAATTTTGGAGCAGTAATAATCTTTTTATTTATATCATTCAATCCAAATGAATTGTTTATTGTTGCAGTTTTAATTAGATTATTATAACCAATTATATTTCCCATCTTCAATACTAAATCATTAGAAATAATTAATAGATTAGGGCCTATACAATAATTAAGTCTTACATGAGATTTATCTAAATAATTTTGATATCTTATAATGTTTTCTGGAATCGATCTATTTTTATCATCATGTATGGAATCTTCAAATAAAACTTTAAACTGTTTCTGCGCATCGAATGAAGTGTTATCATTTCCAATTATTGGGGATCTTGTTTCAACTTGGGCGCCTAGAATACATATCAAATAAATTCTAATAGATTGATTTATTCTTTGTATACCTGATTTTGTAAAACCTTCACCATTTTCTAAAATGAAATTAACCCAACCATTATTATTATCAATTTTATAATTATGATAAGCTGAAATTCTATGCATATAATCAATTCTTTTTATTTCAAACTCTTCACCAACACCTTGCAATTTACCATGCGCTCTAAAATCGGAATTAATATTTATATTAAATTCATTACATATTTTATAAAACTTGGATATATTAATATTATTATCCAATTCTTTAAAATATTTAGACCCGGGTAAAGGACATTCTAATTCATTTAATATTATTCTGATTTGAAAATATGTGTGAAATCTAAATATTGTGTGAATTAATTTTAAATCAGAATACTTCAAATTTTTATCTAAGTTATTTAAATGATCATTCCAACTTATTCCACATCCTGTTGTTGCACAATAAACAGCAAAATTTAATTGATTCTGCCAATATTTCATATTAGATTTTACTTTATATATATGATATTCATCTCGAGTAAAAGTAACTTCATATGTATTAAATATATTTTCCATTTTAGAAATAAAAAACTGTGATTCATTAACATAAATTTCTAAATTAGTTAATGAATTTAAAACTATATTTTTATATGTAATATTTTTCTTAAAATCTATTGCCGGAATATTATATTTAATTGATTTATTATATTGGAAAGCTTTTGGAAAACTATCTGCCATTTATATAATTAAAAAATTAATAATTTATTAATTCTTTTAATAATTTATCTTGTTCTTCAACTGTTATATGACCATTTAAACTTATTATATAATCTAGTGTGTTCTTTAATTTATTAATTTCTTTTATATTAGTTTTGATTTTTTCTTTATTACTTTTTATATTTAATTTTGAACTTATACCGGTTAAAACCCTTGAACTTAATCCTAACACACCAATTGATATAGCTAAAGGCGTTAATGTACTGAATATTGCTAAAAATGTTATTACAGAACTAATTGTAACCGAACCACTTATAATCAAATAATATATAATTTTACTTTTTAAATATTTTTTCTTTTTTATCTTTAAGTCACTTTCAAATTCTAATATATGTTTTTCTAAATATGTTTTTAATTTAGTTTTATTTATATCATGAGGAATAATATCAATACTATCAACTTTATCTTCCATTTATTTAGAATAAAAATTACTAATTAGTAAACTTATAAGCAACAAATATAACAATAACTGTTCCACCTAAAATCCATATTATTTCATATTTCTGTTGTTCTTTACTTGGGGTATAATAATCTGATAATTTGGGTTTGTATAGATGTAATTTTTCTTTATTTGTTACTGCGTTATATAAACTCATAGCATCATCAACTGATTGAAAATCTCTATGTGAAATCTTCTGATCATATAATTCTTTATTGATGTAATCCATATAGTTTTGTCTTTTTTCTCTATATTCTTCTGCAGCTTTATTGTATTTCTCTAACGCTTAATTATGTCTTCTTTGTTCTCCTAATGAACTATTTTTATCAATATGTTTAAATAAATATCCACCACCAGTAAATGCTAAAGCGTTAACAATTGCCGATCCTATAATAGTTATAATTGCAGAAGCCATTTATTTAACAAAAAAAATATGCATTTATATGGGAGGAATATATTTTTGTTTTTCCAAATAATCAATAGTTAAATTAGATGAAGTAACTGCTAATGTTAACTTTAAAATATCATTTATATCAAATCTATCAACATTAACACTTCCCATTTTGAATACTTTTTTTAATACCATTGAATAACCAACAGTTCCAACTGATAGTAATGCGCCATTATATAATCCAGTTATTATCCACTTATTATCACTCATTTATTTATCAAAAAAATTACTATCATCAAAATATTTAGTTATCTTATTTATGATTATTTCAACATTTATTTCATTACTAGTTTTATGATTATCATATATTTTGGATAATATGTTTTTAATATCATCAATAATTCCATCTTCATTTAATTCATAATATTCTAAAGGTGATTTAATTAAATCAATTACTTTTTCTATATTATACTTTTCTTTATCAATCATTGATGCATTGTTAAATGATTTACTTTTTATATCAGTAATTACATCATTTAGTTTAATTCTCATTTCTTTACCATGTTTAAAATCAAACCCAAAACATATACTCGGTCCAACAGTTATATTCATTTATATAATGAAAAAATTACTCTTTACATCTTATAACTAATTCATAAATTACAGGGAAATTATTTAAATCAATTAAGTATCCATTATGATTTCTAATTTCTAATCTAAAATTATTAAAACGAGGAATGCAAGGTTTGAAATCACATTCTGTTAAATTATAATTTATTTGCGTTCCAAATTCTTTAACATTCTTCAATGGTAAAATGTTTAGTAAACCAGAATTACAAGTTATATCTTTAGTTGCTTCGAATGTTTTTGTAGGATCGATTAAATTGCAATAGATATAAAAATGTGTAAAAGGCATTATATTTGGTGTAGCATCAGCATTGCGTATCCTTACATCTGGGGTTATTCCTAAAATTTTAGCTAAAGGTTTTTTAACTAGAAATTGATGTTGATCTTCATTACCTAATTTTATTCTTATTTTATCAGAACTATCACTTTTAATCAGTCTTAATCCAAATCCAGCAGATGCACACATTTTCAACCGAGCTCTTCTATTAATTTCTTGAGCTAATGTTTCTAAATTATATAATCCTGGTTTAAGATAAAGATGAAACCATTTACTTTTATTTCTATCATAAATTAAAAAGACTCTATGTTCAATAGACTTATCCGATACATTGTAAAAAGAATTACATAAACTTATATTTACTAATTTTAAATCTACACAATTCTTAAATTCTCTATCTAATTGTACTAGTAAATTATGTGATTTATAATTTGTAAGCCTTCTAGAATCAACAAATATTCTGTATTCTTTTAATTCCGCCATTTATTTTACATATTTTCTTATTCGAAATCTATTTCATGGTGTCCTTTTTCATTCTTACCTTTGTATACGAAATAGAAATCTCCAGAACATAATTCTTCTAGATCTTCACTTGATAATCTATGAAATCTATCTGGTAAATAAGTTCTGAATTTATATTTATTTCCTTTTAATCCTTCATATTCTAAGTGTATAACTAATTTATCTCCATATTTGTTAGTAACTGTAACAATATTTGTAATTAAATATTTCTTGTGAATTGTTAACTCAGTTAGTTTTTTAAATTTATAATCTACAGATTTTACATTTGTGGTATCTTTAATTCTATCTAAGAATTCACTGTGTACTTGTTTACTCTCCATTTATTATACAAATTTTTATTGAAATTGATTAACACGTTAGAATTCTTTTCATAATTTCATTTTCTTTTGTTTCTTCTCTTTTGAATTTTATATATTCATCTAAATTGCAACCATAGGCGACTGTGTGGATTCCATCATCTAAAATATATCTTTTATCATCAAATGGGTTTAGACTTATCTTTTCAATTTCTTCAATAAACATTTCGTGGTACTCAGATCTTAAACATTTCATTTTATGTTTTCTAACTTCTTCTTTGAATATACAATTGATGTAATCTTTGAAATGAATATTCTTTTCTACTACACTTTTGGTTATTCCTTTTAACTTTTTAGCTTCATGTTCTTTAGTTTTATAACTATACATTTTAGATCTAATACCAATGAACTCTATCATTTCTTCACCACCTAATTCATCCTTAAACTTCCCAGGAACTTTTTTATTATCATTGCTAAATAGTTCATGATTTTTTGGATAGTTACTGAAATCAAAATGGTGTTTTAATATTTTTAAATCATCAGTTATGTTATCAGTTTTTATCTTTAATATGTAAGAATCTGTATCAAAATATAATATTTCTATATTTTTTTCTCCAAAATGAGGTTGTAATATATTATAATAGAATTCATACATTAATAACTTTGATAATTCTAAAACTGCAGCTCCAACATAAATCGGTTTATTAAATTTCATACTTGTTCTTCTCATTTTAACTGCTGCTAAATTTTCATCAAATATTCTGTTACCTATAAACTTAGGATATGATTGTAAATGCCTTATCCTTTTACCATTACTAACTAACTCAATATCATTTCGATTTCTAATATTTTCACAAGTCTTACCATAGAACGCATTGTTCATTAACTTAAAAAAATCTTTTTCAAAATCAGTTTTTGCTTCAGTTCTCTGTTTGGTGTTAAAATCTATATATTTTTCTAACCACTTCGATTGACTAAATGAAATATATCTATGTACTTTTTTTAATATCATTCCTTGATTCAAATAAAACTTCAACATTCTATAATGCACAACGTAATTATATTTATCTTCTTGAGTTACCATTAACTTTTCAGTATGAATATGATTATCGGGTTTAATTCTTTTTTGGTAATTTGATAATTCTTCATGTTTAACAGTTTTATGTTCGGGACAGTAAGCTAGATTTCTAGATTTGAATTTAATATTTTCAGGGTATTCTAAATCTACAACAAAGAAGTAACCAGTATCTGAATCATCTGCAATATCTAGGATTCTTTTCTTCCAATCAAATTTATCAATTTGTAAAACTTCAGTTATTTCAAACATCCCATAAGGTTGTGGTTCCATCATTGCCCAACCATAAAGGTTATTTGCATCTATGTATAATAATTTATATCCAGGGTTATCATTTACATTGAAATATCTATCACCCAATACACCTGAAACACCTCCTCTTATAGATTTTTCAAATAATAGTAATTGATCTATATTTGTTAACAAATCCATTTTTATATTTGTAAATTTTAAACCACAATCCCATGTTAATCCTGGTGATGAATAACAATGACAAGGATCAATATTAAAATATTTTAGGTTTACATCTCTAAACCTTTCAAATATATCGGTTAATAATAATACATCTGATTTTAAATATAAATCTACTAATTGACCATGATTTTTAATTTCGAAATGATTCCAAATATTCAATGTTCTATTATAGACTTCATCTTTAACATATTCATTTTTTAATTCATCATAGAATTGTTCTTTCAATAATTCAGTTATTTTAAAATCATTATGATTTTTATAGAAAGAATATGGAATTGCACCTTTATATCCCATTAATTTAAAATCATTATTATTTTGATAATGTTGTTTTAATATTTGTAATTCATCATCAACTAATGATTTTGATAAATTATCTAATGAACTTGCTAGAAATCTATAAGAATCTAAAAATCTAATGCAACCAAATTGAAATGAAATATAATTTTCAGATGTTTTAGCTAGTATTTTAAATTTATAAGTTGATACTTTGTTATCTTTTGATCTATTTGAATTTAATATTTCTATTTCATTATTAATTTCTTCTATTTTATGACACAGTTGCTTAATGAATAAATGCGCGTCATACCCCGATAAATTGTGAAATATAATGGGGACAAAATTTACTTTTTTGGCTTGTAAATTGCAAGCCTCATGCGCTGCACCTCTAAATTTACCATTCAAATGATCATGGTCTCTTACTTTTTTATCTTTATAATTAAATAGTTTTTCACAATAATAACATTTATCTGCAAACTCGAATTCTTCTTTATCTTCTTCTGTCATAATTATTTCTTTATTTGTATTCAATAATTTACTAAATCTTATTTCATATTCAATTAATAAGTCACAAAAATGATTGATAACATTTTCATTTCTATAATGATAATATTCACTTTTAATAAGTTCTGGATAATCAGATTTTATATATAACCCGAAAGCAGCAGCTGATTGATGAATCTTTTTAATAGTATTTGTTATTGGTGGTTCATCTGAAAAATCATTTTCATTAGAATTTAATTTCTTTCTTTTATAATATATATCTTTTCTATCTTTATCTGTTAATTCTTTATTTAATGATTCAAAATCTCCATATATTACAAATGGTACTTTATTTTTGTAATCATATTTTTTGAATTCTAATATTTTATCTTTTTCATTTGGTAAAACTAATTTACAATAATCATGATTATCACATAGTTGTTTATGATTTAATAATGCACCTTCAGTTCTGAATTTATGTAAACATTTTCTACATAGATATATTTTATTATCAAAATCATTTTCTGATTTAAAAAATAAATCGATTTGTTTAATCCACATGTAATGATTTTCATAATATAATATATCTATAACATCGTTTGAATCATAATCTTTTGATAGGTATAAAGGTTCTAATGTATAATGTTTAATATTATTTCCTTTTGTATTTGGTAATTTGATTAAATCAAATACATTTATCTTTATATTATTATCTCTTTCTATTTTGGGGATGTTTTTAATTCTAACAGGATACTTATCTATCTTATAATTATTTTCAAATGGTTTATAATGAGTTAATCTAAAACTATGTGTAATATCTTCTGTTGGATGTAAACAACTTATTATAGCCCATAGAAAACATTTATCATCTTCATTTTGTACATTTATTACAGCATTAGTTTTAAATGGTAGTTTAATATAACTTGTTCCATTTATACTATCATCTTTATAATATGATAAATCATTTTCATCAATTGGTTTTGATTTAGTTAACTTATTATATTTTGTGTTATAAACATGTAAAGTTATAAATATTATCTCATCAAATATTAAACCAGATCCTTCAAAATATTTCTCTTCTATTTTAGTTTTTATTTCATTATAACATTTATTTAATTTATCATCTATATGTTGTTTAGATATAATATGTTGTGAATGAGAATTTATATTATATATTGGTTTATCTTCAGATTTTATAAACTTTACTTTAGAAGATATACTAATTTTAGGATATTCAACATCTGTAATTATTTTTATTATTTCTTTCATATTTTCTAAATGTTTTTTATTTTCTTCTATTGTTTTACCTTTATGAAATTTAAACTCAATAGCTGCTGGACCAATATCACTTTTAAATGCTTCGGTTATCTCTATATCTTTTTTATTATCTAATGAATTAATATAATTTCTTACATCTTCCATGTATGGTCTTTTATTGTTTAATTTATTTTTTATTCTTTTAATTGTCTTCTGTTTCTTATCGTTATCATTATCAAAATAATCTTCACCTAAAATATCATTATTCTTATTTCTAATATGACTTATAGATTTTAAATGTTCTTTATAATATCTTTTATCACTGAATGATAGATTACATGTATCACATTTATATGTTTCTTTTTCTTTCTTTAATTCTTCTAATTTAGTTTCTAATATATCATCTTTATATTCTAGTTTCAATTTATTCTCTAAATGTGTTATAGTTTTATTGTGTCTTGCTTTTTGAGACTTGTCTATATCGATATTACATGTTGGGCAGTAGTACTTATTTGCTTCCATTTTAATACTATATTTTTTATTAAAATTGATTTTAGAAGTTCAATGATTTATATTTTATTCATATATCTGAATATTTTAAGAGTAATAGGGGTTTAGTTGTTTCATATCAAAGGTTTAATGATCGAGTTCATTAATAACAAAATATTAAAAGTAATTAAAAAACTATAATATTTTTTCATAACCGCGTGCTTTTTATATCAAAACTAAATATTTATTCTAAGATATCAATAATATAAAAAGCATATTGTATTAAATCAAATAATCAAATATATTCAAATGATAATAATTATTCTATTATTCTATTATTCAACTAAAATGCACGCGGTTATGAAAATATATTATAGTTTTTAATTACTTTTAATATTTTGTTTTTTAATGGGCTCGACCTTTCGACCTTTGGTATGAAACAACTAAACCCCTATTACTTACGTTGAGTCTTTAATGAGTGGTTAAAGAATAATAGATTTTAAATAAAAAGTATTTAAAAAACAATAACTTCAACTAGCTAGCGAATTCTATTATATTTTTAATATTTTCTTTTCAAAAAGAGAATACTTTATATTTTGAATAGATCCGAATAGAAATTCTTTAAATTCAAATAGCTAGTATCAGTAGTCAATACTAGAATTCTTTAGCTTTAACTATCTAGTATCATTTGAAGAATACTTATAATATTTTTTTTGTTTTTTTTTCTAATATAAATGTCAAAGAAATCTAATAAGAATAGTATTGATATTGAAAAAACATTAGATGATTTAGGTATTAGTGATAATAAAGATACAGTTGTTTCTAATTCTATTCAAGTTAATAACAATATAGATTATGAATACTATTTATATTGTAAGCATCATCTTGAATTATTAATTGCTGGCGGGAAATCTAAGGAGTTTTTAAATAGAATCATTACTTTTCAAGAACTAGATGCTATGAAACCCGATCAAGTAATAAAATATTCTAAGATTTATGAAGAGTCAAGATTAGCTAGAATAAATGATTCTATTTCTAATGGTATTGTCAAATGTTATTCAAAATTATGTAACCAGTTAATACCAATTGATGATGAAAATAAATTATATAATGATTTGAAAAATGACTATTTAGTTATGACTGAATTACAAAAATGGGTTGGATATGCTTCATTTCAATTAGGATCGGTTATGACATTGATTTCTACTGGAGTTATAACATTTTCGAATATCAAGCCTATGGAATATAAATCAGGTAAGAACGAAACAGATGTACTACAACAAAACGTTGAAACAGAAAATGAATCAGAACAAAAATTAACTAAAATAAATGAGTGATGGAGTTAAGAAAAAGGCTAGATCCGAGAAACAAATTAAATGGGCAAGAGAATTAGGTAAAAGATCATCAGAATTAAAAAAAGCTAAGAAAAAGAAATTAACTGATATAAATGAATCACAGACTTTATCTGATGGTGCCGTACAGCACCCACACGGTGGTATTGATTCAAATAATAATCCATCTAATTCTTCTAATGCTGGAAGTAATTATAAATTATATATTACAATTGGATTAGTAACAGTTATTATATTATCCGGTGTAATATATAAATCAAAATTCAATTCTGATGATAAAGATGATTCCGATGATCGGAAACTTAGTTATCCGTGTACAGACAATAAACCTATCATACCAGAAAATAAATCAAATGAAACTAAATCTAAAATATTATTAATGGATTAAAATATGATGAAAAAAGAACAATATTTAAAAGCGTTATATTACAACCCAGAAAGTGAAGTATCATATTCTAACGTTTCAGAATTATGGAATAAAATTAAATCTGATAATGGTGGTATAAAATATAGTGAATTAAAATCATGGTTACAAAATCAACCCACATATCAAATTCATAAAAAGATGGATAAAAAATATTTAACAAGAAAAGTAATGGTTTCATATATTGACCAACAATGGCAAGCTGATTTAATTGATATGAAAAACTTAGAAGAATATAACAAAGGATATTTTTGGATACTAAATGTTATAGATATATTCAGTAGATACGCATGGAGTATCCCGATTAAAAATAAAACTGGTATAGAAGTTACAAATTCTTTCAAATTAATATTTAAAGAAGCTATCCCAGATAAAATACAATTTGATGAAGGTAAAGAATTTTATAACAAACATTTTAAAAAACTATTAACTTATAACGATGTAGAATATTTTTCAACACATTCAGATAAAAAAGCATCTGTTATAGAAAGATTTAATAAAACATTGAAAACTAGAATGTGGAAATATTTTACTGCTAATGAAACATATAAATATATCGATGTGTTAGATGATTTGGTGAAAGGTTATAATAATTCTAAACATAGTTCTATAAATATGAAACCTATACAAGCTAGAAAAGAAGAAAATTCAGAAATAGTTTGGAATAATTTATATGGAGCATTTGTTACACATGATTTTGGAGACCCTAAATTTAAAAAAGGACAACATGTTAGAATTTCTAAATATAGAAAAACATTTTATAAAGGTTGTACCCCTAATTTTACTGAAGAAATATTCAAGATTAAAAAGATAATATTAACTAAACCATTTGTTTATAAATTGTTTGATTTAAAAGATGAAGAAATATTAGGTTATTTTTATGAACAAGAATTATCATTAGTACCAAATCCAGATGAAATAGAATACAAAATAGAAAAGGTATTGAAAACAAAAACTCTTAAAGGAAAAAAGTATTCTTTGGTGAAATATAAAGGATATGATGATAAATTTAATGAATGGATTTTATCTAGTAAAATTAAAAGAATAAATGAATAAAGATTTGTTTATATTTGAACCACATAATATGTTTGTTACTGGAGTTACAAATTGTGGTAAAACACACTTCATATTATATTTATTAGAAACTATTTATAAGAATCATTTTGATAATATAATATTATTCTGCCCAACTTATGAAATGAATGAAACGTATAATAGAGATATAGTTTTTAAAGATAAAAAGTTTATTATATTAAATTCTAAAACAGTGAAAGATAATTTAGATAATTGTATAAAAATTGCATTAGATATTTATAAAGGATCAAATACATTATTTATTATTGATGATTGCGCAAATTTACATGATTCTAAAATTAGAGAAAGCGAGTTATGTTATTTAGCTTTCTCTGGTAGACATTTTGGGATAACAACATGGGTTTTAAATCAGAAATATAATTCAATTGTGAAAGATTTTAGAGAGAATATAAGATTTCTAGTTTTATTCTACAACAAAGATAGAAAATCTATGCAACAATCATTGGAAGAAAATCAAATTATACCTACTGAATTACATGATGAATATATGAATAAATTAAAAAATAATAAAGGTTCCAAATTACTTATGAGATTACAATTTCCATATGAATATAAATTTATAAAATAACTATTTGTATACCTATGTATTAGATACCCTAATACCTAATACCCCATTAGATACCCTAATACCTGATACCCTAATACCTGATACCCTATTAGATACCCTAATACCTGATACATACCCTAATACCCTATTAGATACCTTAATACTTAAAACCCCCTTTTTTATTTACTATTATTTTATACAATTTTCAACCTTTATTACTTTTTGAGTGTTAGATAATTAATTTCTTAATCACTTTCTGAATCACTTTCAGACCCTAACAATTTATTCAAATGCTCTACCGTATCTTCATAAATAATTGGTTTATTATTTTTCACCTTTTTCACCTTTTTTACCAAATCATCAATAGTTGTTTCATTGTTATGCTTATTCATCCAATCAAATTTATTATTATTTTCTACTTTAAGTTTTATAGAATCTTTATTATCAATATGCTTATCTGTTACTATATCACCATGTGGGTGCTGTATGGCATCATTTTCATTATCATCTTTATTAGTGTTTGCTCCTAATATTTCATTTACAATATTTGATCCTAATATTTCATTAGCATCGGTTAAATCTAATTCATCTTTATTAGGTGTTGTTAATAAAAAATCTTCATATAATTCTTTACCATTTACTTTTTTATTTGAAACAAGTTTTGTAACATATCTAAATGGGTGTTCTATAAATTCTCTTAAACCAACACGTTCTATAACATTAGTAATATGTGAATTTGTATTCATATGTTTATTCCAATTTGATGGAGCGTTTGAAAATTCACCATTACAATAACCACAATAATTTCTATTTTCACTAACATCTAATATTATTTCATTATTAGATGTAGAAGGTATTACATTATTTGATGTAGAGGGTATTACAGATGTAGTAGGTATTACATTATTTGATGTAGAGGGTATTACAGATGTAGTAGGTATTACAGATGTAGTAGGTATTACAGATATAGTAGTAGGTATTACAGATGTAGTAGGTATTACATTATTATCAATTACACTATTATTAACAACACCACTTTTATCATTATTACGTTCAATTAAATATTCTTTGTATTGATTTAATTCATTTAATAAAAATGTTCCAATATATTCATTTATTCTTTTATAAGGTATTACATAATACAAATTATCATTGATTTCTTTATCAGCTTTGATTCTTTCATATACTTTACCTCCTTCCATTTATATAATAAATGTTTATTAAAGTTAAAATTTTAATGCATAACACTATCTAATTGTGAATTTACAATATTTAATTGCGCGTCAGATATAATATAAATGTGCATTTTAAAATTTTTGATTCCCTTTTTCTTTGTCATGAATAATTGTATTCCATCTTTAGTGTTCTGTAGTTTTTTTCCAGAACCGTGTAATGAATTATCTTCAGTTGTTCTAAAATCTAACCATAATGCATATTTATTACCGGTATAATAATCAATTTGATTAATATTACAATTTTCAAATGATTTTACTTTTTCATTCATAAAATGTTTTCTAATTTCTGGCCATTGATCAATCATTCTCATTCCTTGACAAAATATTTTATTCGCTATTCCTTCGATAGTTATTTCTACTTTTGTTATTTCAGGATTATAATAATTGTCAACATTTATTGCGCCATTAGTATACGTTCCAATGGTAAAAAATATTAATATACCTTTAATAGATCTTCTAGGAAAGTTAATATTCTCATTAATTATTTCATCATTTGCATTAATAGTTACAGTTTTAAATTTATCAATATAATCATATAATAATGAAAATCCTTGATTGTATTGGGTTTGAATTATACTTGAAATATTTTCATCAGTTACTGTATCATATTCTAAACATATATTCGATAATTTATAACTCATATCTTTATTAACGCTAGATAATACAATTTCATTTACAGGAGCAAATGTTATCTCAAATATAATATCTTCTTGAATTGCGTATTTATATAAAGGTGCATTATTATTTATCAATTCAAAGTCTAATGGAATTTTATATTTGCTTCCATATATACTTTTTATCAATTTATCTACATCATTTGTTAATATTGCGCTATTAGCTTCTGATCTTAATTTATTTTGGTTTTCTGATTGAATTCCTTGAAATATCATATTATTTCTATTTTCTTTAGTTAACCATAAATCTTTATAATGTGAAAATAAATTATAATCATCTAATGAGAAAACTGTTTCTGGACCAATCTTTATTGTTAGTTTTTTAATCAAATATCTTCCAACATTATCAACGACATAATTATTATTATTACCGATTACTTTTATATCGGCTGATAAATAAATACTATTTGGAACATAAAAAGTATTTTGTGTTAATCGAGGGATTCTAACGTATAAAGTTTCATCGGGATTAATATTTGAAGGGTTATGAGTAATTATATGATGTGATCTTTCTGCTTTAATAGCATTAGATATTCTATGATTCTCCGAAGGACTTATATAACTCCCACTCATTTATTTAACAAAAAAAATTAATTATTTATTTTTGATCATGTTTACTTGATATTTTTTGATATCATGGTTTACTTGATATTTTTTGATATCATGGTTTACTTGATACTTTTTGATATCATATTTACTAAACCAAAAATAATAGCACTTACAACTGTAATTAAAAATAAAATAATATGTTCAGCAGCAAAGTTAATAATGTTTCCTGCAGATTTCAATATAAAACCAACAATTGATGCAATAACTCCTGGTAATGCTGCAGCAGATTTTTTAGATAGTTCCCATAAATATTTTGCTAATTTTTTTAAACCATCCTTAACTTTATCTTGTATAGAATTATTGCCTGGAGGTTTATCTGGTTTATTTGGAGTAGGAGTAGATTTTAAAGCATTTGATATTGCTAAACCAATTGTTGTAAATAACATAGTTACAGCTGTTAGAATTGAAAGAACTGTTATTCCTTCAAACTTAAATAATAATTTTATTCTATCTTTCAATGATATGTCAGAATTTGGTTTTAGTATTAACTCTTTAACAACAACTTTTAATCTATTGATACAATAATCATATGATTTTAATAATAATTTCATTTTTTCTTTCTGAAATTCTATGTTATATTCTAAATCATCAATTTCTTTTTCTAAATATGCATTTCTTTTTTTAAATTCAATTTCTTCAATAACTTTAAATTCTCTATCTAATTTTAATTGTTCTAATTCTTTTCTGGTGTCAAATAATTTATTTTCTAAATGTTTAATTTTATTATATCTAATATGTTTTTCGCGCGCAATTTTATCGGCGTCATTTCGTATACTTATTATTTCTCTAATTGTTTTTTTAGAAAACATACTTAAAGCTTCTATTTCTTGATCTGTTGCATCAAGTAATCCATTCGGTAAAAGTTTTTCAGTTTGAACTTCAGTGTTTGATTTAAGTTTACTAGTTTTGGAAGTTATATTCTGTTCAGAAGTTGTTTCTGTTTCTAAATTATTATCGATTGTTTCAAATAATTCATTAATTCTTTGTTTAAATTCTTTTCTATTATTATCTCTTTCTTCTTGTGTAACATCAGTTATTTCATTACTAATACTTATTCTCTTAATTCTATCTGGTTCTAACTTAAGCAAAGTTGATTCTGCTAATATTATATTTTGAGTTTTATAAGAGATGTTAATATAATAATCATATTTCAATTTATAATAATATTCACCATCTAAATATTTTAAATCTTTTACTAAAAGTCTGGCACCTCTGTAATTTATTTTATATCCAGAATCTTTAAATACATCTTGAAACTTATATATAAATCCAATATTTTCTAAATCTTCCTTTTTTAAACCTTGATTTTCATTTTCAGGATTTATTCTCGATCTAGTTCTTCTATCAAATTCATCTGTTGATGGGGCTTTAGAACCACTATCTGCTAAATTAGAATTATATGCTGATTCATCATCATTATCAATATTAGTTTCTGCATCATTATAATCATCATCAATATATCCTTCATTATTATTTCCCATTTCTCCCATTCCAATATCTTCTCCACCTTCTACATCCATTTACAAAGTAAAAAAATTAAAATTTAAAATATAATATTCCTCCGATTACAATTCCTATACAAGTTATAGCTAATTTAGTATTTTCATGGGATTTATTATCATTATCAGTTTTAATTATATCATGTTAAATAATAACAGTTCTATTATTTTCTGATGTATTATAATCTTTTATTTTAGAATCATTATTTAATTTAATATTATTAGTTTTAGTTTCTGTTGATTGAATGTGTTTTTTATTTTTTTCACCTTCCATTAATTTTGGAGCAGTGATAATCTTTTTATTTATATCATTTAACCCAAATGAATTATTTATTGTTGCAGTTTTAATTAGATTATTATAACCAATTATATTTCCCATCTTTAATACTAAATCATTAGAAATAATTAATAGATTAGGGCCTATACAATAATTAAGTCTTACATGAGATTTATCTAAATAATTTTGATATCTTATAATGTTTTCTGGAATCGATCTATTTTTATCATTATGTATGGAATCTTCAAATAAAACTTTAAACTGTTTTTGTGTATCGAATGATGTATTCAAATTTCCAATTATCGGTGATCTTGTTTCAACTTGTGATCCTAGAATACATATCAAATAAGTTCTAATAGATTGATTTATTCTTTCTATACCTGATTTAGTAAAACCTTCACTATTTTCTAAAATAAAATAAACCAAGCCATTATTGTTTTCTTGTTTTAAATTATCATAAAATTTCGGTAATTTATTGAAATTTAATGTTTCTAAATCCTTTGTTTCTATTTTACCATAACCTAATTTATTATTATAGATATTATAAAAACTATTAGATGGTATGGGAAGTGCACAATATTCTGCAATCTTTCTAGGGCATGGAAGTGATCTTATTGTTCCAATTTTTGTTCTAAAATCAGAATTATTTATATCTATATTAAATTCATTGCAAATTTTATAAAACTTTGATAAATTAATATTATTATCTAATTCTTTAAAATATCTATATCCTGGTAAAGCGCACTCTAATTCATTTAATATTATTCTGATTTGAAAGTATGTATGAAATCTAAATAAACTTTGAATTAATTTATATTTAGAATTATTCAAATGATCATTCCAGCTAATTCCACAACCTGTTGTTGCACAATAAACAGCAAAATTTAATTGATTCTGCCAATACTTCATATTAGATTTTAATAACCATTGTTTTTCATCTTTCAATTTTTTAAAATTAATTAAATATACATGAAATATATTTTCCATCTTTGCATTAAAATTATTAGTTTCAGTAACATAAATTTCTAAATTAGTTAATGAATCTAAAACTTCATTTCTATATATAATATCTTTATTAAAATCTATTGCTGGAATATTATGTTTAATTGATTTATTATATTGGAAAGCTTTTGGAAAACTATCTACCATTTATATAATTAAAAAATTAATAATTTATTAATTCTTTTAATAATTTATCTTGCTCTTCAGCTGTTATATGACCATTTAAACTTATTATATAATCTAGTGTGTTCTTTAATTTATTAATTTCTTTTATATTAGATTTTATTTTTTCTTTATTACTTTTTATATTTAATTTTGAACTTATACCAGTTAAAACACTTGAACTTAATCCTAACACACCAATTGATATAGCTAAAGGTGTTAATGGACTGAATATTGCTAAAAATGTTATTACAGAACTAATTGTAACCGAACCACTAATAATAAGATAATATATAATTTTACTTTTTAAATTTTTTTTTCTTTTTTATCTTTAAGTCACTTTCAAATTCTAATATTTGTTTTTCTAAATATGTTTTTAATTTAGTTTTATTTATATCATGAGGAATAATATCAATACTATCAACTTTATCTTCCATTTATTTAGAATAAAAATTACTAATTAGTAAACTTATAAGCAACAAATATAACAATAACTGTTCCACCTAAAATCCAAATTATTTCATATTTCTGTTGTTCTTTACTTGGGGTATAATAATCTGATAATTTAGGTTTGTATAGATGTAATTTTTCTTTATTTGTTACTGCGTTATATAAACTCATTGCATCATCAACTGATTGAAAATCTCTATGTGAAATCTTCTGATCATATAATTCTTTATTGATGTAATCCATATAGTTTTGCCTCTTTTCTCTATATTCTTCTGCAGCTTTATTGTATTTCTCTAACGCTAAGTTATGTCTTCTTTGTTCTCCTAATGAACTATTTTTATCAATATGTTTAAATAAATATCCACCACCAGTAAATGCTAAAGCGTTAACAATTGCCGATCCTATAATAGTTATAATTGCAGAAGCCATTTATTTAACAAAAAAAATTACACATTTATATGGGAGGAATATATTTTTGTTTTTCCAAATAATCAATTGTTAAATTAGATAAAGTAACCGCTAATGTTAATTTCAAAATATCATTGATATCAAATCTATCAACATTAACACTTCCCATTTTGAATACCTTTTTTAAATACCATTGAATAACCAACAGTTCCAACTGATAGTAATGCGCCATTATATAATCCAGTTATTATCCACTTATTATCACTCATTTATTTATCAAAAAAATTACTATCTTCAAAATATTTAGTTAACTTATTTATGATTAATTCAACATTTATTTTATTACTAGTTTTATGATTATCATATATTTTGGATAATATGTTTTTGATATCATCAATAATTCCATCTTCATTTAATTCATAATATTCTAAAGGTGATTTAATTAAATCAATTACTTTTTCTATATTATAATTTTCTTTATCAATCATTGATGCATTGTTAAATGATTTACTTTTTATATCAGTAATTACATCATTTAGTTTAATTCTCATTCCTTTACCATGTTTAAAATCAAACCCAAAACATATACTCGGTCCAACAGTTATATTCATTTATATAGTGAAAAAAATTACTCTCTACATCTTATAACTAATTCATAAATTACAGGGAAATTATTTAAATCAATTAAGTATCCATTATGATTTCTAATTTCTAATCTAAAATTATTAAAACGAGGAATGCAAGGTTTGAAATCACATTCTGTTAAATTATAATTTATTTGCGTTCCAAATTCTTTAACATTCTTCAATGGTAAAATGTTTAGTAAACCAGAATTACAAGTTATATCTTTAGTTGCTTCGAATGTTTTTGTAGGATCGATTAAATTGCAATAAATATAAAAATGTGTGTAAGGTATTAAGTTTGGTGTAGTAGCGTCAATATTTGTAAAAGATCTATCTGGAATAATTCCTAACAGTTTAGCTATAGGTTTTTTTACCATAAATTTATGTTTTTCACTGTTAGACAACCTTATCTTTATTCTATCAGAACTCTCACTTTTTAAAAATCTAATACTAAACCCAGAACTACTACCTAATTTGTGCCAAGCTTTTCTATTAATTTCTTGTGCTAATGTATCTAAATTATATAACCCCGGTTTTAAATATATATAGACCCATTCATTTTTATTTTTATTAAAAACTAAAAAGGCTCTATGTTCAATAGTTTTATTCGATATATTGTAAAAAGAATTACATAAAATTATATTTACTAATTTTAAATCAACACAATTCTTGAATTCTCTGTCTAATTGTACTAATAAATTATGTGATTTATAATTTGTAAGTTTTCTAGAATCAACAAATATTCTGTATTCTTTTAATTCCGCCATTTATTTTACATATTTTCATTCAAAATCAATATCGTGGTGCCCTTTTTCATTCTTACCTTTGTATACGAAATAGAAATCTCCAGAACATAATTCTTCTAAATCTTCACTTGATAATCTATGAAATCTATCTGGTAAATAAGTTCTGAATTTATATTTATTTCCTTTTAATCCTTCATATTCTAAATGAATTACTAATTTATCTCCATATTTATTAGTAATTGTTTCAATGTTAGTAATTAAATATTTCTTGTGAATTGTTAACTCAGTTAGTTTTTTAAATTTATAATCTACAGATTTGACGCTTGAAGTATCTTTAATTCTATCTAAGAATTCACTGTGTACTTGTTTACTCTCCATTTATTATACAAATTTTTATTGAAATTGATTAACACGCTAGAATCCTTTTCATAATCTCATTTTCTTTTGTTTCTTCTCTTTTGAATTTTATATATTCATCTAAATTGCAACCATACGCGACTGTGTGGATTCCATCATCTAAAATATATCTTTTATCATCAAATGGGTTTAGACTTATCTTCTCTATCTCTTCAATATACATTTCATGATCTTCAGATCTTAAACATTTCATCTTATGTTTTCTAACTTCTTCATTAAATATACAATTGATGTAATCTTTGAAATGAATATTCTTTTCAACAACGCTTTTGGTAATTCCTTTTAACTTTTTAGCTTCATGTTCTTTAGTTTTATATGAATACATTTTAGATCTAATACCAATAAACTCTATCATTTCTTCACCACCTAATTCATCCTTAAACTTCCCAGGAACTTTTTTATTATCATTGGTAAACAATTCATGATTTTTTGGATAGTTACTGAAATCAAAATGATGTTTTAATGTTTTTAAATCATCAGTTATGTTATCAGTTTTTATCTTTAATATGTAAGAATCTGTATCAAAGTATAGTATTTCTATGTGTTTTTCTCCAAAATGGGGTTGTAATATGTTATAGTAAAATTGATACATTAATAATTTTGAAATTTCTAGAACTGATGCACCAACATATATAGGTTTATTGAACTTCATAGAAGTTCTCCTCATTTTAACTGCTGCTAAATTTTCATCGAATATTCTGTTACCTATAAACTTAGGATATGATTGTAAATGCCTTATCCTTTTACCATTACTAACTAACTCAATATCATTTCTATTTCTAATATTTTCACAAGTTTTTCCATAGAATGCATTATTCATTAACTTAAAAAAATCCTTCTCAAAATCAGTTTTAGATTTAGTTCTCTGTGTAGTATTAAAATCTATATATTTTTCTAACCATTTAGATTGACTGAATGAAATATATCTATGTACTTTTTTTAGAATCATTCCTTGATCTAAATAAAACTTCAACATTCTATAATGCATAACGTAATTATATTTATCTTCTTGAGTTACCATTAACTTTTCAGTATGAATATGATTATCGGGTTTAATTCTTTTTTGATAATTTGATAATTCTTCATGTTTAACAGTTTTATGTTCGGGACAATATGCTAGATTTCTAGATTTGAATTTAATATTTTCAGGGTATTCTAAATCTACAACAAAAAAGTAACCAATATCTGAATCATCTGCAATATCTAGGATTCTTTTCTTCCAATCAAATTTATCAATTTGTAAAACTTCAGTTATTTCAAACATCCCATAAGGTTGTGGTTCCATCATTGCCCAACCATAAAGATTATTTGCATCTATGTATAATAATTTATATCCAGGATTATCATTTACATTGAAATATCTATCACCCAATACACCTGAAACACCTCCTCTTATAGATTTTTCAAATAATAGTAATTGATCTATATTTGTTAACAAATCCATTTTTATATCTGTAAATTTTAATCCACAATCCCATGTTAATCCTGGTGATGAATAACAATGACATGGATCAATATTGAAATATTTTAGGTTTACATCTCTAAACCTTTCGAATATATCGGTTAATAATAATACATCTGATTTTAAATATAAATCTACTAATTGCCCATGATTTTCTATTTTGAAATGATTCCAAATATTCAATGTTCTATTATAGACTTCATCTTTAACATATTCATTTTTTAATTCATCATAAAATTGTTCTTTCAATAATTCAGTTATTTTAAAATCATTATGATTTTTATAGAAAGAATATGGAATTGCTCCTTTATATCTCATTAATTTAAAATCATCATTATTTGGGTAATATTCTTTTAATATCTTTAATTCATCATCAACTAATGATTTTGATAAGTTATCTAATGAACTATTTAAAAATCTAGATGAATCTATAAATCTTAGACACCCAAATTGGAATGATATATAATTCTCAGATGTTTTAGCTAACATTCTAAATTTATAAGTTGGTATTTTATCTTTTGATCTATTTGAATTTAATATTTCTATTTCATTATTGATTTCTTCTATTTTATAACATAGCTGTTTGATAAATAAATGTGCATCATATCCTGATAGATTATGAAATATAACTGGTATAAAGTTAATTTTCTTAGCTTGTAAGTTACAATTCTCATGTGCAGCGCCTCTAAACTTTCCATTCAAATGATCATGGTCTCTTACTTTTTTATCTTTATAATTAAATATCTTTTCACAATAATAACATTTATCTGCAAACGCAAATTCTTCTTTATCTTCTTCTGTCATTATAATTTCTATATTTGTATTCAATAATTTACTAAATCTTATTTCATATTCAATTAATAAGTCACAAAAATGATTGATAACATTTTCATTTCTATAATTATAATATTCACTTTCAATTAGTTCTGGATAATCAGATTTAATATATAACCCGAAAGCTGCAGCTGATTGATGAATCTTTTTAATTGTATTTGTTATTGGTGGTTCTTCTGAATAATCACTTTCATTAGAATTTAATTTCTTTCTTTTATAATATATATCTTTTCTATCTTTATCTGTTAATTCTTTATTTAATGATTCAAAATCTCCATATATTACAAATGGTACTTTATTTTTGTAATCATATTTTTTGAATTCTAATATTTTATCTTTTTCATTTGGTAAAACTAATTTACAATAATCATGATTATCACATAGTTGTTTATGATTTAATAATGTACTTTCATTACTAAATTTATGTAAACATTTTCTACATAGATATATTTTATTATGGTGATCACTTTCTGTTCTAAAAAATAAATCTATTTGTTTAATCCACATATAATGATTCTCATAATATAGTATATCTATAACATCATTTGAATCATAATCTTTTGATAGGTATAAAGGTTCTAATGTATAATGTTTTATGTTGTTACCTTTTGTATTTGGTAATTTGATTAAATCAAATACATTTATCTTTAAATTATTATCTCTTTCTATTTTTGGGATGTTTTTAATTCTAACAGGATACTTATGAGTTAATCTACAAATATTATAAGTTGCAGGATGTAAACAACTTATTATAGCCCATAGAAAACATTTATCATCTTCATTTTGTATATTTATTACAGCATTAGTTTTAAATGGTAGTTTAATATAACTCGATGCTTCAATATCTGGTTCTTTATAATATGATAAATTATTTTCATCAATTGGTTTTGATTTAGTTAACTTATTATATTTTGTGTTATAAACATGTAAAGTTATAAATATTATCTCATCAAATATTAAACCAGATCCTTCAAAATATTTCTCTTCTATTTTAGTTTTTATTTCATTATAACATTTATTTAATTTATCATCTATATGTTGTTTAGATATAATATGTTGTGAATGAGAATTTATATTATATATTGGTTTATCTTCAGATTTTATAAACTTTACTTTAACTGATATACTTATTTTAGGATATTCAACATCTGTAATTATTTTTATTATTTTTTCATATTTTCTAAATGTTTTTTATTTTCTTCTATTGTTTTACCTTTATGAAATTTAAACTCGATAGCTGCTGGACCAATATCACTTTTAAATGCTTCGGTTATCTCTATATCTTTTTTATTATCTAATGAATTAATATAATTTCTTACATCTTCCATATATGGTCTTTTATTGTTTAATTTATTTTTTATTCTTTTAATTGTCTTCTGTTTCTTATCGTTATCATTATCAAAATAATCTTCACCTAAAATATCATTATTCTTATTTCTAATATGACTTATAGATTTTAAATGTTCTTTATAATATCTTTTATCACTGAATGATTGATTATATGTATCACATTTGTATGTTTCTTTTTCATCCTTTAATTCTTCTAATTTAGTTTCTAATATATCATCTTTATATTCTAGTTTCAATTTATTCTCTAAATGTGTTCTAGTTTTATTGTGTCTTGCTTTTTGGGATTTATCTATATCGATATTACATGTTGGGCAGTAGTACTTATTTGCTTCCATTTTAATACTATATTTTTTATTAAAATTGATTTTAGAAGTTCAATGATTTAAATGTTATTCATATATATGAATATTTTAAGAGTAATAGGGATAATAGGCTTTCGGGTTAAAGGTTGAACGGGCGGGTGAGTAAAAAATGAAAAACATAAAAATAATTACAATTTCTACTTGAATTAGGAGTGAAACTCATAAAAATGAAAAATAAATTCGAGCGTGTGAGAATTTATTTTTCATTTTTATGAGTTTCGCGAGTAATTCAAGTAGAAATTGTAATTATTTTTATGTTTTTCATTTTTTACGAGCTCGACCGTTCGACCTTTGATCTGAAAGCCTATTATCCCTATTACTTGTATATTCCTCTCTCATATATCCTTAAAACAAATTAAGCCTAAAAGACAAATTTATTCTTTTATCTTTCTTTTCTACAAAATCAAAGATTTATGAACGCACCAGAATGTCTTATAATCGCAAATGTAAAACATTCTTAAAATTCTTAATTAGGACTGGCACTATATTAGTATTAATGGATTTAATCCATGATGATCATAAAACATTTTCACTTTGACGCTTTTAAAAATTTCTTGCATCGTTTGAATTCAATCCAATGGAGTTTTTACTCTTTTCCATTTGTTCTGCTTAATCTCTAGAGTACCAATGTTCAATTTTGATGCTGGATTAAAAATATACTATCATGTAAATTTAGGAAAGTCCATATTAAGAATTTTATTTCTTGTTTTATTTCTTGTAATCCAATGACCAATCTTCAGCCCACCGGCTGGCCGATTTTACCGGGTCTCTAAGTCTATGATTTTTGTACTCAGCCGCAAATGAGGAACAAGGTATCATTTTTAGCCCACTTGGGACTTGGGACAGAGCGTTACCATTTACTACATATTATAGGGTACACGGCAAGTTAGAAGATGGAGATTTAGTGACGCACTTGTCCGTGAAGAAGTGGAAGGGATCAGTGATCACCAGGATGGACTCTTACTTCAATCATCGACGAGTGATGATGGGTCAGCTGAAGCAATTCCTAATGGCAATGATTTTCATGTAAATCATGATCAAACATCTGCATCGGACTCTTTAGAAGATCATGAAATGGACCGCCCTGTAGAGTATGTTGAAACTTCTGCTTCTGATTCTAAGCAAGATATATATTTGAGTGATGACGATGCCATCGAAGATCTTAATCTTAAACAGCAATTAGTGAGATGGGCAGTTGAAAATAAATGCACTCAAGGAGCATTGAACGAGCTACTTGCTATTCTACGTGGTCATGGTCATGATTTACCTAAGGACCGCAGAACATTGTTAAAACGACCTCGAAATGTAGAAACCGTTCAGCAATTGGGTGGTCACTACGTATATCTTGGTATTGAACGTGGAATTCTTCATTGTTTGGCTGTAAATCCCAGTTTTGTGAGAGAGCAAGATACTGTCGAACTTATCGTTAATATTGATGGTTTACCGTTGTTTAAATCCAGTAAAGCCCAATTTTGGCCAATTTCATTGATTTCAATCCGTTTATTGTTGCATTATTCGTTGGAGACAGTAAGCCTGATAATGTGGAGGTATATTTCAATGATTTTGTTGATGAACAACCTCCTGCAAAACACCGGAGTGGTTTATTTTGGAAAGATGTTTAATGTGTATGTTAAAGCTTTTGTTTGCGACGCTCCCGCGAGATCATATGTCAAATGCATTATTGGACACAATGCATATTTTTCTTGTGAGCGCTGTAAAATTCGGGGTAACTGGGAAAGACGTGTAGTATTTAACAGCATTCATGCGTATGATTTGCAAACTGATGCAAAATTCACTGATTGTAAATATAACATACATCAAGTCGGAAAGTCTCCCCTCATTGAAGCAGGTATCAGGTGCGTGCCCCAATTCCCACTCGATTATATGCACCTTGTGTGTTTGGGGGTTGTCCAACGATTGCTTAGTTTTCTGAAGACAGGCCCAAGAATATGTAAACTTTCAAATTTGCACATTCAACGAGTTTCGGATGTATTGGACCCATTGAAAGGAAAAATGTCCAGTGATTTTTCCAGCCAACCACGACTTCTTGCGTATTTAGACCGTTGGAAGGCCACAGAATTCAGGCAGTTTATTTTGTATACTGGTTCCATTGCATTGCGTAACATTTTGCCAGTGGCTAATTACAAGCATTTTCTGTCTCTAAACATCGCTATGTTGATAATGCTAAATCCATCTCAAGAGATAAGAGACTATTGCTGTATGCTTCAGATCTTCTAGTGTATTTTGTCAGGATGCTTCAGATCTTCAGAATTTTATGGGACAACATTCTACACATACAATGTGCATGGTTTGATACATTTGTATCAGGACATTGAACACTTCAGATGCTCTTTGAATGAAATATCTGGTTTTCCCTTTGAAAATTTTTACAAGTGCTCAAAAGTTTAGTAAAAAATCCCAAGCTCCACTCGTACAGGTTGTCAAACGAGTTGAAGAATTTGAAACACATCAAGCCTCTATGTATGACAGGAAACAACGGATCTCTAGGATTTCAAATGATGATAAAGACAGTGTGTTTTACATAAATACCTCTGAATTTGCATTTGTTATCGAGGTCCGTGATGATTATTGTCTGTGTGATGTTGTAAAGATATATATGATGCAGAGTTATTATAATGAACCTTGCGATTCTCGCATTCTGAGCGTTTACTTCATTGCTAACCTTGAGCGAGTCCGTGGTACCAGGCAGAGATTGATCAGTAAGGAACGTCTTACTAAGAGCAGAAAAGCTGTCTGCATTCCAGTTCCTGCTATATCGGTTGTCGTTTTCTTTGTTTTATGATTTTGTTTAATCAGATAAGTTTTTTTAGCAGCGCACACCAACCTTGGTTGAGCATGCGTGATCAGTCTTGAAATTGGGATTCATACGTGGCATAGTGCTGATGACAATTCAATTCATTCTTTATTGACACAATTAAAATTTCATCATAAAACATTTTCACTTTCACGCTTTTAAAAATTATTTTAATGTTCTTTAACTTTCATTTGGTGATCGTGTTAGCGGCCGTTTGCCATTATCTAAAACTTAAAACTGCTTTTCTGTAAAATAAATACTGACTTGAATTGAATTGAATTGAATTCACTGGTTACCTGTCTCTTCAGAGAGCCAGGGGCGGTAGTCTATGATGACATTTAACTTTATCGGATGATTATAGTGGATTGTCATTTGAAGGAAATGCAACTCATTCTTGCTTTATGTCTTTATTATTTAAAAAATCGTGGCTCCTATTTATTTTCGTATTCGCTTCCCTTCGCCTGAAGTCACTCGAATTAGTCACGTTTTTTCTTTCAGCTGTAAAATTTTTCTAAGTAATCTAGCAATTATCAACATATGATAGATTTTGAAAAGACACCACAATATTCAAATAACAACCATCTAAAAGCTTGCACTAACTTGGTCCACGTCTACAATAAAACCATTCCAATTCCCAGTACCCGGGTGTAACATTCAGTGTGACGATGTAAGACAACACCTATCTCTTGGCTGTCTCTGTTCAAAGTTCAAACTCTACTACAGAAATACAAAACAACCAAGCTTTCAGTACAACCATGTCAACAAGCCCATTTTTAGAATTTCTTTCTTGTCTTTTTTTTAAGATGTGGGCAAGTGCTGTTTGGGAGGAAAGCAATGGGAAAGTATACAGCGACGTTATTCCGTTGAAATGGATCATTAATGAGACAGTCATGTGGCCTCCTGGCATCAATGGATGAAGGTCAGCTACCAAATGATAAATGGAAAAAGTTTAATCTAATTAAAATCAAGATGAAATCTGGTAAGTAAAAGTCTTGGTCATAGAATAGTGCATCCTCTTGTTTATGCACTTAACTTGGTAAAAGTCATAGATTATCCAAGGTGAATATTGTGAAAAACACCACGGAACATTTTTGAAATTTTTGAAAACTATTATAAGTTTTTCAACATAAGAATATTGAAGTATTTTATTGAATTTTGCTGTGAAACCAAAGTTGGGGCGATATTTATCTGGGGGATTTTTACCTGTTACCAGTCAATCACCATAATGGTACACTATAATGTAAATCTGAGTTATGTTGTGTAGTTTTTGGGCTACGCGACGATAATAGTGGAGCTACCAGGTATACCCTTTCAAATGATTTACGCTTTGAATTTTTTCTTTTGTGAGATAAATTGTGTTGATATATAGCCAAGAAAATAACTATTTGAGACTTAGTCATGTGATTTTACATTTTGGTAAGGCCACACATACATATATATATTTTATTCAATCTATGTATGTATGTATGTATGTATGTGTGTATGTGTGTGTGTATGTGTGTGTGTGTGTATGTGTGTGTGTATGTGGGTATGTGTATGTGTGTATGTGGGTATGTGTATGTGGGTATGTGTATGTGTATATGTATATGTGTATATGTGTATGTGTGTATATGTGTATGTGTATATGTGTATGTGGGTATGTGTATGTGTATGTGGGTATGTGTATGTGGGTATGTGTATGTGTATGTGGGTGTGTATGTGGGTGTGTATGTGGGTGTGTATGTGTGTATGTGGGTGTGTAGGTGTGTATGTGTGTATGTGTGTAGGTGTGTACGTGTGTACGTATGTACGTATGTATGTATGTATTTTAAAATTTTAATACATAACACTATCCAATTGAGAATTTATAATATTTAATCGCGCGTCAGATATAATATATGTGCATTTTGAAATTTAAACTTCCTGTTTTCTTTTTCATGAATAATTGTATCCCATCTTTAGTGTTCTGTATTTCTTCCCAGGACCATGTAATAAATTATCTTCAGTTGTTCTAAAATCTAACCATAATGCATATTTATTACCGGTATAATAATCTATTTGATTAATATTACAATCTTCAGATGATTTTACTTTTTCATTCATACAATGTTTTCTAATTTCTGGCCACTGATCTATCATTCGCATTCCTTGACAAATTATTTTATTTGCTATACCTTCAATTGTTATTTCTACTTAATATTTCAGGATTATAATAATTATCAACATTTATTGCGCCATTAGAATATGTTGCAATGGTAAAAAATATTAATATACCTAGATAGATCTTCTTGGGAAGATGATATTCTCATTGATTATTTCATCAATTGCATTAATAGTTACAGTTTTAAATTTATCAATATGATCATGTAATAACGAAAATCCTTGTTCATATTGAGTTTGAATTGTGCAAGCAATATTTTCATCAGTTACTGTATCATATTCTAAACATATATTTGATAATTTATAACCCATATCTTTAACAACGCTTGATAATACAATTTCATTAACAGGAGCAAAAATTATTTCAAATATAATATCTTCTAGTATAGCATATTTATATAAAGGCGCATTATTATTTATCAATTCAAAGTCTAGTGGAATTTTATATTTGCTTCCATAAATCGTTTTTATCAACTTATCTGTAGCATTAGTTACTATTGCGTCATTAGCCCCTGAATTTAATTTATTATGGTTTTCTGATTGAATGCCTTGAAATATCATATTATTTCTATTTTCTTTTGTTAACCATAAATCTTTATAATGCATAAATAAATCATAATCTCCTAATGAAAAAACTATTTTTGGACCAATCTTTACAATTAATTTTTTAATTAAATATCTTCCAACATTATCTACAACATAATTATTATTATTACCAGTTTCATTTATATCAGCTGACAAATGAATACTATTTGGAACATAAAAAGTATTTTGATTTAATCTCGGGATTCTAACATATAAAGTTTCATCAGGATTAATATAAGAAGGATTATGAGTAATTATAAGATGAGATCTTTCTGCTTTAATAGCATTAGATATTCTAGAATTCTTAGAAGAATTTATATATTCAAATAACAACCATCTAAAAGCTTGCACTAACTTGGTCCACGTCTACAATAAAACCATTCCAATTCCCAGTACCCGGGTGTAACATTCAGTGTGACGATGTAAGACAACACCTATCTCTTGGCTGTCTCTGTTCAAAGTTCAAACTCTACTACAGAAATACAAAACAACCAAGCTTTCAGTACAACCATGTCAACAAGCCCATTTTTAGAATTTCTTTCTTGTCTTTTTTTTAAGATGTGGGCAAGTGCTGTTTGGGAGGAAAGCAATGGGAAAGTATACAGCGACGTTATTCCGTTGAAATGGATCATTAATGAGACAGTCATGTGGCCTCCTGGCATCAATGGATGAAGGTCAGCTACCAAATGATAAATGGAAAAAGTTTAATCTAATTAAAATCAAGATGAAATCTGGTAAGTAAAAGTCTTGGTCATAGAATAGTGCATCCTCTTGTTTATGCACTTAACTTGGTAAAAGTCATAGATTATCCAAGGTGAATATTGTGAAAAACACCACGGAACATTTTTGAAATTTTTGAAAACTATTATAAGTTTTTCAACATAAGAATATTGAAGTATTTTATTGAATTTTGCTGTGAAACCAAAGTTGGGGCGATATTTATCTGGGGGATTTTTACCTGTTACCAGTCAATCACCATAATGGTACACTATAATGTAAATCTGAGTTATGTTGTGTAGTTTTTGGGCTACGCGACGATAATAGTGGAGCTACCAGGTATACCCTTTCAAATGATTTACGCTTTGAATTTTTTCTTTTGTGAGATAAATTGTGTTGATATATAGCCAAGAAAATAACTATTTGAGACTTAGTCATGTGATTTTACATTTTGGTAAGGCCACACATACATATATATATTTTATTCAATCTATGTATGTATGTATGTATGTATGTGTGTATGTGTATGTGTGTGTGTGTGTATGTGTGTGTGTGTATGTGTGTGTGTATGTGGGTATGTGTATGTGGGTATGTGTATGTGGGTATGTGTATGTGTATATGTGTATGTGTATATGTGTGTATATGTGTATGTGTATGTGGGTATGTGTATGTGTATGTGGGTATGTGTATGTGGGTATGTGTATGTGTATGTGGGTGTGTATGTGGGTGTGTATGTGTGTATGTGGGTGTGTAGGTGTGTATGTGTGTATGTGTGTAGGTGTGTACGTGTGTACGTATGTACGTATGTATGTATGTATTTTAAAATTTTAATACATAACACTATCCAATTGAGAATTTATAATATTTAATCGCGCGTCAGATATAATATATGTGCATTTTGAAATTTAAACTTCCTGTTTTCTTTTTCATGAATAATTGTATCCCATCTTTAGTGTTCTGTATTTCTTCCCAGGACCATGTAATAAATTATCTTCAGTTGTTCTAAAATCTAACCATAATGCATATTTATTACCGGTATAATAATCTATTTGATTAATATTACAATCTTCAGATGATTTTACTTTTTCATTCATACAATGTTTTCTAATTTCTGGCCACTGATCTATCATTCGCATTCCTTGACAAATTATTTTATTTGCTATACCTTCAATTGTTATTTCTACTTAATATTTCAGGATTATAATAATTATCAACATTTATTGCGCCATTAGAATATGTTGCAATGGTAAAAAATATTAATATACCTAGATAGATCTTCTTGGGAAGATGATATTCTCATTGATTATTTCATCAATTGCATTAATAGTTACAGTTTTAAATTTATCAATATGATCATGTAATAACGAAAATCCTTGTTCATATTGAGTTTGAATTGTGCAAGCAATATTTTCATCAGTTACTGTATCATATTCTAAACATATATTTGATAATTTATAACCCATATCTTTAACAACGCTTGATAATACAATTTCATTAACAGGAGCAAAAATTATTTCAAATATAATATCTTCTAGTATAGCATATTTATATAAAGGCGCATTATTATTTATCAATTCAAAGTCTAGTGGAATTTTATATTTGCTTCCATAAATCGTTTTTATCAACTTATCTGTAGGATTAGTTACTATTGCGTCATTAGCCCCTGAATTTAATTTATTATGGTTTTCTGATTGAATGCCTTGAAATATCATATTATTTCTATTTTCTTTTGTTAACCATAAATCTTTATAATGCATAAATAAATCATAATCTCCTAATGAAAAAACTATTTTTGGACCAATCTTTACAATTAATTTTTTAATTAAATATCTTCCAACATTATCTACAACATAATTATTATTATTACCAGTTTCATTTATATCAGCTGACAAATGAATACTATTTGGAACATAAAAAGTATTTTGATTTAATCTCGGGATTCTAACATATAAAGTTTCATCAGGATTAATATAAGAAGGATTATGAGTAATTATAAGATGAGATCTTTCTGCTTTAATAGCATTAGATATTCTAGAATTCTTAGAAGAATTTATATAACTCCCACTCATTTATTTAACAAAAAAATTAATTATTTTTTTATCATATTAACTTATCCAAAAATAATAACACTTACAACTGTAATTAAAAATAAAATAATATGTTCAGCAGCAAAGTTAAGAATACTTCCAGCAGATTTTAAAACAAAACTAACAATTGATGCAATAACTCCGGGTAAAGCTGCAGCAGATTTTTTAGATAATTCCCATAAATATTTTGCTAATTTTTTTAAACCATCTTTCACTTTATCTTTTATTGAGTTATTACTCGGGGGTTTATCCGGTTTATTAGGTGTAGGCGTAGATTTTAATGAATTTGATATGGCTAAACCAATTGTTGTAAATAATTGAAAGAATTGTGATACCTTCTAGTTTAAATAATAATTTTATTCTATCTTTTAATAATATTACAGAATTTGGTTTTATCAACAAATCTTTAAAAATAGCTTTTAATCTATTAATATTATAATCATATAATTTTTATGTTATATTCTAAGTCATCTTTTTCTTTTTCTAAATATGCATTTCTTTTTTTGAATTCAATTTCTTCAATAACTTTAATATCTCTATCTAATTTTAATTGTTCTATTTATTTAATTTTATCAGTTCTATCTTTTTCTAAATTTAAAAATCTCATACTTTTATCATCTGCATCAGCTTTATTTCTTATACTAATAATTTCTCTAATTGCTTTATCAGAAAATATATTTAAATCTTCTAATTGTTGATCTGTTGCATCTATATATCCATTCGGGAAAAGTTTTTCAATTGGAACTTTATTTGATTTAAGGTTACTAGTTTTGGAAGTTATATTTTGTTTTGATTTTTATAAGTGATATTAATAAAATAATCATCTTTCAAATGATAATAATATTCACCATCAAAAAATTTTAATTCTCTTACTAAATATCTGGCACCTCTATCATTTATATTATATCCAGATCTTAAATATAGGTTTGAAATTATAAATATATTCATTATATTCTAAATTTTGTTTTACTAAATCTGGATTTTCATTTTCAGCATTTATTCTTGATCTAGTTTCGTAGAAGGGGCTTTAGAACCACTATCTGCTAAATTAGAATTATATGCTAATCCATCATCATTATCAATATTAGTTTCATTAAAATCACATTGCGGTTCATAATTATATCCATCATCATTATTTCCCATTTCTCCCATTTCATAAGCTTCTCTACCTTCTACATCCATTTATATCTTATAAAAATTAAAATCTATAATATAATATTCCACCTATTACAATTCCTATACAAGTTATAGCTAATTTAGTATTTTCATGGGATTTATTATCATTATTACTTTTAATTATATCATGTTGAATATCAGTTTTTATATTTTCTGTAGTATTGTAATCTTTTATTTTAGAATCATTATCCTATTTAATATTCTTAGTTTTAGTTTCTGTTGATTGAATTTTTTTAATTTTTTTACCTTCCATTAGTTTTGGAGCAGTAATAATCTTTTTATTTATATCATTTAACTCAAAATTATTATTAATTGTTGCAGACTTAATTAGATAATTATAATCAATTATATTTCCCATTTTTAATATTAAATCATCAGAAATGATTAATAGATTAGGGCCTATACAATAATTTAATCTAATATGTTATTTATCTAAATAAATTTGATATCTTCCTATATTTTCTGGAATCGATCTATTTTTATCATTATGAATTGAATCTTCAAATAATACTTTAAATTGTTTTTGTGTATCAATTGATGTATATAAAATTCCAATTATTGGGGATCTTGTTTCAACTTGTGCACCTAGAATACATATCAAATAAGTTCTAATTGATTGATTTATTCTCTTTATACCTGATTTAGTAAAACCTTCACTATTATCTAAAATAAAACAAACCCAACCATTATTGTTTTCTTGTTTTAAATGATCATAAAATTTCGGTAATTTATTGAAATTTAATGTTTCTAAATCCATGTTTTCTATTTTACCATAACCTAATTTATTATTATAGATATTATAAAAACTATTAGATGGTATGGGAAGTGCACAATATTGTAAAATATTTTCAGGACAAGGACTTGATCTTATTGTTCCAATTTGTGTTCTAAATAATAATAATAATAACAATAATAATAAAGGATCTTATATAGCGCTAAATCCAGCTAAGCTGCTCAATGAGCTTTACAAATTATAAAATACCTCCTTAAAAAGGAAGCATTTTAGCTGCTTCCTGAATTGATCTAATGAAGTGATAGCACGAAGGCTAAGCGGAAGCTGGTTCCACAATTTTGGGGCGCTGTTGGAAAATGCCCGGCTACCTGTAGATTCACGATGAAACAAAGGGACAACTAGCAGAAACTGATTGGCTGATCGAAGTGCACGAGGTGGTGAGTTAAGTGTAACAAGTTCAGATAAGTATGGAGGAGCTAAATTATGTATAGCCTGGAAAGATAGCATAATAACTTTAAAACAAATGCGGTATGCAACTGGTAACCAGTGTAGGTCATGCAGAAGAGATGAAATGGATGAAAACTTGCTAGAGCGAGAAATTAGACGTGCTGCATTGTTTTGCACTCTCTGAAGTGGTTTGAGGGACTTTGCAGGGAGCCCGTTAAGCAAGGAGTTGCAGAAATCAAGACGTGAAGTAACCAAGGCATGGACATAAATCCGAGCAGCGTCATCAGATAAAAAGCCCCTTATTTTGCTTATGATACGTAAATGAAAGTTGCAGGATTTAACAATGGATGATATTTGATCTTTGAAAGTAAGCTCCGAGCCAAAAATTACTCCAAGATTCCGAACAGAAGTAGAAGGTCTGATGTCAGAATCAATAATTCTGATATGAGGTAACTGTTGAAGCTGACTATACATATTTCTAGTATACACGAATAGCGCATCTGTCTTATCCCCGTTGCATTTGAGGAAATCATTCCTCATCCAGCAATTCAAATCATCAGCTCCTTCAGACATAATTTGACATGATGGGAACAAATCAGGTACACTAAACGCAATGTAAAGTTGATTATCATCAGCATAGAGATGATAATCAAGATCATGCTGTTGTCTGATGTTACCAAGAGGAGTAATGTACGCTGCAAAAAGCAAAGGGCCCAAAACGGAACCCTGAGGTACACCAAATTTGATTTCCAATTGCTCAGAAAAGTTACCATTTATACATACACTTTGAGTCCTATTGCTAAGATATGACCTGAGCCAATCAAGAACTGTGCCTTGAATTCCTAGTAAATTAAGACGTTCTACGAGTCTAGTGTGATCCACAGTGTCGAAAGCAGCGCTCAAATCCAACAAAACAAGTAACACACACTGCTTTGAATCTAATGAACAAAGTAAGTCATTATACATTTTAAACCAGAGCTGTTTCGACACTGTGGCGTTGTTTATAAGCAGATTGAAATTTGTCTGCTAAGTTATTGCTTGACAAATGGAAATCAGAATTATTTATATCTATATTAAATTCATTACAAATTTCATAAAACTTTGATAAATTAATATTTATTATCTAATTCTTTAAAATATCTAGATCCTGGTAAAGGGGTCCCTAAAGTCTGTCTCAGTCCAGTTTGCCGCGGCACATTGAAGCTTTACTTTTATAACATTGTCTGATTCCAGTGGTTACTGCATGACAACTACGCACTCCACAGCAGGATATCTGGCAGCTGTATCCAAGAGTGCATATTATGTAAGTTTCTTACTGACCACTATATGTGTAGCCTTCATACCATAAACACGTCCTCGAAAAGTTATAAAAATGTTATCATTCTATTCCTGCGGATTTGCATTTTTCCTGTTTTTGTTCTACATGATGCCTGCGACTCCATCTACTTCTTCTGGATTGAAAAAACATTCTAAAAGAACTATTGTATTGAAAGTTTGGAACTATTTTCGCGAAAAATACAAGAAATTAACTGTAGAAAAAGTGGATATTGAAACTGGAAAGGCGAGAGGGATAAGTGAGCGATCAGTTCGTAATATACGGAAACAAATGAAGGACACTGGACGAGTTAAAACACCGCGAAAGCCTTAAGATTTAAAACCCCAGTACGGTAAAAATATAGCCGGTCTGGATGAAATGGTACCTTCGAACATCCGTCGTATAGTTCACGACTTCTTCCGCATAAATGAACCATCGACTCTCAACAAAATTTGGCAGAAATGCAAAGATGATGACGATATCCCCAAAATATCCAGGGCCACATCTCACAGAATTTTGAGGGATATTGGATTCAAGTTTAAAAAGAGAGAGCGAAATTGTTTGTTGATAGAAAAAGATGAAATCGTTAGCTGGCGCTACAAGTATTTGCGAGAAATTAAAAAGTTGCGCGCACAAGGAAGCACGATTTTTTACCTTGATGAAACTTGGCTTAATGTTGGATCGGTCCCTGATAGAATCTTGGTGGATATGAACATTAAAAGCTGTAAAAGTGCCTGGTTAGATGGATTGACGACAGGCCTTAAAGATCGAACCGGCAAAGGTGACAGACTTATAATTCTACATGTTGGTAGCGAAGATAGTTTTTTGGAAGGTGGCGAACTCGTTTTTAAATCAAGAAGGAAAAATGCCGATTACTACGATGATATGAACGGAGAAGACTTTGAAAAGTGGTTCAAAGAGACACTTTTACCTAAGTTGCCTCCTAATTCAGTGATCGTCATGGACAATGCGAGTTACCACTCTGTGAGAATGTAAAGCATTCCAACTTCGAATGCACTGAAAGAGGATATGCAGGTCTGGTTGAGACAGAAAAGCATATTTTGGTCACCTGACATGCCGAAACCGGTGCTATATGGTTTAATTCTTCAACACAAACCACGTTATCTTTCGTACAAAGTGGATGTTTTGGCGGTAGGAAATGGCCATTCAGTTTTGAGGTTGCCCCAATACCATCGTGAACTGAATCCGATTGAGATCGTATGGACCAACATCAAAGGATACGCGGCTGCGAACAATAAAACCTTAAAGCTGGATGATGTAAAATTACTTTTAATTGATGCCATGTCTCGTGTCACTGCCGATCATTGGAAGAACTATATAGCCCATGTCATAAAAGTGGAGGATAAAATGAGATAGAGGGCATCATGGACTATGTCATTGAACAAATTGTTATCAACCTCGGAGACGATAGTGATTACTCAGATCAACCGAAATCAGAGAACAGTGATTGGGGTGAATCCTGGGAGATGGACTATGGTTATGACATCAATGCGCTTGGAATTGGATCTCTGGTGGATTAATTTATTTGTATTGAATAAATAACAAATATTGTGTGTCTCCTGAAGTGATACTTTTACATTCTACTTACTTATTTGCCTCTCCAGCTGTGTTGTATGTTCTAAATCTTAACAGATTCCAGGAAATTGGACCATCAAATTACCCCTGACAACTTCAAAACAAACCTATGAAAACTATTTATAAAAGTTATGCACTCTTGGATACCTCAAGAGTTGAAAATAATTCTAAGATATATCAGAAATGCAACGAGGTAGCAAAGCAAATCTGAATTCATTCGTAGCTCTTGCTCTTGTTACCACTCTTTGCCGTGACTATAGCAACAGCCAGCTGATTTTGCTGACTCACTAAATCTTTGCGCGAGGTCCAGCCACTTCAGCTGTCAGTACCAATTAAAATGTGTACATTTGATATCCTTACCCTAAGAAATGCCACGGGAAACTGGGCTGAGACAGACTTTAATTCATTTAATATTAATCTTATTTGAAAGTATGTATGGAATCTAAATAAACTTTGAATTAATTTATATTTAGAATTAACCAAATGATCATTCCAACTAATTCCACAACCTGTTGTTGCACAATAAACTGCAAAATTTAATTGGTTCTGCCAATACTTCATATTAGATTTTAATAACCATTGTTTTTCATCTTTCAATTTTTTAAAATTAATTAAATATACATGAAATATATTTTCCATCTTTGCATTAAAATTATTAGTTTCAGTAACATAAATATCTAAATTAATTAATGAATCTAAAACTTCATTTCTATATGAAATATCTTTAATAAAATCTATTGCAGAAATATTATATTCAATTGATTTATTATATTGAAAAGCTTTTGGTAAACTTTGTTTTGGGCCCTTTGCTTTTTGCAGCGTACATTACTCCTCTTGGTAACATCAGACAACAGCATGATCTTGATTATCATCTCTATGCTGATGATAATCAACTTTACATTGCGTTTTGCCATTTATATAATAAAAAAATTAATAATTTATTAATTCTTTTAATAATTTATCCTCTTGAATTGTTATATTACCATTTAAACTTATTATATAATCTAGTGTATTTTTCAATTTATTAATTTCTTTTATATGAGATTTAATTTTTTCTTTATTACTTTCTATATTTAATTTTGAACTTATTCCGGTTAAAACACTTGAACTTAATCCTAACACACCAATTGATATAGCTATTGATATAGCTAAAGGAGTTAATGGACTGAATATTGCTAAAAATGTTATTACAGAACTTATTGTAACCGAACCACTAATAATAACATAATATATAATTTTGCTTTTTAAATATTTTTTCTTTTAAACTTTTAAATCATTTTCAAATTCTTAGATTTGTTTTTCGAAATATAATTCTAATTTAGTTTTATTTATATCATGAGGAATAATATCAACATTATCAACTTTATCATCCATTTATTTAGAAAAGAAAATTACTAATTAGTAAAGTTATATGCCACAAATATAACAATAACTGTTCCACCTAAAATCCAAATTATTTCATATTTCTTCTGTTCATTACTTGGGGTGTAATAATCTGATACTGTAGGTTTATGTAATTTTTCTTAATTTGGTACTGCGTTATATAAACTCATTGCATCATCAACTGATTGAAAATCTCTATGTGAAATTTTCTGATCATATAATTCTTTGTTAATATAATCCATATAGTTTTGTCTTTTTTCTCTATATTCTTCTGCAGCTTTATTATATTTCTCTAATGCTGAGTTATGTCTTTTTTGTTCTGATAATGAACCATTTTTATCAATATGTTTATATAAATATCCACCACCAGTAAATGCTAAAGCGTTAACAATTACCGATCCTATAATAGTTATAATTGCAGATGCCATTTATTTAACAAAAAAATCATGTATTTATATAGGAGGAATATATTTTTGTTTTTCCAAATAATCAATAGTTAAATTAGATAAAGTAACTGCTAACGTTAATTTTAAGATATCATTGATATCAAATCTATCAACATTAACACTTCCCATTTTAAATACTTTTTTTAATACCATTGTATATCCAACAGTTCCAACTGATAGTAATGCTCCATTATATAAACCAGTTATTATCCACTTATTATCACTCATTTATTAATAAAAAAATCACCTCCTTCAAAAAATATTTAGTTAACTTAGTTATAATTATTTCAACATTTAACTGTTAAATCCAGCATCACTACCTAACTTGTGCCAGGCTTTTTTAAATTAATTTCTTGTGCCAATGTATCTAAATTATATAACCCCGGTTTTAGATATAGATGATACCATTTATTTTAACTTTTATTAAAAATCAAAAAGCCTCTATTTTCACGAGTTTTATTCGATATATTATAAAAAGAATTACATAAACTTACATTTACTAATTTTAAATCAACACAATTCTTAAATTCTCTATCTAATTGCACTAGTAAATTATGAGATTTGTAATTTGTAAGTCTTCTTGAATCAACAAATATTCTATATTCTTTCAATTCTACCATTTATTTTACATACTTTTATATTATTCAAAATCTATGTCATGGTGCCCCTTTTCATTTCAATCACCAGAACATAATTCTTCTAGATCTTCACTGGATAATCTATGAAATCTATCTGGTAAATATGTTCTGAATTTATATTTATTTCCTTTTAATCCTTCATATTCTAAGTGAATAACTAATTTATCTCCATATTTATTAGTAACGGTATCAATATTTGTAACTAAATATTTCTTATGAATTGTTAGTTCATTTAATTTTTAGCATTGGTTGACGTCTATGACGTCATGCCAAAGTAAAACTTCAGTTATTTCAAATACTCCATAAGGCTGTGGTTCCATCATTGCCCAACCATATAGATTATTTGCGTCTATATATAATATCTTATATCCAGGGTTATCATTTACATTGAAATATCTATCACCTAATACACCTGAAACTCCTCCTCTTATAGATTTTTCAAATAATAATAATTGATCTATATTTGTTAACAAATCCATTTTTATATCTGTAAATTTTAATCCACAATCCCAAGCTAAATCCGGACTATAATAACAATGACATGGATCAATATTAAAATATTTTAGATTTACATCTCTAAACCTTTCAAATATATCAGTTAATAATAATACATCTGATTTTAAATATAAATCTACTAATTGTCCATGATTTTTCATTCCAAAATGATTCCAAATCTTCAATGTTCTATTATAGACATCATCTTTAACATATTCATTTTTTAAATCATCATAGAACTGTTCTTTTAATAATTCAGTTATATTGAAATCATTATTTGATTTATAAAAACTATATGAAATTGCTCCTTTATATCTCATTAATTGAAAATCATCATTATTTGGATAGTGTTGCTTTGATATTTCTAATTCATCATCAACTAATGATTTTGATAAATTATCTAATGAACTACTTAAAAATCTATATGAATCTATAAATCTTAGACCCCCAAATTGGAAAGATATATAATTTTCAGATGTTTTAGCTAACATCTTAAATTTATAATTTGGTATTTTAGAAACACCTTTTGATCTATTTGTATTTGATCTTCCTATTTCATTATTGATTTCTTCTATTTTATGACATAGTTGCTTGATGAATAAATGAGCATCATACCCTGATAAATTATGAAATATAACTGGAACAAAATTGATTTTCTTTGTTTGTAAATTACAATTCTCATGTGCTGCACCTCTAAATTTTCCATTCAAATGATCATGATCTCTTACTTTTTTATCTTTAAAATTAAATAGTTTTTCACAATAATAACATTTGTCTGAAAACTCAAATTCTTCTTTATCTTCTTCTGTCATTATAATTTCTTTATTTGTATTTAACAATTTATTAAATTTTATTTCATATTCAATTAATAAGTCACAAAAATGATCATTTCTATAATGATAATATTCACTTTCAATTAGTTCTGGATAATCAGATTTTATATATAATCCAAAAGCTGCGGCACTTTGATGAATCTTTTTAATAGTATTTGTTATTAGAGGATCTGAATAATCAATTACATCATTTTCAGAATTTAATTTCTTTCTTTTATAATATATTTCTTTTCTATCTTGATCAGTTAATTCCTTATTTAGCGATTCAAAATCTCCATATATTACAAATGGTACTTTATTTTTGTAATCATATTTTTTGAATTCTAATATCTTATCTTTTTCATTTGGTAAAATCATTTTACAATAATCATGATTATCACATAATTGTTTATGATTTAATAATGCACTTTCATTACTGAATTTAGTTATACATTTTCTACATAGATATATTTTATGGTGATCATTTTCTGTTCTAAAAAATAAATCGATTTGTTTATTCCACATAAAATGATTTTCATAATATAATATATCTATAACACCATTTGAATCATAATCTTTTGATAGGTATAAAGGTTCTAATGTATAATGTTTAATATAATTACCTTTTGGTTTTGGTAATTTGATTAAATTGAATACATTTATTTTGAAATTATTATCTCTTTCTATTTGTGGTATTTGTTTTATTCTAACAGGATAATTGTCTATCTTAAAATTATTTTCAAATTGTTCATAATTTGTTAATCTATAAGTACGTTGATTATAATCTTCAACTGGATGTAAGCAACTTATAATTGTCCATAGAAAACATTTATCATCTTCATTTTGTACATTTATAACAGCATTAGTTTTAAATGGTAGTTTAATATAACTTGATCCATTTATATTATCATATTTAGAATATGATAAATTATTTTCATCTATTGGTTTTGATTTAGTTAACTTATTATATTTTGTGTTATAAACATGTAAAGTCATAAATATTATTTCATTAAATATTAAACCAGATCCTTCAAAATATTTCTCTTCTATTTTAGTTTTTACTTCATTATAACATTTATCTAATTTTTCATCTATATGTTGTTTTGAAATAATATGTTGTGAATGAAAATTTATATTATATATTGGTTTATCTTCAGATTTTAAAAATTTAACTTTAGCCGATATGCTAATTTTAGGGTATTCAACACCAGTAATTATTTTTATAATACTTTTCATATTTTCTAAATGTTTTATATTTTCTTGCTATATATGTTTTGCCTTTATGAAATTTAAATTCAATAGCAGCTGGTCCTATATCACTTTTAAATGCTTCAGTTATTTCTATTTCTTTTTTATTATCTAATGAATTAATATAATTTCTAACATCTTCCATGTATGGCCTTTTATTGTTTATTCTATTTTTTATTCTTTTAATTGTCTTCTGTTTCTTATCATTATCTTTATCAAAATAATCTTCACCTAAAATATCATTATTAATATTTCTAATATGACTTTTAGATTTTAAATCTTGTTCATAATATCTTTTTTCGCTGAATGATTGATTACATGTATCACATTTGTATGTTTCTTTTTTATTCTTCAATTCCTCTAATTTATTTTCTAATATATCATCTTTATATTCGAAGTTTAATCTATTTTCTAAGTGTGATTTAGTTTTATTGTGTCTTGCTTTTTGAGATTTATCTATATTAATTTTACATGTTGAACAGTAGTACTTCTAATTTGCTTACATTTCAATATCAAATTTTTTATTAAAATTTATTTTAGAAGTTATTCATATTCATATACATGAATATCTTAAAAGTAATAGGGAATATGGGGGTTCAAAGGTTGAAGGGTTGAAAAATAAATTCGATTGTGAATTTAGCCTGAACCCCCATATTCCCTATTACTGATGGCGAACACATCTTTTTTAACCGAATTTTAGTCCGGGCTTAGAATGAATATTGTGACTCCCTGGGGCCACCAATCTGTTTGAAACATGTAACTTCATGACGGGAAAAACTGGTATTAAGCATCGGTAAAAGGACGTTTCAATACATGCATTAATTTCCCTATAATACGTCGCGGTAAATACCGTCCGTTCTGCTTTATAGTATAGATGATAATAAGGTTGTTTACATTGACGTCATCGTTGTTCCAGAAATAACGAGAACAATCGGGACACAGATCAGTTTCGTTTCCGAGATTAAAGAATTCAAAAGCTTACGACTAGCTCACCCACCTGATTATTGGATACACCCATTTGATGTATCATTATTGATAGGTTCAGATTATTACTATAAGTTCATGTTGAATGGAAGCTTAGTAATATCTACGATTGGTCCCGTAGTGGTACCGTCGAGACCTGGTTATCTAATCAGTGGACGGTCTAACAGTAGTAATAGGGTAATAGGGTATTAGGGTAAGGTCGAAAAATAAATTCTCGCACACTCGAATTTATTTTTTCGACCATCCAACCTTTGATATAGAACAACTAATACCCTATTACTTAAAATCTAAATGTGTTAAATTTTTGATTTTAACATAAAAAGTACGAGTAATTCACAAGTGAAAACTTGCGTCGAGACAACAGTGAATATTTATATTTATATGTGTTAAATTCTTGATTTTAACACTAAATTCTTATTTTAACATAAAAGTAACGAGGAATTAACGAGTTGAAGAAAATATCAATTTTAATAAAAAATTTGATATTAAAATGGAAAAATTTTAAAAATCATTATCTAATAATAGAGTTATCGAATGATAAAGATAAAATCTTATTCAATACAATAATTCCAAAATTCACAACATTTGAAGAAATAGATAAACATTTAATAATTACAGATGAAATGCAATCACTTTTTAATAATGAAAATTCAGATAAATCATTATTTCTACACTTACGTTATTGCCCTTTCAGAGAATGTTATGTATTATTTTTCAGATTACAAGAGAAAAGATTTACCCCTGACATTCCCAATGAAAAATCATTCAAAGATGTTGGAATTCAATGTAACTTAGACAATAAAATCGAAACACCTAAATATGAACCTAATGAAAAAGTGTTATGTCATTGTAGAAAATATTATACTCGAAGCAATAAATCACACCACAAAATATCATAACTCAAAAATAATAATTCAACTCTAATTATTTAATATTTTATAAACTATTTAATTTTTCTCTTAAATAAATGGAAGATTTCAGCATTCCAATTGGGAAAAGTGATTTGAAGCATTATCTTATAGCAGGAGGGTTAATATTAGCTGCATTATACTTTTACTATGAGAATATTAGTAAGGATCTAATGAGTGAAAATATTAAATTGAGCAAGAAATTAAAGAAGTTAAAATGGAAATGAAAATAATCATAAAAAAGTGAATGGTTTAAAAGAATTGGAGGATTAAAACAGAATCTTTTAATTTAATTTATTTCATATATTTTAACTATAACAAGAAAATTAATTTTAGAAAATTATTTGACGCCTGGGGAAAAAATGTAGAATTTCTGGGCTTAGCTAATGTGGAATTGCAAATTTGAAATCGAAGTTTTAAGAAATTTGGGGAATGATGAGATTTGGCGATTGGGTAGATGATACAGGTCTTCGACTCTAGTAGTGGTTTAAATTTTTTTATTGAAAATTATCAATAATAGATCGCGAACTTGCGACCGACTTCATTTACTTATGCCTCTAAGCTGGTTTGCAACTTCATTGCCTCCATGGATGAAGAAAGAGCTCTTCTGATGTCTGCTTCATCATGACTTCGAGCATATCGTGTGGCCTAGCCAGCCGGCCCGGGCCACGGGTTTGGCTGTCACTCGATATCCTAGAGTCTTGAGTCTGGGTGGGTTGAAATAGACATTGTCATTTAAAATAACATGCTTATGTTGTTCTGTATGAATTACCCATGTGTCATGTATGTTGTATTAATTTATTACAAAATTTGTATTTATTGAATTTGGGAATTTTATCCCGGAATTTCAATGTAATAAGGATCAATAAAGAATTGAATTGTCACCTAATACACATGCCATCAGAGGACACGGAGCCGTATATGACAGCTATGCTATTATAAAATGCTAATCTCACGAAACTTGCATACTCCTAATATCAAACATATTTTCTAAAACGTTTGAATATTAAAATTATATGTTTACACATTTTCATATTGACCGCTTGTAGCCGCTGATGAAATTCACGCTTGCCCTACACACATCGTAGATAGCTTCGTCATTCCACCGGCATGCCCACGTCAGGGTCTGACTTTTATATCAGACTTCCGCATCGTGTATACATCCGCCATTTAACCGAATAATCCGATTTACTTATCATTTCTATTTATGCCTGCCGCTTCTGATATAATCATACATCCTTTACTATTACAATACGTCTTCTAATGATATTAAATGCAATATAACATTTCGACGTTCAAATATAGGTCATTATATAATCACAGGAAGCCATTCTACATCTATGTCAATAATATTTTGCCAAATAGCTTGTTTGTGTACACATAAACCTGTGACGTTTTGCACATCGATTTACGGCTGTCGTTTGTAAAATGACGCTGAATGGTTAGCATTGTTTAGGTTTCATAATGGTAACGTTTTATAAGGCGTCAAAAAATGAGTGAAAATATATTAAATTTATTACATCTTATTTACAGAAATCAACAGAATATTAAATCAATTATTATGCTTACAGGTTTATTTTCATTCTCAGTTTACAGTATGAAACAATTGTTAGAATTCTATGATAGCTGTAAAATTAGATACGCTGAACTAAAAGAAAATATAAATTATATTTCAGATCGAATAAATAAGTGTTGTGAAGTATGTAATAAAAGGTATAAAAATGAAAAGAGTTTTAAAAACTCATAGATATATTCATGAATTAGATGAGAAATTACATAATTCAAATTAAGTTTTTTTATGATATTTTAATAAAAATATGTATATTAAATGGAACAGCCGCAAACGATTGATTTAAACAATAATACTGGGGTAATAAATATTTATCGGAAGAAATGTTGGAAGTGTAAAACAAATAAATCATTATCAGAATATTATAATCATAAAACTCAGAAAGATGGTAAGCAAAGTTATTGTAAAACTTGTAGTAAACTATATGTTAAACAATATTATAGAAATAATATTGAAACACGCAAAGATAAGATTAAGCAATATCAAGCAAATAATTCAGAAAAATATAAAGCACTGAAAAAACAATGTATAGCTAATAATAGAGAACATTTTAATGAATATTATAATAATTATCAAAAAGAAAGGCGTCGAACAGATTTTAATTTTAAATTGAAACAATGTTTGAGAATTAGATTATCAAATTTATTCAGTAAAGATACACACTCAGAAAAACTAACAAATTTATTGGATTGTTCAGATAAATTTTTATGGATCATATTTCAGTTCAATGATGAAATGAATATAATTAATTATGGAAATTATTTTCAAATAGATCATGTGTTACCGGTATCTAAATTTAACATGAATGATGAATACAACCAGAAATTGATATGGAATCGGAAGAATCTAAGGCCCCTCGAAAAGAAAGAAAATTAAAAAAAAACCTAACAAACTAGATTTACAGTTATATTTGGAGCAATTAGATAAAGCAAAGAAATTCATTGAATCATGGAACAATGACCCAAATAATGAACAATACATTGAATCTTCATGAATTAGATGATAAATTACATAATTCAAATTAAGTTTGACAATGAAAAAGATCAATTTCAATTTACACATTGATGGATGAGTGGATGAGTTGGATGAATGGATGAGTGGATGAGGATGGATGAGTGTAATAATATATATATTTTACTTTTTAACACATGAATTGGAAGAATATTATGAGTATAATTATAATATTTATATTCTATATTAAATTTAACAAAATATATATATATATATATTTTATTAAAATAATATTTAAATATAGCATAAATAACTTAAAATCAAACTCTTACTGTTTTTTAAAATGAAAACATGTGTAAATCATATATTATTACACTCATCCATATTCATCCATTCATCCAATTCATCCAACTCATCCACTCATACACATTCAAAATTCTATAATATTTCAAATTAGAATTTTATTTTATAAATAGAATATAAAAATGAATAAATTATATGTTTTCACTTAAAGCATAATATGTATTTTAATACCTTTAATACGTATTTAATACATTGATATCTCAACCCCTGTTTAACTACGTATTTAATACATTGATATCTCAACCCCTGTTTAACATAAATATAATTTACTCATTTTCATACATTTCAACTAATATATTTTATATATTACAGTTTCAATAGTAATATTCATTCATCTGATAGATTTATTATATATTACAGTTTCAATAATAATATTCATTTATCACACAGATTTATTATATATTACTGTTTCAATAATAATATTTATTTATCACACAGATTTATTATATATTACTGTTTCAATAATAATATTTATACTTTTCCAAATATATATAATAAATCTGTGAGATAAATAAATATTGAAACAGAAATATATATGATAAAACTATTTATATAAATAGTTATAATAGAATCTATTTTTTATTTTTACTAAGTGAAAACATATTATTTATTCCTTATGAATATCTATACTATAAAGCAGAACGGACGGTATTTACCGCGACACATTGTAGGGAAATTAATGCATGTATTGAAACGTCCTTTTACTGATGCTTAATACCAGTTTTTCCCGTCGTCAAGTTACATGTTTTAAACAGATTGGTTGTCCGAGGGAGTCACAATATTCATTTTAGGCCCGGGCTGAAATTTGGTTAAAAAAGATGTGTTCGCCATCTAACAGTAAAGTACCGTACTATGCTTCTGTAGTAGTACTATAGTAATTTACTGACCTGACCGACTTAGGATACACAACGCAGCATCAGAACAGTACGACAGTACAGTTCTCTCAACACTGTGATTTGTGCCTCAGTTATGAATTTCGGGTGTTTAAACCATTGGTTAAAACATTCATTCACACAATCTTTGGATCAAAATTAATATGATTGGAATTTTTAGCGATGTTCTGACCGTGTTGCCCACCCATATGCAGCGTCTCAGAATGGTTCTTAGAGGGGGACAGGCCCATTGCGTAGTTTTTCAGAATGGTTCCATACCACATACAGGTTACCGGCAAATAGGGAGGCCCAAACGCAGCCTCTCGGAATGGCTCTGGGGGCTGCGGATGCGTGCGTTGGTGGTAGATTTTATAAAAGAGCGTTCAAATAGTACATACGGTTTTTTGGGGAGGGGTAACAAATAATGTACCGGTAGTAACTTCGTACGGGGAGGGGGTCAAAGAAAAAGGTACGTATTTTCTAACGCTCTCTTGCAAAATGTATGAATATACGATATAAAAAAAAAATGTCAAACAGTGATACAAAATACCGAATCCTAATATCATCGTCGAGCGATTACCGTACCTTGGTATTTTTTCAATTAATGGCAGTCCCACAAGTTAAGCATGATATCATGCAATTCGTTGGTTGAATGGAGGGGCTTTTAAATGAACGTACGGGTGGTGTGGTCAATATAGTAAGTGCTCACACAAGAAAGAGGGGGCCTAAAAACCGCTGGGGCCGGTTATCTACGGTTAGTTATTTGAACAAATGGTTTTGTACCACAGACAGGTCAGACGGGGTAGGGGAGCGCAGGTGTGGGGGCGGTTGAAAGAACTCTGAACATTTGAAGCATTTAGATTCATTTCCAATTAAAATGAATGTATTTCATAAGCAAAATGCAGGATGCAGGATTTATGTGCCGAGGTGGTGTGCTCACGACCAATACAACCATGCGCAACGACAAAGCCGTCCATTGGACGGGTATTCAGCTAGTAAATTTATAAAATAAAATATATATATATATATATATATATATATATATATATATATATATATATATATATATATATATATATATATATATATATATTACTTTTTAACACATGAATTGGAAGAATAGTATGAGTATAAATATAATATTTGTATTCTATATTAAATTTAACAATATATATATATATTTTATTAAAATAATATTTAAATATAGTATAAAATTGATAAAATAACTTAAAATCAAACTCTTACTGTTTTAAAAATAAAAAAACATATGTAAATTATATATTATTACACTCATCCACACTCATCCTTTCATCCAATTCTTCCAATTCATCCACTCATCCATCAATATGTAAATAGAAATTAATCTTTTTCATCATCAAACTTAATTTGAATTATGTAATTTTTCATCAAGTTCATGAATATATTTATGATTCCTTAAACTCTTTTTATTTTTATATCTTTATTGCATATTTCACAACACTTAATATTATTTATTCGATCTGAAATATAATTTACGTTATCTTTTAATTCTGTATATCTAATCTTGCAATTATCATAGAATTCTAACATCTGTTTCAATGAGTAAACTGAGAATGAAAATAAACCTGTAAAATTTAAGATTTAATATTCTGTTGATTTCTTTAAATAAGGTGTAATAAATCTAATATATTTTCACTCATTTAATTAATTATTCGATTAATTCACTAATCTGATTCAATAACTTTTTTGTTATTTTTATTTCCATTTAATTTTTAATTTCTTACTCAATTTTATATTTTCATTCATCAAATCTTTACTGATAATTTCATTATAGAAATATAATGCAGCCAATATTAACCCTCCTGCTAAAAGATAATGCTTCAAATCACTTTTCCCAATTGGAATGCTGAAATCTTCCATTTATTTAAGAAAAAAATTAAACAGTTTATAAAATATCAAATAATTAGAGTTGAATTATTATTTTTGAGTTATGATATTTTGATTTAAGATGGTGTGATTTATTGCTTCGAGTATAATATTTTCCACAATTACATAACACTTCATTAGGTTCATATTTAGGTGTTTCGATTTTATTCTCTAAGTTACATTGAACTGCAACATCTTTGAATGATTTTTCATTTGGAAAGTCGGGGATGAATCTTTTCTCTTCTACTCTGAAAAACATTACATAGCATTCTCTGAAAGGACAAAAACGTAAGTGTAGAAATAATGATTTATCTGAATTTTCATTATTAAAAAGTGATTGTATTTCATCTGTAATTATTAAATATTTATCTATTTCTTCTATGTTGTGAATTTTGGAATTATTGTATTGAATAAGATTTTATCTTTATCATTCGATAACTCTATCATTAGATAATAATTTTTAAACATTAATTCAGTAATATTTTTCACTTGAAAACGGAAGCGTGCAATTTTAATCAAATCTTTAATAGGAATGAAATTTTTAATTGTAAAATATTTTTCTAATTCATTTAGATCGATATCTTTGAACTGTAGTATCTGTTCATTCATTTATAAGTCATTTTTTTATTAAAACTGATATTTTCTTCAGTACTCGTCATCTTTTATATTATTTAACTCATTACTCATATTTCTAATATGAGTTTTAGACTTAAAATGTTCTTTATGACATCTTTTTTCACTGAATGATTGATTACATGTATCACATTTATATATTTCTTTTTCATTCTTTAATTCATCTAATTTATTTTCTAATATTTCATCTTTATATTCTAACTTTAATTTATTCTCTAAGTGAGATTTAGTTTTATTGTGTCTTGATTTTTTAGATTTATCTATATTGATTTTACATGTCGGACAGTAGTACTTATTTGCTTCCATTTTAATATCAAATTTTTTATTAAAATTGATATTTCTTTCAACTCGTTAATTACTCGTTAAATGTGTTAAAATCAAGAATTAAACACATTTAAATATTAATATATTCACTGATTTCTCGACGCAAGTTTTCACTTGTTAATTACTCGTTACTTTTTATGTTAAAATCAAGAATTTAACACATTTAGATTTATGTATTCTCTGATTTAACACATATAGTACTGAAAGTAAGGGGGAAATAGTTGTTTTATATCAAAGGTTGAGTTGAGCTTGCTCGACCCGACCTTTAGTATAGAACAACTATTTCCCCCTTACTAACAGTCCTCTCGAGAAGCAAGAATGTGTTCAGACGTTACACGTTTTAGCTGAACCAGATATAACCGATCTTCGAAATTTTTGGTCCTTAGAGACGCTAGGGATTGAGAGTGCATCCTCCACTGAAATCAGTTTCTTAGATGAATTTTAAAGTTCATCTATTGAGTTTGAGGATGGTATCTATTATGTAAGACTACCTTGGAAAGATAATCACTGCGATTTGCCCACTAATTATGCTGTAGCTAGAGCTAGAACTCGTTCTACGGTTTGTTGCGTATTATATCTAAGACTCCTGGGTTATTAGAAAAATACAATGGCAATATAAATGACCAGATGAACAGAGGTTTCATTGAGCTAGTAGAAGATCCTTCATTAATTAGTAATATTGAACACTATATTCCGCGTCATCCCGTTTTTCGTGAATCAGCCACTACACCGATGCGCATTGTATTTGATTGCAGTAGTCACCAGTCAAAATCGTCACCTCCGTTGAATGATTGTTTGGATTCGGGACTATCATTAATCAATGCCTAGAGTTCTATAATTATGCGATTTAGGCTTTTTCAGTGCGGTATTGTGCCAGCTGACATTGAAAATTATTACATCCTTCTGAGCGTGACGCCACCCGATTTTTTTAAGAGTACTATTCGGCGCGACTTGCTCGCCATTTCTGTTAAACAGTGCGATTATATATCATTTGAAGATGAACGATTGCATTCTATCTCAACAATTGTTGAGAGATATACGTACGTCGACGATATCGTGTCCAGCGTTTGTTCCGATGAGGAAGCTCTGCACTTCTTTCACAAATCCTGTCGTCAGCGTCTGTCGGAGGTGAATTTTAACTTAAGATGCTGGTCGTCTAATTCAGTATTATTACAAGATGTTGCTACTGAACAGAACGTTTCAGAAAGTTCCAATCTGGTCACAATATTTGGTTTCAATTGGAATATTGAGAACGACCAATTGGGGTTCGTCTTTCGTAATCTTTCAACTGATCAGAATTTACTAACCAAACGTATAATAATGCACAAAACGGCCTCTATATGATCCGTTAAGGCTGGTTAGTTCCTGTTACGGTTCGTGCTAAGTTACTTTTCCAGAAACTTTGGAAACAGGAATTCGGGTGGGATGAACCATTACCTGTTGAAATTCGTGACTTGTGGCGAGATATTATTTCTGATTTCCATGAAATTCTGCGTATGAAATTCCCACGTATTGTTCTGAAATCCATCACGTTTGAAACACATCTTGAATTGCACGTGTCTTGTGATAGCAGTACAGTAGATTACGGTGCAGTCACCTATGTTCGATGTTTTGTTGACTGTTCTGTTGTCAGGCTAAATCTAGAGTAGCCCCTGTTAAGGAATAGACAGTTCCTAAATTAGAATTAATGAGTGCTGTCATGAGCGCGATTAGTCGAAAACGTTAGAAAGTCTCTCGCTATCGCGGTCACTCGCCCAATTCCAGTTTTTGCATGGAGCGACAGTCAGATTGTGTTAGGCTGGCTACGTTCTGATAAAAAGTTACCGGTCTTTGTGACGAATCTAGTAAAGGAAATAAAGGGAATTTTACCAGCCGATATTTGGTATTACTGGCCTTCCAGTTCCAATCCAACTGATCTGTTGTGTCACGGGGATGTACAGCTATCCAATTTAAAGAAAACAATTTGTGGCATAAAGGTCCTATTTGGCTCATTGATGATGTTTCGAGACTTCCCCTTGCTAACCAGCATGGCGAATCAATTTGTGCTTCTGTCGATTCTTATGTAACAAACGTTAAGAATTCGGAATATAGTTAGAATATCGATCAAGTGATAGATATTCACGAATATTCGTCTATAACCAAGCTCTTTCGTATTACTGCTTCAGTTCTACGCTTTTTGAAAAACGTAAGATGCACGAATTTGCTGTTTGAGACTAAACACCCAGCTTTGATTACAAAGAACACGCTTTTATCCGACTTAATTGCTCGTAGTGCCCATGTAGCTGTATTTCATTTCGGGATTGCGACAACTGTTGCCAAAATAAGAGAGAAATTTTGGGTACCTCAATTATGTCAGTATATTAAACATCAAACGCGTCGTTGTGTCACTTGTCGTTGATTACAGGGTCGACCATACATTTTGCCTGATCCACCGCCTTTACCGTCGTGTAGAGTTGCAGATTCGCTTGTATTTACTTATACAGGCGTGGACTATTGCGGACATCTTACTGTGAAAGTGGTAAAAAGTGTTCGATCTGTTTATTTACTTATGCTGTGACACGAGCCATTCATATTGAAATAGTTAACAATGCTACTGCCGAAGAATTTTCATTCGCTTTCAGACATTTTGCTGCCAGACGCTCGGCGCCAAGGATGCCCGTGTCCGATGATGCCTCTACCTTCGTCGGTGCCCATACTGGATTAAAGCAGATTTAGACTCAAAAGTTCCCCAGTATTTAACTTCAAGTCAAGTGGACTGGAAATTCATAACCAAGCGAGTGCCTTGGCACGGAGGCTTCTGGGAACGCATGATCGGTCTAACAAAAAATGTGTCTGAAAAAAGTACTAGTATAACGTCGGTTTCTGTTGTAGAATTGTATATGGTATTAATAGAGATTGAATCTTGTCTAAACGATCGACCTATCGTTTATGTATCGTCAGAGATCGTTGTGTTGTGTGTCGTTCGTTTCATCGTTTCTACGGAATTCAACTCTACAATATTTTCCAAATAATAAAAAGGTTGACCGGAGCGTCCATACCCATGCTTTTAATAATATTCCATCAATTGTAACATTTATTAGCTAAAATACTATAAATTTGATACAGACAAGGTTGCTTTTAATTTTTTGCTACAGCGAGAACTGAACGAGATCAGTTCGAGATGACGATATCGATCGATCACGGTAATTCATGCAGTAGTTACGTCAAACTGTAAAAATGCTTTTAGACTTGCCCGGGCAATTTTTTATTGTGATTCATGTCGTTTCATTCAATGAAATAAACAAAAATGAAGATAGTGCCGATTTTCCACATCATCGACTAACATTGGTTGCATTTCAGGTTCGGCAGCCTGCTGGCCCTCTATCATGCTCTCAATAGCCAGCGCCAAAATTTAGTGTGTGTGGTCATGAGAACAAAGGACCTTTTTGTACATTTTCCATAATCTGCCGTGGGGATATATATTACCAGGGGAATAATATAGAACCCGGAAACATCGGACTCGGGGAATAAAAAGAACCCCTTTTTGTATAATTTCCCTTGGGGGAATAAAGGACCCGGGAAATATAGAACATAGGTATGAACCCTAATAAACTTTATTGACAACATCAATGACTTTTACTAACATCAGGCCCTTCTAAAGTAAGAAATTACGAAATGGCCATTCTTTCGCGGGTCCTGCTAAAGTATGAAATGAAAAATGATAAAATTGTCATTTTCTTCACTACATAGCAGCGGTTCTCATGGAACTGGCTTAAACGTGCGCACCCGGTTCCGTGTTGTGGTCGAGACTACGATACCATCAGGTTCCCAGCATTAAGAGCGTCTTGCCCAGGCCATATGAATTTCTATATAGCAATTTTTCTAAAAACAATCAAACTTGGAAAGCTTTCCACCTAGGCTAAACGAAGGTCCTGATCTAATTCCCTTGATTCTAATCAGGCTAAATTTTAGGCCACAGATCTGACCAGGGTAGATACAAGAACAAACCAAATGCCAAGACAATATATGAAAAAGCATTGAAAACTTGTAAGAAACAAGAGCCCCAAGGGGCACTATGGCACCCTGTCAGCTTTAAATAAACTGGCAAATGATGCATTCTGTGGGTTATATTTGTCAACATACACTCCCAGCTCCGACTGAGTCGGCCTATAATTTACACATTACAATCATCTTTTCATAAGTAGCACAGACAGGGAGCAGGCAGGAACAAATACATCAGATCAATCTTTCCATTGGTCTTATTGATTTGAATGCGAAATAGAATTGAATTGTTTTTTCCAAAATTTGCTCAATAAAACCAAATTGAATTGGATGTTATATTAGTTCAATAAAGTTAAATTGAATTGGATTTTATACATTTCCAGAATAAAATTTGATTGAATTTACAGTTTGAGCACATGGCTAATTAGTATATACAGGTCATTCATCCGATTTGAGAAAAAGCTATTTTCCACGACTGCATAATTGTCAATGATATTTTCTGTAGTCTAAATAAAATTATTCCTCCCAAAAACCAAATCAACTAAAAATTTCACAGAAATCGATCTTGATATAAAATTTTTAATCTTAAAATAATACCCGGAAGTAAAACAGTAGACGAACACCTGCTGATTTCTGTGGCTAAACCAATTATGGAGGAATTTGCCTTGTGATTGACTTTTTAAAACCAACAATTTTGCGTTCAGATTTTCGCGAAAAAGGTCATTAAAGTTTTAACGAGACCCGCCACCCTTATTCAAAATTCAGCTCGCTAGGATTTGGAGAATGGATATTGCTTTAATGAATGATTTGTATGCATATATGCTCAGTTGCATAGTCAAAGGGCCTTTGCTCTGGAAACAATGTCATTTAAATTTGCTCAATTTGTAGAGTAATAGCTCAGCCTACGGCTGCCCTAAAATAAATGCAATTATCCACTGAAATAGGCTAGAAATATTGACCTATTGACCCACTGAATTTCAAGAAAGTACATCAAACAGATTTTTTAGTTAGCCTCAACCTGAATTTCCAAACCAACAAAACGAAGAAATATCATGTATGGATATCTATTGGCTAAAAGAAAGATCAAGGAATATGAAGTATATGGATGTTGTAAAGACCGGCATTCTTTTTCGTTGGTATCGTACAATTTTTCTTGAGTTGTTGAAGTAATGTTTCCAGTGTAACCAACTCACTGTAGAACACAACCTAAAATGAGATGATTATTGATTAGTTCAATATCAACTACAGTCTACCTCTATAATTTATACCTTATAACCGAAATACGGTATACGTATATACCGTAGAAACTTATCCGAATGTCATTTAAAACCAAGGGATATCCATGCATGCCTGCGTGCATAAAAAGACTTCAATGTGTTGAACAATCAGAGAAGAATTAAGTGGCTTGAAATTCCATTCAAGTTTCATGTCGATGTTTGCGAATGCGATCTGCTTATCATGGATCTAAAGTCCATGGCTATATCTAAAGGATCTCATATTAATGAATAATTTTTTCCGCCCTCGTAATTTCTTTTTTGGTTGACTGTTTTGGGTAAATATCTTATGAAGAAATAAAACACTAAAATAGACTAAAGTAAACTAGAAATAGAAGTTAGATAAAAGTTTTTTGTGCCACTTTGAAACAGGCACTACAGACTACTGTTAGCATATTGTGTAGGGCTATGATATGCCTTTATGTAAGTGTTGTCATGGAAACTATCGATAATTCTTCTCACCGAGGATAATTACATTGATTCGACTAATTGGGACCAAATAATCCATGAGATATAAGTGATCTACGTTATAAAAAATACGGTACATTCGAGTTTTTTTTAAGGCCTAATGGAAGGAAACAAAGTCCAAAGGGGCCCTATGGCCAGCCAGTCAGCTGTTCATAAAATGGCAAATGATGCATTCTGTGGGGTATATTTGTCAAAATACACTCCCAGCTCAGAGACAATACCTATAATTTACACAATACAATCGTGTTTTCATGAGTAGCACAGACAACGACTGGAGCTGGCAGCAACCAATACCTCAGATAAATCTTTTCCCAGTCTTATTGATTTGAATGCGGAATAGAATAGAATTTTCCGATATATGCTCGATAAAACAAAATTGAATTGGATTTTATGTTTAATTTGTGCAAGTAAATAAAATTGAATTGGATTTGATATTTTTTGCAGAATAAAATTTTATTGAATTAGCAGTTTGAGCACATGGCTAATTAGCATATCAAGGTCATCCATCCGATTTTAGAATAAGCTATTTTCCCGAACATTACATAAATGTCAATGATATTTTCTGTAGTGCAAATAAAAATATTCCTCCCAAAAACCAAATCGTCTGAAGATTTCACAGAAATCGATCTTGAAATACAATTTTAGATCTTAACCCTTTAACTGGCAATCGGTCGCTAGCGACCGATTTGAATAGACCAGCTATAGTGAATAGAATAGTCAAGTATTGATTTCAGTGAAGCATTCTAACTCATTTTCCTATCAGCAGATGGCGACACCAGACGGCCTACAATGTCTAACAAGGCAGGAAAGTGATATTTCATACATTTGGCATGTAGAAGGGGGTATGGAAACCACGTGTCACGTGGGTCAGATTTCGAAAATTGAGAATATCGTTAGTAGTAATGGCCAATGCACGAAAGACGTTCTCTAGTGAGTTTGGCTGATCTTTTGGACATAGTAATGAAAGATTCTGATGATAATTCATATTAGGATGAATCTCATGACAGTTTTTTATTATGGGTGGCCCAAAAATCTGGATGACCTTGGGATCTGTGACCTTGGAGTCAGACCCTGAAGGTAACACCCAAAGTTCGCAAACATGGTATCATTTGAAAGCTTGTGAAAAGAGCTTTCATAAAATACATACAGTATGGGGTTATCCCTCATATCTACTGAGTTATTAAATTTTCCCCTTGCAAGGTCCAAAATCTCTCATAGGCCGAAAAATACTTGCCAGTTAAAGGGTTAAAATAAAACCTGTAAGTAAAACGGTAGACATACCGTGGGTTCATGTGAACACCTGCTGATCTCTGCCGCTAAGCCAATCACAGAGGAGTCTTTGCTTTCTGATTGGCTTTTTAAAACAGATATTTTTGCATTCAGATTTTCGCAAAAAAGCTCATGTAAATGTTAACGAGGCCCTTTTTCAAAATTCGGCTTCACAGGGGAGTGAATCTACGGTAAATCCAATGATGTTACATCTGAGGTAGACTGTAATAGTACTGAAGAAGAGTAAACTAGGGGTTCAGGGTCACACTAGTTTATTCAGGCCAGGTAAAGGTTAAACTAGCCGGGGAAACTAGCTTAAGAGTAAATTAGCTTAAGAGTTGGACACAATGCTGGAAAGGATACCTGCGACTCCGTGATTTGATGAAGTTCTACCAAAATTGATCTCGCATCAGTAGAAAGAATTAACTGAGCAAAGTGAGCATCCAGTAATAAACACAACCAATCAACAATCTATAATCGAAAGAGAAAAGAAATGATTTCAATAGTATTCTTTAAATCTAGCACTAGTCATACCTACATAACCTACTTAATACTGATCTGGACATTATTCATGATTAACCTATACCTGTAAACCCTAAGAGAAATAATATGATATTAAAGATCAAGTAGCACTTAATCTATCAAAATGCTTTTTACGATCTTATTAATAAGTAAACTAATCCATGACAAAATGTTATTCTTTCACACTGAACTTGAATATATATATATATATATATGGGTTTCAAAATTAAATAACAGGTGTGCAAATTACAGAATGCACATTGACTATTTGCTATGCGGTTGAAGTCAACTGGCTCTACTACGAATACACCATACACACTAACCATGTTAATCTGGATAAGTTTATTTGGCTTTTTCCATACTCAAACAACAATTTCACGTCTTTCAAATGGGAAGTACGAATGGGATTTTGCTATGGAATGTCTACTATGCCGAAAATCCACATTTATCATGATACTAAATAGCTCATTTTGAGGTGATTTTCATGCATCAAATTTTGAAATGTCAATGGATTCTTGGAGCATGTTAGCCCCATTTTCCAGCCTTGACTAATGACGAAATAGACTGCTGCCCGTTCTTTGTTCACATCATGGGTCAATGGACCAGGGTCCAGCAATACCATTTATGATCTTCAGGAGCATTAGATTGACATAGTTTGGGAAGAAATTATTTAGGTCAGATCGTATCCGTCCAATAAGCCGATCATGATATTTTAGGGTAAAAATCTGGGGCTAGAAAATCGGCTTATTAGCCAGAAAATACGGTAATGAACATATTATATTATTATATTATATATATGAACATATTATATTATATTATATATATTAGTGGGTGTACTATAAAGATACTATATAGCTGCGAACAAATGATGTTGATTTAATCAATTTCATATAGGCTACTGCATACTGAGAGCACACACATGCTTGTGTTTATCACAGAGATACCAAGAATAGCACAGACTGCAGGCTGTAGGTGAACTTTGTAAACAAAGAAAATAAATAAATTACAAATTTAGGGCTAAATAGTATCCTTTTTCCATCAGTCAGATATCAGATTATTTATAAAGAAAAATAGCATTTGGCATTAATAACGAAAAGTACAATTTATTGGGCATGTGCCCTTTAATGAAACTGATCAAGCAGGCTGGAAATTTGATCATTATTGGAAAACAATTTTCTCTACTTATCAACCAAGTTCCCATACCTGTAGAATAGTAAGCGACTTTGTTTCAATAAAATCCAAGTACGATTCGACGCCGAATTTCAACAGATGATGCAGATATCTAAGCAGCAACTAGAAAATCAAATTTTACAGCTACATAATATACGGCTGGTCAAACTTGAAACCAATAGCTTTTGGATTCATTGCAATCAATTGAAACTCCTTTTTAATATTTATCGAATTGCATAAAGTTCATGAAGAAAAAATAAGGCATACACAGCCCTTAAAGGGCTAATACTCGTTAAAATGGCCAAAATAAAGATACAAAGAGCTATTGGTAAAATGCAACGACCATAACTTACCAAAACCTCAGTGAATGACATTTTCCGAAGTGATTCGACAAGGAATACATCACTGAATGGCATCGTCAAAAGGGTATTTCTATCCATGATGTGAAGGAAATCAAACTTATAGTCCAGGGACATCATCCCCCTAGGAAAGTGGTATGGAATGCTCGACAATCAGACACTTTCAAAATTTCTGATTCCCCGGTTTCTGTGTACATCAATGGATGAAATGGCTTGCAGGCTAACAGGAACCTTGTTCCAAAATCACACAATTTAAGAGAAAACTCTCCTTAACTTTTTGACCCAAATCTATAGATTTTCATCAATTTTACTACGCAAGCCCATGCATACCCAAGTTATCCCAAACATGGATGCACATGCTTAGTACAATGATGAATATCCATGGATTTGGGTTAAAATCTCTGGTGAAATGTGTACGTTCAAAATCTTGCTATGGGATAACATACACAGTTGAACTTATTTTGATCAAAATTGTCTTCATGAAATATGACTTAGCACCAATGTACATGTATACAGAAATACCATATTTTTACATTATTCAATGCCCCTGGTGAATATATACAAAACCAGCATTGAATTTGAAACTCACAACGTCCATAGAACAAAAAAACAAGTTGCAATAAATAGTAGTTAAAAATCATACATATCAACGGAAAATATATAACTCCCATTGTGGAGGAAACAAACTGTATAATTGTCATAGGGTATATACTCCTGCCTTTAATACACAGACTGAAATTGACAAGTGACAAGTCAAGTCCCTTTGAAAAAAGGAGGGTCTCATAATTCGTGTCCCCCCCATTCCTTGAAGCTTTTGGGTCTTTTTTGTGAATCCTGCAACGCAATTTGGGACCGTTCATTAAGTACATATGCAAAAAATAAGACCTTATTTCAAGGTCCTACCTTGAGTACGCACATCGTATGGGCCTCTTGAAGGGATTTACTAGGATACAGCCTTTTAAAAAGGGCAATGAATTCATTATAATGTTCCAGACTCATTCCATGGCTGAACTAATAACTACAGATGAATAGCCAGGCTACTACAATATTAAACAATAGAAATTAGAGCACTTTGATTGTTTAATTGCGTACGCTTTGTGTGAAAAGCTACCTAGCTTTGTACGCAGATCATACGCTTTTGCCGTTGAGGTCCTACCTAGGGCTTGCGTACATACTTAATGAACGGTCCCTTAAGGGTATTTCAAAGTTGGTGTAGCACTCACAGTTTAGGTCCAGAGGAGACTGGGGCAAAACCTCTTGTTGAAGAATAGAAGAAAATAAACAATGAAGTGCTTGCAACTGCCGTTCAAATCATCAAGAAATGCAATAACCGACACGGTCCTAGAAACGATTCCCAGGTTGGAAAGGAAACAGGCAGGTCCTTATTGAAAACACTTGGAGCCATACGAAAGTCAGGATCAGAGCAACAATTTTGCACCAGTCTATATATCTAGCCAATCAGATGTGTTGTTTTCACTGGCAGATTCGCTCTAACACATCTGACTGACTAGATATATAAAATGGTGGCCGCTGAGTGGCAACCTGTCTACACAAGAAATCGGGGGTGAAATAGACCAAGGGTCTGCGGCCAGGGTTTGTGTTGGCATGAGGCACTATCAAACCTGGGAAGCAAGGATGGAGAAAATCGGGCAACTAGAACGAGGCAAAGCCTGGAATACCCCGGCCAGGAAATTCACGGCCACATAATTTATGGTAAATGCATCAGAAATATCGAGGCAACAATTATTTCTATAAGAATGATATTAAACAACGTGTACAAAGTGTAACAAGAAACGAAATTCTAAATATGGACTTTCCTAAATTTACATGAGAACCGTATTTTCCGGTGTACAAGTCGACTCGGTGTATAAGTCCAGGTCAAATTTTCAAAAAGTCGAGTCACTTCCTCATGTGTTTACAGATGTCACCTTTGAAGACATTGCTATGGTCATTCTCATAGTAGTTGAGTCTTTACCACTGTTTGCAATTAATCATTGGGATCGGTTGTTTCTGATAGTAAATCACCAGATTAGTGCTCATCGATTGAATCCACATGTTGAATGTATTGTGTATACATTGAATGCCGCGCGCCTGTAGTCTAGTGTTAGACTGCTGCGTATTGATTATTGGCACACTGCCACAGCAGCGCGGCTATATGAAATGCTGTACAATTATAAACGCGCATGCTTTTCTTTCTCATTTCATTTTTAATATCAAGTTAATTTTGAACCATTTCCAAACTATAAGAAACTATTTTTTCAACATTCTAAATACTAATTGGTATACAAGTGTAGCCTAACATAAATTATTATTTCATTTCATCATGGCAACCTTGAACTTTTAAACTTAACTTTTAAACTTGATGGGAGAAGACTGACCTTTTACAGACAATTAGATCGAAAATTAGGACGGAAAATATCATGAAAACTAGAGCCCCAAGGGGCTCTATGGCCAGCCAGTAGCACAGGACAGTGACTGGAGCTGGCAGGAACAAATACTTCAGATAAATCTTTTCCCTTGGTCTTATTGATTTGAAGGCAGAATAGAATTGAATTTTCTGAAATTTGCTCAATAAAACAAAATTGAATTTGATTTGCTGTTTTACCTTGTTCAACAAAGTAAAAATGAATTGAATTTGATATTTTTTGCAGAATAAAATTTGATTGAATTTGCAGTTTGAGCACATGGCTAATTAGCATATCAAGGTCATCCATCCGATTTGAGAAAAGCCATTTTTCCCAGACTTTCTGCACAAATGTTAATGACATTATCTGTAGTGCAAATACAAATATTCCTCCCAAAAACCAAATTAACTAAAGATTTCACAGAAAATCGATATTGAAATACAATTTTAGATCTTAAAATGAAATCCCGAAGTAAAACGGTAGACGATACCGTGGGTTCACGCGAACATCTGCTGATCTTTGCGGCTAAGCCAATCATAGAGTAGTCTTCGCATTCTGATTGGCTTTTTAAAACAAGATATCTTTCGCGAAAAAGCTCATATAAATTTCAACGAGGCCCTCTTTCAAATTCCGCTTCATAGGGGTTGGAGAATGGATAATGCTCTAATGAATGATTTGTATGAATATATGCTCAGTTGCACAGTCAAAGAGCCTTTACTCTGGAAACCATGTCTTTTAAATTCGCTCCATTTGTATAGTAATAGGCTCAGACTATGTCTGGCCAAGAAATGTCTTTATTCAAATTATGAATGGAAACGCATACCTATCTTCGCCATGAAGTTTTTGGCAGAATTTCAGAGAATCCGTGCTCCGAGTAATCAAAAGGCCTAAGATGTTCCCCTTGATTGAATCCAGAAGTTTTCATGAAAATTTGTCTATTGATACGATCTCCATAACACACAACTGCATGACGATTCATCATGAATATACATGGTAGGTGGTCATTCATTTATTACAAACGCATTAGGGGAGGGGGAGGGGTAAGTGCAATAGCGTACTGTAATGAAAAAATGGCCGATCTTGCGTACAGAGGGGGAGGGGAAAAAAATTTAAATTTCATGCGTACCTAATAAATGAATGATCCCTAGCGGGTTTTCCCACTTACTTAAATCTGCGAGCAATTATCTGAACAGATATGGTGGCCATAATTTGAACCACATCAACTTAATCTTTAAAAGGGTTCTGCCCTAAGTTTTGAGAAAATTGGTTGACAATTGCAGCCTTAGGAGTGGTTAAATCGTTTATCATGTCGGCCTACTAGTGTGAACTGCATCAACCCAATTTTCATAAGGTTCTGTCTAAAGCGATACCTTAGTCGTGTTCCAAGTCAAACTAGGGGTCCAGGGACACCGTGCCAACATGGGAAGTGGTTTCAAATGCTCAACAATCTAACGATTTCAATATTCAACTCCCCCTTGTGACCATATACAAAAACCAATAATCTTCAAACTCACCATAATCATAATCATAGAACATGTCAGCGAATGTCCCAAGTGGGCTAAAAAAAATTGCCTCTAGTTTTTTATGCCGACCCCCTGGTGGCCACAATTTGAATTGAAGGAACCTGATTTTGAAAAGGGTTCTGCGTACTAAGTTTGAAAAACCAGTCAACCATTGCAGCCTAATGGCCATTAACGTTTTTCATATCGGCCCCTCTGTAGCTCTGTAGCCCTAGTTGTGTACTAAGTTTGAAAAATATTGGTAAATTCCGGCCTCTATGTCATTTTTTCATGTCACCATATGGTGGCCATAATTTGAATCGAATCAACTCAATTTTGAATAGGGTACTGCTCAAAGTGATGCCTTTGTTGTGTACCAAGTACCCCCTCAACCAAAGTTGAGCCAGGGGGCATAAAAATGTAATTAGCCATAAAAATTGATTTAGCATGTCCATTACAAATCAATTTCTGAGAGAAAAAAAATCCATGATTATTTTCTTGAAACAGAAAGCTGTATTATCACTTGATTTTTTGGAAAGGTTACGGAAAAATCAGAACAAGCTATGCTCTGGTTAAGCCTGTTACCAGCTCACAAGGATATTTGCCAAATTGGATTTGATCTTTCATTTGTTCAATAAAGTAAAATTAAATTGGATTTGAATTTTCTTTTTGCAGAAAAAAGTTTGATTGTATATGCTATTTGAGCAGATGGCAAATTAGCATATCAAGGTCGTGCATCCGATTTGAGAAAACGCTATATTTCCTAAACCTTGCGCAATAGTCAATGATATTCTCTGTAGTGTAAATAACAATGTTCCCCCCAAAAAACCAAATCAACTTAAGATTTCATAGACATTCAATCTTGAAATACAATTATAAATCTTAGAATAAAAGCTGGAAGTAAAACAGTACACAATATCGCAGGTTCACACAAACAACTGAATTCTGCGGCAAAGCCAATCATAGAGGAGACCTTGCTTTCCGTTTGGCTTTTTAAAACTGATATTATTGCGTTCAGATAATAACCTCATGTAAATTTTAACGAGACCTTTTTTCAAAATTTAGCTCCTTAGGAATTGGAAAATGAATAATGCTTTAATGATTGATTTGAATAAATATTTACTCAGTTGCATAGTCAAAAGGCCATTCATCTGGAAACCATGTCATTTGAATTTGCTCCATTTGTATGGTAATACGCTCAGCCTACAGCTAGTCTAAAATAAAATAGGGTTCTCCTTTTCATGATCCAACTGTGACGGTTTCAGTGTTTTCATTATTGATTTACTTATTTACTAATTGACTTATTTATGTATGAGCGGTAATGCTTTTATTTTGTAGGCATTCTTCAGTAAATGGTGTTGTGGTCTATAGTCTGTGGTTTATATTGTGTGTCATGGTTGTCGAGTTTTTAGTATGTACTTATTAGGCTTGGTCGGGTTTGGTTCTTTAAGTACTGGGTTGGATCTGATATGGGAGAACTTTGGGGTGGATCTCTGTGTGAAGCAGTAGGCTGTGTGCAGATACTGTGTTGGATAGGAGGCTTGTGAGCCAAGTGTATATATGATTAATTTATTATTAGATTTATTTTTTTTATATATTATTCTATGTCGTGTTATTTATTTTAGTTCTAGTGTTTGATGTGAAAAATATACGCGTCTAATATAAAAGGAAGCTACGTAATTCGTCACTAGCATCGAAATCGTCACACGAACATCATGTCAAAAATTTCTAAAGATTCCATCCACTGGCTCCTGCTCATGAACTAGGGTTCAAGGGAGACCATGCCCGCTTGAGAAGTGGTTACCTTAACAATCAGAAAATCTTAACATTAAACACCACTAAACATATTGAGAAATGAAACCACATTCATTGAGACTCACCACACCTTGAAAACTCACCACATTCATAGATCATGTCATGAACTACAATTTTGCAATTGATAGAGGTAACAAAATATGCCTAGGTACCAATACATTTCTCACGTTGTATATATGCCCCTGGTTAGCACATACAAACTAGAAACAATCTTTCTATGTGGTCGGGTTAGAAACATTTTTGATCGAAGAAGCTCAGTGACAGTTACGAACACCAGGCCACTGCCACGTGGGAACGCAACTTATACACCGATAAGAAGGTCACAGTCTGCATACTCTCAAAGCTGCCGCGCCAATCCGTAGCTACTCTGTTGGGTAATCGTCTCATCGATATCCAGTGCAATTATGAAGTAGGGTCAAATAGATGATACCCGCAGAGAGGCAGGATCGTAGTGAATGAGCCGCATCAATTCACGGGTTCGATTTCAAGTATATACTACACAATGCTTTTTAATGCAAATTACTATTCTTTAAAATTAATCTGCATATACAAACGTTTTTCCGTCAAGATGACCCTGGGCATATGCATCATTAATTTTAGTTCAAATATTTTCGTAAAAATCTTTTTCTATCAACAGATTACCCTTTATCGAAATATTAACAGCTTTGTTGATTTTGAAGAGCTACACCTGTTACTAAAACGAGGGCACTATCATCACAGCTCCGCGTAAATATTGCAAACTACGGTACCACAGTACAAGATGCTAATCAATCTTTCTCATCTTTCTCTGAATTTTAGTAAGAGTTGATCGGATGACAACAATTAATTTAATTTAGTTCTTAACTTTTGAAGTGAGGATCAGAAAACTTTACTAGTCATGTGATACATGATGAATTGGTTTTTGGAACACAAATCTAGCTGATTACGCGCATGAGAAGTGCTGGTTTGATGTCCTTGCCCAGGGCTCATATCATAACCAAATATACGTTGTTAATTTAAATTACATCGCAAAATGTTTTTTTAGGCCTTCGATATACAATACAACCAGAAGCGGCACACCTCAAAGAGTAAGAATTCTTTTTTTAGAAAGGCCGATCACCACAGCCATATCGATGCGCAAAAGTCAAGGGATATCCCGATATGACATCAGACAGGAAGATAATTATGATTTTACAGAATTCCTTCAATTTCTCCTTTCAGAAATAAATTCATTCTTTCTTTTAACAAACTCAGGAAAACGCAACAAATTTCAGACTGACCGAGAAAGTTACAAAGCTATCTTATGTCAAATAACAGAGAAAAGTGGGAAAATGAAGTGCTTGCACGTCGAACCACTAAAACATTGTGGTCGGCTCAATGCCGACCACAAAAATCAATGACCTTGAAACCACAATCTTGGATTTGCCGAGCTATAATTTTGCAATTTTTGGAGTTACAAAATGTGCCTAGGTATCAATATAATATGGAAATTCTAAGTTATTCCGCTATTCAATGCCTCTGGAAAAAACGTGAGGTAATAGATTGGACTACCTCAATGGACACTGGGGTACCTTAAATCTCATATTTTTGTACATCTTTCTTTTAAACCATTCTTCAACCTTTACCCTTTATTTTATTGATTTAATTGCAGAATAAAATCGAATTGGATTTGATGTAAATTTTTTCAATAAAATACTCCTTTCTGGAGACAAGTTAAGTCTGACAAATAGCGCTAAGCGTTGATAATGGCTACAAGTGAAGGCATACATGAGTGAAGGCATACACTTGCTAGATTCGAGCTGAATAAGGATACATTGTCTTGAATTTATCACCAGATAGATAGCTCTTTCTTTCTTCAATTGAATTCACTAGAGACGATATATCTGTGTTCGATAAATTTCTGTAAAAGAAATGCAGGAAATGAATAACTGTACATGATATAGGTCAGTAAGTTGCTTTGAGTATAATATGAGAAAATTTCAATTGACAGAACTAAATTGTGTATTTCCAAACAATACTTTTTCTATGGTTTTTTACCAGCATTCTCTGATTTCAGATTGATTGTCAACGATTTTTCTATACACAGCCAAAAACCCCCAACCAGTAATGAAAATGGCAAAATGGCTTGAACTTGTACCAACAGGACCCAAAATCTAATCAATTATCAGTTACCACATCTTGTACATTACAATTGTAGAAAGATAGGGAAATCCGTTCAACAGTTTAGGCACTGGGGCACAGAAAACACTGCGGACAAATGGCAAAATGAATACAGTATGCATAGAAAATGGGCAACTCCTACAACTGAAATGAAAGCCCCCTTATGCTACTACCGAATCCCTTCATTTTGTGATTTTTACCGAAACAATCCAAAAGACGGCTCTAAACTGCTTAGAATTCTGTGGTGTACTTCTGAGAGTTGAATAGAAAAATCATTGCCAATCAATTGATATTAAAAAAATGAGAAAGGACACAATGCTTAGATAAAAATATGTAGGCAAATTCCAAAAAGCGTTCGTTGTAATACATCAAACTAAGAATAAACTTAAATTGTGTTCACATTTGCAGGGATGAAAACGGAGTAGTTTGAAAAACGCGGAAGTAAGTAAAACTACGATAAAACTGCTGGCGGTTTGGGGGTCCTTCCCCAAGAAAATTTTGAAATTTCAAGGGGTTCTTGGCGCATCTGAGGTTATTATCCAGCATTGACTAATGACAAAATAAGACTGCTTCCACGCACGGTCGATCGTTTGTTGTTTATGTCTGGAGTCAATGAAAAGGATGGCTCCAACAATATCCAAACCTTAGATATAGTGAGACCAGTTAGGTTTCGAATCCCTAGCTGCATATTTTAAATATTTTATAGCGGTAATTCTCTCAATTTGAATGCGAATGGTGCTGCTACGCAGGAAGTACATTACTTTTCAAAAATATTTTAGGTTATTGTTCCAAATGTATCAAAATTCTGATAAAAGCATATTGTATTCCAAAATGTATGTGTAAATTCTTTATAAATCAATCACATGTTAACAAATTAATGTCTACTCACTTTCTATAATAAAATTGTTGAATGATTCACCAATTATAGGAAAACTTATATGAGCATACAAACCAAAATTAGACGATGATTTTTTATTGACTTTTTCCAAATGCTTATAACATGAAGTGAATTTAAAAAATAGTTTATAACACTTCGATCAGACTATGGTCCTAATTGTGTTGATACTTGTTTCTCAGTTTTTCCGCCAATTTTTTAAGTTTCTCCAGACGTTCTGCTCGTTTTACCTTCACTTGAAGCGCACTTGCATAGGTATTTCTTGCTCGTTTAGACATTTCCATGGTCAATGTCCGTGCCCTTCGTTTGGTGATTCTTGTCATTTCCAGAGCTTGATGGTTAGTTAACCTTTGTTTCTTTTGGGTCCTTGCTTCTTCGAGCTCATTCTTGTGTCGCTCAGCAGCTTTAGACATGTTTACTGCCAAGCCAGGATAAATTTGATCATGTTTGACATCATTCCAATGAATCAAAAGCAGATTTATCAGCCAGCGAATGTCTAACAGTCTGCAATGCACTATACCTAGATATGTGCATCCTAATTGTCGTGGAGTCGACAATATCAGAAAACTATAGCACCTTTTTTAAATTCAAACTCGTTGCTTCCTCCACATTTAACGCAAAGTAGTTTTTATTCGGCGCTGAGAACATCAGCAAAAGTTTTGACACTGCTTCATTTTATATGATGCAGTTATACGAGACATTTTCAAACGAGACAAAGCTTTCCTGTCCTTGGCAAATGATTTTGAAAGTCTTATTAAATCCGGACTATTGAAAATGGTAAATTATGTTCTGCGATGAATCCGAGCAAAATAGCTTCAGAATTATGAATACGGTCTTGGATAGGGATCAACGGTGTGGGTGCAGGCGGGTTATGACTGGAACTTGATGATAAACATTTCTGAAACATGGGGTGGATACCATATGGTTCATTTCCACCCTGAGATTTCTCTGCAAGACAAGAAAGGCCATTATCCGTCAATGTAGGCTCCATATTATGGATGGATTTTGGAATTAAATGATAAAATCCATGAATTAGGCCTCATAATGTTTTGCGACTGAAAAATAAATGAGACCTACCTGATCTGGGTAAAGAATAATTTGTCTTTCTTATCTGGATAATATCTCGATGTTTCGTTGATTTACAGTTATCGGACAGTGCTTCCACCATATTTGATTTCAGCATTACACCATAGGCAAATAGCTTTACCAGGTATATTAACCTTTCTGAAACACTGGTTCAAAGTGATTTCCTCAACCTCAGTCTCCAACCAGGACCAGTTCCATTTATACTTAATCCCTGAGTCAATGGTTGAGGGGTCCAAAGCAGAGCCCCTATCTATAATTTTCCTATCCATTGCTCAGGACCAACACAAAGTGCGTGGATTGAAACAATGACTAATTTTATTATTGATTACATATACATATTCCTTGTTGAATGAACGCGACCGCAAATTCTAAATATAAAACTCCCGCGCAGCGCCAGCGCTATTTTATGCAATTATTGATTTGTTGAAACTCGCGCTGACAGGTGGCTTTAGACAATACCGATGTTTCGCAACAATGTTGTATATGAAAGTTTTATAGATCGTAGCACCGGTTTTATAAGACGCTTTTACGGTCTGTTCATTAAGTGTGCTATGATCTCAACTCAGAACTTTTCCTCAAAACTATAACCACTACCTGGTACTATTTTCTCAACGGATCTACATGAATCACAAGAATGATAAAAATAGATATCCAACCGCAGATTTCCACGTAAGATTTTCATCCCTGCATTTGTCATATCAAACACAATTTGACAGACCCAGACAGAGACACACATACACATTTTGTTATAACAAATGGTATCAGGTATTGGTCGTATTTGTCATCTGGCCTGGACAGTGAATGCTTCCAAACTCATCCATGACCAGAGAACCAACAGATAAAATAAAGAATTATACTCCAATTTTATCCCTTGGAGCATATGGAAGTCCAGAGGCCATGTCCAAGACTGCTCATAATGAAACAATTTAATCCATTGGGAATAATTGAATTAAGAGTTTCACTGTATTTGAATTCTTACTTTAGAATGAATTGAAGTGATCCAACAATACAAGCTTCCGGGATATGCTTTAGAACCCCAATGGCAGTAATCAACATTTGTGTGCACTTCCGCTGCACAATAACATCAAAGACATCAACCATAGAACTGCAAAATAATGGAATAATTCGAAATAAATTTTTAGCTTCGTACCATCTAAACAATGCAACTATCCTCAGCGGAATATTGGGTAGCAAATTTTGGTAAGATGAAAATTGAACAAGAGGCCCATGGGCCTTGAAGCATTGGTAGATTAAACTGTTAAAATGATTAAACTGCTATTTGTATTGTTAAACCTCATTAATGCGATTCTGTTAAAAAGACGAAACTAGTTTATTCTGATGTTTTCCATCATGTCCCAGCTAAGATATTTATATAAATCAAGATTTGGATACAAAAACCCATTTAATACAACAATTTCGACACTTTCGCCTCCACGACATTCGTATCAACGATGTACAACTGTAAGGGTGACTCTCGACTGACTGTGGTTTTTGCATGAACCGTTAGGCCCTACTGAATAATGAAAACAAAAACAACAATTTTCTGAATACAAGATCCTCTGATACATAATAAGTACGTAGATATACCGGTCAAACGTACCCATGCAAAATGTCGCACAGAGAGCAATGCCAGTGTTGGTGTCACTCAGCAGCTGAGGGAGGCCGGCTGATGATTGCTTGTTTGGCTTTATGTTGTTTGGTTTCCCAAAACTTACCATATTGGTTGTTCATTTAACCTCACAATGGGACAGCCTTTGAAGTGTTGCACATTGTTGAAGCCAGCAGGACTGGAACCCACATGTCGTCACTCAGCACTGACAGTGGATTCAACAGCATCGCGCCTTATCTCACTGACACTGAGCTACTGTGGCCATTCGATCCAATTCTAAACTAGGGGTCCAGGGACACCATTCCCACTTGGGAAGTGGTTTCAAATGCTCAACAATCTAACAATTTCAATATTCAACGCCCCCTGGTGACCATATACAAAAACCAATCACCTTGAAACTAACCACGATCATAGAACATGTCAGCAGCTACGATTTTGTAATTGATTGTGATAACAAAATAAGCCTCGTTACCAATTTAATATGGAAATACTAAGTTATTCTACTATTCAATGCCCCCTGGTGACCATATTCAAAACCCAATGACCTTGAAACTCACCACAATCATAGAAAATGTCATGAGCTAGAACTTTGCAATTGATCATGGTAAAAAAATATGCCTTGGTACCAATATAATAGGGAAATACTAAGTTATTCAACTATTCAACGCCCCCTAGTGACCATATAGAATAACTCATGTCCTTAAAACTCACCACAATCATAGACGATGTCATGCGTAACAACTTTGCAATTGATTGTGGTAACAAAATATGCATTGTTACAAATATGATATAGAAATACTAAGATATTGTATTATTCAACGCCCCCTGGTGGCCATATACAAAACCAAAGACCTTGAAACTCACCACAATCATAGAACACGTTATAAGCTACAACTTGCTAATTCATTGTGGTAACAAAATATGCTTAGGTATCAATATAATGTCGAAAAACTTATTCCCACCTATGAATGAGTGCTGATGACACCAAGATGGCCGCCAATTGCGTCATAAATGGCTGATCAACAATACCTGTCCCAGGTATAAAACATCCCTTTCCAAAGAATACCCATCAGCAATTGCAATGAGAAATGGCAAACCAGTAGGAAGGTACAGGACTAAGAATTCGGGCCAAAATTGACATTTTTGGGCACTTAAAAGGTCATAACACGGCCATCTTGAGTCCAATCCACCCAATTTTTGTTATGCTGATAGGCCCTGGGGGATTCAAATATATACGAAAGATTAAGTTAATTGATCAAAGCGTTTTCAAAATTTCCCTCAAAAGGTTCAAAAACCTATTAAGAGTGATGATTTTGGCGAACAACGATGGCTGCCAGTCGGCCATATTGACTGACAGGGCCAATTTTTGGGCTGAAGATGTGTCTAGGGTAGATACATGGGTAACCAAAATATCAAGACATTACATTGAAGCGTTTTCAAAACTTCCCAAAATAACTTGATTCTGTCTACGGACGAAGGACAACAGCATAAAAAAAGTGAACGCAATAGCCCGCTGGGACTTAAGTCCCAAGTGGGCTAAAAAGTTGATAATTTATTGAATACACCTACATTTTCAGATAATTAAGCTTTACTGCATATGTCAATGCGGACATATCACTACGCCATTGCTTAACCCCTCTCATCCAACAGATAACTAACGAGAAAAATGCGATAGAACACTTTTTTGGGGAATAAATGAAACATTATTTTGAGTCATTTTCAGCTGTTTCTAATGTTTTACGTGAACGGAGTGACAATTTGAAGTTACTATGAAAATGAGAAGAGTCTGCGCTATTCTTTCATATTACTATTTTCGATCCATTTTACTAGCATTGGCATGACGTAATGTACGTCAACCGATGCTAACTAGAAAAATCACCTTTGATGAGACCATCAGGGATATGAGGGGGTACTCCCGTAAGAAAATTTTAGAAATTAAAAGCGTTTTCCGAGCACGAAAGAGCGATCTTGAACGCATGAACGACTACTTTATTTTGGAAGGTAATGGCTAGTTCCAATGTGGTACATCCTCATTCGATGACATTCAGCATTTAATGCACTACGGGTCGAGGTGGATTATTACTGCAGTTAAAGTGCGCCGATGAATGCTCACTAAAAATCATCACCCAGTAGTGTATAATATCTGAAGGCATTCGCCACACACGCGCGGCAACAGTAAGTAGGCCTCTATACATTACTACTGGTGTCTGCACCGATCAATAAAATACATACACACTCATCGTAGTACAAATCATAGAACTCGAGTTCTATGTACAAATGTAGATACAAAATCACTGTTGCAATAGATATGAATTGAAATGTGATACTTTTACGCGAAGATAAGTAAAACAGGCACCGAAAGCTTACGGTTCGCCTGATTACCGATCGCGCCAGACCAATTGAGTGAGATCACCCCCCTCATACTTTTACATCATTTTTGGACTATTTGGATAATTGATATTTTTCAATACCGAAATCCGCGGGAAACCGCGGGGAATTGTAATCCCTGTTAAAGTTCTAAAATCAACTCGATGGTCACCAGTCAGCTGTCTAAATTCTATTCAAACCAATTTTAAGACTGAATATGTACCTAGGGTAGATACATAGACCAAAAACAAACACATACATAAAAAGAAACACATACAGCGCATCGAAAGCTCAAAATAACTAGATTCCATCTATAGATGGCCTTGCAAAGTGAACACAATCAAACCTCAGAATTCTGACATAAAATTTTGAGCAAAAAAGTCACAGGATAGCCATCTTGCATCTGGCACAAGATTTACCAAGTCAAGATTTACCTCATTGGTAGAAGTTTCCGCTCAATGAGTTCCAGCAGAAGATTTTCAGGCCAAATATTCTTGCTCTCACAACATGTCTTCCATAAGGAATGGAACTGACTGGCAATAGCTGCATCTGGTTGCTTAATGTTGTGAACTAGAACAAGAACATCGTTCAATATTTTCTTGAATTCTGCCGGTTGAACCTGAAAGTTCGACAAATGTTAAACCTTAACTTGATGCAGGTTTATTAGAACAAGTTTCAAGCCCTGATCTATGAATTGATGCATAACTTATACGAATAAATAATATTCAAAGATTTCATGTTTGATGGGTCTTTATCAAAATTATTGCACAAATCCTATTCCTACCGTTTCTTTATCAATCTGTTTCAGCAATTTAGTGAGAGGTTCCAACTGATATGTTTCAGCTTTATTATTTTTATTTGCTGCTGCCCAATAGCTTTCTACACTAGCTTCAGGATCGGATTGTTTACCAAGTGCAGAGTTCAACGTTAATGCATCACTCGAAAATGTGCACTGATAAATTGTACCGCCACATGGAACAAATATATATCTATCCATAGTGAAAATCTGAAAAATACATAGTGCAATATATATACTGTTAGAGTTTATGCGAAATACCAAGGGCCTATGATCAAAATAATGAGAAAAAACAACCAATAGGCCCTACATTGTTTATACTCAAGATCAGATCTTTCTATTTACAACTGATTGTGGTTACAACATATGCAGACATGCAGAGGTAAAAGTGTATTATAGTAAGACAATGATACCGCGGCTGTGGGTTTCACAAGAACAGCAGCTGACATATGCTGGCTTGATTGGTTCCTTGCAACTTATATCTACTCTGCAAGAACTTCTTAATTTCTGTCAAACTGGCCATGTGAATTATGAAACTATCAAAAGGTAATTAGAAAAAGAAACGACTGAACCAAAGCCGAAAGGCCTATTTAGCTGTATAAACCAATAAAAGGATTCTTCTAACAGTCAAGTACCTATTGACAAAGACATTTCTGTAGAAATGATTTTGCTGTTTTCACGCGTATTGGCACAGCTAGCTGTTCAAACTAAGTGACATAGTCATCCTGTCGTAAATGAATAAATATCAACTACTAGCTGATTCAAAATCTCTAACTTCTATCTCTTACTCTTATTCAAAATCTCTAACTCTTATTCAAAATGATTCTGATCGTCTATCATCACTGTTCAGTGTGATACAATGTTAAAAACTTTCAGCCAAAATCCTGGATCTATTTCTTTATGTCAACACATTCATACAGACAGTGTGTGTTTGGCACGATAGGTTACATACACAACTGATCTCCAGGCATCGTTATATAGCTCTTTGAGCTAAAAATGAGTATCTGTTGAGGCTTTTTGAAGTATCCATGCAAGGAAACTTAACTGTGTAACATATTCAAATGGTGGGCTTCCTTCTCTTTGTTGCCGGTAAGTTTTTAATTAAGTTTTTCATCACTTTAATAGGATGAAATGATGTCTAAATACATCAAATCATCGTGATCCCAGCTGTCGGAACTACAGCTAAGAACCAATGCCACTTACAGGTATATTTTTTTTTCGAATTAGTTTTACATTTTCATTTGGCTAAATAAATGAAGCAGAATCAGGAATTGATACCCAAATTAATCAACTTAAGTGGGTTTACTGCAAAAAACGATTGTACGTATGCAAGCAACATTTTTGTTATCTTAGCAGTGTGCGCTGCATAAGTAAGGCACTGGAGAGAGGACACCAAAAGCAGTAAGTTGCACTGGTGACAGCCAGCTGATAGATGTAATGTATGGACTGCATGTGGCGAACCACATGTGCCAGCTGTGGAACAAAACAAGTGGAACAGATAGTTAAATGTTGTCCTATGGCGGATTTGTTTGTCAGATGCTCTTTAGCTCACCTTACGGGCCACAAAAGTTTTTTTTCAGCACTACGCGAGCAAGCCTCAGTGAAAAATCAACAATGCAGAGACATATATCCACAGACACACGGTCAGCCAACAGAGAAAACTTTGTTAGAATACACATGCCTCTTACAAAATGGTCGCATTTAAAAACCAATCGGGAAACGCTTTCATGGCAATCCCTTTTATTCAACGGATTCGCATTGATCCGAAAAATGATGAAAAATGATTGAAAAGACAGAAATCTGCCGATCGGGGGAAAATTATAATCCCTGCAACAGGGACACCAACTTGAAAATCAGTAAATATGTCAGTGCTCTTCCTAAAACACAATAACCTCAGGTTTGGAATCAACTTCAACACTACATGTACCCTCACGCACAATGCACCATACAGATAAGGACGGTTAGCCATACACTGCAGCTGTGCCGTTTTGACTAAGCCGATCCACTTGCACTATTCAAATAACAGTTATTATATTCAATATTATTACAACAGTACCTTATACTTGGTTTGGATGGCGTATGGTATTGCCGACCACTGCTGTAATGTACCATACCTACAATCCCATATACCAACTCCTAAAGTAAAGATGAAAGATATTCAATGTTCAAAACATACTGAAAAAATCATTGAAACCATCAACAAGGAGCCTACCGCTTATATAGCTCCGCTGTGTGATTTGAAGAAATAGAAGCTGCATACCTAGGGGGGTGGCCAAATCCAAAAAGGGTTTGTACTTTGTAGGTATTGATCCATAGAACATTCATACCAAATTTGGACTTGATCTGATTAAAACTGTAGGATTAATAGCAATTTGAAATAGAAACTCCATCTCCAGGGGCACCCCCTGGTGAACGAATCCAAAAAATGGCTCAGTCACTTTAAAGGCCTTGGTTCATAGAACATTCATACCAAATTTGGAATTGATCTGATTAAAACTGTAGGACTAGTAGCGATTTGAAGAAATAGAAACTCCACCCCAAGGGGCGCTCCCTGGGGGATGAATCCAAAAATTGGCTCTGTAACTTCAAAGGCCTTGGTCCTTGAAACATTCACACCAAAATTTGGAATTGATCTCGTTAAAACTGTACGACTAGTAGCGATTGATTGCGGCTACAAAATATGCTTGGGTACCAATACAACAAGAAAATACTAAATTATTCGGCTATTCAACGCACCTTGGCAGGAACAGATCCCAACCCAGATATAGAGGGTAGCACTACTTCAAAAGGGCACAATGTATTGTAAACGGGGCAAGGAATCTAGATTAGATATCCCAAAACTTCAAAACAGGAACCTGCCCTTCGAAGGATTTTGGCAACGCTACATGAACAAAATGCCCTTCAAGGATTTTTGGCATCATGAACGTGTTCTTCAAAGGATTTTTGGCAACATGAACGTGCTTTCCAAAGGATATTCTATTGCAATTCTAGCCAACCCTTTTATAGGATACAATGAGTGTTGTCATTAAGAGCAATTCTTTAAAATGTTTGGATAATGTTTTCGGATTTCTAAAATAGTTTTCGGTAATGAAAGTGCCACTTGCTATGAAAATGTAGACCATAGACTCCGCTACCGGAAGTGCTGTTGGTCAAGTATCCGGAATCTTCTAAATGCCGGCTAGCAGAGGGTGCTGGATGTTTTATGAATCACATGAAGTTCACAGAATTCAGACTGTTTGCAGTTGGATGCTGTAGCAGATGGTATTTTTTGATACAACATTTATTTATAAGGGCACTAAATAAATTCAAGGGTGTCAATAAATTCACATGTGCCGCAGGTGCGCTCCCCTGTATCCGGCCCTGCTTGGGTAACCCCAATTGCATGTGGGGATGAATCCTATGACAGTGATGACAGTCGTCAAATATCAAGATACGTTAAAACCTGTAGATATTTTTCCAAAAAAAAAACATATTCTACTCACAAATGAGGACTGATGACACTAAGATAGACGCTGATTGCTTCACCGTTGACTGATCAAAAAGTTCCTATATGTTTAAAATTTATTCGCAAAGTATACCCTTCACGAATTCCAATGATAAATGGCACACCATTTGGAAGCTACAGGTCTCGGAATTCAGTGCACATTCAGGCAAAAGGTCACTTGACAGCCATCTTGGGTCTGACACAATTTTTCTTACGCAGGTGCACCATAGTGGGATACAAACATGTGAAAGATCATGATAATTAATACTAGGGGTCATGGGACGCCATGCCCACTTGGGAAGTGGTTTTAAATGCTCAACAATCTAACAATTTCAATATTCTACGCCCCTCGTGACCATATATAAAGGCTCGACGATGGCCCTATGGCTCACCATCAAATCATTGCGTGTATATTGTCAAAAATATTATACTTACTATAAATTAATTTGGATTGCAATCGAATGTAGAATAGATTACCGAATTAAAACCATCAGCTGACAATAGGCTGAACAAATTCTTCAAACAACAATCTTTTATTCCAAATCTAATCACTTCATTAATTCTTAGCCCCTTATTACATGATTAATACATACAAGATATTATTGTACTCACAATTTCCAGATTTTATCATCCTTGAATTAAATTAAAATACACGCCCAAAGCAGGACTTCTCCCAGTCTCATCTGTGTTTGTTTTTAACAGCACACGTGTGATAACTATGCTAACGTTCTTAGGAAGAGAGTTCAAGTATCCGAATTACCATAGAAGCGATAACACTAAAAACCTCATTTTCTAATGAGTAAAGACATTTAGGCCTAATTGACACGAACGTTTTCACGATTATATCCCCTCATCAGGTGAAATACAAGTGAATCAAATGATTAAACTACAGGTTTATATACAACTTAAGTTACAAAATTACAAGTGCTAAATTCTAAGTTAATTACAAACCAAGTATTTAATTACAAGCTAATCATTTGAATACATTTAGGATAAAGGATGAGCCGTTTCTGAATAATTGTTGATTTAAAAAGGGTCGTTGCGATTAAATAAACAGGGCCTCCCTAATTTTACAGTCGAGATCAGATGAACCTTTGTCTAGAATTTTGAATTTGTTGTCACTGAATTCCTGATCACAAGTGTGACAAATTGCGAGATGTAGTCCAATCGCAGAAGTCTTTGATCTGTGTTCTTTAATCCTGATGGCCAAATGTCGTTTAGTTTTCCAATATAGGAAGTGTTTATATCACATAAACAATTAGATTTATATATGACTTTAGCCTTCAGCGATTTAGGGGTAGCACATTTCAAAGAGAAAAAATTCTTAATTTTGGTCATAGTGAATGCGCATTTCAAGTTGATTTCAAAATTCCTTTTAAATAGATATTTTAATTTTCGGGCAAATAGGATTGACGGGTATCCAATATACGGTAATGAAATGAATAATCAATTCCATCTTCATCAACAGGTTTCGGTTTAGGTTCGGAGTTGTTTTGATTTCAAAAATCTATTGATACATTGATCGATGACATGAATGGGAAATGCATTAGATTTAAACAGATTTTTCAAGAAATTGATTTCTTCTGAAAAGATGGTCCAGTCACTGCAGATATTGTAGCCACAAAAAGCATGGTATTGATGAGTCCTATTTTCCATTTGTACGGGCACATGGCGTTATAATTCAAAAGTAGGCCTGTGTTGGAAGCTTTCCTGTACACTCGAGATATAAAGTCACTACCGGTTTCTAACGGAATTGGTGTTTCGGTATCGATTGGGACCAAGCACAGGGGCTTGTTAACTGGCTTGGATTTTACTTCCGGGTTGTTGATAATCTCGCGAGAATGGCGCTAAATTTAAACTGCAAATAAATTCAAAATATCACAGAAATACCTCTTGTTAATGTTGTTTATTTATCCTCTATAGAGTTTCGATAAACAATTGGCTGTTAAGGATCAGTATCAGCGGGCGCGACACCTTACTATATTAAAATAACAAGGGATGAAACGGCTTCGCTTTTGCCTGTGACCGTATTGATGCGGCGGAAACCACTGCCATTACTTAGTGCTAAAAAGGTGGGTTTTTACCTGTTTTTCAAGAATAAGTACCCTAAAAACAACTCGATCACTAAATTTCTGTGGGCTCGAGAACTCATTAAACCAAACCATGACACCTAAATCAACACTATTGGTTCAACAGCCAATGTTTGTCCCTTGTTGACACACCGGTACTCTATTCATTTTCAATGAAAAATGCTTCACCAGACCATTTGTTCGTTTCGCCAAAAATGCGATAGAATAACTTTTTGGGCCATTTAATCAGAAATCTGGCAACGCTAACTTGTAGGGATTAATTAAAAACATTATTTTGAGTCCCAAGTAGGCTCAAAAGTTGACGAATGAACGACTATGGCTATCTCCCTAAACCATCAGCTCAGCTAAACTTCAGTCACAGCGAAGGTAGAAACTCGATTCAGTCCATGGACAGACTTGGAAAAATGACAATAGACCTAACTTGCTGGGTGAACTAGTGACGAAATGCACTCGCTTGACTAGAAATCTACCAGCCAAGTTCATATTTTGAACCCCTCAGAGAATAAGTTGACAATTCTTTGGATCATACAACCAAAACATACAGGTGCAGACAGCATATGCTGTGCTCGTGACTATTGCTTTTAATCAGTTTGATTGTTGGAGAGTAATATCAACGTGTTTACGAATGTAGGAAGTGTCAGATATCGAGGATTAGTAACTAAGAAACATTACTAGGCCATCCCAAAATAATGGTCTGTTTGCCGTAACCCAAACGACCCGACTTCAAAGGTACCGAGTGAAAACTTCTTCCTGGGATTCATTGAAATAAATTTCATTTTTGATAAAAACGGTGACCGACCGACTCACTGCCGATGTATGAGCTACGTATGTTTGAAGTCCAGGGTGATTCGTGTGAAAATATGCCTTGACGTGTGGCCTAGTGTAAGTTTGCCAGAAAACTGGCGTGGTGCACGAATGCAAAAAATGGCTCAGTAAATTTACAGGCCTAGGCCCATAGAACATTCATTCCAAATTTGGAATTGATCTGATTAAAACTGTAAGACTGGTAGCAATTTGAAGAAATAGAAACTTCACCCACAGGGGTGCCCCCTGGGGGACAAATGCAGAAAATGGACTCTGTAATTTCAGTTGACAGACGCATGAAACGAACAAACTAACGGACAACGACGGCTCACCCCCTAACCGATCAGCTCCACTGACCTTCGGTCACAGCGGAGCTAAAAAAGTTGACAGACGCACGAACGAACGAACGAACGAACGAACGAACAAAAGAACGGACGATGGTTCAACTCCTAACCATTGGACACAGCGGTTAAATAGGTGATTAATCTTTTTTTGGCCAAAGATTTTGCAAAAAAGAATTTCTACCAAGCTACCGACTCATCCTGAAATCTTGAGTTGGTGTTACGGCAAACAGACTATTATTTTGGGATGGCCCGATATACCATTATGGTAGATCCCCATATATGATGATGAAATGTTACTTGGGAATACTTCAACCTCCATCATCATTGCTTTGCTATCCTAAGTTATATTTACCTGAACAGCCATCCTGTTGTATTGGCATTAATGCTATATGATTTGAGTCGATTACTGCTACGGTTGTATTTAAGGTGATGTTAGGAATCTTATGGCGTAGAACTGTTTTTAAGACCTCACCACAAAGACTGGTTGACTGTAGATGACCACTAGACCCTGAAAAAAATGGATAAGAACACTTGCAGTTTTAAGCTCATAATGTATGGGGCTGTTCTGCATTTAGGAGGGCTCAAGATTTTCACATCACTTGGCATTTTATTGGTGGCTTGACCTTTACTTACAAAGAGTCAATAAGTCATAGCCAGTTGTTTGCGCTTGTAAACAACATGCTGTAAGCTGGTCGCTTTTCATGGAACTTTCTGGAGGTGTCAATACACAGGTGACTAACTTTCTTTTACCTCGACCTTCTATAGTTAAACTAATATCCAAATGTCTCTGAAAAACATGTCCACAAAGAATAGTGGATTGAATTCAGTCCAATTGAGTAAACAATATTTTGTATAATCATGTATTTGATAGTGTTTGCAAGGGGAAACTTCTGTAATACACTCTATTCAGTAAGCAGTGATTGAGATTAACAGCTAGCTTAACTCTCAGAGCAACTAGATCATCTGTTCACTGCACCAAAAACAAATCACTTGATAACAGAGAAAATACATAATTGCATAATTAATTGCGTTATGATGAATTTGGTTCAGAAAATGAATATTTAGGCCTATAGTAAGAAATATAAATTCAACTCACCAATTTTGAACATCGAACAACAAAAATATAAATTTTTCCATTACAATCAACAGATTCAGCAAAGACGATATTCCCTCCATCCGATTGATCCCGAATTTCTTTGATACCCGTAGCATCCGCAAGAGAACTAATTTGCCCATCATGAAAAACAACCCATGGTTCAGAATACACCGACGTTACCAGATTATGTATATGGACTGCTGTATGAATCTTTAGGCTCTTATCTAAATGTTTGTCATCACATGTAAATATTCTTATAGTCTGAAATAGCAATGAATGCAGAGACTAAAGCAACAAATTAACTAGCAATTAACTAGGCACTAAAATCAAGTAAATTAAGTAAAGTGGGCTACATTGAGAGATCTGGCCAGTCTTTGGGCTTGGAAAGAATATGTACAGACAAATGTCAAATGAACCTAACACAAGCAGTTTCAAAATGTCCCTAAATACCAGGACAAATGGATGTGAACGTAATAGCCCACTGGGGCTTTCACCCGACTGGGCTTAAAACATATGCACAGATTCTCCCATAAGCAACATGGTTCCTACAGGACCATCGATATGAAATTTAAGGGGTATTTGAGGAGCTTTTGAGGGTATGATCACCACATTTGAGGGTCATTTTTCACGACGAAATCCTAGCCATTTACATAAAACAGTGCATTCTGATTTCATTTTAGTCAACCCATTATGAAATGGGTTGACTGCATTTTTCACCACTTTGAAAGAAAATTCCCACTTAAAACATTTCATTTGTTTGTAGGCCTAGTAAAAACTTACCCTATTGTTTTGTATGCAGTAATATTTCTGAGTTTTTACACAGTAGATAGAAGGACAGGTAATACATACACCTTGACGTATTGACCAACTTTGCCGTAATTGTTGATCAGTCAGCTAAATGATAATAATAAATAAAGATTATGAGGTAGGCCTAGATGGTGTGGCTAAATGAATATCTATGGAAGATCATCGTCGTCGTCGTCGTCGTCGTCATCATCTATGTTCTATAAAAAGAAAAAAATATCCATACCTACCTACCCATTTGATGATCGTCCCACCCAAGGAACAGGTTTTTTGGTATGACCTTACGCAGGTTTAGGCCAATTTAACACAGGGGCTGGTAAACTGGTTTGGATTTTACTTCTATGGGCTGTTATTTAATCACGTGAGAAATGTGCTAATTTCAAATTGGGAACAAATTCAAAATATGACAGGAACCATAGCGGCAATATTTTACTGAGTTTTTTATGTAACATTCCATTTTTTGGGCATCCGCCTTGGCAAAATTATATCGGCGCTGATCGAGATGAATTCAGCAGAATTGACAGAATTGAATCGACGATCAGCAAATAAGTTTTGTGAGTACCTGACTGCTTTTTATTTGAAAAATTTTGATGATGTGCAGTTTATCATAGGCCTATATTTGGACACATCATCCTATGATTCTAGGTAATTTTAGCAACACATGCTCAGATAAAGAATTAATCATCTACATCAGCTTGATGACGAATTGGTGACGAGCTAATAAAATAGAACTAGATTTAGAACACAACTTGTCTGTCCACGCACGTACGCATGCACACCAACTCACTCGCACACGCACAGATTTAGTTTTTTCTAAAATTTGGAACCGACTCTGATGTATACGTAGATCAACCGGTCAAACGCACGCATGCAAAACGTCGCACAGAGAGCGATGCCTGCGTTAGTGTCACTGAGGCTGGCTATGATTGTTTGTTTGGCTTTACGTTGTTTGGTTTTGTTCATTTAACCTCACGGCTTTGAAGTGTTGCCCATACACTGTACGAAGCCAGCAGGACTCGAACCCACTTGTCACTCAGCACTGATAGTGGATTCAACAGCATCACGCCTTATCTCACTGAAATTTCCGTCAACTCTACGGCGGCCAACATGTAACGAAAACATGTGGATGGTGCTGGCACCTGTGGACTGAGGCCAGGACAACAACACAAACTAATGAAACGACGAAATTGAACTAGAGGACACCATGCCCATTTGGGAAGTTGTTTCAAATGCTCAACAATCTACAATTTCAATATTCAACACCCCCTGGCACCCATATACAAAAACCAATGACCTTGAAACTCACCACAATCATAGAACATGTCATGAGCTACAACAGCAATTGATCATGGTAACAAAATATGCCTAGGTACCAATTTAATATGGAAATATTAACTGATTCTACTATTCAGCGCCCCTGGTGACCACATGCAAAACCCAATGACCTTGAAACTCACGACAATCATAGAACATGTCATGAACCACAACTTTGCAATTGATCATGGTAGCAAAATATGCCTAGGTACCGATATAATAGGGATAAACTAAGTTTTTCTACTTTTCAACGCCCCCTGGTGACCGTATAGAATAACTAATGTCCTTAAAATTCACCACAATCATAGATGATGTCATGAGCTACAACTTTGCAATTTATTGTGGTGACAAAATATTCATAGGTATAAATATCTAGAAATACTAAGTTATTGTATTATACAACACCCCCTGGTGGCCATATACAAAAACCAATGACCACCTTGAAACTCACCAAAATCATAGTACACGTTATAAGCTACAACCTTCCAATCGATTGTTGTAACAAAATATGCTTAGGTATCAATATAATGTGGAAAAACTTGTTCCCACCTACGAACGAAAACTGATGGCACAAAGATGGCCGCCAATTCGTCATAATTGGCTGATCAAAAATACCCATCTTAGGTATAAGTCATCCCTTTTCAAAGAATACCCATCACAAATTGCAATGGAAAATAGCAAACCAGTAGGAAGCAGGTGAGAAGAGGATCAAGAGGGTTAGGCAGAGCTGCAAATCTCAGAAAGATGTTGTCAGTACAGTTTTTTGAGTTTGTCAGTATTTTCTTGAGGTTGTCAGTATTCTTCCAAGAATAACGCGACACGAAAAAAGCTTCCAGTTCCTGTCCAAAAATGGAATTTCTAGCCAAGTGAGTCGACCACAAGATTAAGATATTGTAAGAATTAATGCTAGGATTTATATATTTTACATCGAAAGTTTCGATGTAAATCTATCTGTAAATGAATATGTAAAATGAATCATGTATATTATTTCAGTTTTACATATTCTATCTTGATATTCAATAGCAATGTGGAGATATACATGTTGTGATGTATTTTTTTAATTAAATAGTCCATCTATGTATCACTACAACTCTTCAATAAATAGCGGTTTTTATTCTAAATCTAATTGCTTTATTAATTCATAGCCCCTTATTACAGTTTATGATACATATAAGTCTTTTTATACTCTTAATTTAAAGTTTTTTTTGTCCTTGAATTAAATCATAAGACGCGCGCGCCAGAGCTCTCCCGGTGCGTCTCAGTAGTGTTACAATACAGCGCATGTATTAATAGCCATAGATGTTCTCTATTGATCACTGCTACTACAACAGGGAAGTGTGTCTGTGTGTGAGACTACAGTATTAAGATGAATAGCTGATAGGGTTCCACTGCTAATTGTAGGCCCACTATTGACTATTGAGTCAATTATTTTAAAGACTTTCAGAATTCTATTCAAGACCTTACTAAATAGAGAGCGACCATAACACCGTACACAATAGGCCTTATTAAATTCTGTAAAAACCATATGGGTTGGCAGCTCTGGTTAGAGTAAGGGTCCGTTTTACCTAGGGATAGGATTAGGGAAAGGTGAGGCTATATGTAGTTAAAACATTCGAGTGGTTTTCAGCGAGCTCGGTTGTCTAGTGGTAGGATGTATATGGCCGTCTACGGCGTCATAAAAATAGCCTGAACGTAGAAAATATATAGACTTTAAGATCGCATCGGCGAGTGCGTGGTCTGTTACTTAAGATTTCATCTATCATCAGTAAGTATCACAGGGGCTCGTATCAAAAGTTTGGGGGTGAACTGTAGCTTAGATCATCCAGTATCCCTGGTACTATACTTTTGCTGCCATAGCAATTGCAGTACAGGATATTTTGGGGGTCTCCGGGCCATTTAATCGCGATTTTGAGTGGTGAAACGTTATCAACTGGCCTCCACAAGTAGACATATTTAGAAAATATATGATGTTTTGAACTGTTTAAAACAGATTTCATCGATCCTTTGGATATTTCAAGAGTTATAGCAGTTTTAAATTGAAGTGTCTGTATAGGAGTTTCCACTCTTTTTCTTTAAATAGACGGACGACGGGCGCCAAAGGCGCCCGGAGGACGTCCCTTTGATAAACGCGTATATGTGGATTCTAGAAAGTGTCCTCTTAACTGATTCTGACTAGCTGACAAAGTCAGAAAAAAATGACGTCACTTGACGTCCGGTTTGAAGTTCATGGGGAAATCGGAAATAGAATTACGTCACGCTAAAATCCGGCAGCCCATTTACTAAAATCCGGCAATTTATGAATCGGGTTAATTCAGAATGTATTTATTTCATGAAATTTCGAACAAGATTGGGTCGATGAATAGTTTAACAATGAACCGCGTTGATCGAACGAGTTCGAAAATAGCTGAAATCCCCTTAGCAACGGGAGCAAATTCATGAAACAAACCGCGCGCCGGCGCCCGGTTCACTCATTATGAGTTTTCCGGTTTGCTCGGCTACCCGTACTGGCGGGGTAGTCTAGATAGGCAAATGAAAGCTCCGGTTTGCTGAACTACCCCTCTTTGCGGGGATGTGGTATGATGTTTGATCTGACAGTTTCAAGTGGTTAATGGGTGTTTCAAGTGCTTACAACGATGCTTATTACTTAATGTGGTACATGGTGGTTTAAAAAAAGATTTCATAATAATACGCTCAAAGTATAGGCCTACCGCGTGGGCTTCGTAGAAAGACCACTGCCTGTGGCCTTCCAAAATTTTAATTGTTCTGTCCGATTTGGTTTCGTCCAATTGAAAGACTGCCTTTTCCAGTTAGGGCATTTTTGGATCACATCACTCAGGAAATGACTTACGCTTTTGGGCCCTTTCGTCGGTCCCACGTGTTTCATTTGAGCTATAGACCACATGGTGACACAATGATGGTCAGAAACTGACCAATTGAGACATTCCCGAGTCTGAACACCTGACTGCGAATTTCGGAAATTTATCAAGTCATGTTTGTTTTCAAACTACCGAAGTATCATCATTGCAAATTCATAAATTGAACATCACTGACCACCACTGACCAATTCAAACTTCTCGAATATGAGTTCGATATACCGCGTTATGGTGTCAAACTAGAAAGGATTCGCCATAGATATTGAGAATTGATAAATTGACCATCACTGACCACCACTGACCAATTCAAACTTCTCGAATATGAGAACGATATACCGCGTTATGGTGTCAAACTAGAAAGGATTCGCCATTGAAAATTCATGAATTGACCCTCACTGACCACCACTGACCAATTGAAACTTCTCGAATGTAAGAAAGATATACCGGTACCGCATTTGGTGTGAAACTAGAAAGCATTCCCCATTAGAATTCATAAATTGACCATCACTGACCACCACTGACCACCACTGCCCAAGTGAAACTTCTCGAATATCGTCGAATTCGAAAGTGGTTGTCGTCGAATTGTTATTTCTAGAGACCAGCAGTATGTTTTGCTACTGTTTCTGAATGGCGTTGACATGATGGAAATATATTACTCCTAAATAGGTTACACATCTGGATCACAGCACCTCACTTGCCGCAGTGCGTAATTTTGACTGCATAGTAATGCTAATACATAAACTTTTTTACTACTTGACTCAAAGCTTGACGCGAATCATCTGAACAGTACTGCGTTTGAAAACGAATAGAAAATGTTTGCGAGAAGCACCTGCAAATAAGTTATGATAAGATTAAATCTATGGTTAATCGATGCTTAAAAAAACTATTAAATCACAGGCAAGATGACTAACAACCGTCTTTCAACCAATCAGCGCGATGCCAATTAATTAAATCATTAAACGCATTAGGCTCCTAATATTTGTAATCATTTGTCGTTCTTTAAACTTGGCCACTTTTGATTCAGAAAACCGCGTACTAGACCAGTGGTCACCAAGGCATTAAAAAAGTTTTGAAAATTCGATGGTAACGATTTGTCCGTCAAAAAACTGTTTCGTTAATATTTCAAGTTTTTTAAACTCTTGTACAGAATTCACTATATGAAAAGTGTTCATAGGAATTGAAATTCGGTGTGATATCAGTCACCTGTTACCCCTTTTTCATTGTCAGTTCTTTATTGCACTATCATGCGCTCTTCTAAAATAGAAAAGAACATGTGTGTTTCGTTATAAACAAGGTTAAATTCCAAACGCACATGAAATATCACACAATATACACATCTAGCATTTTCTCTAACTAGGCCCTTTCCAAATGGCAATTGTTTAGGTTTTTAACAGCCGACATTCAGAAGCACCTAAAAACCAGTGGTAGTGCTTGAGATTTTCAGTGTAGGTCACATCTCACATCGACTCGGCTCGCAGTCGGTTCGTTTAATGGGAACACATCTGGTTGACACTAGTTTCACAGTTGACGAAATAAGAAAACTTTTTTCAAATGCCTTTGATGACATCTTAAACATAGTATTCTTCTTAATTACATTTCGTTGATTCCATAGATATGTTTTTATGAAAATTGCTCCAGTTATAACGGATTCAAACATACATGTGAAATCATTATTTTCAAAATATTCAATTTTCTCCGCTTTTGAAGAAATTCTGACACAATATCATCTCCGCTCGACACATGATTTTACTTCGGCGCCTTTAAGGGAGTGTCCCTTAAAGTTGAGTTCTTACTTAGTCAAACAAGGAGATATGCCTGATTCCTTTTTAAAATTTAGATTTCGACAGATATCATCAAATTACTAGAAAGGGACAGCAGCGTTCGGTCATCCATGAAAAATACCTAAAATGCAGTCCTGGGGTTATGGAAAAACAGGACACGAAACATACAGAAAAATCCTTTGTTTGGTTGACTGAAATTATTATTGAACTCTTAAATAGCGACATTCAGAGAAACAAAAACATAAGAATATAATCTCGCCCACCCGTTAAAAAACATAACGTAATGATATGAGGCCATGTGTCATCTTTAATTGAAATCACATTATATTCATTCTCATGCAAGGATGGGTCTCCAAATTCATAGGATAAGGAGAATAATGGTTTGAATGATGAATACAACTGATAAAGCGCCAATTTCACTGATTCTTGCATATAAATGCTCAAAGGCGCTTTACAGTAATCGAGTAAACAGGTGCGTTTTTAGGAGTCTTTTGAATTTGAATTCAAATCGGGTGTTCATGACGACTATAGGCGCTTTTACGAAACTGAATCTTTGTAAATCGATTTAAGTTTCACGTTTACGGCACGCGGTTTAGTGAATCCGATTTGGTAAATCAACTCGTTTATGGACGCGGTTTAGTAAATTGATTTATTAAATCGACTAACTTGATCGGCGAGGCGAGCAAGTTAGTGGCGATTTAGTCAGTGAAATCCAACATGGCGTCCTCTTCGACCGCAGGCTAAAGACATCTATTGCAGACCATCATCTATCAATAATTCGGTCACCATTGACGCCCATTTTCTTTCGAATCGCGACCTTTAGATTGATAAATTGATTCGACTCATTTACGAAAAACGATTCGATTTACTAATCCTTACGTTTTCCAACATCGAATCGGATTTAGCTAAACCGAATCAGATTCAATTTCGTAAAAGCGCCTTATAATTGAGCATTCTAGGACTGGAGCACGAAACGTGTGGGATCGTCCGCCAAGGTATCGCTAAGGAGTCAGTCCGTGGTGGCTTTTGAAAGCGACGACCGCATATGAATGCATTGATTGAATGACATCTCAAAAGTCAGATTATATAAAATTAAACATGATATACGGATAGGTTCTTCCAATTAGGCCTATAGGCCAACTGGTAAAAATGAAATGACCCAATATGTGATATAAATGTTCAATCAAAAAGTAGAAAGTGAATCCGTAATTCAGTATGGTAGGCCTATTGTTACAACATCAAACACTCAAATTCAATCCTTTGTTAAATTGGAAGCCAGTGTAGATGAGCAAGTATCGTGGTCCCTGATTTTAGTTATCGTAATAATTCAAGCCACGCGATTTTGAACTGTTCAACAAGTTGGAGTTTGTGTAAAGATGAATGAGTTTGAAATGGAGTGGACTTCAGATATTACTGTTTGCATGCCTATGTCTATTACTTAATCTTTTTACTAATCATAGAAAATTGTGGTAGAATATTTGACTCGACGATTGGTTTTAGATTGTATCTCTCCAAGCCAGAGGTAATCACGGATATTGGACTACAAAAAAATTCCTTGTGTAAAGCTCAACTTTGTAAATTCCTGGAAAAGCTCGCCTCTGATATTTCAATAATGATTAAACATTAGTTTTCCCAACGAAAAACCTAAACAACCAACGTACGCTTGCTTTAAGTTTACCAATGCACTATCGTTGCTTTTTCTAGCTATTTGTACTGTTTGCCGCAAAAAGATTGCATCCTCTATTACAGGATTTAAGGATACAATTCTAAAACCAGTTAGTTTAAATTAACCTTTATACAATATGATACATGACCAAATACACTGTTAATATGAAAAAGATCCAATATGTACACATTTCAAATCTCGAACCAAGTTTTATCATTAGAAAATAACGACACAATGTTCGATCGTTCACTAGAGATCATCTTTTTGAATTTGTACACAGTGAATTTTCGTATCGTATTATGGTATTATCAATTCTCCGCATTTGAGTGTGACTATTCTACGAATACAAAGTTATTTTTAGCAATGAAGTTTTAATTGTCATTTTAAATGTTAACTATCCACTGGTATGTAAACTTACTAACTTTTGGCAACTGACCTCAAATCGTGGAATGGGCTCAGGTAGCCTGCTGATCCACTCTTTATTAATACTACTAAAGAACTATTCAGTATAAGAAGTAAAAAGTATATTAAAGTACTATTTATCTTTATATCGCAATAATTTGTGTACGTATGATTGAAAAACGATATTCTATGGAGTCTCGTGTTACGTACTTATGATTATTGTGTATAAGATCAATAATTAGCAACCTTCCACGGATACGAAGCGGCCTAAGTTTACATCCTACCATAATTTTCTCTAAACTCTCAGCATTATATCAAGATCGGTCTTAGAAAATATATGAAGGACGTGTTCACAGGTTAACGAGGCCAAAAATCTTCCTCAAAATTACAAATTTTTACGAGCAAAGATAATATACTTCATGCTTTTGGTGCAGAAATAATGGATGTCCACAAATTGCAAATTGTGTTTTCAATGTAAACGATCCGAGTGTGGAATTGTTTCGAATTCAGGGTTCTCCCATTTACTCTCCGGTATTTTACTATGTTTCAATAAGATACGTAAGTCGCACATTTGTTGTGATACAGCTTTCTCTATTGGTCAGCGTTGTGATCACTTAAAATTACCCATAAGTTTGAATTCTCACTGAACTACTACATCCCTTATAACGAATATATATTTCATATGAGGCGATTAACTTTGATGATCTGCAGTCAGTGGACAGCAGTTACGAAACATTCAAAACTACTACATTATCTTCCATCTATTCATTATTCATATATATGATAAGATATGATATGATATATGATATAATATCTCCTTTAGTGTTCAGTTTAAACGTCTTGAACGCTAAAGTTTGACAAGTTTCGCATAATGGTACCGATACGAACGTTCACACTAGTGAAATGTGCACGTTACAGGCTAAAATGCGCACGTTACAATTACAAATCGAAACGTTGTTCGTTCAAAACCCGATGTGAAAATCTTTGGCATTTAGTGGGAAATTTCAAAGTTAGCTCGCTTCCTACAATAAAAATTGGACAAGACTTTTAAAACAACACATTTAATAAGAGTAGTACTGACGAAGGATTCAGGCAATACCCCGTGTTATTTCTAAAAACATTTAACCGGTAATTAGACAGTACTGGTGTAGCTTGTACAGGTAAAAGAGTTGTTATATTTACCTTCAGACCGAATGAAATTATTTGATACGAGACACGACTAAGTTGTGTCCGAAACAGATAAATATAGCTATGTGGTCAGTATTGGTCAAGATTTGGTCACTTGAATAGTTGTTAGATGAAAGCCCACACCATTTCTAATTATTTGACACCAAACACGACTGTGTTGCTTCTAGAATAAACAAATTACTTTAAGGTCAGTATTGGTAAAATATTGGTCAGTTAAATAGTTGTTAGATCATAGCCCGCACCGTATCTAGTAGCTCGACGCCCAAACACGATTTTATTGCTTTACTAAACATATAAATTACATATGGTGGGTTCTAGTTAGTGGTAACTGGTCAGTACTGGTCAAGCATTGGTCAGTTAAACAATTTTTAGTTTAATGTCCACATTATATCTAGTTATTTGACACCAAATAACTTAATTGTTTGCAAAACAGATAATTTACTATATAGCCAGTACTGGTCATGCATTGGTCAGTTGATAGACCAAGGTCCACGCCACGAGTTATTTGATACTAAACATTATTGTGTCGTTTCGGAAAATTTAGCTGTTGGGCAATTTGTAGTCAGCCCTGGTTCGTTAGTTCTTATTTTGCAGGCATTTTATCTCGAACCACCGAAAGACTGAATTACTAATTATTTCAACAGATCATTAATTAATGGAAATGAAGATCAGTGTTAACTAAGTCCTTAGTCTGAATAAAATGTATGTGGTATTATATGGGTGCTATGGTGCTGTACACCGAACTGTAACTTTTTATTTTCACTACTAGGCCCTACCGTAATTGACTATGATGTTTTCAAGTGGTCTTAAGTACCGCTAATAGCCGAAAGTCGTTGATTTATGTGAAATTTACACACAGCGCCACCCGTTGGTAGTAAAAGTCACCCGAGCAATACGGGTGTTAAATAGATACGCTAGCATACCGGCATTCTCATAATGTGCCATCGCAGGCTCGAATCCCGGAGAATTATGCTCTCGTGCGCGCGTGCGACAGTCAACCCCAGCCGCAGCGCTGAAATATGTAATTATTTATCAAATTTAATGACCCTTAAACTGCGATGAGTCGCGTTGCTGTACGATTTGCTTAAAATTTCACGGCAGCGCGGCGGCCCGAGGATGGATCGGCACGGTTTCGCTCCGAGGAGCAGCGACATCGCGGTCGGCAAAAACATTAATCTCCGCCCCTTCTCTCACCAAATAAGGAATTCGCTACCGCTGGCCACTTGCACTATTAATTTTGAGCCGTAGATTCCCGGCCCTCGACATTCCCCCGAGAATTAGAGACAAATGAATATTTTTCGCGAGAAATCAATTTTTTTATTGACATTTGAATTTTACTGCTGATGATTTATTCGAGTTTTTTTCTGGCAGAAAAAAATTATGCGATCGATGCGTTTCAACGTGTCTTTCTTTTTTTCCTGTCTTCCTTTACTTTTCAAATGGAGCTAATCTCTAAATTAACACCAGGTCAAATTCTTCAATCTCGCAAACCGTCTCAGTTTCACCATAATGTCGGTTTTTACATTTCGTGTTTTGCAAAGTGGTTTATAAACCATTGAAAAATTCCTGATACAAATCGAAATAGTAATCTTTTTAGCAGTGGTAAACCGACCTACCCCGGGTAGCCAAAGACCAGTTTATATTTAGTTAAGAAATGGGTCAAGTTATTTTCATAGAAAACTGAATTCCATTAGATCTACAGATGAAATGAACAGGTTCGTCATAATTTTCCTAATCAAAATATAAGCCAAAATTTTTAATAACCAGAAATTAATCGAACCTTAAAGTTGAAGTTTCATCTATCTTTCCCCCACCACTTAACTATATGGCATTAGTTTTCATTTTTCCAAGCTTAACAATAAGAATTGATTTAATTTCTTCAATAATTTAATGCTCGGGGCCCAAATCTACAGAACAATTTCAATATTGAAATAAAATTGATAGACTTTAAGAGTTATAGTAAGAGTTTCTTGGCAGTTTCATTGACAACAATTAATTTTCTCGGTGTTCCTTTAGTCACTGACATTATTTTGAGTGGTTTTGTTACACTCCGTGAACGAGGTTGTTTTCGAATCGTTATGATTTCTTAATCTTAGTCGTAAAAATTAAATCAAGCTGCAGTGACGAAGCGTCCGTCACTTAGATTTCATCTATTACATATTATATATATGGTTCCAGGGATACTGTGTAACTCATCAACTGGATGATCTAAGCTACACTACAGTTCACCCCCAAACTTTTGATACGAGCCCCTGTGGTATCACATATTATCTAGCATGTTATGAAAGTTAGGCTACCTACATCATACAAAGTAAGGCCTTGGTTTTTTTGTGATATCATTATTGCATTTTTGGCTTCATTGGCCGGACTGATTCCGATTATTGACGATTCATTCCCTGGGAAATTGAAGATCGGCACGCTTTTCATAGCCGCTGCCATCTTGGTTAGGAAAATACAGAATTCCCGGTCTCGGCCGCGGTACCTACTAGACTGGTTGCCGGCCCTACCTACTCTGGGCCAAATTCGGTTATCAGTCCAACAGTGTACGGAGACGCCATGTGTCCGCTAGTACCCAGTTCGTGATACCCAGTGTGACTCTCGTGCCCACTCAAATTCTAATGGAAACTCTATTGAACATTCTAATTATTGCTATCGATTTCGGCGCTATAGATTTGATTTCTATTTCTTCTCTATTCCGGTACCCATTTATAAAAAAGAATAGCATGTTTTTTGCGCCTGATGTCTATAATAGATCTTTCTCAGGTGCTCCTGTTTGGTTAAATGGGCTGTATTATCGTCACGGTTTCTTAGAGGTTTTACATTTCTATCAAAAGTCGCTTTTAAATTAGTCTGCTGGAACATGGTTGGGTTCGATTCCTTGTGATTTATACATTGATTAAACGATCCAAACGACTCATAAGAAAGATTTTGTTCGAAACAAATTGTTTTATTATATACCATAGAATGAAAACAAGTGTTCCGTGGGTACCTTGTGACAATCAAACAACGAGTGCTGGTACCCAGTGAATACGAAATAACACGTGTTCTGTGGTACTCCAGTGACAATTAAATAATTTGTGTTCTGTGGTAACCAGTGTCAATTAAACAACTTGTGTTTCGTGGTACCCATTGATTAAATAATATGTCTAAGTCGAAACTTGATGAAGCGCACAGCCAGTCTTAAGTTTGAATGAATAAATAAATAGAGGCGAGTGCCCTTCCCAACTCATATAGAATTCTACATTGTAAAAAAACATAGGTTTCGCGGGGGCACCGGTGTTCGGCGTGGTCTGTGGCCAAAGAAAATCACCCAAAAGATCGAAGATCTATGAGCGAAGATTCGCCGTGATCAAATAGAGAAAAGGAATATTTGCGAAAAAAACATGCTTTGGGAGTGTTGATTACAAATTGAAAGCCTTGTTTGTTTTATCTTTCATACGACAATAAATCTTTCTGTATCGTCAGATATGTTCTACGAACGGCTTTAACAGTTTTATATGTTTTACACAAGCAATTTGTTAATATCTTCAGACCTGATGACCAGTCCGCGATAGCATTATATCCGTCTTTTGAGGAAAACTCGCCAATTCAGAGCCGCACTATTCAAAATCGCTGAAATCCGGAAGTGCCGTATCACCTCATCGTAGACGGCCGTTTTACGGAATAGTTCCTTTTACCTGGGATATTGCCAAGTCTTTTCCGTGAAGGGTTTCTGCTCTCTTAATAGCAAATATCCAAATAAGGATTGATATCGAGATACTTCATCGAAAATTCCAGTCATGTACGCCTACCCAAAGCCGCGTGCGCCGGCATTTTTTATCGCGCAGTAATTTGGCTATTAGCCAATCAGCGTAGAATGCGGCCTATTTAAGAGCGGTCAGAACCGCATTCCTGACATTCCGTGTTTGAGACGATAGAGAGGTTGTAATCGCTCGCTGAATAATCGATCTCTTAAAAATCGCCAGACGCACAGTCTAATTGCCTTATTCAGGTCTGTATTGACCCCGGAATGATGCGATAAGTCATTTCAAACCACGTCCCTAGGACAGGGCTCCGGCCCCGCTCGAATACTTCATCTGAACCCGAAATCAAAGGAGAATCCGACCAAGGATCACTGCAATGGAAGAACATCATAGCCGTTTATCCCGTATGAATTACGTTTATTCGACTTCGAGTGGACTCGCCTCGATTATTAGTCACTACCTTTTCTCGCTCGAAGACTTTCATCGCCTGAGCTTCGAGCGAATTCTTTCGAATCATGACTCGGGTAATCTGCGTTGTCTTGACAACGTGGGTTTCTCTCGAAGTCGGATAATCGCCCTTGCCGCCTCTCGAGACCCGAAATCGCTCGGAGGTCCGAGGCCTAGTCAAATCCTAATAGCCTGTTCATTTCGCCACGATTCTCGACCTGAATAAATCAATAAATATTCATACATGTCATTTTTAACTATGAATTGTTACTTCTTTTGATTATGCGTTCGATTTTTCGGAGTATATATATTCGAGCATGTTATTCTAGTAATGCGATTGCCTTATTTGCCTATGACTGTCGCGAGATTCAGTGGGATTCGGTAGAGCTTATGGAAACCGGAATAAAATTCAGACTGCACTTAAATTTTATAGTCGAAGAAACCGATCGCCTATTTTTAGTTTCTCTCGAATTTACGGTCGGAGTCGATTCGATTACGAATGGCCGACGTAACGAAAGTGGTGACTTCCGGCTGTGGTTCTTGAGAAATTCGACCGACTGTAGGCCCTACTGGTCAGAGTTATGTTTAGGCGGGGAAACCGAATCGAATCTCACGAGTTAGCAAATCGCATAGTATTTATCGACGATTGTCCTAGGGCGGTCATTGACCCCTTATTCTGTCCTCTCCAGGGGCAAAATCGACCTAGGCGTACCCACCTGAAGCGGGCCTATTCTGGACTTACCTGCTCTCGCTACCAAGATTAAAAGCCGTATATACTGTCGACCCCGTGCCGCTACAAATTGGTGGCAGCGGTGGGATCGTCGTTTTTTTGCTCGAATACTCCATGTCTGAACGCATAATTGAAGTAACAAGTCATTTTGTTCAACAAGAATATTACATGCGTTTCTATGTCCACGATTCAGGAACTGAAAGCTAAAAATGAAAACTCAAAGCAATCCGCTCGAATTTGACCTGTCCACGAAAAACCCCGACGGTCGAAATGCCTCTGATAAAATCTCTAGTGACCGCCCATCGAGCGAACGCTTACTTGCCTGCGGCGACTCTATTGTTTTGCCTTTACCCAAGGAAAATAGACTTAGGGGGGCTGAACCCGATGCCTCAAGAGACCTAATAGAGAGAGAACTCCACTCTTTGAACGAAGCTATATCTCGTTCAAACCCACGATCCACGATGAGAAAGACACGAAACGTCCCGCAAGATTCAAGTGTACCCGATGATGTTCACGAAGACCAAGGCGCATTTTTGAATACTCCTCGAATCTTTCGCCGCGCCCGCCAACAAGAATTCGAGATGTATAGACCCAATCCTATAACTCCGAGAGGGTTCGGGAGAGTCGAACCAGAATATTATTCTGGGAACGAGTCATGGCTCGATTATATTACCGTCTTCAATTCCATAGCTCGCATAAATGGATGGACGGGTTATATGAAAGCCGAGTTTTTATTCACTCACTTGCGTGGGTCAGCTCGCCAACTAGCCTGTACTCTCCGACCTGACGAGAGAGTCGATTTCGATACACTTTGCCAAGCGTTAGAAAGTCGGTTCGGTCCTGGACAACAGGCCGAGCTGTATTTAGCCGAATTACGAAATCGAAGACGTAAACGAGGGGAGTCGCTCAGAGAATTGTCCCAAGACCTCTCTACCAAAGCTTTGCTCGCATACCCTGATATGCCTCCCGAACAGCTAGATCGTTTAATTAAGACACATTTCCTCGATGCGCTAGACGATCGTGAACTTCGAATGGCTTTATATCAAAGTAGATGTACAACCCTGAATGAATTAGTCTCTATGGCGGTAGAATTGGAAGGCTATCGTCGTCTCGAAGACGAACGCGATGGCTTAACTAAGAAGTCGTACGAGAAGTCAAAGATGGCGCTCGAGTCGGCAGTGAAGTCGAACAGTTCAGGGCCGAGATCAAGTCCGAATTTTCGAAGATGTTCTCGTTATTCGAAAACATTTTACAAGCGCAGCAACGTCCTAACGAACGAAGTCGTTTTGACGCAAGGCCAAAGAGAGATTATTCACGTGTACAATGTTTCCACTGTAAAGAGTTCGGACACTTCAAGTCGAATTGCCCACGACTTCGAGGTTCGAACGGTTCGGCGGGAAACTCCCAGCAGTCGATGCAGTGAGAGTTCGATCGACTGCTCAGAAAACCCTCAATCTCTCGCATGCTGTCGAATTAGAAGTTAATAAGGTAATTATATCCGGAAGTTCGGACTCGTTACAATATACCGCTGAGATCAGCGATGTTCTTATTGATACTGGAAGCTGCGCTTCCATACTGAATTCTCGTAGTTATTATGAGATCCCGTCTAAAGAAAGACCGGGATTATTGCCTTGCCAGTCGAAGCTAATTTCGGCTAATAATAGTCATCTAAATGTGCTCGGTAAGATCACGACGAAGATTGAAATATTCGACCGGACAGTAGTTTGGGATCTGATCGTAGCGGATATCACCGAAGACGGTATTCTTGGCATGGATTTTTTTGTCGCATTTCGATCGTCAGATCTATCCGAAATGTCGTACTGTCGTTAGTAAAAGCCGTCAGTACATTGACACACGTGCCATTAAGACACCGGATAAAGACATACGAGTCGCGGCGTTAAAGAACGTGTCTGTCCCGCCTGGGGGCGAAGTAATTTTACCCGGTATTGCTGAAAAGTCACCTTCATTAGGGAAGTGGGCTATCGTGGAACCGGCAGTCTCGAAGACTATATCAAAACATATTTTGGCCGCTAAGGGGATCGTAGACACGGAGAATGAGGTTATTCCTATTCGAGTAATCAATCTATCCGATCAACCAAGGACTGTTTTTTGAGGTTGCACACTCGGGAAGATATCTCCGATTTCCAAAATTGCCTGTCCAGATAACGGACTCCGAGTGAATAACGTCACGAATAGTCGGTCGCCAGACCACTCTAGTAAACCCGAAATCCCAGACCATGTCAAACACCTGATCGAAAGAAGTACTAAGGGATTCGAACCCGACGAACAAAGAAAAATCGAGGCCTTGATTTGTGAATTCGCGGACGTATTCGCGAAGTCGGATTACGACCTCGGTACCGCCGCTGGGGTAGAGATTGTAGTCAATACTGGAGAGTCACCCCGGTCCGTGATCGACCCCGAAGAATGGCGTACGACAAGCAAATCGAGGCAAATAAACAAGTTAAAGAGATGCTCGAAAAAGGTATTATAGAACCTTCTAGTTCGAGTTGGGTATCACAAGTCGTACTTGTTACCAAGAAAGACGGCAGTCAGAGGTTCTGCGTCGATCTACGAAAAGTCAATAGCCTCTGTCCTATCGACGCCTTTCCCCTTCCTCGCATCGATGATTCTCTGCGCTCGCTCACTGGTACCCGCTATTTCTGCACCGCAGACATGGCTAGCGGTTATTGGCAGATAAAGTTGGACGAGAAATCGAAAGAACGTACGGCTTTCGCCATACCGAATAACGGGTTATACCAGTTCGTCAAAATGCCTTTCGGACTCAAGAACGCCGGAGCCACGTTCCAGCGTCTCATGGAACGAGTATTGAACGGCCTTCAATTCGAAGCCTGTCTAATCTACCTTGACGACGTTATTGTGTTCGGATCCGATTTAGGTGATACAATCAAAAATCTTAGAACGGTCCTACAGAGATTTCGAGAATCCGGTCTCAAACTGAAACCTAGGAAATGCCACTTTTTTCAGACCTCGGTTGCATTCTTAGGACACCTGGTGTCCGGAGAGGGTATTAAATGCGATCCGAGTAAGATCGAAGCAGTCATTAGTTGGAAGGTTCCCGGCTGTGTCAAAGAAGCTAGGTCATTCCTAGGATTTTCATCCTATTATCGATCGTTCGTCAAAGGTTACGCTGAAATTGCCCGACCAATTCAGAAACTCACCGAAAAAGGCAAGAAGTTTTTGTGGAACAACGACTGTCAGATCGCCTTCGAAACTCTGAAGCGACTGCTCGTGTCTGCTCCGATTCTCGCGTATCCTGATCCAAAACTCTCATTCATTCTCGATACCGATGCGAGTAACGAATCCATCGGTGCAGTATTATCGCAAGTACACGGCGATAACAAAGAGCACGTAATCATGTATGCTAGTAAAGCTCTCTCAAAAGCTCAAAGAAACTATTGCGTCACGAAACGCGAGTTACTTGCCGTGGTACACCTTATCAAGGCTTTTAAACACTATCTCGGAGGACGAGAATTCCTCCTCCGAACTGATCATGGATCACTCCGGTGGCTTATGTGTTTCAAAGAGCCGGAGGGTCAACTAGCCCGTTGGTTAACTACACTCGGAGGTTTCGCATTTCGTATTGAACATCGACCGGGGCGCTTACATTCGAACGCAGATGGAAAGTCGAGGCGGGCATGTTCGCAGTGTCAAAGGGCTGAACGACGATATAATGCGACCGGTGCGGTTGATATCGCACGCGCATGTCACATAAAGTTCTCGCCGTGCGAAGACTGGAACGACGCTTCTATTGCTCAAGCCCAAAAACGTGACACCGACCTCGAGTGGATCATACGCCATTTCAATCCGAGTAACGATAAGCCGAATTGGGAGAATGTATCAGGGCAGAATTCAGCCACAAAGTTCCTTTGGGCTAGATGGGATAAACTCCATCTTATCAACGGTGTTCTATATATTAGAAAAGAGCGTTCGGGTTTGCCTACGTCGACGCTCTTGTTATTACCAAAACCGTACCACCGAGATGTATTCGACCAACTTCACGCGACAAAAACAGCTGGTCATTTCGGTATCAAGAAAACATTGTATAAGATTCACGATAGATTCTACTGGAATAACATAGCCAGAGATGTTCGTGATTGGTGCGTCACTTGCCGCGAATGTCAAACGCGAAAGAGTCAAGCTCGAAAAACTAGGGCTGAACTACGACCCTCAAGTTCAGGTGTACCTCTCGAAAGAGTCGCCATGGACATATTAGGCCCATTACCTGAGACCGATAATGGTAATTCATATATTTTAGTTATCGGTGATTATTTCACTAAATACGTCGAATTCGTTCCGATACCGAACCAAGAGGCGCTCACTGTCGCCGATGCGTTCGTAAAGCATTTCGTCTGTAAGTTAGGGTGTCCCCTCGAATTGCACACCGATCAAGGGGCAAACTTCGAGTCTAAGCTCATGGCTGAGGTATGTAAGATTCTCGAAATTAAGAAGACGAGAACTTGCCCTTATAGACTTCAATCCGACGGCATGATCGAACGAATGAACAAGACACTAATTAATAGCTTGTCAATGTTCGTGAATCAAAATCACTCTGACTGGGACGAACAATTGCCGTTCATCGCTATGGCCTATCGATCGGCCGTTCATGATTCGACTAAATTCACCCCGAACTATCTGATGTTCGGGCATGAGATTCGCCTACCCATCGACTTAATGTATAAAGGCCCGCCTCACGAAAGCTCTCGTAGCTTAAATATGTTCACCGTAGAACTAAGAGAGCGTATTCGTGCAGCGCACGATTTGGCAAGACACAATTCTACTGTTCGGACTCGGAGAATGAAGCGTAACTACGATACTAAAGCCTCCGGAGTCGCATTTTCTGTCGGAGCATTAGTCTGGCTTCATAACCCCGCTTGCCCTCGGGGAATGTCACCAAAGTTATACCATCCGTGGGAAGGTCCCTGGACAGTCAAACGTAAAGTGAATGACGTAGTGTATGAGATACACAAAGATGAGAAAATTAAACGAGTGCATTTCGACCGACTTAAATTATACGAGCAAGAAAATGAAACAAGACCGCAATTCGCTGAATTGACCTTCCGGAAACCCAGTCCAGATCCACCCACTTACACCAGGTCGGGGAGAAGAGTTATACCACCACGGCTACTCGCTCTGTAACTTTGAAAATGATCATACATTTCAGAATGCACGGGACAACGCCATTTTTATGTGTCCACTGTAAGAAAGATTTCGCGTCGATGAGGAACCTCGAGTCGCACGATTTAAGATGTCAGAGTAAGCCGCATCAGGGATATGAATATAGATGCAAACTCTGCAGTTACAAGAACGGACGTCGAGACCTGATTCGACAACATGCTAGAAAAACGCACAGAAGACATTCGGAAGATACCAGATCCATCATCGAAAAAGTGAAACTCGTCGCGATAGACGACGATGATGAATTTGAATTTGACCCTCCGGAGATCCAGTGCTTAAGTCGCCCAGAGACCCCGATCCTTCATCCAACTAAAAGGAAATCGGGAAAAGAGAACAAGGTTCCAACCGGCAAAAGGCAGAAGACACAGACAGTAATTAAGGAAGAAAACCCACTCGCAACTCCCACAATTACCAAGGAAATACCGACGCCAAAGAGTCCACATTATAAAACAACTTCATTTCCAACGAACGACGATCTCCATAGAATTTTAGAGGAAATTAGGAAAGAAATGCCTCCAAGCCCGCTGCAGTTACTGTCTAAAACGACATTTACCCGTCCGGATGGTTCCGCGCGGATAATTTCCGTTAAAAGAAAAACGTCTGCTGCGTCAAAAATAGAAGAAGACAACCAAACAACCGAACCGCTGCTCGAAGCCGATATTAAGTCACCGTGTGTGCCCGAGTTGAAATCATTCGCCGCGGAGAAACCGATCATTCCGTGTGTAAAGCTACCCGAGATCAACGGATCATCATCGAGTGCAACAGAATCCGAATTATCTATCGAATCATGTGCCTTCACCAACAATGCAATACCGACAATGCCGCTTAGAAAAATCAGTTCTACCCAGATTAAACAAAACAACGATATGAGAGACGGTTCGACGCAAACCAAAGAAGATCGAAAGATAACAGAAGAACGACCATGGAAAGAATTGCATCGACACGGCGATATGATCTTGTTCGGCTACGCAGGCTCAGAGTACCAGTGTGTCTACTGTGAATTTTATCAACTTAAACTCTGCGCTCTACTTAAAAATCAGTAATTCGTCCGCCGCTTCGCGAACACCATTAAATTTAAAATGATAGTGCAATCTGTACAAAGAAGTAATAAAGATGTTTTAGATGTTTTATTATTATACAGAATATAGTTTATTGAATGTTATTATCATATACATTGTATGTAGTAATATCTTTTGGTCGAAGACACCGTCACCAGTTTCTCGCTTTCACAGAAATATTCGATTTTCCGTGTCTATTCTTCCGGTACTACTGCGTTATGCTTCCTTGTATGAGGACATACAAGAGTCTGGGGTGGGTGTATTGTGGCGAGATTGACCATGGAACCAACCTTCAGACCTGATGACCAGTCCGCGATAGCATTATATCCGTCTTTTGAGGAAAACTCGCCAATTCAGAGCCGCACTATTCAAAATCGCTGAAATCCGGAAGTGCCGTATCACCTCATCGTAGACGGCCGTTTTACGGAATAGTTCCTTTTACCTGGGATATTGCCAAGTCTTTTCCGTGAAAGGTTTTGCTCTTTTAATAGCAAATATCCAAACAAGGATTGATTTCGAGATACTTCATCGAAAATTCCAGTCATGTACGCCTACCCAAAGCCGCGTGCGCCGGCATTTTTTATCGCGCAGTAATTTGGCTATTAGCCAATCAGCGTAGAATGCGGCCTATTTAAGAGCGGTCAGAACCGCATTCCAGACATTCCGTGTTTGAGACACGTCGAGAGAGGTTGTAATCGCTCGCTGAATAATCGATCTCTTAAAAATCGCCAGACGAACAGTCTAATTGCCTTATTCAGGTCTGTATTGACCCCGGAATGATGCGATAAGTCATTTCAAACCACGTCCCTAGGACAGGGCTCCGGCCCCGCTCGAATACTTCATCTGAACCCGAAATCAAAGGAGAATCCGACCAAGGATCACTGCAATGGAAGAACATCATAGCCGTTTATCCCGTATGAATTACGTTTATTCGACTTCGAGTGGACTCGCCTCGATTATTAGTCACTACCTTTTCTCGCTCGAAGACTTTCATCGCCTGGGCTTCGAGCGAATTCTTTCGAATCATGACTCGGGTAATCTGCGTTGTCTTGACAACGTGGGTTTCTCTCGAAGTCGGATAATCGCCCTTGCCGCCTCTCGAGACCCGAGATCGCTCGGAGGTCCGAGGCCTAGTCAAATCCTAATAGCCTGTTCATTTCGCCACGATTCTCGACCTGAATAAATCAATAAATATTCATACATGTCATTTTTAACTATGAATTGTTACTTCTTTTGATTATGCGTTCGATTTTTCGGAGTATATATATTCGAGCATGTTATTCTAGTAATGCGATTGCCTTATTTGCCTATGACTGTCGCGAGATTCAGTGGGATTCGGTAGAGCTTATGGAAACCGGAATAAAATTCAGACTGCACTTAAATTTTATAGTCGAAGAAACCGATCGCCTATTTTTAGTTTCTCTCGAATTTACGGTCGGAGTCGATTCGATTACGAATGGCCGACGTAACGAAAGTGGTGACTTCCGGCTGTGGTTCTTGAGAAATTCGACCGACTGTACTGGTCAGAGTTATGTTTAGGCGGGGAAACCGAATCGAATCTCACGAGTTAGCAAATCGCATAGTATTTATCGACGATTGTCCTAGGGCGGTCATTGACCCCTTATTCTGTCCTCTCCAGGGGCAGAATCGACCTAGGCGTACCCACCTGTAGCGGACCTATTCTGGACTTACCTGCTCTCGCTACCAAGATTTAAAGCCGTATATATTGTCGACCCCGTGCCGCTACACTTCTACGGAGGAATACGAACTAAAAATAAAATTTGTTTGACAATATATTGTGAATATTCTTTGTAAATATTCTGAAAATTACACAAAATCATTTTGTTATCCTTCATTTACGTATTTAAACTACCCGCGCGACGCGGCCCGCAAGTTTCGACGAAAGTCTGTCCGTGACCGTCATTTTCGTTGCAGCGATTTAGCCAATGCCCATGTGTCCCGGATGTAAACTACACTTTTTGAGAAGGACGGTATGGAGAAATATAGAAAATTTGAATTTGCCTCACGCGCGCGATTAACTTAAGGAGCTTCCAGCTCGCGCCTTCGGCGCTCGCTGTGCGCTTAATATGTCAAAGTCGAAACTTGGTGAAGCGCACAGCCAGTCTTTAGTTTTGATGAATAAATAGAGTCGAGTGCCCTTCCCAAAAAAACATAGATTTTGCGGGGGCACCTGTGTTCGGCGTGGTCCGTGGCCAAAGAAAATCACCCAAAATATCGGAGATCTATTCAAGCGAAGATTCGCCGTGATCAAATACATGTGTAGAAAAGGAATTCAGTTTTGCGGAAAAAAACATGCTTTGGGAGTGTTGATTACAAATTGGAAGCCTTGTTTGTTTTATCTTTCATACGACAATAGATTTTATATGATATTATATATGCACTTATCTGCAGATATGTTTTACGAACGGCTTTAATAGTTTTATATGTTTTACACAAAAAATGGTTCCCAAGTTCTACACTGTAAAAAATGTAGGTTTTGCTGAAGGAAGGCACCCGGTGGCGTGACCAAAGAACACCCATGATAGATCTTCGAGCGAATTAAGGGACCCATGATTAAAAAAGAAAAAAATCGTTTTCTGTGAAAAACAACGTGGGAGTTTGGGAATGTTGATTACATATTGAGAGCCTATCGTTTTATCGATTACACGAAAATAAATTTTTCTGTAGTTAAAAAACGTCAGATTTCTACATTAAGTCTCATTGCTTCAATAGTTTTATATGTTTTACACTTAAGATTTCTTCCTGAGTATTACAACGGGTTGCATACGGAATTAATGGAACAACGATATTTTAAATAAAGATTATAGCGTATACGAATTTTACTCGAAACGGAAAAGGGGAATAACGTTCGAAAATCGGGAGTAAAAAACACATAAAACAAGAGATGGGCGAGTAACGATTGCTCATCAACATTTTTGCGACCGAAACGAACCGAGCGCTTTGCCAGGCGCCTCCAGCTGGTGGCGCCGCCAATATCTCTTTGTTCTCAGCCAATCACTGTTGAGTACAAGTTCCTTTCTCTTCCGCATCCCGAGCGTGAAAGGTTACGTTTTATTTTTGTCCTTATTTACCCCCTTTTATCCTATTTTGCTAGGCCTTCCGTGTCTAAATTCTGTTCACAAAATACGGCAGGATGTCAAGGAACATTGTGATAGTTGGACATAGCTATATCAGGCGTTTGAAAGACTTTATTGAGGGAAATCATTCCACGTCTTCAATCGTGAAGCCGGACTGGGGCCTGAATGTGGAGCGTTTTAATTATTCAACACCTCGGTTGATCGGTATTGGGGGTGCAACCATCGATACTTTGGTCAATCGCGACATCCTGTCCTCCATAAATGAATGCCAACCCTCATTGGTGATTTTACAGATAGGGTCGAACGACCTATGCAATCGGTACCTTACGCTGGCATTCGTTGGGATGAAAGTTTTTCAATACGCGACATCAGTGGCCGAGCAGACTAGTGCTTTAGTGTACATTTGTGATCCTGTACGCCATACCAGCTATAGAAATTTTAGTCGAGAAGCCGGGGATAAGAGAGTTTTTGAGATGCAGGAGTTCTTGCACGCCGTCTGCGACGGTTGCAAGTATGTTTTTTTTCCTGGCGTCATCGCGGGTTTTGGAATTCGCGAGATAACGTTTTTGCTCAAGATGGGGTCCACCTTAACCTGCAGGGACAGTTGATGTTTTATCGATCGCTACGTGGCGCCATTGTGAATGCCCATCACAAGCTAAAAGACGACCGGTGGCCAACTGCCGGTTCGTCCCAGTGAAACTGATAATCTGTGGGGAAACGACCGGTGGTCAACTGCCGGTTCGTCCCAGTAAAACTGTTAATCTAGTAGAAACGACTCTTACCGACCTTAATTGCCCTGTGTTTTTTCGGTTATCAGGTGGTCTGTTTTTGTTATTAATTTCATGGCCTTAATTGTCCTGTTATTCGGCAGGTGGTTTATGTTGATAGCTACATTAAGGACTTAATTTTCCTGTTCATTGGGGACTGGTGTCCAGATGTTCGTATTTTCAACGTGTCAGGAGCCCACGTGCAGGGTTTAATTGCCCCGTCCGTCATCACGGATAGTCGTAATGCTTGTTGTACAATTATTTTATCTACGTTTAGACATGCAAAATACTCACTTTTCAGAACAACGAGTTAGTTTAATTCCCGTCGTGTATGCCGGGTACCCTTAGGGCTCATGTGTTTCGGGTTTAATTGTCCCGCCATTTGGTTAGGTGCCTTTAATTTATTGGTCTCATAGCGTCCTCAAGTGTGGTCTGCTTGTGACATACGTTACTGTTTCTAATTTTAGGCTTAAAATCCTACCAGCGTCTATGCGGGTACCCTTCCTGAGTGGGTTTTAATTACTATATCCAAGAAAATTTTTGTTTTTGTTGTGTTGTTGTGTAGTAGAATTCATTCAAAATGAATCGAGGCAAAAGATCGTTGTCGGCAACCCAACGCGGTGCGAAGCGTATCCGAGTTTCAGCTGCGTCAACTAGTAGTACCCGAAATTCAGCCGCACCGACGAGTAGTAGCCTAGTTTCAACTGCGTCGACGAGTATGCAGGAAAAAGAGGCAAGGGCCTACCGCCTCTTGGACACTCTGGAGAGGACAGTGGCATTGTTGCCCCAAATTCAACAACACGATGTGGCTCAACCACCATCGGTTACCGTGGTCGAGCCGCCAATTCCATCAGATGAAGGTAATGGGGGCACTGCAGTGCAGGTTTTAGAGCAACCGCCTAACATCTTCGACAGATTCCACTCCTCGTCTGTCCCGCTGGATGCCCTGGTTCCTGAAAAATTAAAGGAAAACATATGGGCAGGGAAGTTTGTCGATTTCACAATGCTCCTGCGTAAGCCTAGCAGCACATATTCGTTCAGTGTGGTGCCCAACATGGGTCAGGAAACGCCTGCCCTGTCCATCGCCCCATCCAAGGTGGCCGCCTTGAAGTCGATCGAACAATGGGTGCGTGCGTATGAAATATTTTGTACGGTGCATCTTCGAAGGTGTCCGGCTGACGCCATACCTTTACTAAAATATGGCCGCAGTGTCCAAAATTTGGCCGCCCAAGGGGGGGACTGGTCATTTTACGACATGAATTTCCGGGCAGCACGTTTCTCATCCGAGGGGGCCACTCGCAGTTGGGACACCGTCGATTGGGAGCTTTGGATGGAGTCCAAAACTCGACGCCCCTCCAACCAGTCCTTTCGCAACAGCTCCTCGCAATCGCTCACCAAAGTCTGTTTTGCGTACAACAGCTTCTCTGGGTTTACCCGGAAATCCTGCATCTAATGCACACAGATGTAAATTTTGCAGGGGCTCACACTCGGCAGTCAATTGTGCCCGGTCAGCCGGCACTGGCAACCAGCGTCCCGAAAGACCCAAGGCTGCCAAGCCTCCCCACACCGGTTAGAATAACTAAACTTCTACCCTACATTTTGGATTACGACTCTGAGCAACGCGATTTACTAATCAACGGTTTTCAACACGGTTTCCGCATCGACAGTTTTTTCGGGGGACCAATCGCAAGCCGCGGTATCACAAATTTAAAGTCAGCTAGGGATCATCCCAATGTGGTTCGGGAAAAGATTACGAAAGAACTTGATTTGGGGAGAGTTAGGGGTCCCTTCAGTGACCCATTTATGCCAGATGGCGCTCCAATTCATGTTTCGCCCCTCGGCGTCGTGCCCAAAAGCTCGGGGGGCTTTAGGGTTATCCATCACCTGTCCTACCCAAAGGGTTCTTCGGTTAACGACTTTGTCCCCGTGGATGCATCCGCCATTAAATATTCAACTATTCAAGATGCAATCGATATAATCAAATCTCTGGGTCCGGACGTTTACCTTGCAAGAACAGATATAGAATCCGCGTTTCGCATTATCCCCATAAGCGAGTTTGATCAACCCTTGTTGGGCTTTACCTTGGACGGCAAGTTTTATGTTGATGCTGTTTTGCCGATGGGGCCCTCTAGTTCGTGCGCTATTTTCGATCGTTTCTCGTCTTGTTTAAAGTGGGTAGCTGTTCATAAGTTAGGGTGCTCTTTCGTTGTACATATTCTTGACGATTTTCTGTTCATTGCAAAAGGCGAGCTCAAATGCCAGCGTGATCTAAACAACTTTCTACGACGTCACGAGATAGGCGTGCCCATTAAGCTAGATAAGACGTTCCCACCCGTTCGCCAGTTAACGTTCGCCTGAATCATGATCGATGCCGTTTTGCGGGAGGCGCGTTTACCTGAAGAGTAATAGGGATAATAGGCTTTCAGATCAAAGGTCGAAGGGTCGAGCTCGTAAAAAAATGAAAATGACAATAATTTACAGTTGAATTAGTCGCGCATACTCCTAATTCAACTGTAAATTATTGTTATTTTCATTTTTTACTCACTCGCCCCTTCAACCTTTAACCTGAAAGCTTATTATCCCTATAACTCTTAAAATAATCATGTAAATGAATAACATTTAAATTGACAGATTATTCAATATAAAAGTGTAAGCTCTTATAGAATAGATATATAGATAGATATATTTACAACATTATTTCAATATTTATATTTGTATGAGTTAGATTTTAAACATTAAAAGTGTTAGTAAAGTGTGATTGAAATAATACATGATATAAATCATTGAACTTCTGAAATCAATTTAGTAAAAAAATATGTATAATAAATGGAATCAGAACAACCACAAACTATCAATATTACAAATAATACTGGTGTATTAAATATATACTACAAGAAGTGTTCTAAATGTGAATTAGATAAATAAGCTTTAACAGAATTTAGTAAGCGTAAGATTAGCAAAGATGGTTTTCAATATTGCTGTAAAACTTGTACTAAACTATATACCAAACAATATCGAGAAGATAATATAGAACATTATAATTATTATATGGCAGAATATATGAGAGGAAGATATCAAACAGATCTTAATTTTAGATTGAAACAATGCTTAATGACTAGATTAACACAATTATTCAACAAAGAAACACAATCAGAAACACTATCTAATTTATTGGGTTGTTCAGATGAATTCTTAAAATCATGGATTATATATCAATTCAACGATAAAATGAATATAGATAATTATGGTGAATACTTTCATATTGATCACGTGTTGCCGATTTCTAAATTTGACATGAATGATGAATACAATAAAAAACTTATTTGGAATTGGAAGAATCTAAGACCTTTAGAAAAGAAGGAAAACATAATTAAATCTAATAAACTAGATTTACAGTTATATTTAGATCAACTGGATAAAGCAAAGACATTTGAGCTTTGTATGTATATAATACATAGCTTTTGCTTACTACTAAAACATATGTTGCCAAATATATCTTTTTTTCAATTCTAAAGAATTAATTGACTTCATCACAAAGAACATCTGTGCAGAAATAATTAGTTTGGTCGAACGTGCGCCACGTCGGCAGTTAGAAATCAACTTTCACATACATAGTACGTATTGGATATTCTCTCTCAAAACACAGTTTACAGTTCTAAATCTAAATGTAAGTACCGTTTTTTTGTAGTTATTATGAAGTAGGGAAACCTTTAAACATATTTAAGTACAGTAATTCATTTTCACGAGATCTTTTAGATTAAAATGGAATACAGAGATCGACCAGAAATTCTAAGCCGACCATCGGAAGAGGAACCAGAAACGATGGATAGTGAAACTCAGGAATCAATAGAAATGGAGGATGAAACTCTCGTAATTGACGAACAAACTTCACAAAATTACAAGAACATTTCGATTATCATCAAGAAATGGTGAAAATTCTGAGTGATGTAATACATAATAAACAATTACCGCGCGAACTACAATTACCAAAATTACCAGCAACGCGACTTAAATTGCTGTTGGGAGTCAAAGAATCGAAAAATAAGAAAATGAGTGGAGATATCAGTGCCGGTTTTGAAAGAAAACTGAGAAGAGTAGGTAGATTAATAAAATATGAAAAACTCAAAATATTAGGATTAGCATTTAGTGAAGTAGTCAGATATTTACCAGAAATTGAAGAAATGATTGGAAACAATCCAGTAATTAAAGAATTCTGGACAAAATTATAAATTATAACACTGAAGGTCTTTGTAATATAGATATCAAAAAATGTAATCTTGATTGTATATATCTGTTTTAATATTGTATTGATTACTGTTAACTGTGTATTGCGCAATAACCGGTCCGATTGGACCGCTTTTCTATTGTTCTCCATTGTTCTATTATTGATCGTTGTTGACGGAAACAGCTGCTCAATATTGATTGGTTACATTTCTATGTTTGAATGTTGTAGTTTACAGAATAAAAATATAACTGTGTATTGCGCAATAACCGGTCCGATTGGACCGCTTTTCTATTGTTCTCCATTGTTCTATTATCGATCGCTAAAATTTGTATAATAAATATATGTGTTTATGAAATAGTAATTCCACCAGTCGTTTCTTTGAATTTATTTTCAGTTTGAGGATTTATTATCGAGGATCCGAAATGACTTATCTGGACAGTTATAATTACTGCTCCTAATAGATAGACAATAGTAGTGAGATATTAAATCCTAATTTAAATAAAATATAATAAAAAAACAATAACTTCAACTGCTAGTGAATTCTATTATATTTTTAATATTTTCTTTTCAAAAAGAGAATACTTTGTATTTTGAATAGATTCAAATAGAAATTCCTTAAATTCAAATAGCTAGTATCAGTAGTCAATACAAGAATTCTTTAACTTTAACTATCTAGTATCATTTGAAGAATACTTATAATATTTTTCTTATTAAATTTCTCTAATATAAATGTCAAAGAAATCGAGCAAGAATAGTATTGATATTGAAAAAACATTAGATGATTTGGGTATAAGTGATAATAAAGATACATTTGTAACTAATTGTGCTCAAGTTAATTGTAATATTGATTATATATACTATTTATATTGTAAACACCACCTAGAACTATTGATTGCTGGCGGAAAATCTAAAGAGTTTTTAAATAGAATTATTACTTTTCAAGAATTAGACTCTATGAAACCAGATAAAGTAATAAAATATTTTAAGATTTATGAAGAAGCAAGATTAGCTAGAATAAATGATTCTATTTCAGATGGTATTGTCAAATGTTATTCTAAGTTATGTAACCAGAATACCAATTGATGATGAAAATAGATTATATAGTGATTTGAAAAATGAATATTTAGTTATGACTGAATTACAAAAATGGGTTGGATATGCTTCATTTCAATAAGGATCGGTTATGACATTAATTTCTACTAGTGTCATAACATTTTCGAACATCAAGCCTATGGAATATAAATCAGGTAAGAACGAAACAGATGTACTACAACCAAACAGTGAAACAGAAAATGAATCAAAACAAAAATTAACTAAAATAAATGAGTGATGGCGTTAAGAAAAAGCCTAGATCCGAGAAACAAATTAAATGGGCAAGAGAATTAGGTAAAAGATCTTCAGAATTAAAAAAAGCTAAGAAAAAGAAATTAACTGATATAAATGAATCACAGACTTTATCTGATATTGATTCAAATAACAATCCATCTTATTCTTCTAATGCTGGAAGTAATAATTACTTATATATTACAATTGGATTAGTAACAGTTATTATAGTTATAAATCAAAATTCAAATCTGATGATAAAGATGATTCCAATGACAATAAACCTATTATACCAGAAAATAAGTCAAATCATAAAGTCATTGAAACTAAATCTAAATTATTATTAATGGATTAAAATAAGATGAAAAAAGAACAATATTTAAGAGATTTATATTACAACCCAGAAAGTGAAGTATCATATTCTAACGTTTCAGAATTATTGGATAAAATTAAATCTGATAATGAAAATGGTAATGGTGCCGTATGGCACCCACACGATGATATAAAATATAGTGAATTGAAATCATGGTTACAAAATCAACCAACATATCAAATACACAAGAAAATGGATAAAACTTATTTAACAAGAAAAGTTATGGTTTCATATATTGATCAACAATGGCAAGCAGATTTAATTGACATGAAGAACTTAGAAGAACATAATAAAGGATGTTTCTGGATATTAAATGTTATAGACATATTCAGTCGATACGCATGGTCAATTCCAATCAAAAAAAAAAACTGGTATAGAAGTGACAAATGCTTTTAAATCAATATTTAAAGAAGCTATTCCAGATAAGATACAATTTGATGAAGGTAAGGAATTTTATAACTAACATTTAAAAAAACTATTATCTGATAACGATGTAGATTATTTTTCAACACACTCAGATAAAAAAAAGCATCTATTATAGAAAGATTTAATAAAACATTGAAAACTAGAATGTGGAAATATTTTACTGCTAATGAAACATATAAATATATCGATGTGTTAGATGATTTAGTGAAAGGTTATAATAATTGTAAACATAGTGCTATAAATATGAAACCTATACAAGCTAGAAAAGAAGATAATTCAGAAATAGTTTGGAATAATTTATATGGTGCGTTTGTTACACATGATTTCGGAGAACCTAAATTAAAAATAGGACAACACGTAAGAATATCTAAATATAGAAAAACCTTTTATAAAGGTTATACCCCTAATTTTACAGAAGAAATATTCAAGATTAAAAAGATAATATTAACTAAACCTTTTGTTTATAAATTAGAAGATCTAAAAGATGGAGAAATATTAGGTTATTTCTATGAACAAGAATTATCACTTGTACCAAATCCAGATGAAATAGAATACAAAATAGAAAAAGTATTGAAAACAAAAACTCTCAAAGGAAAAAAGTATTCTTTGGTGAAATATAAAGGATATGATGATAAATTTAATGAATGGATTATATCTAGTAAAATTAAAAGAATAAATGAATAAAGATTTATTTATATTTGAACCGCATAATATGTTAGTTACTGCTGTAACCAATTGTGGTAAAACACATTTCATATTAGATTTGTTAGAAACTATTTATAAGAATCATTTTGATAATATAATATTATTTTGTCCTACTTATGAAATGAATAAAACATATAATAGAGATATAGTTAAGATAAAAAAGTTTATTATATTAAATCCTAAAACAGTAAAAGAAAATTTAGATAATTGTATTAAAATAGCAATTGATGCTTATGAATGATCAAATACATTATTCATAGTAGATGATTGTGCTAATTTACATGATTCAAAAGTGAGAGAAAGTGAGTTATGTTATTTAGCTTTCTCTGGGAGACATTTGGGGATAACAACATGGGTTTTAAATCAAAAATATGATTCAATTGTTAAAGACTTTAGGGAGAATATAAGATTTCTAGTTTTATTTTATAACAAAGATAAAAAATCTATGCAAAAATCATTGGAAGAAAATCAAATTATACCTACTGAATTACATGATGAATATATGAATAAATTAAAGAATAATAAAGGTTCAAAATTATTACTGAGACTACAATTTCCCTATGAATATAAATCTATAAAATAAAATCCTAATTTGGAATATTATAGAAACTAATTTATATATCTATGTACTAGACGTACGAGTAAGAAAGTAAGATTCTTACCTTTTTACTTTCTTGGCAAGAATCTTGGAAATTGTAGTCTCAGTAATAATTTTGAACCTTTATTATTCTTTAATTTATTTAGGATCTAATATAATAAAATTTTTCATCTTAACTGTATCTCTATTATATGTTTTATTCATTTCATAAGTAGGACAGAATAATATTATATTATCAAAATGATTCTTATAAATAGTTTCTAACAAATCTAATATGAAATGTGTTTTACCACAATTGGTTACTCCAGTAACTAACATATTATGCGGTTCAAATATAAATAAATCTTTATTCATTTATTCTTTTAATTTTACTAGATAAAATCCATTCATTAAATTTATCATCATATCGTTTATATTTCACCAAAGAATACTTTTTTCTTTTAAGAGTTTTTGTTTTCAATACTTTTTCCATTTTGTATTCTATTTCATCTGGATTTGGTACAAGTGATAATTCTTGTTCATAGAAATAACCTAATATTTCTTCATCTTTTAGATCTTCTAGTTTATAAACAAATGGTTTAGTTAATATTATCTTTTTAATCTTAAATATTTCTTCTGTAAAATTAGGGGTATAACCTTTATAAAAGGTTTTTCTATATTTAGATATTCTAACGTGTTGTCCAATTTTAAATCTAGGTTCACCGAAATCATGTGTAACAAATGCTCCATATAAATTATTCCAAACTATTTCCGAATTATCTTCTTTTCTAGCTTGTATAGGTTTCATATTTATAGAACTATGTTTAGAATTATTATAACCTTTCACTTAATCATCTAATACATCGATATAAATATATGTTTCATTAGCAGTAAAATATTTCCACATTCTAGTTTTCAATGTTTTATTAAACCTTTCTATAAGTAATGCTTTTTTATCTGAGTGTGTTGAAAAATAATCTACATCGTTATCAGATAATAGTTTTTTTAAATATTTGTTATAGAATTCCTTACCTTCATCAAATTGTATCTTATCTGGAATAGCTTCTTTAAATATATTCTTAAAAGCACTTGTTACTTCTATACCAGTTTTATTTTTGATTGGAATTGACCATGCGTATCTACTGAATATGTATATAACATTTAATATCCAGAAATATCCTTTGTTGTATTCTTCTAAGTTCTTCATGTCAATTAAATCTGCTTGCCATTGTTGATCGATATATGAAACCATAACTTTTCTTGTTAAATATGTTTTATCCATTTTCTTGTGTATTTGATATGTTGGTTGATTTTGTAACCATGATTTCAATTCACTATATTTTATATTTTCATTATCAGATTTATTTTTATTCCATAATTCTGAAACGTTAGAATATGATACTTCACTTTCTGGGTTATAATATAAATCTCTTAAATATTGTTCTTTTTTCATCTTATTTTAATCCATTAATAATAATTTAGATTTAGTTTCAATGGTTTTATGATTTGACTTATTTTCTGGTATGATAGGTTTATTGTCTGTACACGGATAACTAAGTTTCCGATCATCATTGGAATCATCTTTATCATCAGATTTGAATTTTGATTTATATATTACACCAGATAATATAATAACTGTTACTAATCCAATTGTAATATATAAGTAATTACTACTACCAGCATTAGAAGAATTAGATGGATTATTATTTGAATTATTATCAGATAAAGTCTGTGATTCATTTATATCAGTTAATTTCTTTTTCTTAGCTTTTTTTAATTCTGAAGATCTTTTACCTAATTCTCTTGCCCATTTAATTTGTTTCTCGGATCTAGCCTTTTTCTTAACTCCATCACTCATTTATTTTAGTTAATTTTTGTTCTGATTCATTTTCTGTTTCGGCGTTTGGTTGTAGTACATCTGTTTCGTTCTTACCTGATTTATATTCCATAGGCTTGATATTCGAAAATGTAATGACACCAGTAGAAATTAATGTCATAACCGATCCTAATTGGAATGAAGCATAACCAACCCATTTTTGTAATTCAGTCATAACTAAGTAGTCATTTTTCAAATCACTGTATAATTCATTTTCATCATCAATTGGTATTAACTGGTTACATAACTTAGAATAACATTTGACAATACCATCTGAAATAGAATCATTTATTCTAGCTAATCTTGCTTCTTCATAAATCTTAAAATATTTTATTACTTTATCGGGTTTCATAGCATCTAATTCTTGAAAAGTAATTATCTTAGTTAAAAACTCTTTAGATTTCCCGCCAGCAATTAGTAATTCAAGATGGTGTTTACAATATAAATAGTATTCATAATCAATATTACAATTAACTTGAGCACAATTAGTTACAACTGTTTCTTTATTATCACTTATACCCAAATCATCAAATGTCTTTTCAATACCAATACTATTCTTACTCGATTTCTTTGACATTTATATTAGAGAAAAAAGCGAAAAAAAATATAATTATTATAAAATGATACCAGTATCTCTTTAGATTAATACTAGCTTAGTTAAAGGTAAAGAATTTTAGTATTAGTTATTGTTTTTTTAGTATTTTTTATTTGTGATATAAAGTATTCTCTTTTGAAAAGAATTGTAAAAGAATATATCAAAAATTAAAATAGAAATAATGGCTAGTTGAAGTTATTGTTTTTTTAATATATTTTATTTGAATTCTATTTGATATCTCACTACTTTTGTTTATCTATTAGGAGCAGTAATTATAACTGTCCAGATAAGTCATTTCGGATCCTTGATATCAAATTCCTCAACGTATTGTTCATTATTTGGATCATTGTTCCATTGATCAATAAATTTCTTTGCCTTTGTTAACTGTTCTAAATATAACTGTAAATCTAGTTTATTAGATTTTATTTTATTTTCTTTCTTTTCAAGAGGTCTTAAATTTTTCCAATTCCAAATAAGTTTTTTATTGTATTCATCATTCCTTTCCATTTATAAATCAAATTTTTATTAAAATTGATTAACATTTTAGAATCCTCTTCCATTTCTTCGACTAATGTCATCCTTTTTCATTCCTCGCTGCTTTTGATAAGTCATTTCGGATCCTCGATAATAAATCCTCAACTGAAAATCATTTCAACGAAACGACTGGTGGAAATATTATTTCATAAACAAATATATTTATTATGTAAATTTTAGCGATCGATAATAGAACAATGGAGAACAATAGAAAAGCGGTCCAATCGGACCGGTTATTGCGCAATACTTAGTTAACAGTAAACAATCAATACAGAACAACCGCCGCCATTAACAACGATCGATAATAGAACAATGGAGAACAATAGAAAAGCGGTCCAATCGGACCGGTTATTGCGTTATACTTAGTTAACAGTAAACAATACAATATTAAAACAGATATATACAATCGAGATTACATTTTTTGATATCTAAGACCTTCAGTGTTATAATTTATAATTTTGTCCAGAATTCTTTAATTACTGGATTGTTTCCAATCATTTCTTCAATTTCTTCAATTTCTGGTAAATATCTGACTACTAAATGCTAATCCTAATATTTTGAATTTTTCATATTTTATTAATCTACCTACTCTTCCCAGTTTTCTTTCCAAACCGGCACTGATATCTATGTTCTTTTTAACCCACAGCCCCCAAGAAATCCCCTCAGTTTCTTTATCAAACATTGAAAACCCTATATTTAGATAACCCCCGAAAATGATGTGGTCCCATAGGTGATTTGCTTTTCTATTTAATATGGTTTTATAACTTTTTTTTAAAGATATCAGTAATTTCAGCAAATGAAATAACTTCTACACTTTGTATTTTCGGAAAGTTTAAATGTTCTGTGTCAATGATTAATTTAGATTTTAAAAACTCGTTCAACTCTTCTCCACTCATTTTCTTAGTTTTCGATTCTTTGAGTCCCAACAGCAATTTAAGTCGCGTTGCTGGTAATTTTGGTAATTGTAGTTCGCGCGGTAATTGTTTATTATGTATTACATCACTCAGAATTTTCACCATTTCTTGATGATAATCCAAATGTTCTTGTAATTTTTGTGAAGTTTGTTCGTCAATGGGGTACCCGCAGTGCTACTGTGGCAATCGAGGATTCCACGTATGGCAGGCGAGGATCCGCCAGGTGTCGCTAGTAGATAGTTGGTCGTCCACGTTCGATTTCGTCTACATTTCAATTAAACCTAAATTAACTTTTCTCTTAAATGAATGAATCATTTTTGGAAACTTTACCAACATCCGATTAGAAGAATGAAAGTATTGTATATTGGTAGGTGCTGTGATAGTATATGGATTGAGGAGTTCAAAAATCCAGTTCAAATGTCATTGAAAATGAACTAATTTTGAAAACGAACGACCTACTGCTTGTTGCGCCATCTGGTGGGATAGCTGGTTTCGCGGGTACCCCATTACGAGAGTTTTATCCCCCATTTCTATTGATTCCTGTGTTTCACTATCCATCGTTTCTGGTTCCTCTTCCGATGGTTGACTTGGCATTTCTGGTCGATCTCTGTATTCCATTTTAATCTAAAAGATGTCGTGAAAATGAATTACTGTACTTAAATATGTTTAAAGGTTTCCCTACTTCATAATAACTACAAAAACGGTACTTACATTTAGATTTAGAACTGTAAACTGTGTTTTGAGAGAGAATATCCAATACGTACTATGTATGTGAAAGTTGATTTCTAACTGCCGACGTGGCGCACGTTCGACCAAACTAATTATTTCTGCATGTTTGCCTGGATTGTAACAAATGTTCTTCATGATGAAGTTAATTAATTCTTTAGAATTGAGAACAAGATATATTTGGCAACATATGTTTTAGTAGTAAACAAGAGCTATGTATTATATACAAACAAGACTCAAATAGAATTGCCGGTTTTCTAACCACTGATTAAAACCTCAGAATGCGGTTGATTCTGTGAAATACTATTCCATAATTCAACAAATGTCTTTGCTTTATCCAGTTGATCTAAATATAACTGTAAATCTAGTTTATTAGATTTAATTATGTTTTCCTTCTTTTCTAAAGGCCTTAAATTTTTCCAACCCAATCCAAAGTTTTTTATTGTATTCATCATTCATGTTAAATTTAGATATTGGTAACACATGATCAATATGGTAATAATCCCCATAATTATCTATATTCATTTTATCATCGAATTGAAATATAATCCATGATTTTAAGAATTCATCTGAACAACCCAATAAATTAGATAGTGTTTCTGAATGTGTTTCTTTGTTGAATAATTGTGTTAATCTAGATCTTAAGCATTGTTTCAATCTAAAATTAAGATCTGTTTGATATCTTTCTCTCATATATTCTGCCATATAATAATTGTAATGTTCTATATTATCTTCTCGGTATTGTTTGGTATATAGTTTAGTACAAGTTTTACAGCAATATTGAAAACCATCTTTGCTAATCTTACGCTTACTAAATTCTGTTAAAGCTAATTTATCTAATTCACACTTAGAACTCTTCTTGTAATATATATTTATGACGCCAGTGTTATTTGTAATATTGATAGTTTGTGGTTGTTCTGATTCCATTTATTATACATATTTTTTTACTTAATTGATTTTAGAAGTTCAATGATTTATATATGTATTATTTCAATCACACTTTACTAACACTTTTAACGTTTAAAAATCTAACTCATACAAATATAAATATTGAAATAATGTTTAAAATATATCTATATATCTATTCTATAAGAGCTCACACTTTTATATTGAATAATCTATCAATTTAAATGTTATTCATGTATATGAATATTTTAAGAGTAATAGGGGTAATAGGCTTTCATATCAAAGGTTGAAGGGGCGAGTGAGTAAAAATAAAAAATAAATTCGAGTGTGCGAGAATTTATTTTTTATTTTTTTACTTTCTCGACCTCTCGACCTTTGGTATGAAAGCCTATTACCCCTATTACTGAGTTGGACAATATTTTTGGTGCGAAACAAAACACCCATCCAGATGTCATTTCGGATTCCTTTTCCGATGAACCAAATGATAGAGGGTCTTCTACTGACACCGAAAATGATCTGTTTGATAGTTTGCCCGCTTCGTATAAACTTAAAAGTGTCCAAACACCAAAGAAATCAAAAGTATTGAAATCACTCGAAAGTTTCCATCAACAGAAATTGGAGGAAAATGAGAAATTGTCTCATCAAATGGAAACGCAACATCAACAGATCATGGAGATTGAAAAACAAAAAATATAGCTGCAAAGCAGCGATAACGGGTTTTCTGGATGCATGTGATCGAAAGGAAAAATTAATTACCGGGTATTCGATGGAAAAAATAAAATGAGATGATTTGGATATTATCGGAGCAATCCTCTTTTTGGTTGAATGGTCTAACCCCAGTATAGTCACCCGTGATTTGGAAATTCTCGGAGCCCTCCTTTATTTACTTACTAAATGACGTCACAAACTGTTATTTCGCCGGTGCTTGTTGTCTAACAATTCAATTCAATTCTTCATTTACAGTAACCTAATAAGTAATTTCAAGTTTCAAATAGGATGGAAAGTACATTCAGACAATCTGTTGGTTCAGAGAGACCGTTATTACAGTATCAATTTATACATTTCGTTTCGAAGCTGTCAGTTGCCGAATCTGAATGAAGATGAAATTTATTTGACGAAATCGGCGGAAAATATATAATAATAATAATAATCAACAGAATTTCAAGAGGGTTTTCGACGAAAGCAAAAAAACCCTAATTAGATTTGCTGAGGGCAACAGAGGTGAAAAAGTTAGACCTCCTTCAAAAACTAGTAGATAAATTCTAAAAAAGAGAAAGTGAAATAGGACCAAATATCAGTTTTGTATTTTAATGCAGATGTTAGCATTTTATGAATTTTATTTTCTGTGCAAGCGTAAGCATTTTGTTAGTTAAATTTTCTGTTCAAGTGATGTCTAGATTTTTAAATTTTTATATATATTTCATCTGTATATTATATGGGACGACCGATTGTCTTTCAAACACAATGCAGGTTCATCTTGTCTAGAAACAAGAAAAATAAAGTTGATTTGAGTAATTCGATGTAGTAAAATTCATTCATTTAATAGGTTCTATCCTTAAAATCATGGTCCCTTTGTTGACAGCTATTAGCCTCAATCCGTCCATTTGTAGTTTCTTTCGTGGCCGTATATTAAGTATACTAAGAGGATCATCATTCCTGGGATCCAGGAAGCAAGGGTAGATCTGGTGTTTTAAGGGAGAGGAATCTAATTTAGTCTTGAGCTGCTTCATATTCTGTACTACATGCAGCTAATTACATATATGTATCAATGAAAAATATACCCCGAAATCAAATTTAGATCAGGATTTACATGGAGAGCTCATCACTTAACACGGGATTATTTTCCCTGTTTTCAACACGCTGTACTCAGTAGATTCCCCTCAAACCTAAAATACACTCAACTTGGCAAGTCATTAATTTTTTTCCTGTCTCCTATGTTTTCTATAGAACTCTCGAACTCAAAATCCATTTAACCGAATGATTTTGTAATCAGCTTTCGCCATTCAATTTGAGCTGACGGGAGTCTACTGTATTACTGCAAGTCTCCACCACATGCAAAATGGAAAAGAAAATCTGTGTAATTTGGAAGAGAGCATTGTATTTTCATACATTGTATCATAATCATTATACACAACTGAAAAATTACTTTGGATCTTACAGAGACACGTACGCATTGATTTTTGAAATCTTTTGAACCTACTCGAATACTTCTAGGATTACTGCAATAGCACGACGTTTTGCAATGGCTGATGGAAGAGGTTCATTTCCATGAGTAACATTATCATCATCGATTTGTTCTTCATCACCTTCATTTAAATAATCTTCCACTGAGTCACTACTTAACAAACAGATATTGTGCAAGACAAAAGAACTTATTATAAAATCTACCAGTCTGTTTGGGTCATGCATATCAATATATTTAAGTCGGCGCAAACGGCCTTTCAATAAGGCAAAAGCATTTTCGATCCTCATTCGGGTAGAACTGTGTAGAAAGTTGTAGTTCTTTTCTAATCTTTCTAGTCCACCGGTATCTCGGAATGGTGTTAGTATGACATCACTCAATTCATAGGCCGAGTCTGCCAATAAATGGCTATTTTCTGGAAAAAGCTTACGTCGCTTCTCAAGATCTTCACAAGCAAGTCCAGGTTTGGAGTTTTTGAACACTCGGGAATCATGTGTCGAACCTGGCCATCCAACATAGACATACGTGAAAATCATCCGATGATCACATATGGCGGCAACATTTATCGAATGGTATTTCTTACGGTTAAGAAACGTCTCTGGGTCCTTTACCGGTGTCTTAATAGGAATGTGTGTACCATCCAGAGCACCAATTACCTTTTAAAATTAAGAAGAGAACGTTTTATAAACACAATTGGTCATTATGATTATTCTACAAAATCAGAGTGGTATTAGACGATACTTTGGAAATTGTCGCATTTGCTCAAATCCACGAAAAACTTGATAAATATTGTCACCAGTCGGCCACTTAATAAATTTCTTCAGCAGCTTGGTGTTCATGACTTGGCTGATGGTGGCTGGAAGAATAGACAATATGTAGCAAGTCATATTTTAATTTTTTCTGCATTTATCTCTTGATCAATATCAACTCTTAAGGTGTCGGCTACAGTTCTCAGAAAAATAATCAAACAACGAACTCACCAATTATCTTAAAGACTGAAGCTTCACAAACTCCAAATACGTCAGCCACTCTTATCAACGGGTCTTGAGTAGCACAATAATAAACATAAATCAACATTTGTTTTTCGTACGATATACAAGAGTTTCTTTCCCTGTCAGCAGCGAGTATAGGGATGACATGGTCTTTCAGGACATCAAGGGTCGTTCTGCTAATTCTAAATCGAGCCTTGAAATCGTCCGGTGTATATCTACTGATAATTGCAGACAGAAAGTTTTAAATTCGAGGTATTTTTTTTTCTTTTAGATATTTGAGTTCTTCAGTAACCTTAAATTCGTCAATTACGTCGTCCTCGAATAATTTTCTTTTTCGACAATGGTATAGGCCTACGCAAGAGCGCGTATCCGGTACACTGAAACATTCATCTATCATAAAAGTACATAAATTGTTACGTGCGATTTCACGCCGCACGTTTACTTCCTGGTCCGCCATTTTGTTGCAGCAACGCGGCGGCCGTTTATTCAAGCGAATTCGATTATGGATACGCTAACATACGCAGCAGATAACGCGCGTTATGACGAGTTGCTTAAATAAAAACGCCTTGGGTATCAGCGACTGGGTATGAGCAGACACTTGTAGAGTATGAATCTCATCTAGTCGACTAGTAGTCGGAACTAATAACCGAATGCGTTTAATTTTAGGGACCACGATACTTGCTCATCTACACTGGCTACCAATTTAACAAAGGATTGAATTTCAGTGTTTGATATTGTAACAATATCGGAGGGGGCGATTTTTTTGGGGGGTGTGACTATATCGTATGACTCACAACCACCTTTTGTAGGCTAGTGGGAGCTTAGGTCTAATTCCAATTGGGTGGCTCTAACGCATGCGCATGAAGGTGTACGACTTGGGAAAATTCAACGATAGTGGATCAAAGATGATGAAGAGAAAATAGAATGTACTGAGTGAGACTCGAAACCGGGTCAATTGATTGCTAGCGTAACGTTTCCCCACTAGACCACTGAGCTCGACGAGATCCCACCGATTGCTTTAAAGGGTAACTGACACTTTTTAAAAGATTTTCTACTTTTTACGCTAAACGATATATTATAGTATACAATAAGGCTAGGTAATTTCATAATTGGAAAAATCTATTCAATTTAGTCAGAATTGATGATTTTGATGTTCGCGCACCTGTTCAGTGTATACATTGCTTCTGCTGAACGCGTGAGTAATTGGAAAAGTGGGCTTTCAGACCAGAGGACGAGAGGACGAGACACCTCTCATCACCACAAGTAATTTTTTTTTCTTATAAATGGGAGATAGAAAAACATTCTTAGCAACAATAAGTAACAGAATAAAACCAGCAAAAACCAATTTGAAATAAAAAAGTTAGTTGATGTTACAAAAGAAATTGAACATAAAATATTGAAATTAGAAAAGATAAAAACTAAATATGGAGAGAAAGTATCAGCGAATTTAAGTTACTGTAATGTTAGTACATCGCAAGAATTTAAAGTATTTTTACCTGATAAATGGGTTGCATTGAGTACAGAGGAATTAAAAGATTTAGAAGGATTTGAAATAATCTATCCTGGAAAAAATGAAGATGGTCATCATGATTTAGAAATTATTGATTAAAAAAATAAATTGATAATAAAAATAATGAATATCTAGAATCCGAAATGACTTATCTGGACAATTCAATTGCTCCGCGGAGATGGTGCCATAAACGGCACCCACACAGTGATAGTTAAAGTAGTGAGATGGTGCCGTACGGAACCCACAAGGTGATATTCAATTAATTAAAAAAAATTGTTTGCTTTTTTCTAAAATATTAATCCATTTTTTTATTGTCAATTTTGGAATTCCAGAAGTATTTTCATTTTTAATAGCAGTTGTTTCAGAATTATAAATATCATAAATTTTATTTGATTTCTTATACCAACTACACCCAATCAAAATGAATACAATTACAAATCCAGCTGCAAAATATAGATATTTATCAAATATTCTATTATTAGAAGGAGTAGAAATAACAATATTTTCACCATTTTTATTAACGTTTTCATTACTTATTTTTCTTTTACAGCTTTTTTATATTCTTGTGATTTAATTCCTAATTGTCGAGACCATTCAATTTGTTTCGGATTTCTCGGTTTTTTCTTCACTTCTTCCACCTTGCTCATTTATTATAGAAAAGTTTTTACATTCAATATTTGAAAATGTTATAACTCCAGTTGATAATAATGTCATAAATCCACCTAATTGAAATGATAAATATCCAATCCATTTATTTAATTCAGTCATAACTAAATAATCATTTTTTAAATCGGAATATAATCTATTTTCATCTTCAATTGGTAGCATGTATTTACATAATTTACTGTAACCTCTTACTACATTTTCTGATATCGCATCATTAATTCTAGCTGTTCTCGCAGTTTCATAAATCTTAAATAATCTAATAATTTCATCTGATTTCATTGTATCTAATTCATTATAAGTTAAATTTTTACCGATAAAATTTTTACATTTCCTAGATGCTATTAATATTTCTAATTGATGTTTGCAGTAAAGATAATATTCATAATTATTATTTGTTGTAACATTATTTAAAGCACCATCATCTGGAGTTAATTTTGTTTCTGTTATTCCTAAATCATCTTAAGTTTTTTCAATTGGAACATCACTATTTTTAGATTTTATTTTCTTTTCCCCTCCCATTTACATAACAAACAAATTAGTTGTGTTGTTGCAACTAGAATTAAACTAGAATTCAACTAGAATGTAACTAGAATTCAACTAGATTAACAAGCTAGTTGAAATATTGTTGTTTTTATTTATTTCTTGTTGAATTTTATTTGATTTGTGTTTCAACTACTAACAACTAGAATTCAACTAGAATGTAACTAAAATATACTAGATTAACAAGCTAGTTGAATTTAAATAAATTCTTATTTAAATGGGTGCTGTAATCGTAATTTTGATCTTTTATTATTTTTCAATTTATCCATATATTCATTGTGTAAATCATGTGGAATAATATCATTTTCCTCAAGTGCATTTTTCATCGATTTTCTATCTTTATTGTAGAATAAAACTAGAAATCTAATGTTTTCTCTAAAATCTTTAACAATTGAATTATATTTTTGATTTAAAACCCATGTTGTTATCCCAAAATGTCTCCCAGAAAAAGCTAAATAGCATAACTCACTTTCTCTAACTTTTGAATCATGTAGATTAGCACAATCATCTATGATAAATAATGTATTAGATCCTTTATATATATCAATTGCTATTTTAATACAATCATCTAAATTTTCTTTAACTGTTTTAGGATTAAATATAATAAATTTATTATTTCTAGTAATATTTCTATCATAAGTTTGATTAAATTCATATGTTGGACAAAATAATACTATTTTATCAAAATAGTTTTTATAAATAGTTTCTAATAAATTTAATATAAAATAAGTTTTTCCACAATTTTTTACGCCAGAAATTAACATATTATGAGGCTCAAATATAAATAATTCCTTATTCATTTATATATTTTTAATTTTACTTGATAATATCCATTCATTAAATTTATCTGGCCATCCAACCCATTTTACCAAAGAATATTTTTTTCTTTTAATAGTTTTTGTTTTTAACACTTTTTCAATTTTATATTCTTGTTCTAGATTTTCAGTAGTTAAACTTAATTCTTCTTCATAAACGTACCCATCAACTTCTTCACCATCTAAATCTTCTAATTTATAGGCATATGGTTTTGTTGTTATTACCTTTTTTATTTTATATATTTCTCTAGTAAAATTACGATCGTATCCTCTGTCAAATATCTTTTTATACTTAGAAATTTTAACATTTTGACCAACTTAAATTTAGGTTCTCCAAAATCATCTACGAGAAATGCTCCATATAAATTATTCCAAACAATTTCAGCATTTTCAGGTTTTCTAGCATCAATAGGTTTCATTCCAATAGAAGAATGGTAAGAATTATTATAACCTTCTATCAATTTTGGTAAAACATCAATCCATTTAAAAGTATTATTTGCTGTAAAATATTTCCACATTCTTGTTCTTAATGTTCTATTAAATCGTTCAACAACTGCTGCTTTTTTATCCGATTTTGTTGAAAAATATCTAATATTATGATTATCTAAGAGTTCATGAACTAGTGAATTATCAAATTCTTTTCCATCATCAAATTGTATTTTTTCTGGTTTTAGTTTATCATCCGAAAGAAATTTTCTTAAAACATTTGATGTTTGTACAGCATCTTTTCTGTAAAGTGGGAAGCTCCATACATAACGACTAAAAATATCAATCATATTCAATATCCACGAATAATCATCATTATCTTTCTTCACATTTTTCATATCAATTAAATCTCCTTGCCACTGTTGATCTACATAACTTACCATAGTTTTACGAGTTTTATATTTTCTAACAATTTTTTTATGTGTTGTATATGTTGGTTGTTCTGACATAAATTCATTTATATCTTTATATTTAACTAAATCTTGTGGGATTATCTTAACTAATTTATCTTGTTTTACTTGACGCCATATAATTTTTACAGAAGAATAAGCAACCGAACTCTCAGGGTTGTAATATAAATTTCTTAAATATTGTTCTTTAGTTTTAGGAGTTTTTTTACCACCCGTTTATATATTGTTAATTTTAACTTAATATTTCTAATATTGAATACTACCTAATTGAGAATTTACAATATTTAATTTCGCGTCAGATATAATATAAATGTGCATTTTAAAATTTTTGATTCCTTTTTTCTTTTTCATGAATAATTGTATTCCATCTTTAGTGTTCTGTAGTTTTTTCCCAGAACCATGTAATGAATTATCCTCTGTTGTTCTGAAATCTAACCATAATGCATATTTATTGCCGGTATAATAATCAATTTGATTAATATTACAATTTTCAGATGATTTTACTTTTTCATTCATAAAATGTTTTCTAATTTCTGGCCATTGATCTATCATTCTCATTGATTGACAAAATATTTTATTTGCTATTCCTTCGATAGTTATTACTACTTTTGTTATTTCAGGATTATGATAATTATCGACCTGTATTGCGCCAGTAGAATATGTTGCAGTTGTGAAAAATATTAATATACCTTTAATAGATCTTCTTGGGAAGTTAATATTCTCATTAATTATTTCATCACTTGCATTAATAGTTACAGTTTTAAATTTATCAATATAATCATATAATGATGAAAATCCTTGATTGTATTGAGTTTGAATTGTGTTAGCAATATTTTCATCAGTTACTGTATCATATTCTAAACATATATTTGATAATTTATAACCCATATCTTTAACAACGCTAGATAATACAATTTCATTTACAGGAGCAAATGTTATTTCGAATATAACATCTTCTTGTATTGCGTATTTATACAAAGGTGCATTATTATTTATCAATTCAAACTTTAATGGAATTTGATATTTGCTTCCATAAATCTTTTTAATCAAATTATCTGCGGTACGAGTTACTATTGCGTCATTAGCTCCTGATCTTAATTTATTTTGGTTTTCTGATTGGATGCCTTGAAATATCATATTATTTCTATCTTCTTTAGTCAACCATAAATCTTTATAATGCATAAATAAATTATAATCATCTAATGAGAAAACTGTTTCTGGACCAATCTTTATAGTTAATTTTTTAATCAAATATCTTCGAACACTATCAACAATATAATTATTATTATTGCCAGTTACTTTTATATCAGCTGATAAATAAATACTATTTGGAACATAAAAAGTATTTTTTGATAATCTAGGGATTCTATAAAGTTTCATCGGGATTAATATTGGAAGGGTTATGAGTAATTATATGATGAGATCTTTCTGCTTTAATAGCATTAGATATTCTATGATTCTTAGAAGGATTTATATAACTCCCACTCATTTATTTAACAAAAAAATTAATTATCTATTTTTTGTCATATTCACTAACCCAAAAATAATAGCACTTACAACTGTAATTAAAAATAAAATAATATGTTCAGCAGCAAAGTTAATTATGTTTCCTGCAGATTTCAATATAAAACCAACAATTGGTGCAATAACTCCGGGTAAAGCTGCAGCAGATTTTTTAGATAGTTCCCATAAATATTTTGCTAATTTTTTTAAACCATCCTTAACTTTATCTTGTATAGAATTATTATCATTCGGGGGTTTATCTGGTTTATTAGGATATGGTGTAGATTTCAGTGAATTTGATATAGCTAAACCAATTGTTGTAAATACCATAGTTACAGCCGTTAGAATTGAAAGAATTGTTATTCCTTCTAACTTAAATAATAATTTTATTCTATCTTTCAATGATATTTCTGAATCTGGTTTAATCAACAAATTTTTAAAAATAACTTTTAATCTATTAATATTATAATCATATAATTTTAATAATAATTTAATTTCTTCTTTCTGAAATTCTGTTATATTCTAAATCATCTATTTCTTTTTCTAAATATGCATTTCTTTTTATAAATTCAATTTCTTCAATAACTTTATTATCTCTATCTAATTTTAATTGTTCTATTTCTTTAATTTTATCAGTTCTATCTTTTTCTAAAGTTCTAATTTTAAAATCTCTTATACTTATATTATGTGCAAATTTATCAGCTTCATTTCTTATACTAATAATTTCTCTTATTGCTTTATCAGAAAATATATCTAAATCTTCTAATTCTTGATCTGTTGCATCAAGTAAACCATTTGGTAAAAGTTTTTCAATTGGAACTTTATTTGATTTAAGTTTACCAGAAGTTGTTTCTGGTTCTAAATTATTATTGATTGTTTCAAATAAGTCATTAATTCTTTGTTTAAATACTCTTTCATTTTTAATAATTTCTGTGCTGGTACCATTTTCTATTTCATTACTATTTCTTATTCTTTTAATTCAAGATAGGTCTAACTTAAGCAAAGTTGATTCTGCTAATTTTTTGTTTAGTTTTTTATAAGAGATATCAATATAATAATCATCTTTCAAACGATAATGAAATTCACCTTAAAAAAAATTTTAATTCTTGTACTAAAAGTCTGGCGCCTCTGGCATTTATATTATACCCAGATCTTCCAAATATAGGTTGGAAATAATGAATATATTCATTATATTCTAAATTTTGTTTTACTAAATCTGAATTTTCATTTTCAGGATTTATTCTCGATCTAGTTCTTCTATCATAGTCAGCTGTTAATGGGGCATTAGAACCACTATTTCCTAAATTAGAACTATACGCTGTTTCATCATCATTATCAATATTAGTTTCAGCATCATTATTATCATCATCATTATTATCATCATTATTATTTCCCATTTCTCCCACTTCATAAGCTTCTCCACCTTCTGCCATTTACATAATAAAAAAATTGAAATTTAAAATATAATGTTCCTCCGATTACAATTCCTATACAAGTTATAGCTAATTTAGCATTTTCATGGGATTTATTATCATCATTTAGTTTAATTATTTCATGTTGAATATTATCAGTTTTAATATCACCGTGTGGGTGCCGTGCGGCACCATTTTCAATAGTATTGTAATCCGGTTTAGAATCATTATTTAATTTTATATTATTAGTTTTAGTTTCTGTTGATCGAATATGTTTTTTATTTTTTTCACCTTCCATTAATTTTGGAGCAGTAATTATCTTTTTATTTATATCATTCAATCCAAATGAATTATTTATTGTTGCAGTTTTAATTAGATTATTATAACCAATTATATTTCCCATCTTTAATACTAAATCATTATAAATAATTAATAGATTAGGGCCTATACAATAATTTAATCTAATATGTGATTTATCTAAATAATTTTGATATCTTACAATGTTTTCTGGAATCAATCTATTTTTATCATTATGAATGGAATCTTCAAATAATACTTTGAATTGTTTCTGTGTATCAAATGAAGTGTTATCATTTCCAACTATTGGTGATCTTGTTTCAACTTGCGCACCTAAAATACATATCAAATAAGTTCTAATAGATTGATTTATTCTTTGTATTCCAGCTTCAGTAAAATCTTCACTATTTTCTAAAATAAAATTAATCCAACAATTATTATTATCAATTTTATAATTATGATAAGCTCCAATTCTATGCATATAATCAATTCTTTTTATTTCATACTGTTCACCAATACCTTGCAATTTACCATGCACTCTAAAATCAGAATTAATATTTATATTAAATTCATTACATATTTTAAAAAACTTAGATGGATTAATATTATTATCCAATTCTTTAAACAATTTAGATCCGGGTAAAGGACATTCTAATTCATTTAAAATTATTCTGATTTGAAAATATGTGTGAAATCTAAATATTGTGTGAATTAATTTTAAATCAGAATAATTCAAATTTTTATCTAAGTTATTTAAATGATCATTCCAACTTATACCACAACCAGTTGTTGCACATTAAACAGCAAAATTTAATTGATTCTGCCAATATTTCATATTAGATTTTACTTTATATATATGATGTTCATCTCAAGTAAAAGTAACTTCATATTTATTAAATATATTTTCCATCTTAGAAATAAAAAACTGTGTTTCAGTAACATAAATTTCTAGATTAGTTGATGAATTTAAAACTAAATTTTTATATGTAATATTTTTGTTAAAATCTATTGCAGGAATATTATATTTAATTGATTTGTTATATTGAAAAGCTTTTGGAAAACTATCTACCATTTATATAATAAAAAAATTAATAATTTATTAATTCTTTTAATAACTTATCTTGTTCTTCAACTGTTATGTTACCGTTTAAACTTATTATATAATCTAGTGTGTTTTTTAATTTATTAATTTCTTTTATATTAGTTTTAATTTTTTCTTTATTACTTTTTATATTTAATTTTGAACTTATGCCAGTTCTAACACTTGAACTTAAACCTTACACACCAATTGATATAGCTAAAGGTGGTAATGGACTGAATTTTGCTAGAAATGTTATTACAGAACTAATTGTAACTGAACCACTGATAATAAAAAATATACAATTTTACTTTTTAAATATTTCTTTTTTATTTTTAAGTCACTTTCAAATTCTAATATTTGTTTTTCTAAATTTATTTTTAATTTAGTTTTATTTATATCATGAGGAATAATATCAATATTATCAACTTTATCATCCATTTATTTAGCAAAAAAATTACTAATTAGTAAATTTATATGCTACAAATATAACAATAACTGTTCCGCCTAAAATCCAAATTATTTCATATTTCTGTTCTTCTTTACTTGGGGTATAATAATCTGATAATTTAGGTTTGTATAGATGTAATTTTTCTTTATTTGTTACTGCGTTATATAAACTCATTGCATCATCAACTGATTGAAAATCTCTATATGAAATTTTCTGATCATATAATTCCTTGTTAATATAATCCATATAGTTTTGCCACTTTTCTCTATATTCTTCTGCTGCTTTATTGTATTTCTCTAATGCTAAATTATGTCTTTTTTGTTCTGATAATGAACCATTCTTATCAATATGCTTAAATAAATAACCACCACCAGTAAATGCTAAAGCGTTAACAATCTTTTCTACATTTAAAGTTTCTTTATCTATTGTTTTTTCATACTCAAATGTTGTTTCATTAGAAAATGCAATATTTTTAATACGCGTAATTACATCAGTACTGTTAAATTTCATTTCTTTCTCATATTTAAAATCGAATCCAAAACATATACTCGCTCCAACAGTTATATTCATTTATATAGTGAAAAAATTACTCTCTACATCTTATAATTAATTCATAAATTATAGGAAAGTTATTCAAATCAATTAAATATCCATTATGATTTCTTACTTCTAATCTAAAATTATTAAATTGAGGAATACAAGGTTTAAAATCACATTCTGTTAAATTATAATTTATTTGAGTTCCAAATTGTTTAACATTTTTTAGCCGTAAAATAGTTAATATACTAGAACTACAAATTGTTTCTTTAGTAGCTTCGAAAGTTTTTGTAGGATCGATTAAATTGCAATAAATATAAAAGTGTGTAAAAGGTATTATATTTGAGATTCCTTCTGCGTTTCCAGTAACTGTAAGCGGTTTAATTCCTAACATTTTAGCCATTGGTTTGTTTACCATGAATTTATGCTGTTCATTAGATATCTTTATTCTTATTTTATTAGTACTATCAATTTTATTAAATTTAATTTCAAATACAGAAGTGCCCCCGATTTTCAACCGAGCTCTTCTATTAATTTCCTGCGCTAATGATTCTAAATTATATAATCCTGGTTTTAAAAATAGATGAAACCATTTATATTTATTTCTCATATAAATCATAAACCCTCTATGTTCAAAGGTTTTATCCGATATATTATAAAAAGAATTACATAAACTTACATTTATTAATTTTAAATCAACACAATTCTTAAATTCTCTATCTAATTGTACTAGTAAATAATGTGATTTATAATTTGTAAGTCTTCTAGAATCAACAAATATTCAGTATTCTTTTAATTCTACCATTTATTTATAACATAAAAAAATTACCTCTCATCACTAAAAATTAATTTTGATAAAATTTTTCCTAAATAAATGGATGAGAAGATACCATGTGAAATTTGTGGTGAACTTCTAAGAAAAAGTAATATGGCTCGACATATGAAAAAAACATGATGAAAATTATAAACCCCCTAAAATAAACTGCCCAAATTGTAATAAATTATTCTCAAGAAATTATGTTAAAAAACATTCAGAGAAGTGTAAAATTAAAGACACAACGGTTAATGTTGATAGTAACGAAAGTAATAGTAATTCTGTTGAAACTGAACCTGAAATTATTTGGAAAAGACCTTTCTTATTCTATGATAAGAATAATGTAAAAGATCATTTCTGTGAGCATTGTCGAATAAAATATAGCCCTGAAAATATAGAAGATTGGGAGAATCATCAATTTCGTAAAGCACATATAGATAAAATTTCTAATAAATTTGAAACAGAATTCAATGAAAGAAAAAATAAAATATTAGAAAAAATGAAATATGAGAAAACGTTACCAGATAATGAAGAAACACTTGAAAAGTTAGAAAAACAATATAATGAATTAGTAAGAAAAACATATTGTAAATATTGTAAATTGGTTATTACAACAAGTAATTTAAATCTACTTAATAGAACAAAAAAACATAAAGAAAACGTAAGTAAATACCAAGAACTTAATGAAGATCTATTACCAAGCTATGATAGAAAAAAATGCCCACAATGTATTTATGAGTACTTAAGACAAGAAAATTCTGTGATGTTTTGTAATGAATGTGGATGGCAAAGGAATTTATGGGGTGATGAAAAAACTAGAGATATTCTTATAGAACCAAAATTAAAAAATCTAAATGAAATATTTGAGATATTTTCTATGGAAGATCATACACCAGAATATAAGCAATGGCTTGACAAAATGAAAATGATAGAAAATAAAAATGGTGAAATAACTAAAAAAGATATTATAAAACAATTATTCCATCAACATTTAACACACAAGAAAAGAAAATGTATTTATATCTATTATTCAACGATTATTATAAAAAACCTAAATTAACAGAACAAGATATGGAAAATATAAAAGAAACATTCAAAAAAAATATTAAGATATTATGTGGATAATAGAATAACAGATTCAATTAATTATGAATTCTTTTTAAATAAGATTGTAAATTTTTTAAACATCGATATTATAATTCCATTTGATGAATTAACGAACAAAAAGAAACAAAGAAAGCGAGATGAAATGTGGTACAATATAGAACTTTATTTAAATGAGAAAAATGAAATGGAAGAACCTAAACAATTAAATAAAAATGAAGAAACCAGTAGCGATTTCGAGTATGATGATCTTGATTTTATGTTTTAATAACCATAAGGTAATGTTTTTATTCCATCGGCCAAAATATATCTTTTATCATCAAATGGATTCAAACTAGTTCTTTCAACTTCATTAATGTACATCTCGTGATCTTCTGATCTTAAACAATTCATTTTATGTTTCATTACAATTGAGTTATATAAACACTTAGTACAATCTTGAAACTCTATATGTTTATCAACCACATGTTTTGTTATTCCTTTTAACTTTTTAGCTTCATGATCTTTTGTTCTATAACTATACATTTTACTTCTTATCCCAACAAATTCAATCATTTCATCACCCCCTAATTCATCTTTAAACTTACCAAGAATCTTTATTATCATTGCTAAATAGTTCATGATCTTTGGGATAATTGCTAGAATCAAAATGATGTTTTAATGTTTTTAAGTCTTTTGTTATGTCATTTGTCTTGATTTTTAGTATGTACGCATCAGTATTGGCCGCTATTAATGGAAATCCACAGGTAAATGTGCCATCTTCAGTTGATAAATCATAAACATAATCTGATGGGTTAGATGTTTCAAATAAATCTTTAACTTCTTCAGTTATTTCTTTTTCTGTATGCCTTAGATTAAAACAATTTGGCATAGATTTAATCAATCCAATATTCATATTAAAACCTAGGGCGAACTCTTTTATCAGATCGGAGAATCCGTTTGCCTCCAATCGTACTCTTTTATTGGTCACGTGACTTTTTGGAGTCTCCGAAACCTCCTTTCTGTCGAGGTGGTGTGATTCGGATTTTGTGTGGAGCCAACATGGCGACCGAACGTGTGACAGTGCGGTATGAATCCTATTATTTTCTACCTATCCTCTCTATTTTCTTGTTGGAAAAGACATATTTGTATATTGTTATCCAGGTTTGCATTCTATTGATCATAGACATCCGACGCGCAATAATATATGCGCCTCATCCGTCCATCGGCGACGTGTTTTCAACTTAGCCTGTAATCAAACAAATTCAATCCAATGCAATTTTATTCATTAAAAAGTAGCAGTATTCCATTTGCAGATCACTTAACCTCCTAAGGGCAGGCCTAAGTTGCTTCTGGTAAAAGTGCAGATCCACACCTCTTCGCATAAACGGTTCAATCAATTACATTAGATATCATTGTTTCAGATTCAAAATGTCATCAGACATCAGCAATTCAATTCAGTACATTGCCATTGGTAAATTTTAAGATATCATCATTAGAAAGATTTTAGCCTGGATTCAGTCATTCAGTAGATTGCGTCGATCACGAGAGGTGCGGATCTGCACTTTTACCTTGCTTCTTTATAACATGGCAATTGGAAAAAATAGGGTTATGTATCTATAGGCCGAAGGTTTAATTTTTTTTAGAGTAGCTTAAAAAATTAAATTAATTTTGTAGGATTAATTTATATTTACAGAGCACCTTCTGGCCAGGACAACCTTGGTTCAACAAAAGCCTTAACGATTGAGAGGAATGGCCAGACGATAACACTTGTCGTCGAAAATGATATCTATAATAGAATAATTCATCAAAGAGGTAAGGCATAAGCTGTGGCGGCATACTGAACCTCATTAGAATGAATGCAGAATCAATTCAGTGTCGTAGTGTTACTTGTGTTTAGTGTAACTTTTCATAATTAGTCGACTGTGCCACAATGAATATGGTAATTTATGTTAATTCATGACTTGCCTTTTTCAACTAATGATTTAAATATTTAGATGACTTTTAATTCATGGAGTTTTGTAGTTAACTCTAATCTTCATTATCTCGTAATACTTCCACTCAGTACATGTTGATTTCTTGTTTATGTAATATTTTTAGATACATGTATTCTGAAAACTCTGCTACGAAATTATGATACGTTTTGTGCGCACGTGCACAGGGTGGCACCGGTATGCATATTTTTAAAGAATCACTCTACATTGGCTATAGGCCCGTTTTCACTTTTTGAACGGTTTTGTAAGTTGTACGTGTCAAAATTCCAGTTTTAAATTTGTCGCCTTGATTAAATTATAGGAGAAACGCAAGATGCCGGTGTAGCATTTCATATTGAATATAAAGAAGCATCAACTTCAGGTATGTACATATGCATCATATTCGAATGTTTTCTATCTAACTGCATATTAAACATATATTTCAGGGGCATCGTGGCCAAATTTAATATTTTAGTAGATTCATTTGGCAGTTGGCAATAAGGAAGTCAAGAAGCATTGACATTGCAATACTGCAGAAAATCAACAAAACATTATTTTTTTAAAATTTGGAAAGGATTTGGTTGCAAATTATTTAAAAACATGTGATGGTTTATTCTTCCAAAGTTATTAGACTAGGTTTTTTTTCAGGGTCAATTGAAAATCTAACTGTTTCCGAAACTCGGAGTGTAATAGTGGACGAGGCTGGTACTGCAAGTGGAAAATGGACCAAACAGTCAACCCTCAAGTTGATCGATTTGTATCGCAAAAATATTGATAAAGTAAATGAAGGGAAGATGCGTAAGTCCATGTTGTGGATGAAGATCGCAAAAGAAATGCAGAATGATGATTTTGATTTTAGTGCTGAGCAAATAAGGGGTAGATGGAGAACTATAAATACAGGGTTTAAAAATGTAAAAGATGCAAAAAATAAATCGGGTTCAGGCTATGTCAAAGATTATGTGTATGAAAATGAGCTGGATGACGCTCTTGGTGTAAAATCGGCAAATATAAAACCAGTTACTTTCAGTAGTAGAGATAGTAATCCTCTTCATGATTCATCTACTGATGATGATAGTGAATTATCACCTATTGTTAAAAAACGAAAGCTTGATGAAATCTCTCCATCGGATAAATGTAGAACAAAAAAATCAGCAGCTTCAACAGTAATTGAATATTTGGGGGCCATGGAAGAAAGAGCTGAGGAACGACGTAAAATAGACAAGGACATGGCCATGCAAATGCATAATGAAAAATGTCTTTGTTCAAAGATTTTGTAAGTGCTATTTCAAAAAAGTAAAGATCCAGCTTGTTCAATACAGTATTTTAAATGCTGTTTTATGATAAAAGGTACGCATAAGTCTGACTACCTCAAGTTTTTTTTCAGTTGTACATTACAGTTTTCACTAATTTGATTGAAAATATTTGTAAATGACTTATGCTACGGTATATCTCGTACTATATCATTTCACAATCCTATTACATACTGTTTGAATTTGCGGTAAGGGGAGCGGTTCTAAAAATGAGGGAAATTTTGGTTACGTGATAAAATGGGGAAATTATATTATCATTTATATTTTTATAATTTTATGATGGAGGATTTCCATAATAAAAATTTTATTTTACGTTTATAATAACATTTTGTTCCTTTGCTGTAATACCTTTCATGGCATTCTCTTTAGTAAAATTGTGGGCGGTATGGAACAGAGAAACAGTTTCCAATCAGCAGGGTTCCTACGGATCAGTCATTCCAGAATTCAAGGACTTTTCGAGGAGTGTATACATCACTTTCATATCACAATTTAAGACTCCTAAATCAGTACTGTTTATCCAGGTAAACCATTTAATTCAGTAGAATCTGTGTGTATAACAACTAGGCCTTAAACCTTAAAATTTTCAAAATCCAAGGACCTTGAAAAACATTTTTGGTTTGGAAGGAGTTAGGGGCCCTGGTCAGCATCCAGTGTAAGGGGGTTAACCGAGAAGTTTGAATGATAAACTTTTGGCAGAAATTTTAATAGCCACAAAAATCCAACGCATAGTATACTTTGCACATGAAGCCAGGCATGCACTGTTATGATAAATTCGAAATTGATTGCTTTAAACTCCTCGTATATTATAATGAAAACAATTGTTGTTATTGTGGCTATTAAGGCAGTCTAAAATTGGTGAAATTCTAATGGGGCAGGGAGTCGAGGCCGCATTTTGATAAAAGTTGATACATCAAACATCCTCAGTCTCTAAACCAAACTTCTGTGTCACCTGTGTGCAAATAATTGAATTGGACAAAAAGAAATGACTTGAATACTAATTTAATGACTTAAGTGTTACAAATGCATTAAAACTTTGTATGCAAGGTAGAAGATATACTACTCTCCAACCAATTGCAATCTTAAATCGTTTCTATACTGTTCTCCTTCATGATCAGCACCTATGATCTCGGCACCATTATTTGCCTCCAGGCCATCGTCAACAACGTCATGTAAATCTTCAAGATCATCTTCATCTGACATTGAACAGATATTATGCAAGACAAATGCAGAGGTGATGATAATAATAATTTTTTTAATGGAATGGACATTGACATAATGGAGACGCCTAAATCGACCTTTAACTCTACCAAACGCTCTTTCTATGACTGCTCTATTACTGGACAACAAGTAATTAAATCGTCTACGAGCTCGAGTCATATTGCCATCGTTACGATATGGCCTCACTAACCATCTGCGACAGGGATAACCTCCATCGCCCAGAATATGTTTGTCACCAAATAAACCGAAATTATTCTACAAGTCACTGTTTTTTAATATTCTCGAATCATTCACGCTTCCCGGCCAGCCGACATAAATATGGGTGAAGCGCATGTCGTCTTTACACACTGCCTGAACATTCATGGAATGATATGATTTCCGGTTCACAAACACTTGTTTATCTGGCCTGCGAGGAGCTTTAATTTCAACGTGTGTGCAATCAATTGCCCCAATAATTCCAGGAAAACCATTACGTTGGTAAAATCCATCAGAAATCTCTTCCTGCTCTTCAACTGATGGCCATTTAATTATCTTTTTTGTAAGTCCATTAGTTATAGCAGATAATACCGTTGTAATACACTTTAGAACACACGATTCAGAAACATCGAACCTGTCTGAGATTTGTCTAATTGTGTCCAATGTACCTAGATACCACAAAGTGGCAAGGATCTTTTTTTCTGCGTTAACTGCCTGTCGACCTCTGTTTATTACTGCAGTTTGCATCTCTGGTAATGGTTCGAGTAGATTACTCAGAGTTGCATATGTGCCTCGAGATAATCTGAATAAACGTTTGAAATCTTCGTCCAAGTATTCACTTGCTATATTTTCTGTGTACATGTTTATTTTTATCCTGTCTGACCGCAGCCTGAAAAATAAAAAATGATAGAACTTTTCACGGAAGTTGTAGATGTTGAACACCAGACAAGACTGACATTAACTTTTAGTGGCTTTTAACATATTTATGCCCCCTAGCTCCTATCATGCAGGTCATATGCAACTTAATTATTAACAAAATTAAGTCTAAGACAAACGAAATAAAATCATATTAATTGAATTGAAAAGAAAGTAAACCTCATGGCTTGTGCGTGTTTAAGATACTTACTGAGTCGAGCATAGTACAACTTGATATTTAAGTTTCTCTTCTTCGACGTTGTGATAGTGATAGGACTCTAGATCGTCGTTATCAAATAACTCTGATCAGAGTGGCAAAGCCAGCGTTAAACTGTCACCCGCCGTCGCCATCATGGGTCTCCACACTTCCTCCGATCGCATTCTATTTTACTTTTCACCGGGGAGTTCGAATGGAGGTTTCGGTCGCGATAAAAGAGTTCGCCCCTAATGAATTACATAATAGATTCAATCCTGAAATACCAACTTTACCTTTTTGTGCAAATGTTATTGCTGGAGAACTCGTAAATTTTTTAGCACCATCTGCTGCGTAGAATCCAATGAAGAACCATTTTCTAAGATTATATTCTGCATTTAATACATAATCTGGCACTATCTTTTCTTTGGTTGAAGTATTACTTTTCACTATTGCTTGAATATAGAATTCGTCATTATATTTTATAGCAAAATCTTTAGGGTTATTAACGAGTATTCTATAAACTGCTGATGATTTCATAACATCCATGATTCAAAATGTTTTATGTGAATAAAACTTCTTCACAGTATTTCATTATTCTTTCTAATAATTTCAAATCTTGATTGCGCAAATACCAACACTATTTATTACCCCAAACATAATTATACACACCTGCTGAACCATCACCCATAAAGAATCCTTTGATAAAATATTCTTTTTCTTCTAATGATTCACGTTCTATATTATAAATATTATCAATTATTTCATCAAATGACATATGATTCATTCTTTGGAAAAATCTTTTATGTAATAATTCATCTCCAATTTTTATATCAGTTGGTTCTATTTCATTACCATTTCGTTTTATTAAACTATGATCTTCTGTAACATCTACAAACCCTAATTTAGTTCTAACTCTATAGATTTTCTTATTTGTTTTATGTCTATTTATATTCTTTAATTTTTTCCATCCATTTCTTGTCCAAACATCCATTAATCCATTTATTTGTATTAATTCTTTTTCACCATATGAAATATAAAGTTCATTTTTTTTTGGAATTATTTCTGAAATTCTTCTAATTAATATTTGGTTATTGTATTTTAATAATATTGGGGTGTCAGCTGTTACAGAATCAAAATATAATATTTCAATATGCTTTTCCCCAAAAAGTGGTTGTAAAACATTATAATAAAAATCATACATTAATAATTTTGATACTTCTAAAACAGTTGAACCAATGAATATAGGTTTATTAAATTTCATTGACGTTCTTTTTAATTTTACTGCTGTTAAATAATCTTCGAATCTTTTATTTCCTAAATTTCAAGGGCTTGATTATAAATGTCTTAATCGTTCAGAATTATTTACTAATTCAATATCATTTCTATTTCTAATATTTCACATGTTTTACCATAAAAACTATTATTCATTAATTTGAAGAAATCTTTTTCAAAATCTGTTTTTGATATGGTTCTCTGTTGTGTATTAAAATCTATATATTTTTCTAACCACTTCGATTGATCAAATTCATTATATCTACGTACTTTCTTTAATTTCATTCCTTGTTTTAGATAAAATTTTAACATTCTATAATGAACAATATAATTATATTTATTATTTTGTGTTAATATCAATTTTTCTGTAAAAACATGATCTTTCGGTTTTATTTTCTTCTGGTATTCACTTAAATAACTATCATCTACGGTTAAATGTTCTGGGCAATAAGGTAAGATTCTTGTTTTAAACTTTATGTTATCAGGATATTCTAAATCAACAACAAAGAAATAACCAATTGGTGCCTCATCTTTTAAACTCATAATTGCGCTTTCCCAATCAGTTTTATCATCATTTTCAACTTCTGTTAATATAAAAATTTTGTATGGTTGAAGTTGCATCATTGCCCAACCATATAAATTATTGGCGTCAATACATAATAATTTACATTCATCATTTGCTTTAAAATACCTATCTCCCATCACCACTAATTCCACCTCTAATTGATTTTTCAAATAATAAAACCATGTCTGGTTCTTTTAATAAATCTAATTCTACGTTAGTATATTTTAAACCACATTGCCAAGTTAAACCAGGACTTGAATAACAATAACAGGGATCAACATTAAAATAATTTAAATTAACTTCTCTAAATTTTTCAAATATATCAGCCAATATCATAACATTTGATTTCAAGTAAAGATCAACTAATTCACCATGATTTTCTATCTTAAAATGGTCCCAAATATTTAATGTTCTATTAAAAACTTCATCTTTCACATACTCCTCTTTTAATTGATCATAAAGTTGTTCTTTTAATAATTCTGTTACATTAAAATCACCATGTGTTTTATAAAATGAATAAGGAATTGCGCCTTTATATCTCACTAATTTAAAATCTTGTTCATTTGGGTAATAATGTCGAGTTATTACAAAATCATTATCAACTAAACTTTTTGCTAAATTATATAATGAACTTGCTAAAAATCTATAAGAATCTAAAAATCTAATGCAACCAAATTGAAATGAAATGTAATTTTCAGATGTCTTAGCTAATAGTTTAAAATCATATTTTCTTGTATTTGTACCATTCATAGCATTATATTCTTCTATTTCTTGATTAATTGCGCCCAATTTTCCTGATAATTGTTTTATAAATAGATGGGTATCATAGCCCGATAAATTATGAAATAATATTGGTACGAAATTAACTTTCTTAGCTTGTAAATTACAATCTTCATGAGCAGCTCCACGATTTTTTGAATTTAAATGATCGTGATCTCTAACTTTTTTATCAAATGAATAAAAACGTTTTTCACAATAACAACAATGAGTTGCATAATTAAAATCAATTTCATCTTCTTTTGTCATAACTATTCTTTTATTTTTGTTTAATAATTTTGCAAAATCACTTTCTATTTCAATTATTTTGTTACAAAAATCATTAACTACATCTTCACCTCTAAAAGAAATATATTGACTTTCATATAATTCAGGATAATTTCATTTTATGTTAATTCCATAAGCAGCAGCTCTTTGATGAACTTTTTTAATTGTGTTTATAATTGGTGGATCTTGAATTATATCTTCATTTAATTCATTTCCTTTATCCATTGATTTTAAAAATTGCTTTTTATTGTATATTTCTTTTCTATCTTGATCAGTTAATTCTTCATTCAACGATTCGAAATCCCCATAAATTACAAATGGAACAATATTTTTAAATTTATGATTGATAAATTTCAACTTACAATCTTTTTTTGTTGGCATTATTAATTTGCAAAAATCTTTATTATCACATAATTCTTTATGTTTTAATAATGTATTCTCAGTTATAAATTTAGATAAACATTTTCTACATAGATAAATTTTATGATGATGATCACTTTCTGTTCTAAAGAATAAATCAATTTGTTTTAACCACATATAATGTTCATTTTCATCTTTTTTTGTAATATAACAAATCTATAGCATTTTCATCATCATAATATTCTGTTAAATATAAAGCTTCTAATGTATAATCTTTAATAATTTCACCTTTTGTCTTTGGTAATTGCATTAATTCAAATACATTTATTTTTAAATTATTAACTTTTTCTATTTTAGGAATCATCTTTATAGTTACTGGATATTGATCAATTTTATATAATGTTTCATATTTCCGGTAATTTGTTATTCTAAATCTATGCGTAATATCTTCTGTTGGGTGTAAGCAACTAATAATTGACCATAGAAAACCTTCATTATCTTCATTTTGAACATTTATTACTGCTTTTGTTGTAAATGGTAATTTAATATAAGATGATCCTTTAATATCCTTTTCTGTTGTAAAGTTTGAATCATTGTTTGAATATCATAATCCATTTTATCTTCTGACTTTAAAAAAACTTACTTTCCCAGAGATACTAATTTTTGGATATTCAACATCTGTTATGAAATCTAGTATTTTTCCCATTATTTCATTAAATTTACTATAATCTACTATTTTTGTACCTTTAAAAAATCTAAATATAATGGCTGCAGGACCAATTTTACTATGTAATGTTTCTAAAATTTCAATTGTATCTTTTAATTCTAGTGAATCGATATAATTTCTAACATTTTCCATGTAACGTTTATTTGAAATGGATTTAGTTTTTGAAGTTGGTTTTTTTACTTTTTGAGGTTTATCATTGAAATAATCTATTCCTAAAATATAATTACTTAAATTTTGATGGTGTTTTTGTGATTTGATATGTTTTTTATAATTCCTTTTTACTATAAATTCATTACAAACTTCACATTTTATTTCATCCACATTCATATTTTCTAATTTTTCTTTTCTTTCATTGGAATTTTCTGGTGTTTCAAAATCTATAACATTTTTTATGTGATTTGCAGTTTTTTCATGTCGTGTTTTATTAGATTTATCGACGTATTTTTTACAATATGTGCAATAATATTGATTTTCATTAACATCAATTTGTTTTGTGTGTTGTCACTCTCTCCCATTTATAAGAAAAAAAAATTACTTGTGGTGATGAGAGGTGTCTCGTCCTCTCGTCCTCTGGTCTGAAAGCCCACTTTTCCAATTACTCGCGTGGTACTGCGTCTATTAATAGAACTACGTCACTAAAGTGACGGCTCGGAAATGATGTCTATAGAAATGAATAAGAAATAAGCTACAAGAGCAATTCAACTTAATTTTATACCTATTTGGCATTCGAATTGAGACAAAATGCCTCTTGATTTTGAAAGTCTACATAATAATGATTATAATTAGCTATTAAATGAGAATAGAATACATCATATTTTGAAATTTAAAGAAAGTGCAGTTACCCTTTAACTACACAGCCTTACCTTACCCTAACCCTAACCCTAACCCCTGGACCCTTTTCTCACCCTCTTGAGGCCTTTGACCCTAACGCAGAACCCTAACACCTATACTAGTACCTATATTTTATTATATTTTATTATATATAGAGGGCAGCAGAATCGATGGATAGGAACTAGACCTAGCCATCAAAAGGTGGTTGTGAGTGATACGATATAGTCAAACCCATTTTTTTCGAAGAGAGTTTCCGCCATTTTGTTTGCAGTGCGCATGCTCGACATTCAGTTTGTAAAGACAATCCATGCATGTGCGCACTACCCTCGCAGCCAACCTACAAATAAAGGCCGCGTCAAATACCCGCCAACCTTTTCTACGATTTTACATCTAATACATGATTAAATCAATTTCTGACGACGTTTTTCGCATTTTTATTCGTGTTCTATTCGTGTATCAAGTGATTTAAATCAGCGCCAACCTCCAGTGATTAAAACGGATTTGAAAATTTTAAAGTATTGATTTTTGCCACTGATATGTCATTCGAAGTATTTCAACTCACAAACTTTTGTAGAATTTAGTCGTTAAGCCTTTAAATGAACACTCCACGCGATCGGCCGCCCCGGTCGGTGCTCGGCTTGAAATGGAAAAAAAATTAGTATCTTGTACGATGATGAGTGAGGAGGAAATAAATGATCAAATCTAAATCATTCAATTCTTTCAAAGATTGCATTGGAAAATGCGTGGTTTGGAAATCTGAATTTTCTATGCATTTTGAAATCCTCAAAAATGGATCTCGGTGTAGGGCTCTTTAAATTCAAGCACACTGTGTTGTGTAACTTTGATCGAGTAAGAAAGATGTTTTCGAGTGGTCGTAAGTACCGCTAATAGCCGAAAGTCATTGATTTATGTGAAATTTACATACAGCGCCATCCGTTGGTAGTAAAACTAACCCGAGCAATAGATACACCACCCTCGCTTGCCAGGGGTCCAGTATCACTCCCGAACTCACTTCCACCAGCCCCCTGGCCTCACGAAGCGTGATTTCATTACTGGCGCTGTCGCGCATGACGTCATATATCGATTTGCGAAATACTTCCTTGTTCGGTAAAACTTTCGCTGATTGGTCCATTTAACGGGAAAACCAACAGGAGTCTACTGTCGGTTTGTTACAAGCGCTGTGATTGGTACGACCGGATTCTGGTCGGCTAGTAACGACACCAATGACTCGTGAGGTCAAGGGGTTCGGGAACAGCTTTAGCGTAGTGGGTTCGAATCCCTTGACGGGTGAAGATGTAGATACACTAGCAAACCGGCATTCTCATAATCCAGTCGAATTTCAGACCATACATAGTAGACTGGTTGCCTGTCCCCTCTCATTAGACTGCTTACCGGTCTCTATCGTCAATTAGAGACCAGTTGTGCCCATCCTCCATTTTACATTTTCGATGCATGTCAAACGAGGTCAAACATGTAAAGTAGCAAGTTACTTCCTGGTTAAGATGGCGTCTCTTCGAATCTGCTTAGCTTTGAGCGATATCAAAATTGCCCTTTACAATGGACGGAAAGACATTGCTGTAAGTATCAGATAAATCCGCTGATAATTTACCTGGTACTCGGAATACAAACTAACAAGGATCGAAATCTAATGCGAGTTGAGCTATGCGCGCCCGTCCTTGAATAAAGAACATTCTGAAGGAACAGGGGACATCCTTTCTATATCTACCGTTCGTGAGATGTATTTAGTGAAATGATGTTTTAATACAGTGTTGTAAAATGACTATATTTAGTATCTGAATAAACTTTACAATTGTTGAACTCCTTAGTGCTTTGTGAGATCAGATATTTGGATCCACCTCAGCCTACTGATTTCCTGATACAGACAGCAAGTTGGGACAGTCAAATTAAGAGACTTGGTCAAGACAAGTTACTCAGATCACACTGGAAATTCGCAATATCCTCCTCCACATGGACCACACAATGTCAATGTTGACTTTGCAAGAAATCGAATATAAAATTTATCACGACCAATTCTTTTTCACTGAAAGCTCATAAAAAAATGAAAATAAATTCTCGCACGCTCGAATTTATTTTCATTTTTCTACTCACTCACCCCCTCAACCTTTGACTTGAAACAAGACATTACCAATTACTCTAATAATATTCATATAAATGATATTTTATATATGAATAACTTCTAAAATCAATTTTAATAAAAAATTTGATATTAAAATGGAAGCAAATAAGAAGTACTACTGTCCAACATGTAAAATCAATATAGATAAATTTCAAAAAGCAAGACACAATAAAACTAAATCTCACTTAGAGAAAGGGAAACATGTTAATCAATTTTAATGAAAAATTGGATATCAAAATGGAGAGTAAACAGTCACAAACTATAAATATTCACCATAAGAAATGTTCAAAATGTGAATTAGATAAATCATTATCAGAATATTACAATCAAAAACTCAGAAAGATGGTAAGCAAAGTTATTGTAAAACTTGTAGTAAACTAAGTGACAAACAAAATTATAGAAATAATACTGAAACAGGCAAAGATTCGATTAAGCAATATCAAGCAAATAATAGAGAATATTATAAAGAACTGAATAAAAATTATCAAAAAGAAAGGCGCCGAACAGATTTTAATTTTAAATTGAAACAATGCTTAAGGTCTAGATTATCACATTTATTCAGTAAAGATAAACATTCAGTTACACTATCTTATTAATTGGATTGTTCAGATGAATTCTTAAAATCCTGGATTATATATCAGTTCAATGAAAAAATGAATATGAATAATTATGGTGAATATTTCGACATTGATCATGTGTTGCCGATTTCTAAATTTAACATGAACGATGAACACAATGAGAAATTGATTTGGAATTGGAAAAATTTAAGACATCTTGAAAAGAAGGAAAATATTAGGGAAGGAAATGGACTAGATTTACAATTATATTTAGATCAGTTAGATAAAGCAAAGAAATTCATTGAATTATGGAACAGTGATCCAAATAATGAACAATACATTGAATCTTCATTAAGTGGTTAAAGAATAGTTTACAGGAATTTAATATCGAGAATCCGAAATGACTTGTCTGGACAGTTATAGTTACTGCTCCTTTAGATAGACAAAAGTAGTGAGGTATTAAATCCTAATTTTAAAAAAAGTATTAAAAATTACATATCTTCAACTAGCCATTATTTCAATTTTTTCAAAATCTATTATTTCTTTTCAAAAAGTAATTAAATAGATTTTGATAAGATTTGAATAAAAATTCATTATCTTCAAATAGCTAGTATTACTTATCAAACACTAGTTTTGACCCAGAGAGTTATTAGTATCATTTGAAGATTACTTATAATATTTTTTTCACTTTTTCTCTAATATAAATGTCGAAGAAATCGAGTAAAAATAGTATTGATATTGAAAAGACAATTGAAGATTTAGGTATTACAGATAATAATGATAGAGTAGTTACTAATTGTATTCAAAATAATAATATTGATTATAAATACTATTTAACATGTAAGCATCATCTAGAATTATTAATTGCCAGCGGAAAGCGTAACGAATTCTTAAATAGAATTATAACTTTTCAAGAATTAGATAATATGAAACCAGATAAAGTAATCAAACATTTCAAAATATACGAAGAAGCTAGATTAGCTAGAATAAACGACTCTATAAGTGATGGAATAGTTAAATGTTACTCTAAATTATGTAACCGAGTAATACCAATTGATGATGAAAATAAATTATATAGTGATTTAAAAATTATTATTTAGTTATGACAGAATTACAGAAATGGGTTGGATACGCTTCATTCCAATAAGGCGGAATAATGATATTAATTTCTACTGGCGTAATAACATTTTCTAATTTCAAACCTACAGTAAATAAACCAGATAATATCGAATCAGATAATAAATCAGATAATATCGAAACTGATATTAAATCAGAACAAAAATTAACTAAAATAAATGAGTGATGATATTAAGAAGAGACCTAGATCTGAAAAACAAATTAAATGGGCTAGTGAATTAGGTAAAAGATCTTCAGAATTGAAAACAGCTAAAAAAAAGAAATTAACTGATATAAATGAATCACAGAAATTATCTGATATTGATTCGAATGATAATCCATCTAATTCTTATAATACTTGAAGAAATAATTACTTATATATCAAAATTGGGTTAATCACAGTAATTGTATTCTCTGGTGTTATATATAAATATTAAGCTAAATCGAATAATAAAGATGATGATAATGATAAACCTATTATACCAGAAAATAAGTCAAATGATAAAGTCGTTGAAAATAAATCTAAATTATTATTGATGGATTAAAATAAGATGAAAAAAGAACAATATTTAAGAGATTTATATTATAACCCAGAGAGTGAAGTATCATATTCTAGTGTTTCAGAATTATGGGATAAAATTAAATCTGATAAAGAAAATATAAAATATAGTGAACTAAGATTATGGTTACAAAAACAACCAACATACCAAATCCATAAGAAAATGGATAAAAATTATTTAACAAGAAAAGTTATGGTTTCATATATTGATCAACAATGGCAAGCAGATTTAATAGATATGAAGAACTTAGAAGAATACAACCAAAAACTATTAAAGGAAATAAGTATTCTTTGGTGAAATATAAAGGGTATGATGATAAATTTAATGAATGGATTTTATCTAGTAAAATTAAAAGAATAAATGAATAAAGATTTATTTATATTTGAACCGCATAATATGTTAGTTACAGGAGTAACCAACTGTGGTAAAACACATTTCATTTGAGATTTGTTAGAAACCATTTATAAGAATCATTTTGATAATATAATATTATTCTGCCCTACTTATGAAATGAATAAAACATATAATAGGGATATAGTTAAGATAAAAAAGTTTATTATATTAGATCCTAAAACAGTAAAAAAAAATTTAGATAATTGTATAAAAATAGCAATTAATATTTATAAAGGAACAAATACATTATTTATCATAGATTATTGTGCAAATTTACATGATTCAAAAGTTAGAGAAAGTGAGTTATGTTATTTAGCTTTCTCGGGGAGACATTTTGGAATAACAACATGGGTTTTAAATCAAAAATATAATTCAATTGTGAAAGATTTTAGGCTGAGGTGGATCCTAATATCTGATCTCACAAAGCACTTAGGAGTTCAACGATTGTAAACTTCATTCAGATACTTAATATAGTCATTTTACAACACTGTATTAAAACATCAATTCACTAAATACATCTCACGAACGGTATAGAAAGGATGTCCCCTGTTCCTTCAGAATGTTCTGTATTCAGTGACGGTCGCGGCAGAGCTCGCCTCGCAATAGATTTCGATCCTTGTTAGTTTGTATTCCGAGTACCAGGTAAATTATCAGCGGATATATCTGATACACAGCAATTAATGTCTTTCCGTCCATTGTAAAGGACAATTTTGATATCGCTCTCGAAGCTAAGCAGATTCGAAGAGACGCCATCTTAACCAGGAAGTGACTGAATGAAGTAACTTGCTACTTTACATGTTTGACCTTATTTGACATGCATTGAAAATGTAAAATGGAGGATGGGCACAACCGGTCTCTAATCATCTTCACCCGTCAAGGGATTCGAACCCACTACGCTAAAGCTGTTCCCCGAACCCCTTGACCTCACGAGTCGTTGGAGTCGTTACTAGCCGACCAGAATCCAGTCGTACCAATCACAGCGCTTGTAACAAACGACATTGGGCTTGGTTTTCCTTTTAAATGGACCAATCAGCGAACGTTTTACCGAAAAAGGAAGTATTTCGCAAATCGATGTATGATGTCATGCGCAACAGCGCCAGTAATGAAATCACGCTTCGTGGGGCCAGGGGGCTGGTGGAAGCGAGTTCGGGAGTGATACCGGACCCCTGGCAAGCGAGGATGATCTCTAATTGAAGATTGAGACCGGTAACCAGTCTATTGAACATAAGTCCGATTCTGTGACCGATGATTAGGCATAACCAATAAAATATTATCTCGACTATCCAACACATTAATCATTTTACTATAATTTGTTAAATCGTGTGCACGCAATATCGTTCGGTGATTCACCCTCGGCAAAAACTTCACTAAATATAGCTATGGCATCAAAATCATCTCTGTTTGGTATGGAAAGACGCGGAATGCAACTCCTAGCAGGCAATTCCCACCCTGAATTGGCCCAGCTTATTGCGGAGTAAGTGTCATTTTCCATATAATTCAATTCAATAAACTCTTTATTGTACTGCTCACAGGGACTTGTCACAATTGATAGTGAATGAATAAAACCAATATCAATGACCAGGTCCACTATCCCTGTATAATATAAAAAACAAGGGTGGCAACAAATTTTCAATCTGACAATGACTTCTCCACTTCAATCGACTGTAATTCCAAAAATTCTCAACCGATTCACATGAAATAAGCTTTAATACAACCTAGAAGACTTTCTGCTTCGAACGAGCCTACAACCACCACTCTCCGACAATTATCTCACAACGAAATCACCTTTTTTTGACGAGAGATAGCTCAAAATGGAGGTGTACCGATTCTATGGTGGACAGCAAAATGGTCGTTTTTTTCAATTCAAACGATGATTTCTATGTGAAATCTTAGAGATAACCCCAACAAACCATACATTTTTTAAAACTACGCGGTCATACCTGTACGCTTATCTCATTTATTTGTATAATCCACGCGATGGGTGAGCTCGCAAGCTCAAAATCGAACAAATATATGAAAAAGTCACCTCGCGCTATCGCGCTGGCGGCCATTAATCACGTGACGTGCAGGTTCGGGCTATGTTAATAGAACCGCGACAAGTCTACGTCTGTAGACTTGAAAAAAGGAAATATTTGCTAATAATACCACCCCTCAGACGAATGTTGCACTATATTTTCATAATACGGATATTTTATTAATTAACAGAACTTTTAATAAATTTTGTAATGTTTTTCGAAATCTCTAAGCCAATCAATGCGCGTGAAATATTTAGCCCGTTACTACGATATCACGTGATTAATGGCCGCCCAGTTGATGACAAGTTGAACGCCGTGTTCATCCTCATTTTCGATTTTGAGCTTGTGAGCTCACCCATCGCGTGGATTATACAAATAAATGAGATAAGCGTACAGGTATGACCGCGCAGTTGCAGGGATACTGGTACCCCCATCATTGGTCTCATCCATTATCAGTCATGACAAGTCCCTGTGGTACTGCTTACACCCTTTCGGGTCGAGATGCACAGAGTGATATTTACAAATAGTATTTACAAAAAAACATTTTACATTAATATAACAAGAATAAAAGCAGTTTCGTGTTAATTATTATCAGAGTCTAGGATTTCAAAGCCTTTAGAGATGTATTCCCCAATAGGACCATGTAGTTTCTTATCTGTGAGAAGTTTTTTGAATTTGGTCTGGTCCTCCCAATTTGGGGCATCTGGGTATATACAGCTCACTGCTCTGTTTAGGTTATATCTTATTTCATTTAGTCGAGAGCATTCTATTAGGCTATAAAATGAAACTCATCTTCAATGGCATTACAGTGTTGGCACAGTCTATTCTCTCTTGGTAAATTGGTATATCTTCCTCGCTCTATCAGAAGACGATGATTACTTATCCTAAATTTACAAATGTTGGTTCTAAACAGTTTTGGTAGTATAGGATCCATTAAGAATGGCGTCATGGTAAATTCAGGATTTAGATTTTTGTAGCAGTCTAGTTTTGGGGAATTTGATATCCATTTGTGCCAAAAAATTTTATATCTCTCTTGTAGTGTATGTTTAGCTCGGGTAAAAGATTTAGAATTAGATGGATTCTCTATCAGTTCTGAATGGTTAAGGATGCCAGCAAGTTTTGCGAGGAAGTTATACCAAGTCGAGTTCAACAAGATTGACTCTTGCATGGCGTGGTACACCAATCTGTCCTGATTCTGGTGCACAGCATGCCAGAATTTCAGGAGTCTCATACAAGCAGCTATATAGAGTGGGTATTTACCGAGTTCACCAATTACAGCCATGTTTGTTGCTCGACGTGTTACATTAAGTATATATTTACAAAACGAGATAAACAGTTTCTGTAGGTGGTCATCTTTTTCAAATGCTAATTCAATGTTAAAGACATCAGTTTTTGAGATTTTCCTTAGGAGTTGTTTTGAGGGGACCCAAATTTCACAGCTGTACAATAAAATTGGTGCCACCAAATTATCGAAAAGTTTTATACATACTTCTGGGGTGCAGTTACCCGCACCAATAAGTTTTTGGATTGAGAACATGGCTCTTCTAGCATTATTTACCAGGTGGACCTTTGCGTTGTTAAAAACACCGTCTGATGAAAAAATTATACCGAGGTACTTGTATTCTTTCACTATGTCTAATGCTAGATTGCCGTACTTAAAGTCTAGGGACACTGGAATGTTACCCTTACGACTAAATACTATGACCTTACTTTTTTTAATAATAACTTCAAGTTTCCACCTCTGAAAATAGGTATATAACTTATCCAGACAACGTTGGAGCCCTCTTTGGGACTCTGATATCAAAACGATATCGTCAGCGTATAATAAGCAATTTATGAGATAGTTATGTAATTGAACAGGATCACACAATTCATCAAATATATCGATCACATCATTTATGAAAATATTAAACAGGATAGGGCTAAGTATGTCACCTTGCTTTACTCCCACGTTTGAGGGATACATTTCAGACGTTATATTGGTACCGATTTTCAGGCACCAGGTTGTTTTTGAGTACATGCTAGATATTATGTTTTGAAAGTGTTGCCCAAGATTAAGATCGTTTAGCTTATGCATAAGTCCCTTGTGCCAGACGGAATCAAATGCTCGTTTTAAATCAATAAAACATGTGTATAGCTTTTGTGATTTCAGCAATTTTTTGTCAATGATGGTCTTTAGCGTAAATATATGATCAGAGGTGTTGCCTTTTGGCATGAATCCTATCTGGTTTTTATTGATAATTTTATTATAACATAGATATTTAATAAGTCTGTTATTGATTATGGAGGAGAATAGCTTTCCTAGACAACTGTTCAGCGTTATACCTCTATAGTTATCCGGGTTATTGGGCGCGCCACCTTTATGGATGGGTGTTATTATTCCTTGGGCCCAAGAACTCGGGAAGATACCATTACTGTAGACGTGGTTAAAGATTTGTAGTAAGCTTTTTGAGATTGCCTCTTGTCCGAATTTTAGTAATTCGTTGGTGACGCTATCTAACCCCGGGGATTTGTTGTTCTTAAGCTTATTGATTGCTTCAAGTATTTCGCGTTCAGTTATTCTGTAATCAAGTTCATGGAATATTTGAGTATTAGGGTTGATTGGGTTATTGCCTGTATTGGTATCTATTTGATTTTCAGTATGATTTTCCCCTTTACTGATATTAATAAAATGCTGTAGTAGATCTTCCGCATTTGGGCCTTCATAAGTTTTATTCTTATCACCACCAGGTGCAAGATTAGTGACCGCGTTCCAGAATGTCCTGGGTGGTAGATTTGGCTGGTTAAGTTTATCAAGTTGAGCCTGTTTGAATTTTAGTTTTTTTGATTTGATAAGCTTTTTGTAAGCCTTTTTGGCTTTAAAGTATTCAGCTCTGGTATCATCTGATGGGAATTCACTAATAAGTCTGCCTAATTTACGGATTCGGTGCTTTTTTGGTGGCATTGATCATCAAACCATTTCTTATAGGATTTGCGTGCTTTGGTTACCCTTGGCTTTCGGCAATCATTCTTCGAAATATTAACAAAATCCTCTACTATCCGGTCAACTGACTCTTGAGTTGGGCTGTCTGATGTCCATCTGTTACTGTTGTTAAGATCCTGCAATTTTTGTATAGTTTCTGGGTTTGACAGCAGGTTTTGAATATCGGACGGTGACTTGTAATTTTTGAAATGCTTGTTTTCAAGACATTTCTTTTTAAAGCTAGAATGATTTTTAGTTGGTTCCTGGTTTTCAAAGTTTAAGCCTACAGCAATTGGACAATGATCAGACAGCTCACTTAGGTCATGGACATGGAAATATCTGACATTATGAAACAGGTCTTGGTTTACTATACAAAGGTCGGGAGTGCTACTACCATTATACTGATGACAAGTGTACTTGCCCAAAAAGTCACCGGGGCTTCTGCCGTTTAAAATACATAAATTGGCAGTATCACACATTTCAAGCATATTTCTCCCCATTTTGTTAATGGTTTTATCCTTGCTTCTCCTGTTGGGCATATAACCGTTTTTGGAGACAAGCTCCTGGATATTTGGTAGAAAAGCGAAGTCATCCTCATCTGTTTTATGTATAACATTAGCTGCTGGGGTCCGGGCATTAAGGTCACCTATAATCATTACATCACCGCGTTTACGGTATTTAGAGCAGCTGCTCTCTAGGAGTTGAAAAGTTTCATCGGAGTGTTTTGCTCCGTAAGTGGAATTTAAGGGGCTAATATAGGCAATGGCCAGATATAATGAACTAGAATTTCTGGTGCCGGAATTTGGAGTTATTTTGAGCCAAACTATTTCCGATGAATTGTTTTCAACCACTTTGACAAAGTTTCTTAGATAGTCTTTAACATATATTATAATGCCCCCATAATTTCTACGGGCATTTGGCAGATTAGCTCTACACGATTGCAGCTTCTTGAACCCAGAAATTTCGTTTGAGATTTCATCGTTTTGGCAAGTAAATGTCTCTGTTAGGCATATAACATCATAACAGTTGGTAAGTTTCTTAAAGTACTCGTCCTCAGTCTTACATATAAATCCATTTTTCACACCCTGGATATTCCAATGACATATATTGAGCATGATACGGGTAGTGACAGTTATAGTATTTTAAGACAAATACACAGCAGTTGTTTAATACAAGCAAGTGACAGGATAATACCTGTAACAATAGAATTTATATATATAGATAAGAGTATCTAGTGATATCTGGAGTGCCTGGTGAACAGTTGTAAAGCTCTGCGGACACCAGTCGCTAAGTTGTTGGTGAATCTCCTGATTCCGTCTCTCTTGTTGAGATGGATCGAGTCCTTGTAGAAACGTTGTTGATCATCAAGGTTGTCATTGTTCACTACGGTGGTGTTTCTGTCGTGCGCGGCTAATGATACGATATAAGAGTTAAATGATCTCGACTGGATGTCGAAGGTTCGCGTATCGAATCTCGGCGGAATTAATGAGACAACGAGTTTCACACCTGGGAAGTAGTCCTTGATTTTATTAACTAGGTTGATGTATTTGTCTACACAAGCACTACCGCTATTGAGGTTTCTTATATCGTTGGTGCCAACATGCAGTATGATGCAGGACAGACGCTCATGCTGGATTTTGTCTACGACATCCGATGCTTGCCTGATGGTGAAAGCGCGCTTAGAGAATACTTTGCAAGCATCTTTGACGAAACGTTTCGGATCTATATATCTGGTATTCGAATCGCCGATAATGTAAACGCTCCGATAATTCCGACTTTGACTTAGTGAGGCCTCACGAGGTGTCGGGCTGCAGGTGTTGATATGTCGGTCGTTGCTGATTGTGTCATTATCAGAGTCGACAATCAGATTCCTGTGGCCATCAGTATCACTAGAAGCGAGGAGACTATTTTCGTGTAAAGACTCCTCCCTTGCTACCGGTGAATTGTTCGCAGCCGTAGATTTCAAATCATTGAGCAGCTCTAGGGCTGACATGACTTGAGCGTTCGTATTGCACGTTTTCTCCAGGATATCTTTGACGCGATTATCATTTCTGTCTACTAATTTCTTTAGTTGTTCGGACGATTTCTGCATGATCGGTACAGCGGTAGATAAATCCGAGACATGATCTACACGCTTAACTAGGTCATCTAGACGGTCATGCATTGATTTCATGTGTGACAATTTGGCACACTGGCCAGCTTGTTGCGAGACGTTAACCAGCTGTGATTCAATCGATCTAAATAGGTCAAGAATATCCGAACTGTCCAACACTGGCTGGCTGGTTTGGCACCCGATGGAGACACGATTGGACTCTGCGATGTCTACTTGACACCCTGCGGTGGTGTTTCCATTGAGGGCGGTAACTGGAGCGCAACTTATCAGTGGTTGGTTTGGCTCCCCAGCATTACTGCATGGGGGGCAGATGTAAATTTCATCCATATTTGACGTAGCTTTAGAGAGGTCGTCCTCTGATAGCCTGGAGCATTTGTTGTGAGTCCACCCCTCGCATAGAGAGGATTGGATCATTGACTTGGAGTCCGGGTCGGGGCACGATAAGCAGCTTGACTTGGGAGACTTCGCGGGTCCATGCAACGGTAGGGGTGGCCCCGGCTTCTTCTTAAGTAGCTTTTCTAACATCTTAGGCAGATCTTCACTAAGTCAAAGGAGGTACGATGAGCCATGCACACGTAATTTTGCAGATTTCTTAGCCGATCCCTTGTAAAGGGTTATGTGGATTGTGCCGAGGGCGTTGTCATTAGAGTCGACATATGTCCCACTGAAATGGAGGCCGTGGTCACCACGGTCTATAGGGTTGCCATAATCGTTCCTTAGTTCGGATAGGAATGATTTGACACTGCTACTTGGGTCTTTGCTTGACAGGTCAATAACCACTGACTGAGTCTTTTCTGAGATATTAATCTGTTGGTTTAAAAGACCCAGTTCATTTTCTGTTGATGATTTTCGCCGTCTATCCGAGGTTGTGGTATGGCTTAAGTGTTCTCTGAGATGCACGTAAGCGCTGTTAAGTTTTTGAAATTGTGCAGTAGCATTTGGAATAACGCTGCGATCCGGGTGAGTTTCTCGTGCCAGGGAGAGGTACTTAACGCGGAGCTCGTCCAGTGTAGGCAGTTTAACGAATTGCAAAGTGTTCATGCTTACTTTCACCTCATTTCCGGGTCTTTGTATGGACGGCGCCATTTTGAATTCCGACGATCGGTGTAGTTTCGTCACTATTTCGAGTCTACTCACGACTTAATAAGCTCTGGCGTTTCTATACTTGCATCTGTGTAACATCGGAGTATTTAATTTAACCTCTAAGGGTTAATTTCAGTTACTTGACGGTAGTAATCGGTTAGTTTTGCACAAGATTTATAGAGCGACAAATTTCGCGGCCATGTCCTACTACAGCGCCCGACGTTCCGAGCGGAGGTGAAAGTGCGGGTCGAGGTGAAATGGGCTTTGATAATGGATAAATATTTGATAATTTACTTGCGATATGTTAATCCTACTTTAATAGATCCGCCATGTTTTATAATGAATTTACCCATGATGCAATGCGCGCCGGTCGTTTAGCTATACTATACAGAAAGGCTGGAAACGATCCTATCTCCGTAATGCTTAAATGTACCCGAAGTTATCGGGACAGCCGAACACTGCCGATGATTGTCGAAGTACGTCCTTGGTGTCAATTTTAATCCTGAAATATAGGAGCGCCCATAATTTCAATTGTAGATGATTTTTTTGGAAACATTGACACTGTTTTAGCTCCATTAAAGATTTTTAATGGCAACAAAATTGATTTTTGAAAATTCGCGATGCCTCTTCGGAATTGCTGTGACGTCATCTGTCCCGATAACTGCGGGTAGATTTAAGCATTACGGAGATAGGATCGTTTCCAGCCTTTCTGTATAGTATAGCTAAACGACCGGCGCGTGTTGCATCATGGGTAAATTTATTATAAAACATGGCGGATCTATTAAAGTAGGATCAACGTATCGCCGGTAAATTATCAAATATTTATCCATTTTCAAAGCCCATATTCAAGTGCCTGTGGTTTTATCGACAAAAAATGACATTTAGAGTAATTTTATAGAGACATATTGACTTTTCACATTTTATTAATCTAGTCCGTATTGGAAATCCCGATTATGGCAATCAATTCAAATCAAATCAATAAATTTCCGATTCGCGATTTAGATCATCAAAAATGTTATTATAAAACACGTTTTCAAAGTTAAGGTAACTAATTTATTCATTTTAGTACACAGGTTTGATTTGACACTAAAATTAGTTGACGCATTGCAATTAACAGGAGTTGACCTCTATATGATACTTTAGCGTCAGACGTTGTAGGGAACCGGTAACAACGACTGGTATTCAGACTAGACTTGACAGTGCTTCATCTAGCATTAAAAAAGGGCAGGGTGCTGTTTTCAAATAAGGGCATTTTTGTGCGTGATTCCAATCGGAGCAAGGGCACATAATAACGCACTCATGTCGGTTTTAGGGGCAAACTGCAATGTTCCCTAATGCATAGAATCGAGGTACCCCCTGCTATGATTGAGGACTAGAAACTGTTTAAGTCCGGACCTACGGCAAGTGATGAGGGCACAAGGGCGAGCATGGGACACATCTGAAGGGCACAAGGGCGGCTATTTTCGGGGGCAGGGCGGACCGTCCCTCTATTTTTGGCTAGATGAAGCACTGCTTGATATGTGGCCTAGTTTAAGTTTTCCGGGAATCTAGTGGTCAGTAACCTGACTGGTTTAGTTTCACGATCGGATAATTTCACAAACGACAGTCAGGAATGGGAAGGTCAATTTTCAATGAAATCTTCGTGAGTCAATTTGACTCACGAGGAATTTGCCTGGCATTTCATTGTCTCTTAAGATATCCGTCTAATCTTTGTTGTAATCAACGCACAACAGATTCGTAGTTTGTTTGATACCTATAACACCTCACCTGACGATCTTAATCCATGTGCAAATCGGCCTTAAGTGAGAGTAAATTTCCGTCAATTCGACGGCGGCCAACGTGTGGAGGGTGCTGGCACCTGTGGACAGAGGCCAGGACCACAACACAAACTAACGAGACGAAACGATGAAATTGAAAAAAATTAAGAAATCAACACTTATTTACATTTTTCTTCAACCAGAATTTATTTTTTCATTATTTATAATGGAAAACACGAAGATTTGAAATATAAGTTGGAAAACTATCAAAAATAAAAATTGTCGTTTCATTTTGAAAGTTTTATTTAAATCCCTGTAGGTCACCTAGTCTATCATGCCACATGTATGCAATACAGAGAAATGGCGGCCAATGGTGATATTGGTGGAGAAATTAATTAATTTCTCAAAATAATGTTGATTAATCGCTCGAAACATACATAAAATCGGATTATTTCAAAAGGTACCTGTGTTAGTTTGTGATTTAAGCCATTAATTGTGGACTGAAGTGAACAGAAAATATATTTTTGAAGTGTTACTTTTTTAGCCCACTTGGGACTTTAGTCCCAGCGGGCTATTGCGTTCACTTTTCGTTCATCCGTCCGTAGACGGAATCCAGTTATTTTGAGAAGTTTTGAAGACGCTTCAAGGTAATGTCTTGATATTTAGGTTACACATGTATCTACCCTAGACACATCTTCAGCCCAAAAACTGGCCCTGTCAGATTCAAGATGGCCGACTGGCAGCCATTGTTGTTCGCCAAAATCAGCACTTTTTACACATTTTTTAACTTTTTGAGGGAAATTTTGAAGACGCTTTGATCAATTACCTTGATCTTTCGGATATATGTGAATTCCCCCAGGGCCCATCAGCATAGCAAAAATTGGGTCGATCGGACTCAAGATGGCCGTCCTATGACCTTTTTAGTGCCCAAAAATGTTAATTTTGGCCCAAATTCTGAGTCCTGTAGCTTCCTACGGGTTTATCATTTCTCATTGCAATTTGTGATGGGTATTCTTTGGAAAGGGATGTTTTATACCTGAGACAGGTATTTTTCATCAGCCAATTATGACGCAATTGGTGGCCATCTTTTGTGTCAGCAGTACTCATTCGTAAGTGGGAAAAAGTTTTTCCACATTATATTGATACCTAAGCGTATTTTGTTACCACAATCATTTAGAAAGTTGTAGCTCATGACGTGTTCTATGATTGTGGTGAGTTTCAAGGTCATTGGTTTTTGTATATGGCCACCAGGGGGCGTTGAATATTGAAATTGTTAGATTGTTGAGCATTCGGAACCACTTCCCAAGTGGGCATGGTGTCCCTGGACCCCTAGTTCAACCGTGTTTTGGCCCTTGTCATCCCTAACGTTGGTATAAGCTCATCCGATTATAAAAAGCTTTCCACCAACGATTAGGTAACTAACTATGGTTTAGGCCTACAGTAGAACAATATTATATTTCAATTACGTTATTGTAGAGAACGTGCTTGTATCTTAACAATGCTTGCAACATCATAATAAATAGAAGTAATTATTTTAAACAAAAGTTCATTGGGAGTTTTTTTTTGTCAAATTGGGAAAATTGAATTATTTTTGGATTGGGAATATGTCCAGTTACCGGACATAAATTCGGCCCAGCGTGATGCCTGTATATGGATTTCATTTAACTTAGCCGATTAGTTTGTCTGATGTAAGAGAATAACACGCGCGCACCGCCGATGTGTGAGAGTGCCGTTCATTCTATCATCACTGAAGAAGCACACACACACACACACACATTGCATCTTCAGCGCTCGTTTGGTTATGCACGCCTTTGACGTTTTATTTCCGGATCATTTCGGTGGCTAGTAGTATTTTTTCTTATTTTTCGAAATTGAATGACTCAAACCAGATTCCATGGGCACAACAATAAAATATAGCTGCAAAGTGGCGATAACGGGTTTTCTGCAAAGCCATTCAGGGTGATGGGAGCTGTAGAAAATGTAAATACTGATACATAAAATGAAATGCATTGACAGATTGAACCTAATATGTAACCACTGTGCAAAATGTCAAATGTGATTCAGGTTTGAGACCAAACTTACGCGGATATACAATCAACTAATGTGAATTTATACGGCCAGGGATTCATTTTGGCATTAAAGGGCAAATGCCATCATCAAAATTGTACTTTCCGCGATTTCATAACCAGAAGAAACTTGAGTATACATATAATGACCTGAGATGTGACTTACGGTATTGAAAAAAGGAGCACGAATTAGCTGTAATAGCGGAATAGTCATCTATTTATCCTTCACTCCGTGCGTATATTTCATATTCAACCCGCGGGTGTTGCTATTTATGATGTTAACTATGGCAATCAACACAAGTACGTGTGTGCTAGTACGTGTAGCCTATGTATAATCGATAAAATAAACCATTTGTTCACCGTATTCACTGACCTACAGCGCTACTCACTTATATACGATTATCATGTTATATACAACGGTAGCAACACTATACAATGGTAAGAGTTTATTAATTCAAATCACTCCCAAAACGATAAAATATTGCATGAAATGGCTAGTGAAATGACTGGAAGCCGCGAGCGTTTGTCAGATACGACGTCAGAAACACGCACCTGCTAAGATAAACAATAACAGTGAGCATGTGCTGAAATTGCCGATTTAAAAGTCATATTTCTCAGTAATGGCTGAACTAAAATTCAAACCATATTTGGTATTTGTGAATACATCACATTTGAAAATGAATTATACACAATATTCTATTTTGATGGAATATGCTCTTTAAAACTTGATGATACTGTACTATCAACACGCTTAAAAAATGGATCTGTTCTTAAGAACTCATATTAAGAATCTGCTGAGTCGATACGTTGAGTAAATTTACAGATAAGAACGTATGATGATTTGGAATAGATTAAGGGAGTTAATCTTTTTATTGAAATATTTGAATAAATACATATATTGTAGTGTAGATTCAATCAATAAATTATGATTTGATTGGTCTGGGTTTTGGCCGATGTTGATTTAGGGTTTTATGGGTTACAAATTCTATACTGATAAAAAATTTATACCTGCAATATGTGAGTAAATATCAAACCTATTCGACTAGTTACGTGTGTTTCAGAATAAACGGGACAGTCACTCTTAGTTATTAGACAAATAATGTTCATTTTGTTATGGATATTCATTACCTTTATGAAAATTCTATAATAATATTTGTTCTGTCCTAATTTCATTTACTGTATGAACCAATGATATGCTTTGTAAATATGATGTAATAAAATAAATTTGAATTTGAATTAAATTTGAATATGAGAATCCAGCATAACTTGTATTCTTTCCACTTGTCTTACGTGTCTCTGGATAACAGTTCAAGAGTTGCAATTACAATCAAATCCAAATTGGCTAAAAAGTACATAGGTCTAATTGAAATGAACTGTTAGTCACTGCAAACCTATTCCAGTGTTATGTTGATCGTGTTGAATCACTTTGCTTGAGTTGAAAGAATCAGATCTATAATATGATGCAACATCGGTCGAAGATAGTTCTTGGTGTTGACTGCCCTTGACCATTTAATTTCATGCGTTTAACATTGGAATCCGCATAAACCCATTTGAACTGCAAAATATTCATAGAACATGAAAACCTATATTGTAAACAGTACATGTAGGCCTATAGCCTACAGTATTCAAACTTTCACCGATGTTGGATATTTGAATGAATGTTAGGCTATTTCAATATTCTAAAGCAGGAAATAATAAGCCCAAACAATATGCCCTATTCCCATTGGTATAATGCGTTCAGCTGTACCATACACTTATTAATCAAGGAGAAATCGGTAGACCAAACCTACGTACAGCAAAATGTACAGGCCTACATCGTGATTTCTGGTATACAAGCCGTGACCACATAGAAGGTTTTGGATCTAGGCTTAAATATAAATGTCAGCAGGTTAGACAAGGCCTCAGCAAAATTTAATTGCAGGGCTCAAATCAATTAGCCTTTCTGCGTGTGCCTTTCTACTTCACCGTATTGTTTTAACAATATCTAGTGAATAATGCATAAACTGAATTAGACTTTAGGCTAGTCCTGACCAAATCCTATCCATGTGATAATGGCACCAGTTATAGTAACATCAGTGTAGGGCCGACGAGAGGGAAAAAGTTGTGTTTGTAGTACAGTGTACTTAGGCATGGTAGGCTTATCGTACTCACTTAATACTTAAAATGCTGGAGTTACCCGTACATTACTGTACGGTGATTTCCACTGGTTAGCCGTATATGAGTACGTTCATGCTCTGACTTGCAATATTGGGATTCGAAACCAAATGAAAAAAAAATCCAGCAGTAATCCAGTGATTTACTTACTGAGCAACAGAACGCAACTGCAAGGTTGATGGAAGTTAATTTACATATAGCCTCACCTAACTCACGTACGGCGTATGTAGGGAACTCGCGTACGGTTAACAAATTCGTACTTAAAATGGTATTTATTGGCTACTATAATAGGCCCAAGGTCAAGAACAACAAGATAGACAATACCTGTCGGACTCGCGAACGCCGGACTCGTGAAGTCTTGGACTCGGGCCTGATATTCTACGGAGCATAGAATTATCGGTACATGTGCATTCAGGTTCAATTCAATTCTTTATTGACAGTTACCTAGTAACTAATTTTAAGTTTCAAATAGGATAGACAGTACATTTAGACAATCTGCTTGTTCAGACAGACTGTTATTACAGTATCAATTTATACATTTCTTTAAGAAGCTGTCAGTTGCCGAATCTGAATGAAGATGGATTTTATGTGACGAAAATAGGTGGAAAATTAATAATAATAATAATAATAATAAATATAGCTGCGTAGCAGCGATAACGGGTTTCTGCCTAATAAGTTCATATGTCGAACTGGGAAGCGTACGAAGATTTCATCGAAATAATTCTAGCCCATAGCATATGACTATTGCCAAGAAGCGCAACCTGGGTCAACATTATGTTGGATATGTGGATATAAGGAGTCCATTTGTCAAAGCATCGAAGCAATACAGTCCAACTTGTTTATGTCTCAGATGGAGCGCGCGGGGCAGGGCCGTCATTATATTGCTGACTTATCCAAATTACACTTACACAGCCCAACGTTTTTCAGTGTTTAAACTCCGTCATACTCAGCATTATAGGACAGTGAGGAATTTAATCTTAGCCCTTGGCTTGATTCGAGCAAAAAACCTTAAATGACTTCACAGAATTTGATAATGAGTCTAGAATTTTCAAAATTTTTGAAGAATGCTTTCTCTGGTTTTGACATCAATTCAAATTTACTCCTGAATACATTAGTCAAATACATTCTTATTTTATTGAAAGAAATTCTACTGATCACAGATTTTGAAATGAATAATGTGTCGATTTATCCAGATGAAATAATTACAGCAAAATCAACTGACGATCAACAGGGTGGAGTTTTCATTTATCTTCGGATAATTTGTCTACCCCTGATGATACAAGCATTTTGGCGTTATCTTTTGAAACCTCAACCCTTTATCTGCGTCGTGTCAATTTGTCAGCCACAGTCAATTTTTTATGCTATCTGACCTCTTTCCACCTGAAAGTATAATAGATATCTTAGAAGACCAATTTAAATCGTGCGTTTGTCGTGAAACGTCTATTACTGCTGTCTCGCATCCGTTAAGCCGTGTGGAATTGGTATTTTAAGGGCTATTCAGTTTACTCCAAAACAAGTCACTGATAAACTTTAAAAAGCCTCATATCAAGGGTATATCGTAGGACTCTTGATGCCCGTGAATTATCATCCCATAATAACAATGAATCCAATTCTGCATGTACACTAGCACGACTGATTACTAATCCAAATATTTTAAACATGACATTATAAAAAAAAAATTTCACAAAACGTCAAGTACTTACAGCATCTGAGACGCTTAATTTGAAATGTACACTTGCACACTGTGGTTTGAATATATTCCCACCAGCTGCAAGAATCGGCAAAGGAATTGAAGACCGTAGTGACCTGTTCATTCCACGATTAACAGCTGGAAAGAAAGTAATCAAAATAAATAGTCGTATACATAAGTGTAAACCAGTCCCTTTTTAACTACTAAGGCTTTCCACTGGCTCTACACACTACATTAAGGACCTAAATCTATTCTAGGCGTATCCCCCAAAAAGCTAGGCATTAGCCAACAATGATCATTGCTTTGCCGAGTACTCATTTGCTACCATATGTACTCATATCATAGCACCACCCAGTGGAAAGGTAACCTTAACTGCAGTTAGACCAAGAAATCATGTCTAACATTCCCTGGTTAGTGGATTCTCACCTTAGATTACATAAACTCTGCTGTTGTTGTCATCGATCCTAGTCGTTAAGTGAAGGCGGAAGTAAAATTCCATATGAAAATCCCTACCATTTCTGTCCATATTACGGTGATTTGAGCCAGAAATCTTCAGGAAATGTTGCCAACATAAATTGATTTACTAATAGAATTAATCAATTGACTCATTTTAGGGATCATAGTTCATTAAAGTCCTAAAAATCGTCATAAATTTGCGATAAATTTAAGCTGAAAATGATTTCAGCCATCCGCCATGTTGGTTGTATATTGTCCGCAGTAAATGACGGACCCGGTAATTGTAAGTCTGAATCCGTGATTTACGGTTGAATTTGACCCTCAAGGTCGTCAGGTAATTTGTAGGCTTTTCGGAATGTACTTTTATCAGTGGATGACAATGCTTTGCGTTATTCTTGTCACTTTTTAGACCTGGTAATTACACGGGATTAATTCATAATAAATTACTATATGCAAATTCGAAATGGTCAGGCACTGAGTTTTATTTCTGACAGAAATGAAAATTACGTTTATAAGCTGTTAGTGATCGAATCTGAGAGGAGTTACATTTTATGAAAAAATTTTCGCTGGAAAGTGGAAAATTTATAATAATAATAATCAACAAAATTACAAGAGGGTTTCTGCGAAAGCAGCAGAAACCCTAAATATAGCTGCAAAGCAGCGATAAATGGTTTTCTGCGAAGACGCACCATGCCATTCAGGATGATAGGAATCATCGAAAATTCAGATACCGATGCATACAATATAATGACAGATTCGAACCTAATATGCAACCACTGTGTAAAGGTCTAATGTGATTCAGCTTTGAAACCAAACTTACGTGGCAAAAATGTCATTAAATATGAATTGATTAGACCAAGCATTTATTTTGTATCAGCACACTTAAAAAATGGATCTGTTCTATTAGGAAACTCATCTTAAGAATCTGCCAAGTCAATAGGTGTTGAATACATTTACTGATATAAGAACATATTAGGATTTAGAATAGATTTCTAGGAATTAATCTTTTTATTGAAATATTGGAATAAATACATATATTGTATTGTAGCTTCAATCGATACATTATGAATTGATCTAGTTTGGGTATCGAGCTGATGTTAATTTTGGCTTTTATCGATCACTAATTCTATACTGATAAACAATTTATACCTGCAACATGTGCGTAAATATCAACCTATTCCACTAGTTATGTGTGTTTCCTAATAAACGGGACAGTCACTCCTAGTTATTAGAAAAATAATCTTCATTTTGTTATGGAAATTCATAACCTTTTTGAAAATTCTGTAATAATATTGGTTCTGTCCTAATTTCCATTACTGTTGAACCAATGATATGCTTTGTAAATATGATGTAATACGATAAGTTTGAATTTTAATTGAATTTGAATATGAGAATCAAGCATAACTTGTGTTCTTTCCACTTCATCATCATCATCATCAATTGTGAAGGATCTGTGGTAGGCTCCTTCGAGTCTGTGGTTATCCTCCTCGTTGTTTCTCATTTCGTTGATAGGTTTCCCGGTTTGGGGAAAGACAGAGACTCCCTTCTCTATTGGTTATTCAGTAAATGCGTTGAATTAGTAATTAAAATCAACACGATTGTTTTTAATCGTGAATTTTAGTAATTTTATACTCATGATTAGTAAAATGGTCTTACTTGTCTCTCGATAGGAGTTTGAGAGTTTCAATTACAATCAAATCCAAAATTGGCTAATAGTACATAGTCCTAAATGAAAGAAACTATTAGTCACTGCAAATTCCAGTGTTATGTTGATCATGTTAATCGCTTTGCTTGAGTTGAAAGAATCAGGCCGTCTATGTTATGATGAAACATTGGTCGAAGAGTGTTATCTTGGTGTTGACCGTCTGCCCTTGACCATTCAACGTCATGTGTTTGACATTGGAATTAGCCTAATACCCATGAAGTGCAAAATATTCATAAAACATGAAAACCTATATACATGTATACAGTATTCAAACTTTCACCGATGTTGGATATTTGAATGAACATTGGCTTATTTCAATATTTCAAAGCAGGATCAATCAATAGGCCCCCTGAGCCACATTAACCAACCAAGCTGGTTCAACAGGTTCACTGAAACTGAGAAAGTAAAACAACAATTGAAGAATACAGAACATTTACTATGAACATAAAATAGGGCACAAAAAAGGGTCTCCTGATGATTTGATGATGATGACGACGACGACAACGACGATGATGAGGTGTCAGTCAGAGGGATGCTAGTGTTGTTAATCTCCAGTTAGTGTTCTGACTCCTATGTACTGGCTTTTTTCAAAGTACTAATTCAACTCCGAAGCAAAAGTATTTCATACTGTATCAAATAGAGTCAACAATTCTCCTCAGTTGAAGAGTAATGTTGAGTTTGAATCTGTTAGTAGCTAATGTAAAGGTCAAATTAGTACTAGGTCAGGTCGAGTAGTTAAACAGCCCTTAAAGGTTGAATAGAATAAAATAGTAGTTCATAATAAAATGAAAGGCACAACGATTAAAACTTTGCTGTGTTGATACATATGGACTAGAGCCAGTACCCAAAATACTTCGTTAGAGTTAAACCAATGATTATTAATCAGCTAATCAGTTCATATATGTTTATATAATATTTCTAGTCAAAGGTAATTTATTTCAATTCCCTAGACCTGCCAGGTAAATAATTTGCAGAAATGAATAGGCCTACTTTTTAAAGGGTACGAAGATGCAATAGCAACCTCTAAAGGTATATTAGGGATAGCACTGGTAGACTCTTTTAGGTAATGATAGAATTACCTTAACCCTATAACTGCCGCTCCCGAGATAGTCGGGAGCGTAATTTCACCCCAAACTGCCACTCCCGAAATAGTCGGGAGCTGAATGAATATCAGTAGGAAGTGTCTGCACCTGGCGGATATTGATAGAACTATATCGGTAGTACAGACACAAACTTAACTTCAAGGTCGTAGAGTTTTTATGGAAAAATTTTACGCTTTTACTTAAAATTAACACTTAGAAAATGACTTGATGTGTAATAACAAGTGTGCTTATTGTCTTATGGATAATGCTAGATCAACAAAGCGACTAAGGTTGGACCAATTCGTTGATATTTTTGATCAGAATGATAACACATTTGGACATTTGAGTGATGAAGCGTGAGATGAGAATTCATAATTTGGTGTTGAGGATAGTAGTTCGGATTTTGAGGAGGGTGATGATTTTGACAGTAACCATGGCAATGCTGAAAATAATTTGGATGATCATGATTATAACAGTGATGGAATTCAGCCAGCTGGTCATTATTTTTGTGGTAACATTCCCTTGTGTCCTTATCCTTGTTTCAAAATATGGCATGCTAAAAAGAATCTGACTGAAAATTGAATGTGTTCGAAATCCGAGAATTTTGGTATCAGTGAAGTGACCATATTCTGGCATAAAAAAACCAATAAAAACTTAATTACCATAGTTATCAACATGAAATAAACTTTATTGTGTAGCAATCATTACATATAAGTGTATTAGATTGAAAATAATCATATATTTGCTTACTGTAACATGATATATGAGTTTGAAATTTCATTTTTCGATTGGAATGGAGTTCGGCGGCCATCTTGATGACGTCATTGGTTGATCTAGTTTATACTGCCTCACTTTTTTTGGTGGGATAAGATAGCTTAGTACATTTACTTGCTAACCATATATAGTTTGCATGAGTTAAATTCAGAAGTAAAAGCCATGGAGCTAATTGAATATATTGTATGTTATACCTACAAAAACCACTAATTGTAAGTGGCAGGAGAGGGTTAATATATTACAAAATACTGGCATTGAAAGGGTTAATAGCATCAGAGACCAAGTATTAGTATTAGTATTAGCATATAAGCTAGTAACTGCACTGCGATCGTGCACTGGTCAGGTCAAAATCTTCAGTGGAAACGTAGATTTCCCCGGTTGGAGGTCCAATTTTATCATTCGTGAGATTGATGTAGATCCACTAAAAAATGGTCTTGGGGAAAAGTTGAAAGTTTAGATTTTAGCACACTAATAGAACAAACCGTAAGTAACGTCTTATGAAACTTGGGTTACGATCTCTTTTAATCTGTTTTACAACATCATTGTGAAACATGGCTGTTTCTAGACCCACTGTCCCGCGTATTCAACAAATGAATAATATATGAGATAATTTCAGCAAACCTTTATCAGGGGCGTAGCCACTGTTGCGACAACTGTGACATATGTCGCACCAATAATTGCGACATATGCCCCACCCTATCATGATTAAACATCATAATAAACTTTATTCTGTGTTTACTTGGGGGGTATCAAGTTGTTGAAGATGTCAGTGGTGCAACAGTATTTCATTCGGGGTTTCATAGTTTTTGAAAAATTTACCAAAAAGTTTCAAAAATTTGATATATTTGAGCAGCATCTTTAACTGTCCAAAATAACACATGTGAAAATTCAATGCTATTTGTCTCGGAAGAACTCAATATCGCCAAGATCCGACGCTTTTTTCTTGGTAGTTATGGGCTTTCTAAGATGAAACCTCTCAAAATCTTGGATATCTGAAATTTATGTTGACACAGATTTGACTTCTATCATAACGTCATAACATTGAATGAGGTGGATCAGCTGGCGCGTGTTATTTAACAAACAAAATGGCGGCACAATTGAATAGGACGATATTTATCATTTCTAGGGCGATTACTAATACTTCAGGCGTATGATATAAAGATTTATTTTGTGTGATGTTTTCAATGATTCATCTAGTTTTGATATCCCGTGCATAAGTCACCTTGTTTTATCAGTAACCGGCACTGGCCTCAAATTTGAAGAACTTGGGAGCTTCTGTACTGATTGGTCCGTATGATAATGAAAAACATCCCATGAAACCCAGGCTCTCACCAAGTTTGTACCGTATTTTAACGGGTCACTCATAGTTTTAGTTGTTTCTCGTCATTCAAGGGATGTATTAAAATTATGAACATTTGTTCAGTCAAAAGGCCCATAATCAATTTTGCGAATGTTTCATTCTGGTTAACAGTTAGTTATCATTAAAAGAGCACACTGACCAAAATTGAATCCTTTTTCATATATTTTTTTCTTGTTTAGTTTTCAATGAAATGAATATTTCCATACCGGTATCCTACTTTTCACTTCACACCAGCCACTCGACCATTCGTCCTTTATATGAACTATAGTGCTATTTTCCCAATCAAATTGCTAGATTTCAATTGTTTGTCATAAGTCAACACTTGTAATTCAAGTGTGATTTTAATGTGCTTAGAGATACATTATGACTACCTCAATGAATGACGGCGCCATGTTTAATTAAGCTGCGCGTCAATCTTAGGGTATTATAGGGTGGAATTATCTTGATTGTATCCATACGAAGTTTATTTAAGGTTAGTGTCAACAAATGGTCCAGTATAGTCCCTCTAATTATTTATGTGGAGGGATGCTCTTAACCTGGAAAACCCGTAGTCTGTTTCGTGTTATCCTTGGCCTACGTGACTGAAATTGCTTGAGCATACGCTGCCGGCGGGCCGCTTCAAAGTTATGAATAAAGTATTATTAAGTATTGTATAATTGATTGTTAATGACATACAACAAATAAACCTTTAAAGAAGGGTACCTAGTGTCTGATATTCTGCTAAAAAATTCCGGATTGATTCAACGCATAGTTTTTTCATAGTGAGCATTTTAGTATGCTCACTATGTGATTTGAATTGGTATCTGTGCTGGTTTTTCAAAAAGTCGAATCTTAATTGACTCCTATTGCATAGGCAAAGCCAGACCCCCAGATGTGTATGGAATTGAATTCAACACAGAAATTTGCCTGATTGCAATGAATCTTTTTGAAAAATTAGCTTGAACATTGGATCGGGCGAGATTTCCACCCCTTCTGTAAAAAAAAGGTCATTGATGATCAAATATGGCTGCCATTGGGGTGGCCATCTTGAATTTCTTGTTTGCATGATGCTGCCTGCAATTCTTTACACAAATTTGGTGGGCGGATCAGGGTAGAGGTAATAGTCCATGCCTATTGTATATGAAGGTCATCGGCTTTCAAATATGGCCACCAGGGGCAGCCATCTTGAATTTCTAGCACACATTTTTTTTTTAGCAAGAATTTTGTTTGGTGAAATGTCTACATTCACATATAGCCTATATATATATATATATATATATATATATATATATATATATATATATATATATATATATATATATATATATATATATATTCCATCGCAATAACTAAAGGCCTACGAAGGCACAGACAGAACCCACCATGGAAAGTTTTGTTCCGGTTCAGAGATTGTATCATCTTTGCAAGTTTCCCACTGGCAGCTCATAAACATGCTATGTGAAGAACAGTACAAATTGTTTATTTCAGTGAATACGCCTCATGCAATTTTTGTCCTACCCTATGGGCTCCTTATTATAAAGATCAATTATAACTAATTAGAAGTACCTTTTTCCACTTTTCAGACGTCTCGGTGCTCATCTGACAAATCTATCGGCTTTTCACAAGTCAAATAGAGGTATGTATAACCATTCAATTATTTTTTTTAATGTACATGCCAGCCAAGAAAAAATGTCATCACTATGTACTTATTATCGCCCATCAAATATGAACTCGACGTATCGGCCCCGTTGCACGTGGTTGCGAATACAAACATGGCCACTCTCTCAATTTTCAATGATAGAAATCGTGTGTGCATTTCAATTATTTCGGCTGTTAGGGTTTTAAGGCACAATATAAGTTGATGATGTGATATGACAATGTTAATTGATGATAATTCCGCAGTGAAGCTAGTCACGAATGGTGCCGATTGAGTGTACAGCTGCCAAAAACACTGAAATGTGCGTAGTTGCGTAACTATTTGCAGTGAATTGCAGACGAAACATGAAGCCTTAACGGCCGTTTAAAAAAAAATTATACCAATCGCAATTGTAAAATAAAAATGAGATAGAACCTAAGTTAAAATTCTGGCCATTTCTAAAATGTTATTACTAATTTTTAGTCAGTGCGGAACGTTTAGTTTTCCAACAATAATGAGGGGTGGTAGGTAGTCATGCAATTCAAGTCATCATTTATTACACGTTACTTCCGTGTTGTTGAAAATCTCGCAAGTCCTGGACCAAATCCCAATGTGATCTGTGTGCTTGCCACAAATGCACACAGATCACACTACACTACCCGTTACACACTCCAATACCCACAGCTTTCATATATCCATCCAAATATTTAGTGTCTTTCTTCCTGGACGTATCGGCCCCACTCCGCGTGGTTGCGCCACCGCGCGGGATTTATGCGAAGCAGCAAACACAAACATGGCCACTCATGAAGCCTCACAAACATGAAGCTTTAACGGCCGTTTAAAAGAAAATTATACAATTTATATTATAAAATGTTTTTACTAATTTTTAGTCAGTGCCGAACTTTAGTTTTCCAACAATAATGAGGGGTGGTAGGTAGTCATGCAATTCAAGTCATCATTTATTACACGTTACTTCCGTGTTGTTGAAAATCTTGCGAGTCCTGGACCAAACCCCAATGAACAATGTGATCTGTGTGCTGGCCACAAATTCACACAGATCACACTACACTACCCATTACACACTCCAGTACCCACAGCTTTCATATATCCATCCAAATATTTAGAGTGTCTTTCTTCCTGGATATCTTATATGGTGATAGTGATTCAGATGGGAATAATGACACAAATTTTGAAATATTAATTCAATCCAGATTAAAGAAAACTAATTAATTTGAAATTTGTTCAAAAGCTAATTTATGTTTACCCATTTGGGTCCTTTGTCCTGGTGGGCTATATCCTCGCTTGCCAGGGGTCTGGTTGCTCCCCAAACTCGCTTCCACCAGCCCCCTGGCCTCACGGCGCATGATTTCATTACTGGCGCTGTTGCGCATGACGTCATATATAGATTTGCAAAATACTTCCTTTTTTGGCGGAACATTCGCTGATTGGTCCATTTAACGGGAATTCGAACGAAAGCCTAATATTTCGTTTGTTACAAGTGCTGTGATTCCCCGGATTCTGGTCGCTACTAATGACTCCAATGAGTCGTTAGGTCAAGGGGTTCAGGGAATGACTTTAGCTTAGTGGGTTCGAATCCCTTGACAAGTGAAGATGGGTGGGCTATTGCATTCACTTTTTGTCTGACCATTTGTTCATTCGTTCCTGCGTAGATGGAATTCAGTTATTTTGGCGAAGTTTTGGAGACACTTCAAGGCATGATATTTGTTGTATGCTATGCATCTACGCTAGATACATCTGCAGCCCTCATAAACCTGACCATTCAGAATTAAGATGGCCAACTGGCAGCCATAGATTTTTTGCCAAAAAGGGCACTTCTTACACGTAGGCCTATAGCACCCTTACCATTTCTCCTTAAATGGGTTGTGAAGAGTCTAGATGAAATGTCTTATTTTACATTATATAGTTTGCTATTTATGTACTTAACATGATTTTGATATTAGCATTGGCTGACGTCTATGACTTCAAGCCAATGCTAGTAAAATGGATTGAAAGTCGTAGTCGAAAAAAAGCGCTGACTTCTTATTTTCATAGTAACTTCAAATTGTAATTACGTTCATGTAAAACATTAGAAACAGCTGAAAATGACTCAAAATAATGTTTCTATTATTCCCTACAAGATAGCCTCACAAGATTTATAATTTAATGGTCAAAACAGTTATTCTATCGTATTTTTTTCTCATTAGTTATGTGGCAGATGAGAGGGGGGTTAAGCAATCGCGTAGTGATATGTCCGCATTGACATCGGCAGTAAAGGATCGGGAATGGCCACTTTTGAATAGAAAAACATAAGTTTATGTTCCCCCGGTATATAAATATCATTGTGTTTAAATATCACTGTTATTCCTCCTATCAGAAGCAATGAGATTAATTGGGATAAATTTCTCTGCGGCAGAATATGTATTTCTAGAGCAGTGGAACGGTTGGCCTTCTCATGACTGAGACCGCTATAGGTAAGTTATGTGATCGCGCAGGAACGCCTTTACTTAAGTTAAAACCATTTCACGATGGCAGGAAACATCAAACGGTAAACAGTACCACCCAGCATGATACGATATCACCAATGAAAATAGATTATTCTATTCAGTTGTTTATTAGAGGAAAATATCATTGTTAAGTACATCGAGAACAACCATGTTGTATCAACAATCCATCAGTTGACTGATAGTTTATTGTAAAATTCCATCGGTTCGGCTATATTCTAAGAGAAGTTTTCACTTTAAGATGCCCTGCCCGTCTCCTGCGCACTCACGAGGCGGTAGCAGCCCCTTACGCACTCGGCAGATAGATTGGCTTTGTAATGCACGCCAGGGAAAATAACTTCTATTATCATTTCCATGCATTGAACACCACAAAAGTGATTTAGTTTACACGTTGTTTGTCGTAAATTCCAATATTGCGATAGTTATTGGCCGCTGCTGTAGTTTTTTGGAATTGAATCTTGCGGCCTCGGTAGCTCCGCGATCAGTGCTGAGTGACAAGTGGGTTCGATCCTGCAGGCTGCTTACAGTGCGAATCTTGTGTAGGCGAAAGTGCCGAAATTGTTGTATTAAATGGGTTTTTGTTTCCAAATCTTGATTGATATAAATGTCTTAGCTGGGACATGATGGAAAACATCAGAATTAGCTAGTTTCATCTCTTTAACAGGATCACATAATGAGGTTTGACAATACAAGTAGCCTAGGCTGAATCATTGGGCAGAAAAATGAAATTCATTTTTCAGCATATATGAAAATGGCACTAACACAAATTGAACTCGTAAACTAAACATAAAGATACTATGTTTATTTAGGCGACATTGAATAAATATCCACAGTGTTATACACAGTTTTAGGATCAACTGTTAATCCTTATAGAATGGTCCTGAGAGTAACTTTCCGTTTGTTCTTGGTGGCACAAATAGTAACCAATGAATAAACACAGCTGACATTTTGTCAGCAGGAGTGAAATAGATGTTGCAATTGATATGGCAAGTTTCGTCCATCAGGTCTAAGCCGTTTGGAAGTACCGAGAGAAAGAGTGCAAAATTTCAGTGAATTTTCCCCATTCTTCTAATCAATACTTGACCTTGTTTCTTGATGATGCCTAGTGACGTCCTTATTAAAATGAAAATAGTATTGATTGTTCTGCCATGTGCGGGTTAGTCATAGGGCTAACCCATTACCATGTTTATCATCAAAGTTGAACATGCTTACTACACAGTGCACTATGATTTCATCTTTATTAGCTGTTTATACATTATTAGCAAATCCATGAACAAATCAATTGTTTTGCTCAAAAGTAAAATTTACTCAGTTGATCCTATCAGACCCTAGGCCCTTTGTTGAAGTTTTCAAGGCAACTTGGAAGAAACTTCAATCAATTATCTTGATCTTGAATATGCCATCAGTCTTTGGAAAATTAGGTTGATCGGACACAGGAAGGCTGTCCTGTGACCTTATTTGTGCCCAAAAATGTAATTTTTGCTTGAATTCCAAGTAGCTTCCTAATGTTTGCTATATTTCAGTGAAATTTCTGTTTAACATGTTAGACAAGTTTTTGATCAGTCAATTGGCCACCAGCTTAGTGTCTCCAGTCCTCATTTGGAGATAAAAAAAGGTTTTTTGAGTAAAATATTAACTGATATTTTAACCAATAATCTTGTTATTTGATAACTCTAAACACATGCTGAGCCTATTACCATACGAATGGAGCGAATATAAATTTCATGGTTTCCAGCAAAGGCTCTTTGACTGTGCAACTGAGCATATATTCATGCAAATCATTCATTAAAGCATTACCTATTCTCCAAATCCTATGAAGTACATCCTCCCTCGGCAGGGATTCGAACCTGATGGCATCGCTCACTCAGCCAGGGCACGAACCCCTGCCACACTAGACCGGGTGCGCAGGTACATGCGCAGTTTTGCCGCAAGAAAACTTACGGCACCAATCAGATTGCTTGTTGTATAATCGTTGAGGTAATATTTCAAGGAAGAACTATAAATGGGAAAACCCGGGCTGAAATAAAATGGGATATATGATTGGCTAATAATGACATCATCTAAGCTGCGCGTGTAGCCGCGCACTGGGTCTAGTGTGGCAGGGTTTCGTACCATGGCAATCTCGATGCCATCAGGTTCGAATCCCTGCCGGGGAGGATGAATGAAGTAGAATTTTTCTCAAATCAGATGGCTGACCTTGATATGCTAACTAGCCATGTGTTCAAACTGTAAATTCAATCAAACTTTATTCTGCAAAAAAATATCAAATCCAATTCAATTTTACTTAACTGAACATATAAAACACCATATCCAATTCAATTTTGTTTTATCGAGCAATTTCAGAAATTCAATGCTATTCCACATTCAAATCAATCAGACGAAGGGAAAAGATTTATCTGAGGTATTTGTTCCTGCCAGTTCCAGTCGCTGTCTGTGCTACATATGAAACATGATTGTATTGTGTAAATTATAGGTATTGACTGTGAGCCGGGACTGAGGTGTATTTTGACAAATAAAACCCACAGAATGCATCACATGCCATTTTATGAAAAGCTGACAGGCCGGCCATAGTGCCCCTTGGGGCACTTGTATATTTTTGTGGTCAGTGACCATATAGACAATGTATCTAGTAAAAATCCTGTCGTTCACCTAACAACACCCGTAGTAGCTCTACTCCCATGGATGTAGTGCCATAACGCAGTATCATATAGAACTGATAATCAGATAGAAAAAAGCCCGTAATGACACACAAATTGAAAAAGAAATCATGTTTAGGTCACAAGTACTTTACTTGTTGTTTGTTATCCTGTGAAAAGTTCCAACCCTGTGCGGGTATGCGGTAAACTCACCACAAGAGACTAGTCATTAGTGTCTATGAATAATTTATATGTCAGTAGTTTCCAACCACGAATCAATAGTTTCATATAAAACGATTTTCCTTAAGAGAATTAGTAGTATCAAAGTTTATAGTTCGACTATAGGCCTAGACGACTAACTCAGATAAGCGAAGTTGGGTAATGCTGTTTTAATGACACTACGGGGACTGTCGCTTCTGTCCGGTGAATCAATATCGCTCACACGTACATATTGCTAATGTCGAAACTGATCTATAGTTTGAGAATAGATAGAGATTGGAATGTCGAACTTGTTACTAACCCGACACAGAAAGATTCTTTGTAGTTGTAAAATGTTGATCGGTTCATTTCTAAAACTGCCGGGTCTGTTACAGTAAAATATCATTGATCATGGTTTAAAAAAGTAAGGGTAGATAGGTGGCCAGCTGTGTCAACTTTCAGCTCAGCAATGAGTGGAGAGACAAGGTATCATTTTTTAGCCTTAGGTCTTTGCTTTGAATCCTGAAAATCTTACTGAGTTTGTATGGAACTTAGAATACTTTCTCATCTCCCGATACAGCTAGATATGATTTCTACTTCAGCAACAAAAATATAAATATGACATCTGAGATGCTTTTGATTTAACGAAACCTTATAATTTGTTAGCAGGCTTATATAATTTATAATGATTATATATGTATTTCATTTCATTTCAAAATCTATTAGCAGGGATTATAATCTTCCGATTTTTATCGGAAATCCGATATTTTTCTTCTTTGTCTGGTCAGGTTCTGAGATCTGTGTTGATCCGTTGAGATAATTGGGTGAAGGGGTAGGTTGTGGGTCGGTCTTGTCATGGACATCGACAATTCAATCAGGCCGTAAAAGCGTCTTGGAGTATTGTTTTGTCGATCTCCGGTATATCGCACAATAGCCTACTGCGGCTATAAATAGTACAACATAGTATTCTAAAACAACGTGATCCATGGAAAATCGATACACTGTCTATATCTGAGTTCTACTGACTGCAGTGTTATGAGAACACAATTCAATCCTCAAAATTTGTAACTTTATTTCCGATATTTTTTTGACTGCCGATTATGATCCCTGATTAGGCCTAAATGTGTTACGTATTTACCTTCTCTTCCTTTTATAAACAACTGTTTGTCATTCAAAATCTAATTACATAATACTTTTATAACATGCATCTCCTTTTATATCAAGTATAAAACTGATAGAGCACCTTACTTAACCAATGTATGGTCTATCTAGTATGGTGGATATGATTAACTCCTTCAATTCACTAACTTCTGCGCTGAATCTAACAGTGCCCATGGGCACCTTGTTATTTCTTTGGCCTTGGAATTAAGGTATCAGTTTACCGTCACCTCAAATGTCAAGTTCATGAGGGTTTTTAGCCCACTTGGGACTTAAGTCCCAGCGGGCTATTGCGTTCACTTTTCGTCCGTCGTAGCGTCCGTTCGTAGCGTCCGTTCGTCCGTCGGTGCGTCCGTCCGTCCGTAGCGTCCGTCCGTAGACGGAATCCAGTTATTTTGGGAAGTTTTGACGACGCTTCAAGGTAACGTCTTGATATTTGGGTTACACAGAATCAAGATGGCCGACTGGCAGCCATTGTTGATCGCCAAAATCAGCACTTTTACACATTTTTGAACTTTTTGAGGGAAATTTTGAAGACGCTTTGATCAATTACCTTGATCTTTCGGATATATGTGAATCCCCTCAGAGCCCATCAGCATAACAAAAGTTAGGTCGATCGGATTCAAGATGGCCGTCCTATGACCTTTTTAGTGCCCAAAAATGTTAATTTTGGCCCGAATTCTGAGTCCTGTAGCTTCCTACTGGTATTGCAATTTGTGATGGGTATTCTTTGAAAAGGGATGTTTTATACCTGAGACAGGTATTTTTCATCAGCCAATTATGACGCAATTGGCGGCCATCTTGGTGTCACCAGTACTCATTTGTAAGTGGGAAAAAGTTTTTCCACATTATCTTGATACCTAAGCATATTTTGATACCACAATCAATTAGAAAGTTGTAGCTCATAATGTGTTCTATGATTGTGGTGAGTTTCAAGGTAATTGGATTTCGTATATGGCCACCAGGGGCGTTGAATAATACAATATCTTCGCATTTCTTTATTATATTCGTACCTATGCATATTTTGTAACCACAATCAATTGGAAAGTTGTAGCTCATGACATCATCTATGATTGTTGCGAGTTTTAAGGACATTAGTTTTTCTATATTGTCACCAGGGGGCGTTGAATAGTAGAATAACTTAGTGTTTCCTTATTATATTGGTACCTAGGCATATTTTGTTACCATGATCAATTGCAAAGTTGTAGGTCATGACATGTTCTATGATTGTGGTGAGTTTTGAGGTCATTGGGTTTTGAATATGGTCACCAGGAGGCATTGAATAGTAGAATAACTTAGTATTTCCGTATTAAATTGGTAACGAGGCATACTTTGTTATCACAATCAATTACAAAATCGTAGCTGCTGACATGTTCTATGATTGTGGTGAGTTTCAAGGTCATTGGTTTTTGTATATGGTCACCAGGGGGCGTTGAACCACTTCCCAAGTGGGCATGGTGTCCCTGGACCCCTAGTTTCATTATTCATTATTTAAAGTCATCAAATAAGCATCGCCAAAATATGATATATTGGCTCTAAAGGCCTGCAAAACCTTCAATTTATGTTCAATCGATGGCGCTAGTGGTAGCTGAGCTGTCAAAATGATTTTGCCAACAAGGCAGTCACATTCCGATTATAATCCCTAAATACAGCTGCATAGCAGCGATAACAGGTTTCTGCCTAACTGGTTCATATGTCGCACTGGAAAGCGTACAAAGATTTCATAGGATTGGAATAATTCTTATCAGTTCATAATGTATGACCATTTCCAAGAAGCGCTGGGTCAACATTGTGCTAGATATGTGGGTCCATAAGGGGTACCACGTAAACAGTACTGTTGTACCAAGTCTATTCAAAATAGCTTTGAGCATACCGAAAATATGGTCCCCTGGTGGCAGTTGCATGAACTTGAAAAAGTCATGTCAAGGCAGACGGTGGCCAGAAAAAGAAATATTTACGGGAAAAATTAAAAGACACAAGCCAAACACACTCATTGTTTACTCTTTTTCCTATCCTTATTTTGAAATTAAAGTATTGTAATAAACAAATATTATAGTTGCAAAGCAGCGATAACAGGTTTTCTGCACAGCCTCGTTCGTATTGTTGACTGTCAGTCTGGATACTGATTTAACCACGATCAGGTGTATGCTGAAGCAGCCGCCCCATGTTATTGAAAATGAAGGGAATGGCTGTGGCTGTTATTCATCTGCTTTAAAGGGGTATTCAGTCATGTGCAGTTTGAAACTGGAGTGGTTGGATAGAGCATCAAACATAAACCCCCAAATGAATTACTAGCGTATACTTTCAGCTCATGCAGATCTTTGAGAAAATAAGCCCAGAAAGCAAGCATTACTTTCAAAATTAAGACATTATTGAATTCTTAATTACATTTCAGCACAATTGGTGACATGTATATTTGTTGTAATTGTAATTGATACATCTAGCTACGATTGGTAGAACACTATATCCGTGTTGACGCGATGAGGAGAGAATCCCACAATGATAATAAAAAGTCCGAAAATGAAACTTCGAGATAGTAGTTTATTTCAACGTTTCGACTATATCCTAATAGTATTCATTATTCCTGAAGATGACTATTAGGATATAGTCGAAACGTTGAAATAAACTACTATCTCGAAGTTTCATTTTCGGACTTTTTATTATCATTGTGGGATTCTCTCCTCACATCTAGCTACATTGACCCATCCTGCCCGGCGAGGTGGGACTTACTTTTCCCAAACTGGAACTTCCGATTATCTCAACGAAATCTCAAGGTCCATGGACCTCTTGTTCTATTTTTAGTTTGAATTCAGTTTCAATTATATTTTGTAATTTCAGAAACTACTGTTGAAATTGGTGAATCTTTAAGAGCCAAGGATGTCTACATCATACAAACAGGAACAAAGTCAGTAGTTTTAGCATTCAGAACAGTCATCATTGTGACTCTCAATATGGGTTGGTTGGATGAATTGAATTGTATTTTTTCAGGAATGTTAATAATGACATCATGGAAATGTTGATTTTGGCTTATGCTTGCAAGACATCTTGTTCAAATAAGATCATCGGAGTTGTGCCATACCTTCCTTACTGTAAACAGAGCAAGATGAGAAAAAGGGGTTGTATTGTTTCGAAATTACTGGCAAAGATGATGGACAAAGCAGGTAATTTTTAAGCCAGCCGTAGGCTGAGCGTATTACTATGCAGATGGTGTGAATTTAAATGACATGGTTTCCAGATGAAAGGCTTTTTCACTGCTCAACTAAGTATTCATGCAAATTATCCATTCAAACGTTATCCATTCTCCAATTCCTAGGAAGCTGAATAACTAAGTATTTTCATGTTGTGTTGATACCTAGACATATTTGGTAACCACATCCAAATGCAAAATTGTAGATCTGTAATTTCCAAATTACAGATAACAATTTTACAAATATACCATTGGAACCAACTCTCAATTTGTTAAGAAGAAAGCTCCGGGACTCCAATCTTGATCTCCCGATTCCAGTAGATTGCTTACTTAAACTTTTGGAGCTCTGAACAACCAATCTATACTTCCAATTCCAAGACAAATTCTACGAACAAATTTACGGTTTTGCTAAGGGTAACCCATTATCCCCCATTTAATCTTTTCCTTGAACATTTTGAATCCGAAATTCTTCCAAATAACACTGGCTCTAAACCAAACTTTGGGGTTATGTTGATGACATTCTGTGCTTAGTTTCTTTTGATTTTGATCTTAACTCTTTTCTTGACTTCATCAACTCTCAATATCCATCTTTGAAATTCACTTTTGAATGGGAACAAAAAGACCAAATTCCGTTTTTAGATGTTCTAATTCACAATAAATACTCTCATTTGATTTTTAGGACGACGGTACGTAGTGCACGTCGTCCTATTGTTATCGTGAAATCTGTCACGTCAAACGATTGCGTCCGTTAAACGCCACGTACGCGTCTGGAACTTTCACAGTCGCTTAAATATGAAACATAGAAGGTTGAGTTCATATATGGTGAATTTGGTTAATTAAATATTGCCGAAATAAAAATATTGAAACGCTAAAGTAGCGCAACCCCTGTCTAGAAGTAAAACTGTATTAGTCCGCGCTTAAAAAAGTGCCTCGCATACATTTTTAACCCACCTGGGACTTTAGTCCCAGCGGGCTATTGCGTTCACTTTTCGTCCGTCGTCCGTCCGTCGTAGCGTCCGTCCGTCCGTAGACGGAATCCAGTTATTTTGGGAAGTTTTGAAGACGCTTCAAGGTAACGCCTTGATATTTGGGTTACACGTGTATCTACCCTAGACACATCTTCAGCCCAAAAACTGGCCCTGTCAGAATCAAGATGGCTGACTGGCAGCCATTGTTATTTGCCAAAATCAGCACTTTTTACACATTTTTGAACTTTTTTAGAGGAAAGTTTGAAGACGCTTCGATCAATTACCTTGATCTTTCGGATATATATGAATCCCCCCAGGGCCCATCAACGAAACAAAAATTGGGTCGGTTGGACTCAAGATGGCCGTCCTATGACCTTTTTAGTGCCCAAAAATGTTAATTTTTGCCCGAATTCTGAGTCCTGTAGCTTCCTACTGGTTTACCAAACTAATTGCAATTTGTGATGGGTATTCTTTGGAAAGGGATGTTTTATTCCTCAGACAGGTATTTTTCATCAGCCAATTATGACGTATTTGGCGGCCATCTTGGTGTCACCAGTACTCATTCGTAAGTGGGAAAAAGTTTTTCCACATTATATTGATACCTAAGCGTATTTTGCTACCACAATCAATTAGAAAGTGGTAGCTCATAACGTGTTCTATGATTGTGGTGAGTTTCAAGGTTATTGGATTTCGTATATGGCCACCAGGGGGCGTTGAATAATACAATATCTTAGCATTTCTTTATTATATTCGTACCTATGCATATTTTGTAACCACAATCAATTGGAAAGTTGTAGCTCATGACATCATCTATGATTGTTGTGAGTTTTAAGGACATTAGTTTTTCTATATTGTCACCAGGGGGCGTTGAATAGTAGAATAACTTAGTATTTCCTTATTATATTGGTACCTAGGCATATTTTGTTACCATGATCAATTGCAAAGTTGTAGTTCATGACATGTTCTATGATTGTGGTGAGTTTCGAGGTCATTGGGTTTTGAATATGGTCACCAGGGGGCGTTGAATAGTAGAATGATTTAGTATTTCCATATTAAATTGGTAACGAGGCATATTTTCACAATCAATTACAAAATCGTAGCTGCTGACATGTTCTATGATTTTGGTGAGTTTCAAGGTCGTTGGTTTTTGTAAATGGTCACCAGGGGGCGTTGAATATTGAAATTGTTAGATTGTTGAGCATTTGAAACCATTTCCCAAGTGGGCATGGTGTCCCTGGACCCCTAGTTGAAATAGCACTTAATATAGGCCTATTCCATGATTTTGTTGTATATTTCCGTATTGTTGTTTATTGCCCGAAATTTCCGTATTTTCTTGGTGTGTGTGTCAGCGGATTAATTGAATGTTTACGCATTGGTGATATGGACTCGGCGAGTACACGTGCTACATCGATTCAACATTAGATGCTATTGAATCGATACTCGTACGTCGAGCAACGCTGAAAACTATGTTACTATTACTAGTAAAATGATTTATCGTGAAATGATTTATTTTTTTGGACTTTTGTGTCAGCGATCTGTTTTTAGAGCCCGATTATGTGTATCTAGACTGTGGCACAGCGATGAGAGCGCGCGTCGATAACATTAGTTACAGTCCCGGAGGCAATATCGCCTTATATACGCGGCAATCACCGTGTATGTATCAGTAAGAGATAATGCGCGTTACAGAGCGGGTCGCGCGTAGGCTACAATCCACACGCTTGTTATATCAAAAAAGTCTTGAATTAGCAGAAGAAATATTATTCACGATAACTTTTACTATAAAAAATTCCTTTTGTGAAACCATTAAAACCTTTAAGTCGGTAACTTAATTTCGTCATTATCTAGTTTTAATTTCGACTGTAGCCACATTAGTTTCACATTCGGATATTTTTACAAATATCCCATCCGATTATAAAAGCTTTAACCACCAACGATTAGGTAACTTCTCGTCAGTAACCGGCCTACACCCTCATCGTAGTTGTTTTGTATCATTCTCCTTGATCTATCAAACATTTTTCAAGTCTAAGATTCCCATAATCAATCTTTAAGATATCATGTAAGAATTCTAATGAGACTGCTGGTAAATATTCATTCTGTCCCACTTGGTCGATCGTTTGACTAGCTCCAGGGCCTAAGGGTACAGTTAGCAGTTGGCCTATGGTTCAGTCTGTGAACAGCTTCAAATAACTGTGTTAACAGGTGGATGTGAAGCTTGTACCCCATGGACTGCATGGTCATTGGCCTATGTCATGGGTTCTTGGCGATTGTACCGAGAGCAGACTGTATGGGCATGGTAAGTATAACTTTGAGTATAAACATGCACCGATGGCTAAAATGATACCTTCGTTTCTCAACCCCTCTAATTGTATGTCAGGCAATATCAATCCATATCGACAACGATTTTGTTGATCGAGCTTACAATATTTCGAGCCTCGGGACCTTTTTCCCTCTAATTTTCAAACTTAAAGGGATGCTAACTGCTCCGTTTTGCCTTAAATCTCTGTAATACCTTCAACTTGCATTATATGGTCAACTCTTTGTCTAACAGTGGAACTTCGTTTGGACCTGACTTGCAAATGTGTTTGAAAAGTGTCACCCTGATATAATTTGCATATTTCATAATCATATAGATCTACAATGTCATATCGAACAGTTCATAACATTTCATAGCTCTACTACATATTATTAATAATAATAATAATAATAATAATAATAATAATGATAATATAATATAACTTATGACTATAGTGTCAATATGTGCTTTAAGGTCGTAATCAACATGTGACATTACTCAACATGTTTTCACGATAATTAGCTATAGTCAGTGCTCATCGATAATTAATTAATGTCTCTCAAACATGTCACTAGGTGTTTATTTGTGCGTCCTGATGTCTACAACTTGTCTGACACCTAGTTCTCACATTATACTCATGATTCTGTATATAAAGACTATGTAAAGCTATGATAATCATTCTCATTCCGGGATGCAATAAAGATTGTACATATAAGGTTTAACTGCCTTGTTGTTCCTGATGGATGGAATCCTGTACCGCTGGTGTAAATGCTAGTTCCCCAGCCAGCCTGCCGATACAACAACCAGCCGGTTACAGATGGTGGAGAACCCAAATTTAAGTCCTCGTGACTTACACAAGTACAGATGAAGCTGCTGATATACGGATTGTGACTGAAACATACCACAAAATAGAAGATCGCATTCAATCACACTTGTGACAAGACCGTGCTGATCGCCGAAATTGCTGCTGTTTTGGTGGATACAACACATTATGGTAACTTGTTGTCAGCCATAGGTAATATAATTGAATCTTCATCTCGAATTAGTGGTCGGATATTGAGTATAGGAAATTATAGCTCTTTGAGTTTGGGAGCATTACTGTGTAGTTGAGCAGTTTGATATATATCTCAAGTTTCGATTGTTCAATTCAAAGCATTTTTCTAGCAAACATTATTCATAATCAGTTTCATTTCGTTCTGTACACTTAAGTGGTATACACTTCAAAAAGATGAACCGCATACATTGTAGTAAGGATGTTTGTCGCAAAGAAGCATCTCGATTATGGGTACCTGATATCAATGCGGTTGATATAAGCTTAGTTTCAGGGTTGAATCGGAATATTATAAACGTTGATATAAATAAACACTCCCAACGAGCATTAGTCGATACAGGTGCATCCATTTCATGTATTGCTAGATCAACGGTCGAAGGATGTATCAAAAATCCCATATATAGTCATTCGGATATAAACATTATTTGAGGAGTTTGTGGGGAAGCACATTCAGTAATTGGTAGAATTGATGTAACCATTTGCATTCAATCTCATGTATTTACACATAAGTTTTATGTATTCGATAGGCTACATACAGATGTCATTCTAGGACTGGATTTTTTGAAGGAAAACAATGTAAACATTGACCTTGCATCAGGCACAATTGAATTTAAAGATGTTTCGATTCCGTTAAAGATTCTTAGGAATAAACAAGAGCTGTACAGAAATAAAGCTAAAACGATTAACAGGATAGTTATTTCACCAAATACTAAACAAATAGTTCAAATAAGTGTCGATACGTTGGCGGAAGGTTCATTGGTTGTTTTTGAACCATACAACCACAAGTTATTGAATAAATGTTTAGGTGGAGGTAAAACATTATGCAAAATCACGGACGGTAAAATTTTCGCTACTATTGTGAATCCTACTAATGAACCGATTCAAATTTCAAAAGATTATGTGCTTGGATTTGCATACAATGTAACTGACGATGATTGTTTCGATTTCGCAGATGACAATACTAGTGCAAACATTTTCTCCGTTGATACTGATACACCACGGAATTATGATGAAAAAATTAAAATAGCGGAAAATTTAGGCATAAAAATTCCAGAAAACTCAGGATTGACTCTGGAACAAAAAGAGAGATTAATGTATTTAATTGGATGTAATAGGTCAATATTTGCTAGTAACTTACAGGAAATCGGCAAAACTTCATTAGTTACCCATAAGATAGAAACAACTGATGACGACCGTATAATTCAAATACCTTATCGCAAAAGTCCACACTTGAGACAGGTAGAAAACGACTTGGTTAACGAACTGTTAGATGCCGATCATATTGAACCAACTGATTCTGTTTTCAATAATCCTGTGGTTTTGGTCAGAAAACCAGACAATACGTATAGGTTTACTATTGATTTTAGAAAACTGAATTCGAAGACCGTAACGCAATCATTTCCACTACCTCATTTTGATGATGTATTTGACACTATAGCCGATGCTAAACCCATGATATTTAGTAAATTAGATCTTAATTCAGGATTTCACCAGATACCGTTACATGAAGAATCGCGTCATAAAACAGCTTTTCAAACGACACAAGGCAAAATGTGCTTCAAAAGAATGCCGATGGGAATTAAGAATGGTCCTATGGCTTTTCAGATGCTTATGTCAAAATGTTTAGGTCATTTGAATTGGCAATATGTATTGGAAGGATTAGCTTTGATTGAAGGAATTCAGAATTTTCATCCCTACCTGATTGGAAATGAATTCACTGTGTATACTGATAGCAAAAGTTTAACGTATATTCATGAAAACCGACTAAACAAACGTATAGGACGTTGGGAATTGGCTCTTCAAGCATATAATTTTTCTGTTGAACACCGACTGGGTAAGAAAAATGGCAATTGCGACGGTTTAAGTAGACGAGATTATGATAAACCTCCTCCTCCTAGACCTGATGATCCTTCACAAGAAGCTGTTTTCACAGCAATGACAAATGGATCTCAGTCTTATGAAGTCGTGTTTGATTATACTAGCCCCGTGGTGGCTGAGTTAACTCCTGATACTTATAAGGAGATTGAACTGATTAAACCTGCTAATATAACTCACTTACAGCGGAATTGCCCTGAAGTTTGTCACATGTTGGAACATAAGTTAGATCCATCATATGCTGTCAACGATGAAAAACTGTTTCGAAAGCTCAGTTGGAGGGCCGACCAATATGGTATTATCGATGGCACGTTATATTATTTGTATACGCCTAGAGTTACTGGTATTCCTAAAGCCGAGAAGGTCGTCCCAGTTCTTGAAGTTCCTAGGTCATTACGGTCGGAAATATTGAAAGCTAACCATGATTCATTAGTGGGAGGTTGCCACCAGGGTCGAGATCGTCTTTATGGTGTTTTACGTAATAAATATCATTGGGATTCCATGTATGAAGATTGTGGGAAATATGTTTCTACTTGTGAGAATTGCCAACAGGTCAAACGGAATTATCATAGTCATCCAACACCCTTACAACCATTTCCAATTGAAGGCTTATTCTCCAGATGGCACATTGACTTCCTTTGCAATCTTCCGGAGACACCTGATGGTAATAAGCATATTCTACTCGTGGTAGATAGCTGGAGTAAATGGCCCGAGGCTTTTCCTCTCAAAACTCAGGAAACAACAGAGGTAGCAAAGGTTCTCTTTAAAGAGATATTTTCGCGGTATGGTGCTCCTCATTCTTTAGTCTCTGATCGCGGTAAAACATTTATGTCTAAGTTAGTTGGAGCTCTCTGTGAATTGTTTCACGTGAAACAACATTTCACCGCTCCGTACCATCCTCAATCAAACTCAGTTTGCGAGAGAACTAACCAGTACATTTGGCAGTCGCTTAGGTCGTATTGTAACCAGGATCAGACTAATTGGGATACACTAATGCCAAGTGTAATGATGAGTTATAGGCATGTTCCCTCAACTGAAGGTTCAGGTTTTAGCCCTTACCACATGTTATTTGGTCAAGAAATGCGTCTACCAATAGACACGGCTTTAATTCCACGGCATTCGTTAGCTACTGATCATAAGGCATACTTATCACATATATTAAGGCAGCTGGTCATATCACGAAATATCGCTAACGAGAATATTAAAAGAGCTCAAAATAAGTATAAAACTCAGTTCGATAAAAAGGCATTAAAACCTCAGTTTCAGATTACTGATCGCGTTTGGCTATAAGTCATGAAAGTTAAGAAAGGAAAATCACCAAAACTGTGTAAAAAATACGTAGGTCCCGATTTCATTCAGTCAATAGCTAGTAAAGGGGCTTATCAATTACGAAGAATCTCTGATAACGTTTTACTCCCATCGCATGTCAATGGGAACCGTCTTAAGTTATACAAAGATCCCTCATCGCGTCCAAATTATGAAGAGGTCGCATGGGATGGTTCAACAGCTGAGGAAAACCCTGAATTATTCGACGAGATTCATGGGCGCTTAAAATATAAACCTAGCAATTTAGCTGATACTCCAACTGACACTCAAATTTCGGCTGACGATAACAAAGATAGACCGGTAGTTACTGAGACTTTCAATGAATCAGATATTCAGAAAATTCTACAGTACAAACTAGAAAGTGGTTTATGTAAATATGGCGTAAAATGGAAGTCAGATTTAAATCGTGGAAATTCTTGGGAATTAGGAAAATGGATCCCAAATAAACTAATTCGACACTTTCACGAAAACTATGCGGCATCAGGCAAAAAACGTAAGAAACCTTGCAAAAGTAATTTTTTTGATCGCATTACAGACAATTCTGATAATAAGGGACATCAAAACGATCGAAATGAAAACGAGAATGACGTAGCAAATATTATAATCACAAATAGAGATAGATGTCAGGATAGTGAAGTAGAGATACGTGAAAAACCTAGAAGAAAATTAAATGGAACCGTAATACAGGGTGTATATGTTACTAATGATCGCTTCCAGGAATTTGATAATCAGATGTCTAATGAAGACTCATCAAATAATGAGAATGTAAATAGTGTATATTGTTCAGCTCGATCGAAAACTCACCAAGATCATACGAATCAGGATAGCGTTAAGAGTAGTTCAGATTCAAGTAATGTCGCTATCGAAGAAGCTATTCGGACGGGAAATCGTCGAGCATTGTGTCCGTGCCCTACAGGAAAAACGGTTGTTGCTACCAAATTTCAAAATAATGTGCTATTCGTAAAATATTACCATGACAGTCCATGGTACCGGGCATCAAAACGAGATTGGTTTGAAGTAAGTGATTACGGAGAGAGTCTTGAACATGTATGGGGTATATATCATGTCATCTTGGAAAATGAAAGGCCTCCCACCGAAACCGAGCTCAAAAACATTATACCTACTGCCGCTCGAGCCGTATCAACACGTTTCAACGACCAGGGAGTCTTAGAATACTATATTTTATTTGGGCGGTTCGCTCCCCCTGCATGGCGGCCTTGGTATGAAACACCTCCTGGCACACAGTCAGTACGCTTCTCGTTTAAAATCTATTTCTTCGAAACTCAGTAGTAGCTACAGTAGGTTTTCTTAAGCTTTCCAGGATATCATATGGATATCAACGATGAATTGATCAGCTTATTACTCGTACGTATATTTTCAGTTTATTTACGCCCTGAACGGTTCAAAGATCGGATAGTTCATACGTTCAATTAATATATACTAGTCATTTTAAGTAGAGTGCATGAAATCTTTCGTAGAAAACACGCAAATAACGTCATTGTAAATCTAATACGAGACATAACTGAGATGAGTGTACGGTACGGTATGAATTTATCAATGAGATAATATAACGTGGATTAATTGAGACTGCGATGATAGGTGTTAAAACAGTTCAGTTATGCTGGTGGTGTCATCTTTGCTCAATTACTATGGTTATTCTTTATTTACTTCTGACCACTTATTTTGGATGATGATAATTTTTTCCTTTTGGCTGACAAGGGTAACTGTATTTGTGTTGTGTCATTGCCTGAACTCTGCTCTGATGTCAAATGTTGCATGTTACTATCATTGTGTCACGAAGTTATTTCCAGTCAGTAATCGAAAGATCTTCAAAACAGAGAAATGCGTACTACTTGCAACTTGCATCACCAACTGATCTTCGGGACGCTATAACTACGCAACACGTCGCTACTTCTGTTCGTCGCAGAACCAACCAGAATTCGGGGATCGTTTGCAGATCATTCAAAATTACAGTTAACGTATCATCGCATCGTCCGTATATAACGACAACATGTGACTCTTTCGTGAATGACTGATAATCCGGATGTTACTGTCCAGCGTTTGCACATTTTTGCGCGGTGAAAGTCAATCTTTCATGTTTTCGCGATGGAAGGAGTTTTGATGAACTTATGGTATCTGCGTTTTCCGCAAATTTGGAGGACCAAATTTAATTGGACAAGGGGCATCTGTCACCCTGATATAATTTGCATATTTCATAATCATATAGATCTACAATGTCATATCGAGCAGTTCATAACATTTCATAGCTCTACTACATATTAATAATAATAATAATAATAATAATAATAATATAATATAACTTATGACTATAGTGTCAATATGTGCTTTAAGGTCGTAATCAACATGTGACATTACTCAACATGTTTTCACGATAATTAGCTATAGTCAGTGCTCATCGATAATTAATTAATGTCTCTCAAACATGTCACTAGGTGTTTATTTGTGCGTCCTGATGTCTACAACTTGTCTGACACCTAGTTCTCACATTATACTCATGATTTTGTATATAAAGACTATGTAAAGCTATGATAATCATTCTCATTCCGGGATGCAATAAAGATTGTACATATAAGGTTTAACTGCCTTGTTGTTCCTGATGGATGGAATCCTGTACCGCTGGTGTAAATGCTAGTTCCCCAGCCAGCCTGCCGATACAACAACCAGCCGGTTACAAAAGCACTACAGTGTGTAAGCCTTAGCAACCAACCTAACTCGTCTTCACCCCGAGTTCCACTTTTAATTTCTATTCTCTCTCGTCGTCCTATTAAAAAGTTTCTTTCTAGTTTCAGTCTACCATAAACCGATCAACGCTGAGGCGTATCTCCATTTCTTTTCATTATTTACTGCTAAATCAATCAAAATTGGTCGCGCTCTAGGCCTCTTTCTCCGTGCACTTCGGATATGCGATGAAACCTTCCTTTCGGCTGAATTTGACCATATAACCAACTCTCTTAAAAAATTGGCTTACCCTGATTACATTTTGAAAATCGCTATTTCTAAGGCTAAACGTACTTTCTTTAATTCTTAACTTCCAGAAAATGAAAAACACATTTCAGAATTAATTCTTGTTCCGTATGTACCTGTTTTGGAAAAGTTTCGTCACTCTCTCCCTTTATTGGATAAACAAATCATTTTCACGTATGAAAACAAAATTAGCAAGACTTTGGTAAAAAACAATCAATCTAAACCTTTGGACTGCGGAGTGTACAAAATTCCTTGTTTTGGCTGTGATAAAATGTACTTTGGAGAAACTGGTCGTGATTTAAAAACTCGAATTTGGAACACAAAAAGGATATAATAAATAAAAAAACAGCTAGTGGTGTAGCCAATCACGTTTGGAACACTGCTCATCGTTTTAATTTTGATAAAGCCGAAATTATCTATACTTCCAGCAATTACACTAAACGCCACATAGTTGAGTCAGCCCTAATGACTCGTCACTCAGATATTAGTACCAATTTAAATAATGGCTTTTCTCCTCACAATTCCCTTCTATCTAAGTATATTGCTTCATGCCTTGCCAAACACTAATTAGTTACTCACTCACCAATTTACTCAATTAACCTGTTCTCCTCTGTATATATACCCCTGTTTTTAGTCAATATCTCACACCTGACGATGATCTCTAGTGTGAGATCGAAATGTCGTGTTCTTGTATTTTAGATTGTTTCAATAAATAAATTCTCGTTTTTCGATTTCTTTTAATTTGTAAATAGTGGGTTTTTATCTTTGCAATGACCTTATTGGGGGCATCGTCTCTAAAGGCAAATGTGATAGGCTGGTTCTGGGATATGCAGGAGCTTTGGGAGCTTCTGACGTGTGGGAAAACCATAGTATCAAAATTATGGGAAAGCCTTAATCGAATATCCAAATGGTGAGCATTTCATTTGACTAGATACAAGCAATTTCTGGCCCTTTCAGCTTATGGGAATATAGATTATAAAATATATTTCACATTTATATGTATCCGTCATGTGTATTGTTTTATTGAATAGTTTGTTTTGATTGCCTTCTATATTCAGATGCGCTGTACACTACAGTATATATACACAATTATACTAGATAAGGAGTGTAATTCACACTACAACTGTGTATAGCCTGCTAGCTCTAGTGCGTATGAATGAATTGTTTCAAATGAAAGTTTTTGGCGAACCATAGGTTTGCCTATGCAAACGGTCTGGTGCAGTTTTCATTGAAAATGAATAGAGTACCGATGTGTCAACAAGGCACAAACATTGGCTATTGAACCAATATCGTTGATTTTTGGTGTCATGGTTTGGCTTAATGAGTTCTCGAGCCCACTAAAATTTCATAGTGATCTAGTTATTCTTAGGGGACTTATTCTTGAAAAACACGTAAAAACCCTGCTTTTTAGCACTATGTAATGGCACGTTTTCACGTATGAGAACTTGCATACTTGGAATTGAAATATATAAAAGTCCAATCCATCCTGGAAGTGTTGCCGTTTTTTGTGCAACTCATCTCGATGTACTTTTTGACCTACAGGCCCTCACTTTATAAACCCCTAAATTTTCTCGCTTCTATTTATCTGAGTTGACCTTGTTACCTGAGCTACATTGAATGTGATTGGCTGTTTGTTGGATATACGGGAAATTCAGGGATCTTCTGATGTAATTGGGAAAGCCCATTGGGAAAACCCAATTTGGAACCCAAAACAAAATGGCGAGCATTTCATTTGACTAGGTTACATACGTTTGCTTATAATTTTTTCGGTGTTACGAATATAACCGAGTAGGCTATTCAATTCAGTATCCAAACTACCAAGTATGGCGATACCAATGAAGTTTTGGATTAGATTTGTCTTGTCAATGCCTTAAAGACCTGCTAACACGTACCGTTTAAAACCTCCAAACCCCCTTTAGGGGCTTTGCGCCTAATTTTGGGCATAGACCAATGTATGTTTTTGGCATTTGGCAAATAAGCACCAGTTTTTTCCAGGTAAACCCCTTTGCCCATGGGTAATTTATTATTCTATTCAGATTGTATTCATTCATTATGTTATGTTTTATCACAGGGTTAGATCATCTCATTACTATGGACCTTCATAGTAAAGAAATCCAAGGTTTCTTTGACATGCCAGTTGACAATCTAAGAGCGTCTCCATTCTTACTGCAATATATCCAAGAGCAGGTAACCAGGATTTACTTCATTTTCATCTACTAGACTAGTGCTGCAAAGTGTCCTGATGTAGGCGTAATTATTACGCTTTAATATAGGAAAATACGATGTTCCGAATTGTGCTTGAAAAATTGGATTTTAGAATACCTATGTTCTGATTTTACGATTTTTCTTGTCATTTTATGCTTTCCATAAACAAGCCTCAAATTTTCATTTCTTATTCACATTTCAATCAAAGAAATCTATGTTAAAAATATCACAAGTTGATCGTCGATTAAGATAATGGAAGTGTCAAGTGACTCTGGCTGGGCCACCTGCTGGCTTGATATGCTCCCATGACTATGGCAAGTGAGTGAATGAGAACGTTACAACATGGTGGCCACAACAGGGCTTAGAACTGCCAACTGAGATAAATTTTTGCACTGTTCATAGCAGTGAGCAGTGTCAGTTACTGAGACATTTGCGATGCAAAGCCAAAGAAACAGTGCTTAGCGATGAAACACGTAGGAACAAGTAAAATTAAACACATGTCATTAGTTCATAGTTTTACTTTCTTTAATTTAGAATACAAACAGTATTTAGGTTAGCCTGAATTTAATTTTCTTAAAGGTTTTTCATATAAAAAGCATTTCAAAACTGATCGTTATTGTGGGATAAAAAAAAGTTTTCCTACTTAAGTCGTATTTGTTTATGTTAATTCTATTTGATCGCATAAAGATGGATCTTACTCCTTGAACTGCTGTTAATATGAAAAATAGTTGAAGGAGTCCTGAATTTGAAAATGATTAGGTTGGCAGCACAGATCTACAGCATTTTCTCACCAAATAGCAGAGGGAAATTTGTCAACCTAAAATACAAGGTCTTTGTAGAGCCTCGCTCAGTAAGGCCCATCATCACACACATGCTTTTATACATCACACACATGCTTTTATACGTACTGTAACCGCCTATAATTCACGTAGTATATACAGAGTTTGCTGGATTTATTGGTGGTATGTATGTATAGTAATAGTAGCGAGTTGATGAAACAGAGAAGTCTATTAATTGTAAAAAATGACTCAATTATTAATGTCTGCCGACAATTCTGTAAATTAGCACAGATATGTACTATATGATTGATATGATTCTGAAGGTTATAAGTGCCTGAATTTCGTTATAAAAAAATGAACATTGCTCATTAGTTCAAGATGCTGTAGTGCCTTGCTACAGCACTGCTCAACATACTCGCTGTGTAACACGGAACACGTTTTGCCATAAAACGAACGCCGATCGGTCTAACCCTTCGTCTCTGGAATGCTCTGAGCACATTGTTGGTAAATTTGGGATATTACACGGTGAACTGGTTTATAGAACGGTTGGAATTTATGTGCAGTCATCTACGGCTTGTCACATATAATTTTGTGATGGATCAAGAACGACCCCATAGTCTTGTATAGGTTCTATAAGATAAATAGGATTAGTTACTATTCTAAACCGGCTTGTGCAGCCACCAATGAATTGGATCATCCCTAAGCTCATCCACTCAATTTCATTTCAATTTGGGTGGGTAGTCCATTCGATCATCAATGTATTTGACAATTTTCATGGCTATGGTACACTCTTCCATCACTCGACTACCTTAACTACATTACATCTCTGCCTAAACATATTCTAGGCCTATAAGCTTATTGAACCTTTGATTTTCCACCTGACAAAGATAACTTTCCTTTTCGCCGAAGCTTGTTCTGACTCTTGAGTCAGCCATATTGGATACCGTTATTCAATGTTTGTGTAATTCATTTATACAAACGTTGAGTATCATCTAAATCATGGTTGCAGCATAGCCACTAAAACATGGCCGTTTGTGACGCACGTGCACGTGCACCTGCAACATCGTCATCATAGTCCGAATTGTAAAAAAAACTGCTGCCCTCATCTTCACTTTCACTATAATGGGATTCCTACTCACTGGTGTTTTCACTATCACTATCATTTAGGATCCGTAAAACATTATCCAACTTTTATAATTCTGCGCCATGATTTGATATGTTTGTCATCAAATTACACCATGAAATTGAAAAATTAAGTTTTCCACATGAGGAGCTGGTTAAGGTGTTGTAACTACCACCGGCAACCATTGAGTGGTATTTAGGGTGACTTTACCCATGTCGACAAAATGTGACTGTGGCGACAAAATATGACAGTGGCACTAAGTGGGTAAAGTTGCAATCATGCGACTATGTGGCGCTCAAAGGGCTTAAGTTACTAACAGGTATATCAAATTCAATATTTAAATGCAACTACATAATTATTATACAGAAGTTTGCAATTGGCACAAGCATCGGACTTTTCGAATACAGTCAGAGTCACTAGTTAATTCAGTGGTTTTAATCCAATCGGACATTACATTTGTCACATAGTCTTCTGGTTGGTCTGAATTGGCTCCACCGCCATTCGTTGTTGCAAACTCTATCATCATACAGATCTGTATATACTTCAGCAGATATTTCACTCACCGTAGTATGTATTTCACTAACAGGAATATCGTCATCTTTATCCCATAGCATATCATCTTCGATTCTGTCCACCGCATTTGCAATGGAACATTTTTCGTTTGATTTTATCACATTTGAATGGAAGCCCATTGGTGACATTTCGATTATTTAGTGATGAATATTCATTGATTTGAATTGATTTAAACTGAAGATATCAGCAGTAGGCTTCCATAGCAATACCGCAACATAAACACTATGTTCTATGGAAGATGATCTGAGTCTCAAGCTGAGACGACATTGAATGGGGCAGTGATTGTGGTTAAGGGTGGTATTTTCAAGTGAGAAGGGTAGCTCCATTCTGCCTCCCGCAGTAACTCAGGCGGATCCGTATTGCAGCAAGTGAGGAGGGTGAGTCCATCTTACTCCTTCTAAGGCGTTTCAATGGCAAAACCAAACAAACCCTCACTTATTGAACTATATATTACACATGTAAGCCGAATTATTATCTTAAAACCATTAGCAATACATGGCTGACGAGGAACATTCTGCATTTTTGTAGTCAATTCACGATGAAAATGGTTTTTACATCCTCAAACTACAATTTATTTTTACGCCACATTTTTACATATTCGAATTCAAACTTTTTGATAGTATTGTGGATACCCAAATGAACTCCCAAACTCATGAACGATGTCGTCTCAGGTCTTGCATGTATTATCAAGGAAGAAAGTTTTCAAGTCCAAGGTCATTTTTCTGATAAGCCTAAAAACGATGAGAAAATGTGATGGGGGTAGGGTTTATTCGAAAGTTTGTTGGTACCGGCGGCCGTAAAAGCGCATTTATTTCGTTTTACAGTTAGATTCTATTACTGACGTTTAACAAGTGTATAATTTCCTTCTGTTACAATTATCAATCTTTCGGCGATAGCCGTGCACCTGTGTGACGTGACCTCATTTGTACGTGTAGGCTACGTCTATTTATAGCCACTAGTAGTAGTACATATGGTGAGAAAACATCGTCGAGAGTGTCTATACTCAATACAGTCATTCGGGGAGTGCGGTGCGCGGTGCACAATGTTCACTTATTTAGGGGTTCGACCTCTACTGCTTGAGATGCTGATTATTAGTGAAATGTGGATGTGCCGCATTGGAAATGGACATTACTTTCAAAATATGGTGATCGTTCATGGGCGCAAGATCGCTCGAAGTGCTCGGAAAACGCTTTTAATTTCAAAAATTTTCATAATTGTCCCAGACAGAGGCTGTGGTTAAATTGGGATCCAGGAATAGGCCATCGGGTGTAATGTGATAATCTGATGCCACTGAATAAGCAAACTCGGTTTCAATCCCTTTAATTTCACTGTAATTGATAGAATGACTATCACGATTTAGAATCTCGGCCATCAATATGGATCCAGTTATTGATGATAAGCCTAGTCCCATGATTGTATGCTTCCAGGGCCTAACACTTCCGCGAGATACATTATAAATAGCATCAAAGGCCATTGAATTAACTTTCTTTTCTATAACATCGTTTTGAAGAACAGCACCAGTTGTTCCGGAATGGAGGGACTGCTTGAGCATTTTTTGTACTACAGTTAACCCCGCATAAGTCGTCATCGTAGTAGTCGTATCATCACATATCTCGTATAATTACTTTGGTCCCGCTTTTCTTCTTCATTAAACCTTATGAAATCATGCTTATAACTCGTACTTGTTTTTTCACGTAAGTCGTATCAATTTTAGAAGCCAAATCGTCTGATTCCATTCAAAATACCAGTGATCAAATTCCTACACTAAGGCTCTTTGAATTGGTTGGTGTAGGCCTACTGATTTTACCAGCATAACTGAAAGGTTGAAGGAGAAAATAAGATTTAAAATCTAACATTGAATTTATTGATTTCTGAGATCATGGAGTTACCAAAATGGAAGGGATCATAGCTTCCTTCGAGTATTTTCCATGTAAAATCTTTGATGGACTGCAGAAAAATATAGAATGAAAACTGGATTGGATTGAATTCCAATGAGAATAAATCTTTCTTATTTCAAATGATCATAAATAGATCATAAGTCAAGACGGAAATACCAGGAAAAAGTTTGTTTTAAAGTTAGATATGATAAATTCAAAGGGGATCCGTCCTCCAAGTGATTAGAAAAGCCTAACATGTGTCCCCTTGAACCTAGAAATTTGTATGAAAATTCGTCCATGGACACGATCTCCGCGATATCACACAGAACTGCACGATGATTTATCATGGATATTTTTGGTAGTGGGTTTTCCCCAATGATTGCAAATAGACACCTTCTGTACAACAGTGAAAAGAAATCAATACAATTTAGAGTTTATATATCTCGCATTAAACATAATCACACTGTTGCCAAGATTTCAATTATAACAAAAACAATCATAAATCTATAGATTTGCAACATTTTTTAAATTGAAGCCCCTAAATCGATTTTGAAGACCGTTGCGGAATTCAAGGCCTCGAATTTCCCTTTTAATAATTCAATGATTGCAAGGCCCGTTTAACGTAGCAACAGCCAACATGCGTGGCACTTCCAGCTTTGCTGACAGCTTATTGGAACATTCCCAATTTCTTGGAAAACTTTAACTAGACCACACGCGTTTTTCTCATAGCTTGCAATAGTGAGTAGAGTCAAACCAATCGGCAGGAGTCATGTGTCGTGTGTGAAGCATATATTCACAAATACTTCTGACCAGAAAATACATCATGCTGATAGCCGACAAAAGCCATTTGGGAACGATGTTGGGGTGAAAAAATCAACCGGGTCTAAAAGGACTGACAGACGGGTGCGGGACCCGACACCCGGCTATTAATGAAAACATTGTTCTCACATGTATATATGATATATATATATGATATATATATATATATATATATATATATATATATATATATATATATATATATATATATATATATATATATATATATATATATATATAGGCCTACGATATGTATATGTATAGGCCTACACAATATTGCCAGTGAGGCATGACCACAGTTATAACTCACTACCATACACATAAACAAAACAAAAAATATTTAGGCCATTTTTTTATGATAAGTTGGATTACACATTTGATGGGCTTGAAATGATTGTGGTGGCAGGAAAAATAAAAATAAAGATACTATTTTCTCAAAACATTGAATTTTGTACTAATTTAGTAATCGGGGGCGGAATTAGCAAAAAATGTAAAAACTCCCCCTATTTTGGAGGGTGTTATAGGACAATGATATCCGAATATTGTCTATTTACTGCCTACACTCATAGCTGACACCGCCATTTTTGCAAGTCACACTATTTACTGAAAGAATCCGACAAAAATATACATTAGAACATCCTAGACTGGTTACACACAGGCAACCAGTCTATAGAACACCCATCATTCACCGTGATTTTTTATAGACTTTCGCTTTAATGAAGTCCATTTTGTTATCACATATGAAACTTTCATCTGTTGTTAAAGATAACTTCCAAATGAGGCTTAGTTTCTTTGGAACTTTTTAAACATTCAATGCAGTAAAAAAAGCTCTAACCCGATTGAATTTCATCGGAATCTGGTGCTTATTTATGAATTTAGTTGTTTATTTGTTGAACTACATTTCGTTTCGGAAGAACATATGCCCTTTTACGGCTTCACACACGTGCTCATTACAGACTCGCTGCTATGTGGTGTACCGTATTGATCTGTGCATGTATATGAAAAGCGCACCTCGTATGTGGCCTAGTTAAAGTTTTCCTGGAAACTGCAAATGATTCAACTGCCAGGGTTTGTCGTGGCTGGCTGTGAAAAGCAGTGAATTGTATAGAAGGGCCGTAAAATAAGGAACTTGGAAATTTTTCAATTTACAAAAATAAATTGTCTAACAAACTTAGTAGGCCGCCTACACAGTGAATAGAAATCGTCACACCATGAAAGTGGAGAGTGTCTATTTGGTCAGTGGGGAAAACTGGTTACTATGTATATTCATGATGAATCGTCATGCAGTTGTGTGTGATGGAGATCGTAACAATAGACAGGTTTTCATGAAAACTTCTGGATTCAATCATGGGCGACATCTTAGGCTTTTTTTGACGCCTTATAAAACGTTACCATTATGAAACCTAAACAATGTTAACCATTCAGCGTCATTTTACAAACGACAACCGTAAATCGATGTGCAAAACGTCACAGGTTTATGTGTACACATACAAGCTATTTGGCAAAATATTATTGATAAAGATGTAGAATGGCTCCCTGTGATTATATAATGACCTCTATTTGAACGTCGAAATGTTATATTGCATTGAATATCATGATAAGACGTATTGTAATAGTAAAGGATGTATGATTATATCAGGAGCGGCAGGCATAAATAGAAATGATAAGTAAATCTGATTATTCGGTTAAATGGCGGATGTATACACGATTTGGAAGTCTGATATAAAAGTCAGACCCTGACATGGGGATGCTAGTGGAATGACGAAGCTACCTACGATCTGAGTAGGACGGCGTGAATTTCATCGGCGGCTACAAGCGGTCTATATAAAAATGTGTAAACAAATAATTTCAATATTCAAATGTTTTAGAAAATATGTTCGATATTAGGGGTATGCAGGTTTCATGAGATTAGCAATCTATAATAGCATAGCTGTCATATACGGCTCCGCGTCCACTGATGGCATGTGTATAAGGTGACAATTCAATTCAATACTTTATTGATCCTTATTACATTGAAATTCCGGGATGAAATTCCCAAATTCAATAAAGTTACAAATTTTAGAATAAGAAAATACAAACTACAAGACACATGGGTAATTCATACAGAATAACATGAATAAGTTATTTAAATGACGATGTCTACTTCAACCCAGACTCAAGTCTAGGATATCGAGTGACAGCCAAACCGGGCCCCGGGACCGGGTCGGCTGGCTACATGATATGCTCGAAGTCATGATGAAGCAGACATCAGAAGAGCTCTTTCTTCAACCATATGGAGGCAATGAAGTTGCAGACCAGCTTAGAGCAAAAGTGAATCGAAGTCGGTCACAATTTTTTTTTAATTAGACCAGTCGAAGACTGTATTATCTACCCAATCGCCAAATCTCATAAATAATTCCCCAAATTTCTTAAAACTTCGATTTCAAATTTGCAATTCCACATTAGCTTATCCCAGAAATTCTACATTTTTTAGCAGGCGTCAAATAATTTATTAAAGTTAATTTTCTTGTTGATTACTTGGAGCACGGATTCTCTGAAATTCTGCCAAAAACTTCATGCCGAAGATCAGTAGGCCTATGCGCTTCCATTCATAATTCGAAAGAAGACATTTTTTCTTGATATTTTCCATCCTTATTTTCGATCTTATTATCTGTAAAAAGTCAGTCTTCTCCCATCATTTGAATTCAATCCAATAGTTCTCACTATTTTTCATTTGTACTGCTTATAATCTGTAATCTAGAGTTCCAATGTTTAATTTTGATGCTGATTAAACATATGTACTCTCATGTAAATATATGAAAGTCCATATTAAGAATTTCGTTTCTTGTTTGTGTTTGATGTCAAAAGATGATGTGGCAGTGGAAAACTAGAAAGAATCTTTTTATGTGGTCGGTTTAGAAACAGGTTCGATCGAAGAAACTCAGTGACAGTTACGAATGAGACCATCATAACGAAGTACTGAACACAACACTTGGCCACTGCCACGTCAGAGCGAAACTTGTACGCCGAACAGAGGCCACAGTCTACGATCTCTCGTAGTTGCTACTCTGTTACGTAATCGTCTAATCACTTACCTTAACATCATATCGTAGTGCAAGTATGACGTAGAGGTCAACGAGACATTACCCGCACAAAGGCTTGATCGTAGTGAAAAAGCCGCATCAATTCATGCGTTCAATTTCAACTATATGCTACACAATGTTAGTCCACCAGTATGGTGTTTTTTACCTTCATGACATAGTCATGAAGGTTATAAGATGGTAGTGAGTCGATGACGTCATTTTCGTGTCGCCACTTTTAACTTGTTGGTGGGAGTTCAGAGGAAGATTTGTCAAACGAATGAATACTTTAATCTTATTAATGCAGAGTGTGAAATTTTGCTTTTTAAAAATATTTCCCTTAATTATTAGAAAATGCCGATAGTAAGACCATGGGAAAGTCTTTATCGTTGAATGGGCGAATCACGGCGGCAGAGTGCACCTGTGATAAGGCGGAAATAGTTCCATGTGAAAGCAAAGCTTTTAAATGATTAGACAGTCGGAGGTGGTTTATCAACTTTTTTCAACTATAGTGCTGCTATTTTCCCAATGCTTGCTAGATTTCGATCGTTTCTCATAAGTCAACACTTTTCAAGTGTGATTTTGATGTGTGTAGAGATACATCGTGACTAGCGTATTGAATGGCAGCGCCATGTTTGAGCTGTGTGTCGATCGTTGAATAGTGGAATTACAGTGTGGAATTATCTCTCTTAACCGGCAAATCCGTGGTCTGTTTCGTGTTATCATTGGCCTACGTGACTGACCTTGCTTGAGCGTTCGCTGCCGGCGCGCCGCTACAAAGTTATGAATAACGTACTGTATAACTGATTGTTAATGACATACAACAAATAAACCTTTAAAGAAAGGTACCTAGTGTCTGACAATCTACTGAAAAATTCCGGATTGATCCACTGCATAGTTTTTCATAGTGAGCATTTTAGTATATGAATCAATTAAGATGATTGACAGACGCGGGTGCGGTCGTATCAGCTGTTGAAGACGTTCGATGTAAACAATAATTTTAACCACGTACGCGATGAAAACAGGGACATCAAACTGAGAAGCACTGAATTTTTTAATTACATGTGATTTGAATAGGCATCTGTGCTGGTTTTCAAAAAGTCGAATCTTAATTGACTCCCATTACATAGGCCTAAGCAAGGACCTCTGCAATTGAATTGAATTCGACACAGTAATTTGCCTGTAATTTGCGATGAATCTTTTTGAAAATTAGCATGAAGATTGGGTCTGGCGAGATGTCCACCCCTATCGTCATTGGTGATCAAATATGGCTGCCATTGGGGTGGCCATCTTGAATTTCTTGTTTCCATGATGCAGCCCGCAATTCTTGGTGGATTTCCACAAAATTTTGTGTGAGGATCAGGGTCAAGCTGTCAGGGTCATGCCTTTTGTATATGGAGGTCATCGGTCTTCAAATATGGCCACCAGGTCAGCCATCTTGAATTTCTAGCACTAAACAGCCTGCAATTCTTGATACATTTTTAAGATACTAGGTGTAAGAATTTTAGTAGGTGAAATGTCTACCCCTTATTGAAAATTGAGTTCAAGTATGGCCACCAGGGTTGCCATCCATCTTGGATTTCTTTTCAGCACGATGCCTACACCAATTCTTGATGCATTTTTTCGTGTAGTGTGATCTTTGGGGCAGCTTAAATGGGCTTGTCTTTTCATGTAAGGATATATTAACAGAAAATGAACATTATCGCCACATAGCCTATACCTCTTAACTATTTTAAAACTTGTTACATCGTTACAATGTAAATCATTCTGTAAAACTTTGAATACTGAATCATTCTTCTTCTACTACGTCATGAAGGTACAAGGCCTTTGGGCCTCTTGTTATGCAAATTAGTATTGTTTAAAATTCATCCGCATATCGATACAAACGTTTTTGAATAATCAATCTTATAATCAACATCATCAATTTTAGTTCAAATATTTTCAAACAAATCTTTTTTTATCAATAGATTATCTAAAGATTAACGGCTTCGTTGATTTTGGTGAGCTACCTGTATTACTAAATGAGGGCGCTATCATCACAGCTCCGCAGTAAATATTGCAAACTACGCCGCGCATCAACATGGAATTTTCAGCACAGTACAAGATGCTTATTAATCTTAGTTTGATTAAATCGGATGACAACAATTAATTTCATTTAGTTCTCAACTTTTGAAGTGAGGATCGGAAAACTGTTTTAGTCACGTGATACATGATGAACCGGCCACAAATCTTATCTGCTTACGCACATGAGAAGTGCTGGTTTTATGTCCTTGCCTAGGCCTCATATCATAACCAAATATACGTTGTTAATTTAAATATCATCAAAAAATGTTTCTAGTCCTACGATATACAATACAATGATATACAAGAAGCGGCATGACATCAGGCGGGAAAATGAATTTTATTTTATAGAATTCCTTCAATTTCTTCTTTCAGAAATAAATTCATTCTTTCTTATATTAACAAACTCAGGAAAGCGCAACAAATTTCAGACTTACTGAGCAAGTTACAAAGCTATCTTATGTCAAATAACAAAGAAAAGTGGGAAAATTAAGTGCAAGTCGAACCACTTAAACATCGTGCTCGGCGTTGCTACCTAACCCGACCACAAAAATTACGAACGTTTGTTTTTATTTCCATACACATGCTTAAGAATAAGGGGGCGGGGGAATAAAAATAAAAATTTTTTCATACCTTAAATCGGAAATATTTTGCGGCGGATCCGATATCCAACTAATAAAAAAAAAACAGCCTTAGCTTCTGATTCCCACTATGATAAGGATATTGTTTAACCCAGTGGTAACTATTACAGCTGACCTAGCCATTCAAGGGTGCTGATTGGGTCTCGCCCAGGCCCCCACCACCAAAAATGTCTGGCCCCATTCATTTCTGATTCGGGGTAGTGTGTATAATGATTTGCAGCAAATTTCAAGTGGTAACTAATACAGCTGACCTAGCCTAGTCACAAAGGGTGCCAAATTTAGGCCGTCTGGCCCAGGCCCCCCACCTCCAAAAATGTCTGGCACCATTCATTTTTGATTCAGGGTAATGTGTATAATGACTTGCATTAAGTTTCAAGTGGTAACTATTTCAGCTGACCTAGCCACATTTTGGCCCCCCTTAAACCCTGTTTGTCGGTCCCTTGCCACCAACAAGAATGTCTGGCTATCTATTTCAATTTTGATATTTTTTTCATTTTTCTAAACAGATTCCAGACTATCGAAATGCAGTTATTGTTGCACGTAACCCTAATTCTGTGAAAAGGGCCACATCATATGCTGAACGTTTGCGTCTGGGTATAGCCGTCATTCATGGTGAGGAGAAATCTGAATCGGAAAAAGATGATGGCCGAAATTCACCACCGTTGCAAAAAATGGCTGAAATGAACATGGGTGAAAGAGAAATGGGATTAGAAATGTTTCCTGGTAAGGAAAGGCTTATGTTGTTATTAAATGATATGTATTCATTGGGTGATAATTATGTGGCTGCATTCTGTCAACATTTAATTATGTTCACTACAATTGAATTGTTTTCATCTACCTCATGTCTGCAACCTTGTCTACTTCAAGTCAAGGTTAAATGAAAATGTTTAATAAGATATCGTATCCTATACAATATACTTATGCTGTATTTAGCACTAAGCTAGTAATGGCATTGTGCTATATGGAAACATAAACTCCAACACGTAAGATTTTTCCATATTTGTTACAGATCAATCCCTTTTGAGAAAATATCCATCACTATTAACGCTGGTTTGATAAAAACTGCCCAATAGCCAAAACGTTGCAGTAAATATATTCACTTTATACAGAACATTTTCTTCAAGACAATAAGTGATTTCATGGAATATTCCATATGATGTAAGTCATGTCAATGACCCAAGATAGCTGTCCTGTATATGTACATATGGGTGCAGTCCCCAATCACATTTCAAATTATGTATAATGCAGAGCTCAGACCACTATTCCAAAATCTTCTATATCCTATTGTAAAAACAAGATATTCAAGAGTTTAGTTCATATAGAAGCGCGTAAATTCAGGGGAAATCCTGCTTATGGCTCATAGGCCAGCATCTTAGCTACGCATTGAAGTGGTTTTCGCCCCACATACCCAACCTAACTTTTGAAATAATCAAACCTTTAGAAAGGAGGGGTATCCCAGTACAGGTATGCCAGTACATCCGAGCCCAATATCTAAGGGAATCCCGCACCGTGTTTGGTACCCTTACTCCAAGCAAAAAATGTCCAGGGAATCCCTTATTTCATCATCAATCTGTCTCTCAGGATCAATGGATTTCATACATATAACCGAAATTCGTTACCTATCCCATTTGCAGAAATTATGGCAACATTTATTGGGGACCTCTTCTTCACTCTAGGTACTGTTTTTGGGGTCCGGCTCTACGCATCTTCGAGCTATTAACCTAATTGTGGTCTGATGCCTGCACCCTGTAGCCTTTATACATGTATGTATCCATGCTGAGAATATCAGGTAGACAAGTTTGGATTCCAAATTGCTTTGTTGTCGATTATGGAGCGCTCACATCGACGGATATGACAGTAACTGAGTAGAACTAGTTGCTCAAAAGTAGAACATGGGCAACTGCCTGGAACTGGAGATAGATGGACGCTAACCAGTCATTAGCTAGCTCACATCAACACGTTCAAGCAACTGATTGTATCCAGCCAGGTGCTCTCATGAGCCGAAAACTTCCCTGCAACTAGTTGTCTCCAATTGCAGTGTTGATGTAGGCTAGGCTTTAGGAATAATGTCTACTAGACATGAGATGGATTTACATCAGCCAATTCTATTATATTTGTCAGGAATCTTACATTTTGCTAAGAGCCATTTGTTAAGGAATTGACAGTATTTGTGCAGGGCATCATAAGAGCATCGATCACTGATGTTGGGGGTTAGGGTGAAGGAAAGTTCTAAATTCATGTATGAAATTTGTGTATTCAATCAGTGATCACCCAATTTTCATTGAAGTTAACTGTTTTCATATATTTGGATGTGTAGCCACTGTATTTATACCTGGTTCGTATTCATTTTCACATTTTGATTATATAAGTTAGCTTAGCTCATCCAAATTATTTTCTTCTTATCAAGTTTTAACTGTTATTGTATTGCCATTCTGCAAATACAAAGAATATCAAAATGCATCTGCCAAGTCTCTTTCATTATCTCTTGCCACCTGTCTTGATTGCATATAGATGAATGATATTGATGACAGATATCTTTCTGATTCAGGGCTGTCAACCATCCATGATTGTGTGCATAGAATTTAGATATATTTTCATGGGAGATTTTTTATATACAGTCAACCTCAGTAAATCTGGCCCCTGTTAAACTGTGTAAATGCTTATTGCGTATAGGCCTAAATGAATCGGTTTCCGTTTTTTTGTTATTCTCTTTAAGTTTCTGTGTCTAATTCATACTCCAATAATCTGTATTTGTCCCCTACCCCTTAAATTCCTGTAGAAACTTAGGTCTTCAGAATATAAACAACTGTAGAATCATTATAATGATTTGGACGGTAGGAAATATTAGAATCTCGAGAATAGCACTGAAGTTAATCCATCAATGGCTCATTGTCGCTAGTTTCTTTTTATAATGGTTTTGTTACTGATCTTTTCCTTTCTCTGCCCCCCGATTATGGAACATTGTGGCAAAACATGAAAGGAATTTAGAGACTTATGAAGTTTTCAGTTAATGCGTGAAAAAATTTTACTTAGAGAATTTTTTGACAGTATCTGAAAATTGTTCTAATATTTAGCACTTGAGGAATGAAAGAGCTATTACTAATGTGTTGGCATGTGTCATGTATGTTTACCGTGAACTTAAGCATTCAGTTTTTATAGTCATTGATTTAACGAAAAAACCCACGAATGAGATTAAATACACTGCAAAAATAGATCTGGAGCTCTTATTCTATCGCGGAGGAGCATCATCAGCAGTGGTTTATTGGCTTTTACTGCAGGCTATTGTAAAAATCACTGCGTGAATAAAATTAGGTCACTGTTTAGAGTGTTTTGAGTTCCGTAGTCAGGAACCATTTTATGGATGTTAATCATACCTGACCGGGACCTCAGTTAACCTGAGTAAAGTATAGTTTCTAGGACTTTCCTTCAGTAATTTAGGCTAATTCTATATGTTAGGTATCATATGATATATATTCACGGTCTTGTATGTATCTACTCTGTTAACTCTTTAGCACTCAAGCTGTTTGTATCCGCCTTGCCTATTACCCTCAAGTTGCCCAAATCCACCCTGACACTTTTTTTCGTCTGCTGCCTAAAAACGGTTAGGCCCCTATTGTGGGATTCGAACCCAAAAGCTTATGACAAAGTAGACACCCAAGTCCTCAGAATACCTTATAGAAATCAACATCTTCCTATTTGAAATTCCTGAGTGTTTGGAGTATGGATATGACAGATCTGTGCACTCATTTCAAATGCAAGTAAGCCTGGATGAATTTCAGGGGCCAAAAAAACACAATTTTGGTGGCCCACCTCACCAAATCTTATATCATATGAAAGCCTTGATTATTTGCTACAAAATAACACAAACTTGTGATATGTGAAAAACTGGGAATGAACTATTCTGTATCAAGATGAATATGGATTTTCCCATGAATTTTCTGAGGAGTAATACACACTACGTAGTGAACTTCCTGGGTGCTAATGGGTTATTATAGTAGTTAATATATTTAGATTATTAGGCTTTCGTTTTCCTTAATTATTTGCATTGCATGACCAGTCAGTTGATTCCAATTCTCTACATGGTCCCTCGAGCTTCGGTCATAATGCAAATTTTGTATCTTTAGTCAGAGTTATTGTTAGTATTAGTCTTAGTATAATTCCATATTTTGTTCTGTGCCGCAATGTGACTAGTGATTTTTCCTTACTATTTTACCGTCTTAGTCTACCGTATTTTGCACTAAAGGGTTGTTTTACCAAGTCGGTTAATTTGCTTAATAAAACATGCAGTTCACCGAGCATAGATGCAAAAAAGTCAATATCTTAGTCAAGGATTTGAACATTTAACTCTTTTTGATGGTCTTATTAAATTAATCTTCCAAAACTTAGCATTCCGATATATAATGCTGACCAATTACAATACAAGGGTTTAATGATATGTTCAATATCCCCTGAGCATTTACGCGCTTCTTTATCAAACTGTGACAACTTATTCGGTTTAAGCGGCTTGGTGCAAACAGGTACATTAACATTACTTGTTACATTACTTGGTGCATACAGGCACAAGAAATCTACCTACACCTGCGCAGCTGTTGATGATAAGACCATGCCAAAATGATTGTCTGTTTGCCGTAACCCGCCTGACCCCGCTTCAAAGGTACCATGTGATAACCTTTTTCTGGGATTCGTTGAAATAGTTTTTATGCTGAAAAAAATTCTACCTACCTACTGACTCACCCTGAAAACTAGAGTGAAATTGATATCACCATATAATGACTGAATATCAAATCAGTATCTTCCAAACTCCTGAATGTTTTACACCCACGAGCACTGTTACGACCAATTGAGAATCCTCTGGAAATCTTGTTGCGAATTCCTCGAAGTCAAGTATTAAAGACCAACGACTTCCACATTTCAGATAACAGCAATTTATTTTACGTAGTACTGGTCTGGCCGTAACTCTCGAACTGCCTGCATGTTCACAAAACCAGATATTTATATTGAAGACCGTGACTGTGAACAGACAGTACAGTTCAGTGGTTCTTAGCACACATTATATATAGAAGTTATACAGACAGTTTAACAGAGAAATATGAATATACAAGATAGAATACCATGGAGATTATATACATTTCACATACATGGACATAACAAGCACTTGCTGCTTAAGGACACACAGTCACACTTCCGTGCATACACCAGGCCTCAATGTTCCAGATTGACTTTATACATATATGTACATGTGGTATGTATGTCCAACCCAATCTGACAATTGAACCAACTACTAGTACCAACAATTGAAGTCTAGCATGCAGACGAAAGCCAGTATTTCTTGACACTGGCTCATAACATAGTAGGCTAGAATCGTAATATTATATAACTTCCGGGTGCCAAAACTCAAAACACTTCCGAAGCTATCGCAGCAATTTTAAAACAGGAATTACATTTTTTTAAATCGCCAAGCCGTAAGCCTAGAGTGCCTGTGGTGCCCCGATTACATATACGACAAGTATCAGAGAGACAAACATGATACATTTTTGTGTGTCTAGTCATGCAGGCAAATATTCTCTATATCGAAAATGTAGGGGAAATCTTGAGTACCGCTCAAGCAGTACTCGTAGTAGGCTGGTTCCGCCAGTGAGAATTACGACTAATTAAATCCTAATTCCGTACCCAGCCACCTGTATTCAGTGAATGACCTTGATTTCCGGTCTCCGTCAATAAAAGCACAATGGTGCCACAAGCTGGTCATAATCAAAGTGTTCATACTTGAGTGCCCTTATTATCGGTCTGTTCATGGTTTGAGAGTCGCTAGTTGGTTCTCTATCGACTTTTTTGACTAGACGCTCAACATATCTTATGCAGATCAACACATTGAATAATTCTATGAATTAAAATAGCAAATTATCGGGTACTGACTGTATTTGACCTCTTTTGTTTATGCCTAATAATGGTGCCTGGTGTCAGATTGCTTTCTAGTGTATTGTAGCTACGAGACGTTACATAGACAAATGTTAACTGGATATTATAAGGCCATCCCAAAATAATGGTCTGTTTGCTGTAACCCGACCGACCCGACTTCAAAGGTGCCGAGTGAAAACCTTTTTTCTGGGATTCATTGAAATAAATTTTATTTTTTATAAAAACGGCTGACCCACTGCCGAAAACATGCCTCGACGTGTGGCCTAGTTTAAATTTTTCAGGAAACTGGCAGTGTTCTTATAAGCTGCCACCCATTCATTCATAGTGACTACATTCAAGCTGGTAACGCAAAAGCGCGCATCTACTATTTCATTTTGAACACAGAGATGAGGCTCTGGACGAAGTTATATTTTTAAAATTATTCTTGAAATCTAGGCTAAACACAAATATCCCGTACACAACGCAGATTTCTGATATTGTTTTCATGTAAGCAATGGTGATAAATTTAATTTTTCTTCGCCCAAAAATTTTGCCAAAAAAAATTCTAGCTACCTACTGACTCATCCTGATAACATGGGTCGGTGTTACGGCAAACAGACAATTATTCTGGGATGGCCTAATGGCTGTGTGCTTAGTTCATTGTGTGTATAGGTTTTATAGTTAATCTCCTAGAACTACTGTTTGCGAAAATCTCTTAATGGTATGCGAAAATCTCTTGAAGTCTCCGGACTAAAAAGTTAGATCCCTAGTGTTACAGATAAACTAAGGTTGATTGTAATCGAATATTACTTCATTTCTTACTACTACTGAGTTCTAATATTTCATCATCGGATCATCGATTCAGTGTGCCTGGAATTCCTATCTATGAAAGGTGTACGTTTGTAGTGTTACATCATACTGATGTAAGGTTCCTTATAGATATTTTCATGACTGTTCTTATATCTGTAAAGATGATGGTTGGCAGCCAGGTCATTGTGTGTTATGTTATAATTTTCCATCATTTATAATCAATAATCAGTAGCGTTTAATAGTAGACTCACACCATTTTCTGCTTGCCTATATTATCTAGAGCGTCGTCGTCCATCAATCCACATTCAACGATCACCTTGGGGTAATACATAACTATGCAATGTTTCTTCTTTAGAACTTGTGACCAATTAAATGTTTGTTAACTTAGCTACTGGGCTTGGTTCGAGAACTTTTCTCATTGAATTCCTTGCTTTTGTTGCTTTCTTTGTATGTTTCTATAGAGATTAATGCTTTTTGTGGATCTGTTAGCCGGTTGAGAGAACTTACATAATTCTAACATTGAATACATTATTGAAATTGGTTGAAGTTCAATCAAATGACCTATGTTCATCTTAGAATACCCTAATACTTTGATGAACGTTTAATTTGTCCTCTGCACATTTTTCAGCTATCCTTGTCCAGTATATAGTCACAATTCATTAAATCACATTTTGCAATTATAATGTAGATGATTCATGTTTATGAATTTATTTTGGCCTGATTTATGAACATCATCATTTGAGCCCTAGGCCATCTGTAAACCATTCTTATGTTGGGAACTACTGCTTTATCGCTTGCCCTATTTTGTATTATTCAAGTGATAGATAAACTGAATTCATTGAAGATTTTCAGAGAATAACATTAGGGTATCATCAACATGTCTAAAAAACATCTCAGTAGAAATCAGTTGATTATGCTGATATTTTCAAATTAAAAAACAGCATGTAAAAAATATAATATTAAAGCTGCCCAATGTGATATTCATTATTGAGAAACTAGTAATATTTTTGAATTATAAAATTATGGAATTTACATGCTGTTTTAAGAAACCATATTGAATAATCACATACCTGTAATATGCAGCTGAGCTCTTTGATATTTTCCAGACTTCTTGATATCACGGTTATTTTGTTGAAATTTTCAATGATATTTTAAGAAAGATGAAGCTGTTTCAAGAAAACTGCCTCTACATTTTTAGTCAAGATATTGGTATTAAAATGTTGCATTATTTAGCACGTAAGTGCTTACGTAATAACATGATTCAGTAAGAACTGGGCATGAACTGGCAATGGTACTCTAGACTCTTATTTGTTTCGGATTTGCAGGACCAATGAATGATTCTCATAGCCAAGCGAATATGCAATTTCAACAATTTTCCCTTTCAAATTTGCTAGTTTGATAGCATAGTAAGAAGTTTGACCTATACACACCATTATTCCATTTTCATTGCCAATTCAATGGGCATTATTTTTTATCTGAACTAACTATGCATTAACCCAGCAAATCCTTTAACCTAAAAACCACATGTGTCCATTATAAATATACATCAATTCCATGGCTATGTATTACTGAAAATGTCTTAAGATTACAAGAAGCATGAAAACACGTGTATCCTTCAAAATGCTGTACTGTTAGGTACTTCCACTACGTTTGACTTGCTGCTTGCTGTAATTTTAAGACATTTGAAGTGATATATGGCTGTTGAAGTTTTGTGAATTGAATTGGATACATTATTTCATGCATTGACATGAACAGCAACCATGTGAATGTGAGGCAAGTACACATTTGAGACCACCTTGATTGAAATGTTGAAATGATCACTGTGTTAGATACCACTGTGCTACCAATGTACTAAATAAAGATGGCACCCATAGGTCTCAACTGCTGTTCTAATCACTACCAAAAAATGAGAAAATTGGTAACCGATGTCAAACTACCATATCACAGCGACGTTTGGCTATCATATGATTTGTCGAACAAATTTAAGCATTTGTCCAGGCACACAGCAATCTGAGGCAATCAGCTCTGTGGCATGCATGACTGCACTGCATATTAAACTATATCTCCACCTGCACAGCTCCTCAGCCGATACACTGACGATTTTAGTCGTTCAATGCTAGGATGAATATGGAGATCCATTATTCATATGATAATAATGTAGAAACTGCTACTTTTTGGGACTTTCCAGAAGGGAACCTATGAGCATATTATTTCTTCTATGTGTCTGTATAGAGGTTACTCATATAACATTGCTCATGTTTGATCTCAAGCAGCTAACCAAAGGTTGTGGTTTTCACAGTTTAGGTGAATGATACAACGATATTAGGGCATAATCTATATATGCGTTTCATGCTTTATAGTGGGTTGGATCCAGGGGGACCTGTGAGACTTGTACATGTCCATCAAATTTTTTGGGCACATTTTTTTTTCATTTTGTCAACAAAGATAATTGGCACATTTCAGTGCAGGGATACACCTAATTGCCTTGGACATGAAAGTTCTTTATTGGGATGTGACAAGTTCTTCAAAGTTGGCCTCTGGATCCGCCTCTGCTTTATGCAGGTATCAATATAGGTCATCAGTATCCTGCAACCAACTGTTCCAACATTTACTTTTGTAGTTCTAAGTCTTAGTGGTCAATATTGGTGTGTTGTGAAATTACTAATATATGGCATTTGTAATTTGCTCATTCAAACTAGATTGGTAGATTAGAAATGTAGAAATTCCTTGAAGTGGATTTGAATAATCAAAATTTCGAATTGTGATAAAGTATCGAATTTCTGGGGTGTTTGGTTCAGATGCCAAGTGTTGATATCTGCATTATGTTCGAAATTTCTTTGTAGCCTATATTTGAAAATGTAGATAATAAGCCTTTTTACCTACAGTTTCCAGGCGCCATTTTTTGGGTACCCGCCGGGTCCGCATTGTTGAATTTTTTGTCCCTATTTTTGCCCCGTTTGATTTTCTTATTTCGTTCATATCTCTGGATTGGAATGAGATAGAAACAAAGTGAAAATATCAATGAACTCGGCTGATAATTAAATCTTTTATGATATCACTCATTTATCAATTTAATGCAACAATGTGCGCTGGTGAAGTTATAAACATTGATATCGTCTTCCCGATAATTCAACTTGAATTATTGCCCATGTCATTCAAAAGTTCGTAATTCTTATAAATTTTAATCGACATTAGTAGTATAGTCAGAGGGGGGTTCTGGCACGGCTAACTTTTGGGCTAACTGTGCTAATGTGAGCTAACTTTGAGCTAATGTAAGCTAACTTTTGAGCTAATCTGAGCTAACTTTTGAGCTAATCTGAGCTAATGTCGGTTAACATCTGAGCTAATCTGAGCAAACTTTTGAGCTAATCTGAGCTAATGTCGGTTAACATCTGAGCTAATTTGAGCTAATATCGGTTAACATCTGAGCTAATCTGAGCTAACATTGAGCTAATGTGAGTGAATGAATGTTAATACCGAGCTAATGTGAACTAGTTATCGGGCTAATGTCTATGTGTTATATGGAGCTAATGTGGGTTAACTATTGAGTTAGCTATTGAGCTAATGTGTGTTATTGTTGTGCTGATGAGGGTTAACAGCGGGTTGTTTATACTATTTCTGGTATATGAGTAAATTTCTGAAAGTATTGTGAAAGGGGGTTCAGTAAAATCTGATAGAACAAAGTATATGTTATAAGTATGGTATGTATGATGTAAGTATGATGTAATTATTTCGAGTGTTAATTAAACAGGGGAGACAAAACTATAAGTATAGCAAGATATTTTTATTGAATGTGTCTGAAATTCTATGAATTTAACAGACAGGAGTGGATGTGATGGTGAATGTAGTTGAATAACAATAGGGGCTAACATGATAGTTGGGATATGCGAACTCAGATGACCTGTTAATGAGAATACAGAACAATAACACTCCGGTGTAATTTCGAGAGTTCCCACCGACGGTAATGGCATTTTTTCTCTTTATAATCTTCATCATGAATACTGGGTTCAATGTGATTTATTAGGTTTTGCTTCCGAGAATACTATCATAAATGAATTTATCGTCGGACATCTGTATCACGTGATTTAAAGTAGACCAATGGTATGATTCTGTGGTAACTTAAAAATTACGTTGATTGGTAAATTTTAACATCCTATTGTTGATCGAACATTTAAAAATGCCGACTACCGCAACACGGTCTTTTTCGTTCCAACGCGTCGAAGTATCCAACAATGCAGAACCACGCTATCATCATCATCATCGACATTATCGTCACCAAAGGAGACTAAGGAAAGAAAACTCATTTACTAAGGTAAGCTACGTATTATTTTCCTTAATTCTACATAATTCTTATGTTTAGATATTCTCAATGTGAAATATGTATACTCGTTACCGAAATTTTTGCATTGTATCGAAAAATATTTTACAATTTTTTATCACTTTTTTAAGATGAAATTTACATTCTAATGAAATACTTGCTAACAAATTGTTTAACATAATAATCATTATACTCGTAATCAGTTTTACTAAAACTACTGAATATCTCGGGAAAACACATACCGTGTGAGAGAAGAGTTACAAAATATATGCAATAATATCCGCAATTTGTACTAAACAAACTTTGTACTCTAACTCGAGAATAATCCCAGTAATGACAGTGTGTATGTAAATAGTTTCTTAATATAATATTATAGAATTGCGGTTGTAGTCCGTAACTATCTAGGAAATAACCTTGTTTATTTGCAAATATTATAAAACAAATCCAATGTTCTCCGCTCTTATCACTATTTTGAGAGTTTACAATAAAAATACTGGGATACTCAGGAGGTTCGGGTAAACGATCAGCTGCGTAGACACCTTTAAACAATTTGTTCGCACAAGTATCTTCGCGTAAAATATTAATTAATTGATCGGTATACAACATCTTTTTAAAAATCTGTGACAACAGTGCGGTCTTTTGTAATTTCCAACACTTCATCAAAATTGGTGTATAATAGTAAATTAATATTTTCCGGTAGAGGTTTTGAAAATTCCAATTCCACGCGAAGGGAACCCTTTTTACTGATAGCCAGGTCACTGAATCCGAAATCCGGTGTCATCGAATGCGGTTAGGAAATATCCGTTAGCATAATCTTTTCTGGTTATTCCAATTGTCTTATCTTGATACAATATACCGGTGCCAATGAACAATGAGAAATATCCTTCACTCAAGTCTTTCGACTCGAAATTTATTGCCGATGCTTCAACTTGCGACCCATTAATGGACACCGCAATTCTAGCGATATCATAGTGTTTAAAGTTGAACGGGTTTTTATCGTAACTTCCACTCAGCGATTCGTCCGAGCAGAATCCGATAATTATATTCCTCGGTAAATTTCCAATTATCAGATTATCTCTTATAACACTGCGTACTCCACGTGGTTTATTCACCGGAAAAATGCTTGTTTTTACAAAATGGTATTTGGCATTACTAGTGGACAATGCTTTCTCATGCGCTAACTGAATTGACGGGCTTAGTTGTACTCGTCGTACATTTAATGTAGCGTTTTCAATTTTCACTTCGAACTTTACATCTGGATTCGGGGACATTAAACAAAATGCATCCTTACTTCTGATTAACTTAACTTTAACCGTTACATTCGAGAGAAGTAGTTTATCTAGTCCGAACGCATCGCTGTGTAATCGAAGTTGCGCTTTTACGAGATTGTTCGGCTTTTTCAGCAAATCATAACGTTCTTTGAGACCCGAGTTACAATTCGCGCTTCTAGGATCTGTATCGTTCATACGCCCGGCTTCGTCTTTATATATCATAGCACTTTCCATCCATCCCGGTTTCGTAGATGATTGACAAAATATCAAGTTCTCAATAGCGGCTCTAATCGGGTGTAAGTCCATTCCATTACTAATTCATTTATCGTTGAATCGTACCTCGACGTCACTGAATAGTGACTGAGCGTAATTAATAAGGGCAGCTACAGGATCACCTGCTTTGTCATTGTTCATCGGACTGCCGTCGCCCTTTACAATTTTAAACGTTGCATCTAACCACGTGTGGTTTAAATCTGGATAATGTTGTGAGTTACCGGTTATAAGAAAATCGATATTTCCGCTATCCGTAATTGTAGCTAACGGTTGATATTTAGCATAATGTGCAGACTCCATAGTGATATTAGTCATCGGCAGTGAAAAGATGTCCAATTCACTCTTGAGTGCAGGGTGCGTGTCTTTGTGTACTTTCAAACCCATGTTATATCGGTGTTGATGTTGGCGATGACAATGAAGATGTTAACAATGATAACGATCAGTTAATTAATATGCCTCCAGGCTTTCGATTGTTCCACATTGACATTTCACCCGACGACGTCTATTCGACTTCGATTTTACTTTACGTTTTCTCTGATTATTCGGGGCTTTTAATACATTTCGAACGGCTGTTGTACCATTATTCAATAACGATTCTCCTAGATCTCTTCCACCAATGACGTCACCTATTGTGTTGACACCGGCTTTAACTATATGTGGTGCTGCTTTCTTTGCAATTGTCTTAAACAAAGGGATCGCTCCCCTGAATAATCCTCCCAGAATAGATCCGAATCCTGCTCCTTTTTGTATCGGTCTACCGTGATAGAAATCATTCCCGCCACCCGCCTGCCGTAAATAATAATTACAGCAAGCGTCTTGATCTATGATACATTCGGTTTTCATAGTAACAACTTTCGTCTAAAATGTAACACGAGGGATACTTTGCCCCTTTTAAAGATGGGCGGAGTACCACTGTCCTTAAACATATAGATTTCAATAACGTCCAGTCGATTATTCCTGAGCGGAAGATAATAAGGTCGTCTAAATTCACGATCTATAACTGTTTGATTTATATCGTTTACACCTACAATCCTTGACAAAGGTGCGCTATCGTGTCCAACTTGTTGATGTTGAATTAACTCTGAATAGATTAGGATGTTATGATTATCGGCCATAAGGTCGACCGGTCTAGACGCTATGACCTTGACGTAGCCGAAGTTATCGGATGAACTTGCTTTTCCTATGATTTTAGTTTCGGTAATATCATCACTAAAAATGTCGGCGTCGACTACATGCATCGAAGGGAAGCCCAACACCCAGGCTAATTCCTTCCTGAACTTAATTTTCGCGTTATCGGATAATCTAATCGAAACTCGTTGGCTTATCTCATTATACATTAGTTGTATTTTATTCGCCGCCGGTGCGTCGCTCCATTGTCCATCACCAGAGTCCACATAAAATTCTCCAGTAATTACGTTGTCGAATTCGCAATTGAAATTTATGTGAACTAACGCGACTTCCCAATTACCTTCTAGGTTAATCGTCCCTCTCAATTTCACTTTAAACTTTTCTTGAGAGTTTCCTGGAAATTCATCCACGCTTCCATCGCTCAATAATGTTAGATAAAAGTCATGCATTCTTCTTCTCATGCCGGAATCCACGAATTGAATTTCGTCGGGTATCCCAACCACTTCACAGGCAACTCGCGGTTTCTTCCTCGACCGCGTCTTCTTATAATCTTCTCCACTCGGTAAACATCGTCGTTTTTAATTACTTTTTGTAATTCTTGATGATAGAATTGTCCCTGAACCTGCTCACCCATTTGATCTGTAATGTTATATGTCGGTGGGTTGTGCGGGATCTGTTTTGAAACCGAGAATATTTCGTGCGACCATCCGGGTAAATAACCCTTGTCGAAATCTTTCTTATATCTCGCGATTCTGACGGTATCCCCAATAGAAAACTTGTACTGTTTGTTCATAAGAGACTCTTTTTTCCGTATAGGTTTTCCCACACCAACTTCTCATTATTTTCACTAACTTGAGACGGGTTCATTTTTATCGACCTATGATACGAATTGTTGTAGGCATTTATAATCTTAGGAAGAACATCTATATAGGTTTTCGTCTTGTACGCGGTCATATAGCGGAATAATCTTCCCTTTAACGTTCTGATGAATCGCTCGACAATACTACATTTCACTGTATCCTCGCTCGTAAAGTGATGAATGTTATACTTCTTTGTTATCTTGCTAAAATGTGCATTCAAAAATTCTTTGCCCTTATCACTTTGAACTTTTTTCATACGACTTTTAATCGCTATACCTTCGAATGCGCTACTAACTTCTCCACCATTTTTCGACTTTAGGGGTATGGCGTAAGCGAATTTAGAAAAAACGTCGATCGAAACCAGTAGATATTTAATTCCTTTATTATACTTAGATATATTCGATAAATCACACAAATCGATTTGATGCTGTTGATTGATACCGGATACTATTGTTCTATTCCTCTTGAAACGCACGCGAGTAGGACGATGAAGCGTATATGCCTCTTGCGATTTCAGAAAGTCTCTAATAACGTCTATACCAATTTCATTTCCGGACAGCTTCGCGGCGCGATGTAATGCATTCAAACCACCGAAAGCGCTTGGGTTTTCTGGGTTGTAGTACAGGTTGTTCAGTATCTGTTTCAAGTCCGAGGTCAGGCGAGTCGACATCGTCTTCCACTTTTGACTGTTGCACACAACACGAAATGTTGAATTTTTTACAATTAATGTTAATGAGCGATTGCGGTAAACAATCAGACTTCATCATTTCGTTATCCCGATTATTCACACATATGCATATTGAACAACACATGCGGCAACACCGAAATAATCTGCTTTAAAGATTTACACCCGCTAATAATCACACATCCCTTATGTTGTATTATAAATGTAACATTTCCACAGCGAGATATGAGGCTGGGGGTGATCTCCGGATCATATCGTCCACCTAATAACGTGTGTAGTTGGGATAAGTTAACTTTAATTCCCGTTTTTCGCAACACCTGTCATTGTTTGAATTTTAAATTCTGTCAATCTAACGGCGGCAGTGGTATTAATCTTTTGTATCAATCTAGCAAATCGTCGCACACTGGTATAACTCTCGCTGGATGACTTTGCTCCGTTACATACTATTCTCCCGCTTGTGAATAATAGACACGTGCCCCTGATGCGCTTATTCCTAAGAATTAATGCGTTAAATTTACGAGGGTTGTACACTACGTTTAACATTGTCCTAGACAACTCCTCTAGATTGAGCTTACAATTAAGATTTGCAGTCGCTACTACATTAACAACGTCGATCATTTTTGATGTTACCATTACGAGAGCTAGATACTAAGTGAACTTGGATAAAATGAGATAGAATCTAAATTTTCTCCATTCACTCTCTTTCAGATATAGATCACTCGACGACAACGATGACGACAACGTATATTAGAATTTGAAACTAACATTAGATTCATCAAAACGTATCAACGACTATCGAATAAAAATGGTAATCCGATGATAAATTAGCTTTATTATTATTATTATTATTATTATTATTATTATTATTATTATTATCATTATTATTATTATTATTATTACTATTATTATTATCATTATATTCTACAAATACCCTAAACAAAAATATGTTCACATATAAATCCAATTTTCGAAATCTATATCTTTAGAATATTTAGATGGCGTAGTCATCCTCCTCCTCTTCGTCATCTTTGCTTCGAATTCATTCTTAACGTTCGGGCGATTGTTAATTAATTTATTTCTAACGAATTTATTCGGGATAAACGTCTGTGGAACGGACATATCTTGTAATGCCTTGATGAAATCGTCGAGTCCGTTCATTTGTTCAGACTTGTTAGGTGTCATGCAGAGATTGATTAAATCGACGATATTACTATCATCTCTTTTGACTCCTTTTACTATTATCTCCCCCTTATCGGTCCATGACAATATTTCGGAATATCGCTTTATTCGCTCCAATAACATTTCCGATTTCTTTCTATAGTTTATCGGTACGTTATTCAAAATTTCCTGGTCGAATTCACTTTTAGTTTCGGTAGTTCGTTTTAAATCACGATCGGTATTCAATGCACTGCTTTTACTTACTATGTTAGAATTAGTGATCGTCGACTCCTTTGAATGTTTTTCGATTTGCATTAGTTTATTCAACGCGTCGTTATACATCTTCAATTTCACATCGTCCTTCACATCATTATCCATTTGAAGGATATCGGACATTTGACTTTCTATATTTTTCACGCGATTCGTTTCGCCACTCGAAGATTCTCGCTTTTCATCGGTTGATGTGATTTTTTCAATCATTGGAATAAATGATTCCGGAACAACGTAAAGTTTTTCAACGTTCTTCATTCCATAAACCCGAGTAGTCGACCGATTCCTTTCAGTATCAGTCCAAGGAAACCGCCTTTTTGCACGATTAATGATTTTTTCGATTTAATCGGTACTCGTCTATTCGAATCCACTTCTTATGTCGCTTCAATTTCTTTTTATCCGATTCGCTGTGTTTGATATTCCCTCTTAATGAATTTATACAGACTTCGCAAATAACTTTCACTAATCTGTTCGACGATGATGACAGAATCGCATCGCGCATATTTTTCTTTCCATCGCATAAAAGTCTTAAGTGAGGAGCGAATTCCTTCAAATGCAAGTGGTTCCTCATTTTATCAATTGACGATGTTCGCGTGAAATTACATTATTTAATACTTTTTATCTTATAATAAATATGATATCCCTCGCTGGAAATATTCGTGTGCGTAATCTCCATTTGTCCGACGTTTGTGGTTTGAAATCACAAAATAGATATCCACGCGGTGAAATTGAGGTCGCATCTGTAAACGCCTCCTCGAGCGATTTACCTAACCCGGACTGCATCGCTAAAGTCTTTACTTGGAGTCGATCCCTCGGATGCTTGAATAGAACTATATAATGCGTGTTTAATGATATTGTCCGAAAATGAGGTCCTCTCGGGAAAAGGGTTTGTGATATTAGAATCACTTGAAGTTTTCTATGATGACTACCACGTGTAAAAATGGTCTCCAATAATCTGGGGTCGCACTCGTTCAATACATCATCCAAAATAAGTAGTTTTGTTGTCTCTGAACCTGACAAACTTTCGTACAATTCCTCTGTTAAACCCTTAATAAACTCAGCTCCCTCTGTATCGTGATAGATTTCCTGATCTTCGGCGTACACCCAAACTATACGATCGGGAAATGGATCGAACATTCTTTCTTCAATCAATCTTTTAGTAAAGACTGTCTTCCCGATACCAGTCATTCCATTGATAATCGACGTGAACCATCCTTGCAATTTAGTCGGCGGTAAATCAGCTATTTCCAGCCTTTTACCACAGATTAACAGAATCAAAATTAACAGCAATCTATTCAAAACACGTTCATTTTAAAGATTATTATCCACACATTATATTTATTTCTGTCTTCCTTTCTTTCTCTTTAGATGGCACAGAAACAAGTATCAGAACGACTCAGCTTAGGACCAGTCGCCCTACCCAAGCAGTATGGGTGCACAATGTGCGAGCTGGTGTTCGCACACGCCAGCTCGAGATCCCGGCACATTAACCGGGTGCACGAAAAGAGTAAACCGCTTTGTGCCAAATGCGGGGAGGGGTTTAGCACGACGGCCTACCGGGACAGGCACCAATCACGTTGTGCGAGACCCCTCCCAATCCCAGCGGCACGACGGCGACTGGTCCTTGAAGCACCGGCACCGCCAGCAGCAGCAGTAGGGGCGCTGCCAGCAGCAGCAGTGCCAGCAGCAGCAGTAGGGGCGCCGCCAGCAGCAGCAGTGCCAGCAGCAGCAGTGCCAGCAGCAGCAGTGCCAGCAGCAGCAGTGCCAGCAGCAGTAGTGCCAGCAGCTGCAGTGCCAGCAGCAGTAGGGGCACCACCACCAGCAGCAGCAGCAGCAGCAGCAGTAGGAGGGGCACCACTGGAATGGGAATGGGAAGAGTTACCGGATCTTGATGAGGAAACTCTCGCCCTCATCGGGATCCGGCAAGGTGGCGCCTTAGCGGGGTATGTACGAAAATACGAGTTCCCATCCACTGAAAACAACAAGTTTGATTTAATTAAATTTTATAACGAACTCAAACCGCATCTCATCCGACTGCTTAAAGATGATTTAAGTAGATTGGGTGGGATAAAATGGTTTACCAGCATTCATATAATTTTAGAAAAAGATATCGATGGTGTCCATCAACAAAGGACTGTGTATTTTACTAGCCACACTCGAAGTGCTTTCAATGGTGAACAATTTGACGAGCTCTTGGATCAGGCTAAGAATAAAATGATCCAATTATTGGAACAATACAATACTGTGGGTACTCGTTGGAGGTTTGATTATGTCGAAGTGTTCGATCTACACGTCGGCATTTATGAACCATTAGGTGGATGTTCGTATATACGCTCTCCTCGTGTAATCGTTTCACGAGGAGGGGTTATAAATATCCAAAATTTCGACAATATGTGCTTTCTATGGTCTATACTCGCCCACCTCCACCGAATGGACACGAACCCCCAACGAGTATCTAAGTATTTACGGTACAGAAACGAATTGAATATGAACAATATCAATTATCCAGTAACCGTAGAACAAATACCCATTTTCGAACAGCAAAACGATATATCAGTTAACGTATTTGCCTATGAGGATGGAAATATTTTTGTTCGTCGTTTGAGTGATAATCCACGCACAAATCATGTTAATTTATTATTACTAGTTGATAACGATAACACCCATTATTGTTCGATAAATGACCTTAGTAAATTCCTTTTCCATTTAAACAAAAAAAAAGCCAAATGTTTTTGGTGTTTTAAGTGCATGCACTCTTTTTTATCGCAAGAGAATCTTGATGTTCATACTCGGTACTGTATTCAAGGAATACAAAAGACAATCATGTCACCGACAGATGAGAATGTCTTGAAATTTGTTAATGTCACAAAACAGCACAAACTGCCATATGTGATATATGCTGACTTCGAAATGTTTTTAGAACCGATTGAGGGGTGTAAATTGAACCAGAATCAATCTTGGACATATCGTTATCAGGTTCATGAACCGTTTGGATTTTGTTTTAAAGTCGTTGGCCCTGACACCAGACATTCCCATCCGACAGTCCTTTATAGAGGAGACGATGTTATGAAGAAATTCCTAACATCCCTCCTCGAAAAAGCAGAGGAAATATTACAGGACTACAAAAATCCTCAACCTTTGGTTATGAACGACGTCGATGAAACACACTTCAAATCAACTGATATTTGTCATATATGTAAGGAAACCATAAATGGTAAGAAATGTCGGGATCACGATCATATAACCGGCAAATACAGAGGCCCAGCTTGTAATTCATGTAATCTGAGTTATAGGGTTCCTAATTTCATAGCTCTGATATTTCATAACTTGAAAAGTTATGACAGTCATGAAATTATTAGATCATTGGGCTTGGTTGAATTTAGGGGGTATAGAATTTCAGTGATCCCGACGAACACTGAAAAGTTTATCGGATTTACACTTGGTCCCCTACGCTTCATCGACTCGTTGGCATTTCTCAATACCTCTCTCAGTACTCTTACGGAAAAATTTGGTCAATTCGGGTAGAGAGAAATTCATTCATTTAAACTCGGAGTTCCCCGCCAATAAACTTGATCTTTTGTTACGTAAAGGTGTTTGCCAATACGACTACATGACAGGTTCGGAGAAATTTAATGAGACAAGTCTCCCTCCTAAGGAGGCATTTACCAACACCCTGACGCAAACATGGGCGAGTATCACGATCTCTATCTTAGAACGACGTATTGCTACTTTCAGATATTTTCGAGGAATTCCGCAAGTTCGCTCATAAGAGCTACGGATTAGATCCTTGTCATTACTACACTACGAATTTGAGGCTTTACATGAAACTTGGTATGAAATTAACAAAATTCATCGTGTTCTCCATTTTCGACAATCAGCCTGGATGTCACCGTACATTGCTTTGAATACCGAATTCCGAAAAAATGCGAAATCCAATTTTGAGAAAGATATGTACAAATTACTGAATAATGCAAGTTTTGGCAAGACAATGGAGAACATTAGGAATCGAATCAACTACCAAATTATTAACGAACCGGGGAAATTGAGAAAAGCTCTAGCGAAGCCATCTACGATTTCATGGAACATTATTTCGGAGAATGTTGTGGGGGTAAAAAAACAGCAGATTTCAATCAAGTTGGATAAGTCTGTGTATCTTGGCTTTTCAATTTTAGACATAAGCAAAACGTTAATGTATGATTTTCATTTTAACACCATCAAGGCAGGATACGGGGATAACGCTAAACTTCTTTTTACAGATACGGATAGTTTAACATACGCTATTCGCAGCTACGATTTGTACGCGGATATGGCGGGGATTTTCGACCAGTTCGACTTTTCAGCCTATCCCACCGGCCATCCTTTATTCTCGGACAAAAATAAGAAAGTACTAGGCAAACTTAAGGATGAGACCAATTCTTTTCCCGTTAAAGTGTTCTGCGGTTTACGGAGTAAGATGTATTCAATGACATATCTTTCTCCTGTTAACAACGGAACACTTGTGGAAAAGAAAACTGCAAAAGGTGTTGCGAAGTACGTCGTTAAGCAGTCCGTATCCCATAATAACTACGTTGATTGCTTGCGTAATCAATCACGTATGATGGCTAACATGCGGTCTATCCGGAGCTTCAATCATAAGTTACATTCAGTTAATTTAAATAAAGTCGGATTATCACCATACGACGACAAACGTTATATACTAGATGATGGTGTAAGCACATATGCTTATGGTCATCATAAAATTCCGGAGATAAATCATCATTAAAAGAACAAGTCGTTATACTTAATATATATTTGCATATTTTTATTTATTCATAGTTATAAACATTGATTTATTTACACTCACTTATACATGCGTTTATGTTTTCAGTTGTACTTTAAACTATTTAACTAATATATATATTTATTTATTTATCTATTTATTTAAGATTATATGAAAGTTGGTAAACCATTGGTTTAATATCGTTATAAGTGTTTTCTATATTTCTTTTTATTTCAGGGATGGGATCTAACTCGTACCCCCTCTAAGCGCACCTTTTCCCGTTTTTTTCTTCCTTTTCTACTTTTTTATGCCAATTTCCCTATAATTCTTTTTTAAAATTAATAAAGAAAAAACCAGCATTTGATTATTAACATAATTCATGACTTTAGTTTTTGATATTTATCTATATATGGATTGAGGATACAGGAGATACATATATTCATTAATCATCGATTTGGAATACAGGATGAGGATTACAGTAAACACACTGGAGAGCACCCATCTGATTCTGATGATCATCATTGAACATACACGCTTTCATCCCAACGAGTTCAGGTTCCAAATCAACGAAAGAAATATTCATCAGTTTCTCCCACTGTTTTTCAGATAGTTCTATCCCGGTTTTCGTATGAACTCGTTGTTCCGTTGCAGCTATATAACAAAAATATCTAATGTCGATTATAACCTTATTGAAACGTTTGAACACGGTCACGTATCGGTTCCTACCGACGTGTAATCGAAAATCCTCTATGATATTATTGTTATTGTTGCTTTCATTAAACGAATTGATGGCGGAATTTATGGAATCTCTATGCCAGTCGAGATTAGCCCATTCTTGCAGGTGTAGGCTAATGCCGCATTTCTTTGGAAATAATCGAAGGTCATCACTGAGTTCATAAGTTCGTATGTCAACACGTTTAACATCCTGCCACTCGCTGACACACGCAAACACTAAATTGCCCAGATAATGACGTTTCACATCCGCTTTCGCATAGACGTATTCTTCTTTAGACTCACTCAGTTTTATATCTGTTTGTACACAAGCATTCTCTTTAACAACTGTATCTATGACAAAAGAAAAGATAATATCGTTACATTACAAGTGAAACAATAAATAACTCAAAGGAGGAGAGGATGTTTTACAAACAAACAAATTAATTACACATACATACCAGGCTTAGCAGCGTTAATATCTAGCTTTAAATTCTTGAAATTCAGTCTTCGAGGTCTCTTTTTTGGAGCATCAGGTTCAGACATGTTTCGTTTCAACACCGGAGTTGTGTGCGTATCCATGATCAACTCAACGAATGAAATCACCTTTGGAGAACACACGTTATATACCCCTCATGACGTCAGATATTTTTCAGAACGAGGATCGTAATCATCGAAACAATTGATAATTTGCATATGTTTATATTCATTCAGATTTAACCATATTCAAATGATCTCGTTTTTAAATTTCACACACACCAGCTCAATAGATTACCATAAAAACCGGTAACTAAATACCTAACTCAATAGTTAACCCACATTAGCTCCATATAACACATAGACATAACCCCGATAACTAGTTCACATTAGCTCGGTATTAACATTCATTCACTCACATTAGCTCAATGTTAGCTCAGATTAGCTCAGATGTTAACCGACATTAGCTCAAATTAGCTCAGATGTTAACCGATATTAGCTCAGATTAGCTCAACAGTTTGCTCAGATTAGCTCAGATGTTAACCAACATTAGCTCAGATTAGCTCAAAAGTTTGCTCAGATTAGCTCAGATGTTAACCGACATTAGCTCAGATTAGCTCAAAAGTTAGCTCAGATTAGCCAAAAGTTAGCTTACATTAGCTCAAAGTTAGCTCACATTAGCACAGTTAGCCCAAAAGTTAGCTGTGCCAGAACCCCCCTCTGACTATACTACTGACGTTTTTGAAATTGTCAGGATCGATAGACATCTATATGTGGTGTTATGTGCTTTTTACCGTTTTATTATCTTTATTAGTTTTCAAGTAATTGCTAGTCAAACTTGGACAATACATTTTCTCTAGTCTCATACGCGCAACTTTGTATCAGGAAATTTCAAAATTTTACTGGTTCCTACTTTGTTAGCCATCACAATGTAACGTAACTATGGAAATAAGAGCACTTGTTTTCGAAAATAATGGGGAAGAAAGATAAATGTTCTGTGAAAAGCTGCGAAAATAAACGAAACAAGCCGGATCATTTGTACAAGGCTCCTCATGTAAATCAATTGAAATTCCATTCGTTCCCCTGTAATGCTGCATCAAGAGAAAAGTGGATAACAGCAATTCGTATTGGTGATCGTGATTTCGTTCCAAAATCGAACGATCACATCTGTTCAAACCATTTCGATGAAACTGAACCAGATATTCCAACACTTTTATTGAAAGAAGGTGACAATCTGCCAAGACGGAATCTAACACGGAAATATGAGCCATACAAGAAGCAGGAATATAAGAAAACCGGAATATCAACGCAAACGGAGGCAACTGAGGCCGTGGCAATCTCAACGCAAACAGTTCAACCGAGTTTGTTATTTGAAGACATATGCAAGGAGTGTGACGTACGGTTTTTCACTGGCTTTGAGAGCCGGGGTGTGTTCGAAATGGTATTCGAATGGCTTTTACCAGTTGCTTCAGTAATGAAATACTGGAGAAAGGATGAAAACTTTGAACAACCTAAGACTAATAGAGGACCACAAAGAAAGTTGTCATACGAGCAGGAGTTTTTGATGGTGGTTATGAGACTGAGACTTGGTTTGTTAGTCGAAGATCTAGGATTTCGATTTCATGTGAGCCCAGGACACATTTCAAGGGTTTTTAATACCTGGATATGTCTAATGTCAAGGGAACTATCATGGATGATTATGTGGCCGACTAAAAGAGACGTGAGTGAGGATTGCCGGCACCGTTTGTGAAGTGGTTTCCAAACACCAGATGCATAATAGATTGTACCAAAATTTTTGTGGACGTTCCCTCCGCACTGGATATACAGGCACAGTTGTATAGTGACTACAAACACCACTGTACGGTTAAGTTCTTGGTAGCAATGTCTCCAACGGGATTGATACGCTATATTTCTTCTTGATATGGAGGTCGCGCGAGTGACAAATTTATTGTTAAAGATAGTGGCTTTCTAGATATGCTCGAGATAAACGATCAGATAATGGCAGATCGTGGTTTTAAAATTCAAGAAGAACTCATGTTAGCCAGAGCAACATTATCGATACCACCAAGTCTCCAGTCTGGATCACAGCTCACATCAGATGACATGACATCTACATCGCGAATCGCGAACACGAGAATCTACGTCGAAAAATGTATTGGCAGGATCAAGAACTATCGTATGCTTACTTCAACTATTCCGATTAAAGTATTACCATTGATGGATGATATCATTATTGTTTGTTCGGCATTGTGCAATCTTCTTCCGCCTCTCTGTGACTGAAGTTCGAAAACAAAAACTTTGACTTTTCAAATTCGCTGTGAAATAATTATTCATTTGTTTTGTGTTTGATTAATCGATAAATAACAGAATTATAAACTTGTACATAATCTAACAGTAATTTGGTTTTTCTCTACAGACATCACAGTTCCAAGAAATAACAGATTGCTTGACATGAACACAACTTGTGTGGAACCATAACTTGCAATTTGTACATTGGATGGATTCATCTTCATCCCCAGCCATTTCTCTTATTTCGACACACACTTTCTTGCAGATTGAACAGAAAAATAGCGGCTTAAGTGTCATTGCAGGCAAAACAAAATTCATGTAGAAGTATTCTAAGTTCTCTGACACTTTGCACCAGAAACTGCGATCAAATTCAATCTAAAAATAGAAATGTAAGGTTATACACACATTTTCTGCCAGAATCCAAAATCACACCCAAAATGTTTGAGTAAATTCGTAAACGTATTATAGCCTACCTTTTCGATAAGTAATGGGTCTTGAGCGTAACCAGTCCAAATCACAAAATATGCAGATTCCATTTCGTAACACGCGAGCTGACATTGAATTTGAGTGTAATGATTATGCGTTCTCTTCAGATTTATCTCACCATTTTTTGATTGAAGATATGGCAATCGTTCGTACGTTTGATTAATGTCCGTATTGTATACGACCAGAGGACATTTGATTTCCACCAAACTTGGTTCGCAGCAGGTGCAGAATGTCTTATTATCGGGCGTAGCCCCGATGAATGGTAAATCTGAATGTACCTGAAAAGATATGGATTTTTTTCATGTAAATAGAGCTGCGTTCAATAAACGTTTACGGATAAAGTCTAGTAAGACTTAAAATTGGAAATAAGTAACATTATCTTACCATAAAACCTGTCCTCTTTAGCTTGAATTCTTTGTGATGAACGCTGAATCGCACAGTCATAGCTTGTCGCGCATCATTTTCATGACGAATTCCATGACGTATGGCTTGTAAGTAATCTAATGCATTATGAGCTGTGCCGTAAATGATGTCAGCCACAAGTTGCGATGTTTTAATGGGCCTCTTATTCTTTTTTAGGGACTCGAATTTGGTGTACACTATGTGAGAAATGGAGGCTGTGATCCTGCCGAGTTGTTGCTCTTTCCAAAGTCTGTTGTTGCGTTGATTCCTGGTTGCTTCTTCTATTATGCGTCTTTGTTCGCCTTGAAGTAGTAGTGAATGGAGAATATCCGATACAGCCATAGGGATACCTGATGATAACATTCTGTTGACCGCTTGTGGAAGATTCAACGGTAGCTTTGACCGTCTGGCGAAATCATCAGTTTGGTCAACTATGCCGGTTAAGAATGCTGCATGCGGGCATACTACATGCATCCTCTCCATTCTCCCAGCGATATCTGCGATCTGAAAAAGCGATATCATCAGTTTGAAAAATAATTGATTTTAACTCTCATAAAAAATACTGCATATTTAAATCAATGGATAAAACGAATTTACCTGTCTGTAACCTTCTGGGCGTGGGTCAAATGTTTTGCACGCACTAATCTGATCACCGCTACCCAAATTGTCGCATCGAATTTTCAAGTCCCTGATCTTAACAGGCGTAATATCTGATGCCGGTTGGTTCCAGGTGCACGGAATATCAGTACAGGCGGGCGATTTATTCATGGCTTCGATACTTTCATTTACTTTATAAAGACACGCAGCAACTTGATTACACGTTTGTGAAAATCCTGCAGGACATGTACACCATGCAGCCAATATATCTCCGGATTTACTGAACGCTATCCACGGACATCTAGCTTCTCCTCGAACTCTCTGGGAAGGCGTAATGTCGGCGGAAATAACAGTTGCGTTGGAACACTGGCAATATTTCATTTTTCCTACAAATCCACTCTTGAAATATGAGTATGCCTTGCAGAGTTTATACCTTCCAACATAGTCGACGCCAAATTCTCTATTTCTAATGATGAAAGGAAATATTTTACCTAAGTCGAGGTTCTGTAGATTTTTTTCATCTTTCACCACATGCCAATGTTTCAACTCAAGTGGATCTTCGTTATTGATATTTTTTAGAATCTTCTCATAATCATTTGCAAGCTGTCTTTGTATATCCGCAGTTTTTAGTTTGAGAGGAACATTTTGCTCCCATGCAGCAAACGACCGCGCAACTAACTCTTCTTTTCTGCCTTGAGTGGAGAGTCTTCTATTACATAAAAAATTTCTTAAAATACCAGTGCTTGACTCTTCAAAATCTCTTATATCTGCAAAGTCACTCATTTTGATCCAAATGATTTCTTCCTATTTTAATCAAGATTTCCTCTAAAAAAACGATTTTCATTGTTGAAATTGAAGTTTGTTTTCTGATTGCTACCGCAACTTAACTTTCGCTGGAAAGCACTCCCTCCATTTACACAGTAACACACACGTATATACTTCAGCAATACTAGAGAAAATGTATTGTTCAAGTTTGACTAGCAATTACTTGAAAACTAATAAAGATAATTGAAAATGGTAAAAAGCACATAACACCACATATAGATGTCTATCGATCCTGAAAATTTCAAAAATGTCGATAAAAATTTATAAGAATTACGAACTTTTGAATGACATGGGCAATAATTCAAGTTGAATTATCGGGAAGACGATATCAATGTTTATAACTTCACCAGCGCACATTGTTGCATTAATTTGATAAATGAGTGATATCATAAAAAATTTAATTATCAGCCAAGTTCATCGATATTTTCACTTTGTTTCTATCTCAATCCTATCCAGAGATATGGACGAAATAAGAAAATCAAACGGGGCAAAAACTGTAAAAAGGCTTATCGTGTAGTGTGCAGTATTTGTATGTTTGTTTGCATGTCTATTTACAAATGGGTATCTATGTTAGTCCCATTTTCTGATAAAATTATGAATTGATATAGCATATTTCCCATTTTCTTATGCTTCATCTATTTTCTAGACATATTTAACCCTTTTGGTGCTGCCAGATTATACTGAAAATTTCTGGCCAACTGTTTTTGCTGTAATTCAACTCAATTTACATGCCATGTTCCAACCTTTACACCTCAATATCTATTCGAGCCACAGCATATCGCTCTCAGAAAAGATTGTAGGTTATTGTTAGAACTTTTTGGTGGTTTAAGATATGCAAAATTCAACTTATCTAATTATGCTTATTACCTAGTTAGGATGAACTATCGTAAAACATAAAAAGTGTTAAGATTAGCTACAAATGCAGTTTACAGAGTTTACCAAGTTTTTACAAAAATTACCAAGACAGACTGTGAGAAGATGACATCATACTGAAGTCATACTTCAATTTCAAGTTTACAGGGTTGCAAAGAGCAGGAAATATCATTAGCCCACTTAGAACTTTAGTCCCAGCGCACTACTGCATTCACTTTTCGTCCATATACCGAATACAGTTATTTTGGGAAGTTTTGAAGACACTTCGAGTGATTGTCTTGATATTTGGTTCAAACATCTACCCGAGCCACACATGAAGCCCAAAAACTGTCCTCATCAGATACTAGATGGCTGTCGTTTGCTGAAATCAACACGCCTAACCATTTTTGATGAGTTTCGTCAGAAATAAGATGAAAGAGAGAATGGGAAAATTGCACATTTTGGTTATAGTATGTCTGAATTCTTTGAATTCAAACTGCTAAAAACAAGTAAATACATGTATGTATGCCATTATTTCTTATTTGGTATCATTTGTTAAAGCTTTATCATTTCTATCAACATTAATAAATATTTCTCTATTTTGAAAAAAATTTAGTGTTTGGTCTCATTGAATATGAGATCGCCCATTTGCCCTTTCGTAAAATCAACCTTTTAGCAATAATGGTTTAATTGCCCTTTATTCGCCCATTCGTCATAATTAGGAAATTAAACGAACTTACCTGTAAGTGAAGTTTGATTGAGATTCTATCGAATCAGTAATGGGGAACGAAGGAATCACAAGAGATAGCGCATGTGGTATCGCGAGTCAGTCTTTAAATAGCTTTGAGTGGTCAAGAAACATTGGGCCGGGAAACACACAAAACTGTACAGTAATTGTCAAATTTTTTGTAAGCGGTGGGCATGTGATTCCTTCGTTCCCCATTACTGATTCGATAGAATCTCAATCAAACTTCACTTACAGGTAAGTTCGTTTAATTTCCTAATTCTATCTCACCAGTAATTAGGTCACTACAGAATCCCATGAGATTTGAAAGCCTTGATCACGAGAAGCCAGATATGAGACTTTGTGTCACAAAGAAGACAACCACCTTAATTTTGATGTATATATATGTATATAACATGCAGCAGATATATTTAGCCTATAATAACTACATAATTGACAGTAGGGAATCACTTAATACAAATTTGCTTTCAACGTCTTTATCATAGAATCTAGCGAAAGTTTTTTCATTCTGCCAGCCAATACTATTAAGTATGCTATCAACGGGAATTCCCGCCAATTTAAGGCCAGAGCCAACCGCAGCTCTAGCCGAGTGCGCGCCAAAAACCGACACATCAATATTTGCATCCTCGAGAACACGCCTGATCCATCTGGAAACGGTTTGAGTAGTAACAGATCCATGCGGTTTTATGAAGCTAATCAACAGCTGTCCAGAGCAATCCCGGAAGTCTCTGGTCAGATTTATGTATCGTCTTAAATGAGAACACAAACACAAATTCTTATCAGCGTACGTATTGAATGTAAGATGCGATTCATGACGTCCTGGTTTTGACGTCTTTTGTAGTGAACTTATATAAAAAACACATCTGTTTTCGCAAAAAGTTAAGTCTTTGATCTTCAAAGATTGAATAGTACTAACTCTCTGCCCTGATAAAATCGCCAACAAAAATGTTAGTTTCAAAGTAAGTGGCTCCAGAGTCAGTGAGTCTAAATCCAGTGATTTTAAATATACCAAAACAGGGCTAATGTCGCACGTAGTTACATATCTCGGCAACGAAGGTCGCAAATTAAATACACCCTTCAAAAACCGAGAAACGAGAGGATGATTACCGATTGTACAGTGCCCTTCTAGAATTATAATTGACGAGAGTGCACTCCTCGCAGTATTAATAGCACTATAACCAATGTTACTTTCATATAACTCAGTCAAAAATTCTAATACATCACTGATATTGGGTTGAAACGTATCGACACTCCGTCTAGCACAATATTTCTCCCACTTCCGAAAATAGGTCTCGTATTGTTTCTTTGTACATGCCCGCCATGAATGCAGTATAATTTCAGCTGATTTTCCAGAAATGTTTTTCGCTTGCAATGCATTCCTGACACAATGCATACCAGAAGGCTCAATTTTGTTGCTAGAGGATGGACCATTTCCGAATCTTGTGGCATTATTAATAGTCTCTTGTTGGCCCGAAGAATCACCGGTTCCGCACATAACAGTCTCAACAGAGTAGGGTACCAAGCCTGCGTCGGCCAGTCCGGTACAATTAACATCGAGGTTGCTTGATCCTCTGAAACTTTCTGTAGTACTCTGGGGATAAGGCTGAAAGGAGGGAAAATATACAAATATTTATACAGTGACCAGTCCAGCATAAAAGCATCAATAGCCACTGCCTCCGGGTCAGGCTTCCAGGCAACGTAGCTGGGCAATTTACGATTCAGTCTCGTTGCAAATAAATCAATCTCTAATTTAATTTCTGACAGTTTCTCTAATATCTGTTCAAACACTTTGGGGTTAAGAGCCCATTCTATCTCTAATTTAAACACCCTGGATTCTCTGTCAGCACATATATTTTCAATTCCAGGTACATGTGATGCACTCAACCATACATTATTAGCTATGGCCCATGACCATATTCTCTTAGCTACCTCATTACATTTTAAAGAATGTGAGCCACCCATCTCTCTAATATAGGACACAGCAGTGGTATTGTCGACCATAAGCCTAATGTGCTTGCCTTTTTTATTTCGACCCAGGGCCATTAGCGCCAATTCAGCAGCTTTCATCTCTAAAGCGTTAATATGCAGCAGCTGCTCTGCTGATTTCCAGATACCACCGCCCGACAGATTCAGGTCAGGTGATGAGTAACCGAACCCTGTATTCGAGGCATCAGAATAAACAGTCAGATCAGGTTTTCCGTGTGAAATCAGTTTTTTACTCTGACCAACAAAAGCCACCCACCAGTGTTGGTCAGCCATCGAATCATCAGATAGTTGCATAGTGCAATCAAAATCACCACAGTGCAGTTTCAGGGCAATGGTTTTATCATGTTCAATACTTCGATAATGTAAAGGGCCGTATTCTACCCCAGGAAATGACGAGACCATCAAGCCACATCTGCCACATGTCTTATTTTAGGGTTTTTTGTGTCAATTAGTTGTTGGCAAGATAATTTAACCCTATCTTCTTTCTTCAAGGTCAGTGAAACTGACATATAGACAGAATCAAGCATGAATCCAATAAATTCACGCTGCCGGGCTGGCAGCAGTGCAGATTTTTCAGGGTCTGGATGTATTACAAATCCCAGGTCCGTCATTAGCGGTGCTGATGTTTTAACATTACTAGCGCAATCAGGAAGATTATTTCCCTGCATATATATATCATCTAAATATGCAACAGATTGCTTCCCCTCCGCCCTCAACAAAGAGAGAGCAGGCTTCAAGCATTTTGTAAATGCCCTAGGGCACGGACTTAACCCATTAGGGAAGCAGGTATACTTGTAAAGTTGACCATTAAAATAAAATTTCAAAAATTTTTGGTGCTCTACGGCTATAGGGATGCTATAATAAGCATCTTTTAAATCCATCGTTGCCATGTAACACCCTGGAGTCATCATTTCAGTAACAGTTTTAAGTGTATCCATCTTGAAGTGATGGTACCGAATATACTTATTAAGTTTTGAGAGGTTCAGAATAACTCTATATGACCCATCCTTCTTAGGTCTTACAAAAATTGACGATATAAATTCGCCCTCTTCATGAGTACATTTCGAAATGACCTGTTTTTTTGTTAATTTCAAAATTTCAGCTTCAATAGCTACATTTTCTGCTGTGGAAAACTTTATTTCTTTGGGAACAAAATTCTGAACAGGCTTTTCTATAAAATCAATTCTGTAGCCTCTGATCGTTCCCAGTATTTCCTGATCACTGGTTATTTGCTCCCATCTTTCAGATTTGAATCGGACTTGTCCTCCAATAAAATTTTCCACCTGCCATATGGCTGAATCAATTGTACTTTTAATAAATCGGGTATATTCCCCAAAATCAAAGCTAAAATAGTCATTATTTTTAACTATCATAAGCGATTAACTATCATTAACTATCATAAGGCCTCATAGCCGACGTCATCGGTTTGTTTAGCTTCTCGTATTGCTTTTGATACGTCGTCACCAAACAGCCATTTACAAACCGGGACATTGTCTTTGCAGAGACCCCAATATTTGGGTTTTAATCCTGGCTTGATCGATTCCCGCCGGCGCATTGACAACTCATGTGATGCATGGCCCAGTAATGCAAGAGCATTAATTGATGTTCTCAACATTACATCGACTTCGTCTTTCGAGAATTTCCCGCCATTTCGTTTGGCTAGTAACTTTTCAGTTGTCAAAGCCACCGCCATGGCCCCTTTCATTACTGCAGACTGGGTATTGGCGAGTTTTAAGTCACGCGTTTTCGCAGCGGCCCCTATTTTGGGACAAATTTCCGTATTAACCCGAGGCGTGGTTAATGCCTCGCAATTTTTGGGTACCGGGTAGGTCTTTTCCTTGGCCCTCATCATTTCAACGTTCAGGGCTTTAGAGAACCTTTTCTCTATAATTTCTGTTAACCCTTTGTCCATTTCTGGTCCAGGGGTTTCATCGTTTAACTCCATATCGAGGAGTTTAAGTTTAGACTCTGAGTCCGAGGGGTTTTCCTCTCCGTCCCCTCCATTTTCATCTTTTTGAGATGACAATAATAAGGCGACATCGTCGTCCCCGTTATCGGACGACATTTCAACCTCGGCCTCACTCTCATCATGGTAAGAATCTGACATGTCATGGCATGTCTTTTGCCTTTTCTTTGGGGTTTGATTGACAGCCTTGGTCATCTGTTGCCAAGCGTCCCCCATCTTTGTCATTGCTGTCGCAATTGACTCCATAGATTTTTCTATGGTGGCAAGTTTGTCCCCAGTGGGGTGCATCTTGTCTTCATCCCTGTCCCCAGTGGGGTTCACAGGGCATGAATCCCCTCCAGTGGAGTGGGTATTTTTATTGCGAGGGCCCAAAAGGGCATCCTCGTCATCAGATAATAGCCTTTTTCAGCCATTATTCGTAGATCAGTAAATATATATCCAAGTACAACAGTTAATAACAGTAATCCAACAACAGACGAAGAAATTAAATCCAATAGCTATTAAAAATCCAGTAACACACAAACACACAAGAACAGTTCCAGCACACTGTAAGAAAAAACGACTGATCTCCAGCGAAGCCAAATGCACACTGACTGGCGATACCACATGTGCTATCTCATGGGATTCTGTAGTGACCTAATTACTGGTGAGATAGAACCAGGAATCAAGTTAATGCACTATTCGCCCTCCATTTGCCCTTTCTGTGTTTGGAAATGTATTATAAAACAATATCCGTCGTCTAATAAGAAATAAGATATCAAAACACAGGAAATCCATGAAAAGTAAATGTATTTTTGAAACAAACGATTCAACTTTCAATATCAAGAGCATTATTCATTCTCGAAACTCGATGAGGCTGAATTTTGAAAAAGGGCCTCGTTGAAATTGATATAAGCTTCTTCGCCAAAATCTGAATGCAAAAGATCTGTTTTTAAAAGCCAATCAGAAAGCAAAGACTCCCCAATGATTGGTTTAGCCACAGAAATCAGCAGGTGTTCACGTGAACCCGCGGTATCATCTACCCTTTTACTTCCGGGTTTTATTTTAAGATCTAAAATTGTATTTCAAGATCGATTTCCGTGAAATCTTTAGTTGATTTGGTTTTGGGAGGAATATTTTCATTGCACTACAGAAAATATCATTGACAAGTATGCAAAATTCAGGAAAATAGTTTTTTCTCAAATCGGATGGATGACCTTGATATGCTAATTATCCATGTGCTCAAACTGCAAATTCAATCAAATTTTATCCTGCAAAAAATATCAAATCCAATTCAATTTTACTTTATTGAACAATTATTGAACAATTTAAGATTGTCGTCAACCAATAAGCTACTTAAAAATGACTACGGTGCAAGTTCCTAACAAGACAAAACCTATATCGGTATCAATTGCAGTAACACTTAATTATTAACCCTTAACTTGCCGTAGGCGACTGTAGTTGACATGCTGGGGTACTGCCGTAGGCAACTGTAGTCAACAGCCCGACCTATCTCGCATTTAAAGTTTGTTTTTATGTCACAAGCGCCTCACAGGGCATTGAGACTTAGTTCTTAATGCATGGCACTGCCAATACTTGAGAATCCGAACCCGGAAGTAATTTCTCAAATTGATATTTTGAAGAGTTTTGACCTCAAATTGGATATTTTCCGATTTTGATAAAGATTCAAACATTTAGACTGTAACAAGAAGCATAATAAAGGTTTTAACGATGGATGAAGTAATCTACAGTGTCTTTATTTATGAATATCAACAAAGTAACACAAAATTGTGGGTATTCTGACTTTCTAGGGGGTCGTTTTGCACTTGACCCCCATAAATGACCCCACCCGGTGGACTCCCTCTTTCAAAAATTCGAAATTTAATTTTTCAGCACTATCCCGTGGCTATGACTATAAACTACAACTTTGTGAAGTTTCAATGCCCTATATACAATAGTTTGAAATTATGAGGATTTGATGGGTAAATTTCATTAACACGCAAATCACCTGGCACACACAGGACTTAACATAAAAGCTGCCGGCAGGTTAAGGGTTAAAGCCATAGTAGAGAGCTGATATTAACCTTTAAAGTACCTCAAACAGTTCAATGACAACAACACGTTACAACCACAATAAAACTTAGTTCTGAATATCATCAGTATATGTACCAAGAGCCCTAGGATACACACAATGGTTCATGAAAACAGTTTCCGGCAGTAATTTTGCATCCATTGCTGCCGTAGCTTCTGCAGAGCGGAAGTTCTTAGGCGTAAATCCAGAAAGCCCGGGCCAAAACTATAGCTTGTTGCAATACCTTACTGACCCCACCGGCCTGTAACACTTTAAATTGTGCATGCAACATAAGAAACACGGCCCTTCAACTATCACTTCTACTTGAATTAGTACGCAATATGTATGTATTAGGGTTCGAAACTTTTGGGATATTCACCTCGAAACCTGACCTGGCACTGTCATTCTTTATACCAAAAACGTTCGCTGTCAGAGAACCATCTGGCTGAAACATAACATTATCGACTGAAAACACTAATGGGTGAAATAACCCACTTGACACCTCAAATCCCATACCCCTCAGAGCCATATCCGAGGGACGTACCATAAATACAAGTGCCATAAGCGTAATACACTTCAACCTTAAATCATTAAGTGATAAATTTACATCATCATCCCATGTCAAGAATAAATCATAGAATGGCCGCACTGGCAGTTTTGGTTCGCTGAGCAGGGGCAGATGTACCAGATTTAACCAAAGCAGAATGTAGTAAAGAAACCTCTGGGCTTGATACTGGGGATTCCAGTCCCATGGCTTTATAAAAACATGACAATGAGCACGCATAAAAAATCAGTAATGACATCTTCCCTATCTAATAGGGGAAACACTATGCCATTTACACTCAGTAATTTCCAAAAACGGGATATACAATTATCATAAGAACAGAGAGTAGACCGCACTCGAGAATTGTTTCACTGCCCGATCCGACAACCTGCGAGCCTGTAACCATTGCCGCCATAAATCCGCCGGGCATATCGGTGCCACTTTCTGTTCTGCAATAGCTCCAGGCACACACATAAGCTTAGACAGGCCCGCGGGTGGTTTGGAATCCAGATTGGGTGGTCTATACTCAGCTCCTGTAGCTTTCTGCTCCAATTCTTGTTTGGCCACCATGGGGCGATAATAGTAGCCAATGCTTTTTGGGTCACTACCACCTCTAAAATATTTGACACTAAACGAAATGGGGTTTACATAGTTATTGTTTATACCTCAATCTTGCTGGGCTAGACAGGCTACCCCTATTGTACCTGGCTCTAGAAACTGACTGTTGTAACGACCCACCTGGGCCGTTACCTGTGACTCACACCGATGGATGGTGTGTAATCCCCAGATCCTGTCTAGGAACACCCAATCGTGGGGCTCAGGGTCCTCGACAAATTTTCAGTATGCGTATTTTTCCATCCTGCTAGATATTTTGCCGTTATCCATATACTGTTCTGAATACAATTCTTTGGATGGTCCGCCCTGGTAGTTTATGTACACCAGTGTCGATATGTCGTCCAACCGCAACTGAACTGTCTTTCTGTGAATATCCGCAGGAAACGCCTGTAGAACCAACAAAACTGCCAACATTTCTCAGAAGTTGGACGATTTTACCCATACTGATTGGCCCCAAAGTCAATTCCTCCAAGATATGCCCCAATTTATTCTTCCAAGATATGCCGAGGAATATACGGAATTCTTATGCAATTGGTATGTGAAAAAATCCGTCTTTGATATCTAACGTTATCAGATCATCCGATGGTTCAAGAAAATCACAAACCTCAGTGTTCAGATCGTAAGAAATTTTTGGGACACTATAATATCCATTAACACGCTGCAAATCAACTATACGCCATAGCTTACCCATCCTCGCACGGTAGGGATTCGAATCTGATGGCATCGACATTGCCACAGTACGAAACCCTGCCACCCTAAACCGAGTGTGCAGAAACATGCGCAGTTTAGATGATGCCATGATTAGCCAATCAGAAATCCCGTTTTATTTTAGCCCGGGTTTTCCCATTAATAGTTCTTGCGTGAAATTTACCTCAGCGATTATACAACAAGCAATCTGAATAGTGCTGCAAGTTTTCCTGCTACAAAGCTGGGCATGTACCTGCGCACCCGGTCTAGTGTAGCAGGGGTTTGTGCTGTGGCTGAGTGTAGCGATGCCATCAAGTTAGAATCCCTGCCTGGGGAGGATGTAGCTTACCACCCTTAGTAACGCAGTTCAAAGTGGAGATGCACCTCGGCTGATGTTTTGCTTGTCGCAATATTCCCCACGACAATAAGTCCGCAATAGTAGCATCAATACAACGTAGTTCTTTCACCGGGAAAGACCTATTTGAACCTAAAAACTTGAGGGTGTTTCAGAAAATGGAATACGAATTCCGTAATCAATCTAGTCTAATACTTTTTTAAAGCAACCGATTTCTTGCCATGGAGCCGAATTTAACATTTAGAGCTTACTATACGCGTTCATTCCTATTATTGTCCTTCTTGGATCTAGTAGTTGGGAAATCCCGTGACAAATTACCAGCGCCTCCTCGGAATCCGTGTGAAAAGTTCTGTTGATAACCACCAACAGATGGTAATCGCTTTGATAATTCAAATTGGCTATATGTGCTGCAGTTTGTAAGTTTCTCAATTTTTGGTCTGGAGAAATGTTCTGAACAGCTTTGCTGTGTCATCGCATGAACTATGTACCAAAACACTGGTAAATTCCGATTGTATGAAGTTCATTTGAGCAGCCAAAATAATCAGAGTTGACTAAGGTCAGTGGGTGAACTACCATTGACATTGTCCTGGGTGTACAACTATTTAAAGGCGGTTTCAGTGTAACCGGCCACCTAACCCAAAACCGACACCAGTTCCCGTTCCTATTTTTAAAGCCCACTTTTGACTCACACAACTCTGAGCACCGTCCAGCCGAACTTATTGCAATGCGTCCTTTTTCACCAAAAAGGCTTGTAAGGACTGAGAAGACTGTCCGGCACTAGGAGTGGAAGCATATGCATTTGTCAATCGCCAGGGGATTATTAACTGAGTCAATGTTTACAGTTGGACCGGAAATGCCTGCGGGACCGCTATTTACCTTTCTTGAGTTCTGCGCAGAGAACCTTGCACTTAAATTGTCCTGATTCTCTGATCTAGGAGTCGTCAAAATTACCTCCAACCTGGTTATTCTATCTTCTAAAAGTCTAATTCTATCACTGGAATCCTTTATCGTGCTACCTGTACCCGATAACCCCTTTTATCGACTTCTTTTTCGAGCGACATTGGTCTCCTGGTAGTAAATACAAAAGCATAACTTGCCAGATTTACAACAATTTAAGATTTTCGTAAACCGATGAGCTAATTACAAATTGAATGACTATGGACAGAGGGACATTGATTGTAGTTAACCTTGCCTCCTGGTGTCTTCCTAAATATCCTGAATATTTATGATGATAATTATTTGATATCATATTAGATATTGTGTGTAAATCATGAAACTATACCAAAATGCTGGGAATGCTTGATAGGCCATTCTGGGGGTAAATAGACAAATCCCATTTCTTCGTAGGTTTAATCTTGAATAGTTATATTGTTATCAATTATCCATTACCATCTTATGTATTATACTGTGGGATAATTACCTAAAAATACCAACAGCTATAGCTTTTAGTACAATATTTTTCAGTTCTGCAAGCGAAAGAAAAACCACCAATTAATGTGGTTGGAGACGTTGGTGGAAGAATAGCTATTGTTGTTGTAAGTATCAAATGATATTTTACCTCTCAGCTATGATAATGGCCAAGGTTCCTTATCTACATATATATAGTTTTTGATTTTCTTATAAATATTGGGCATACATGCCAACCTGTACATTTGCTCTGTATCGTTACATTTTTAGGCCAGCTGTAGGCTGAACCTTTTATTTCTATCAAATTGAGCGAATTTAAATGACATGGTTTCCAAGGCTTTTTCACTGTACAACTGACCACATATTCATATAAATCATGCATTCAAGTGTTATCCAGGTTTTTTGGTTTACCTTTGTCAGCAATACCATTAGATGCTTGGTATTGATAGAGCGAACCTGCCGGTGAATAACATCTGATGGGCTTAATACATAGACTTGTGGCTGCTGAGCGGCAAACTGTCCACAAAGAAATCTTAGGAAGTGTAATGATAGAGTAATGAAGGGTCTGCGGCCAGGCTTTGTTTAGGCGTGAGCTTCGGCAGGACGCAATCAAAACCAGGCAAGCGAGGATGATCTAAGACAGTTCAAATTCAAAATACCTTTATAGCTCCATAATGACTAAAAACATTTTTGCTTTTGTACAATAAAGAAATTAAATATAAATAATTATCAAATAAAAAAATATTGATAAACATTAAACGTTTGATTATTTGACATAGTATCAAACATGAATTTAGTGCAAAAAAACTCAATTTTCTAGGATATAATTTGAGTCAGGAATTGAGAATTTGGAAGGAATTTGACATGATAATTGAATTGCCATTGATGTTCTGAATTACGTAACAAGTATTTCCTGTTTCTATCATTTTCGCAGTACCACAAATTAAGCCTGTGTTATTTGATGGATTCAATATGGTGTCTCTCCAGATTGTGCGACAAAATAATGTGCAGCCAATGTTATACGATAGTACGAGTGCAGTTGCAGCTCAGAAAATCTGTTATCGCTGCGTTGCAGCTATATTTTTTGTTCATTTCACATTCTTCTAAAGTATGGTTGGTGTTGGTTCGTGGCTGTTTTGAAATTTTCAATCAATCATTTAGTTTAATGTTCATTAATGTTCACTAATGTTTATTAGTGCATGTGTGTAGTTCAAAAATCGAGTAATAAATGTATTGGCAACAAATGGTTTGGTTTGTGAGTTTGTAATAGTTTGTGAAAGTGGTTTATTGACAATGCCTTCAACTTCATGTCACTGAGTAACCTATATATACACTGTACATCAATATAAGTTATCATACTTTAGATAGTTCCACTGTTACTTCAAAACTTCATCTGAAGTCCTCATTTTTCACTGCAAAAAAAAATTCCGTACTGGAACCTACCCTACTATATATTTGTAACTATAAATTATTGTTTTTTTCATTTTAGGATGATTTGATTGATGATGTGGAAGCATTTGTGGCTGCGGCCGAAGTTTTAAAAGAAAGAGGAGCTTATAAGATCTTTGTTATGGCTACTCATGGATTGTTGTCTATGGATGCTCCAAGACTTATCGAAGAATCGTGTATTGATGAGGTTAGTATGTGGTATTGTTTGGGTAGAGCTAAGTTTGCTACACACAGTGCAAACCGTCATTGTGGAGTATACAAAATTCCTTGTATCAGTTGTGATATGATATACTTAGTTGAAACTGTTATTGATCTATGAATAGTAAGGTAACGTGAATTACAGAGATTATGGAATTACAGAGATTTTAACCTGTGTAGACTAATATCCCTTCTAAAACTTGGGTCCGATATGTTCTTGATGTTCTCTGCTTCATAACGGATGATTTAATTTGACCGATTTTTAAGCCAGCCATTACTATACAAAGTTTAAATGACATAGATCAAAGGCTTTTTCACTGTGCAACTGGAAATATATTTATACATTATCACGAATTCAAGCGTTATCCTTTCTCTTATTCCTAGGAAGCCAAATTTTGTAAAAGGCCTCATTGAAATTTACAGGAAATTTGTTGCAAAAATCTTGAATGCAAAATATCAGTTGTATATAGCCAATCAGAAAGCAAAGTTCTTCTGTGATTCTGTAACATCGAATTTTATTCTATTCCGCACTCAAATTTATTAGACAAATGAAAAAGATTGATCTGAGGTACGGGGTATTCATTCCTGCCATCTCCCTGTCTGTGTTAGCAATGTTACTTTAAAAACTCGATTGTACTGTGTAATGGTATTGAGAGAATTTGGCAAATAACACCCAGCATCATTTAGGAAAAGCGAATGTGATAGGCTCGCCATAGTGCCCCATGGGCTCTTGTTAATTTCTAATGGCTTTTGGTAGAAACTTATGTGGCAGGTGAGAAGGGGTCAAGCAGTGATGCATTATCTAAAAAACGATTGAAAATAAAGCTGCACGTTAGCAATAACGGGTTTTCTTCTGATGCACCTTCTTGATGACTAAAAATAAACCGGATTAGGGGAATCTCTTCCTAGCAGCTGATGATAATCACTCGAAATTTATTCCATTGAACGCAGGACTTACACAGTCAGTTTTATTAGGCCAGCCATAGGCTGAGCCTATTACTATACAAATGGAGCAAATTTAAATGACATGGTTCCCAGAGCAAAGGCTCTTTGACTGTGCAACTGAGCATATATTCATACTAATCATTCATTAGAGCATTATCCATTCTCCAACCCCTATGAAGCTGAATTTTGAAAAAGGGCCTCGTTAAAATTCATATGAGCTTTTTTTCTCCTCTATGATTGACTTAGCCGCAGAGATCAGCAGGTGTCCATATGAACCCGCAGTATTGTCTACCGTTTTACTTCAGGGTTTTATCTTAAGATCTAAAACAGCATTTCAAGATCGATTTCTGTGAAATCTTTAGTTGACTTTGAAAATATTATTGACATTTATGCGAAGTCCAGGAAAATTGCTTTTTCTTAAATCGGATGGATGACCTTGATATGCTAATTAGCCATGTGATCAAGTGCAAATTAAATCAAATTTTATTCTGCAAAATTCCAATTCAATTTTTCTTTATTGCACAAATTACACATCAAATCCAATTCAATTTTGTTTTATAAAGCAAATTCTGAAAATTCAATTTTATTCCGCATTCAAATTGATAAGACCAAGACTTAAGATTTATCAAAGGTATTTGTTCCTGCCAGCTCCAGTCGCTGTTTGTGCTACTTACCAAAACACGATTGTATTGCGTAAATTATAGGTATTGACTCTAAGCTGGGAGTGTACTTTGACAAATATAACCCACATTTTATGATAAGCTAGTGCCCCTTGGGGCTCTTGTAATAGAAATGAACAAATTCACACACTGAAAATACAGCTCCAATCATATGCGTTATGATAACCATTCCAGCAGTCCACACATACACCGAAAGTCCAGTGCAAACAACTTGTAGAAAAAATCCAAGTACACCACACTGTCAGTTTCAAAATGATCCACTTAAATAATTTAAAAAAAAATGTCATTATGCATCGATCTCCAGTTGCACTGAATTTGAAACAACCATTTTAATATGGAAAATAACTGATCTGATAACTATGTATATCTAACAAATAACACGTTCAGAAACACTTGAATCTCTTAAAGTGTTCAATCCAAATTATAGCGATCAGGTGAAAAATATGCTGGGTGTCAAGTCTACACCCAAGAAATATCCTCTGCGACATTGCAGATCACTAATATAAAACTAATCACATGCTGTTGAATGTTCTATTCACACCTGATATTGATCTTTGAATTACTTAGATATCCACAGTTCGATAAAATTTGAAAATTTTGATCTCCGATTGCAATCTTTAACAAGTCGGATACGAGATGAAACACTAAAAATCATCGTTTCACAAACAATCTAATTACCGGGATTTAAAGGTCAGATACCCTCTAATTCCTACTTTTTGAGGTCTACTTTCAAACTGATACTTAAGTATATAAATGACAACCTGGGAACGGCCTTATTGAAAAAAATTTCACTTATTTGTCTTTAATCAGTAAAATTAAATAACTGGATCATCGAACCTAGTTACTTTCAGACTTTCTGTGGATGGCGGAAACAATCCTCGGCAAGTCTAGCTCTCACCACAGCAAGTGCCTATCTTGAAAACAAAAACAATACCTGGTTAATTATTTATTCCATGAACATTGAAAACTAATTCTATAGGAGAGTCAATGTTGTTTGGTTTCTTGAATTAAACATTTAAATGTATATCAAGTCAATAATAATATTGTCAACAATATTTGTAAAAATTAAACATTAAAAATGAAATCATTAGAGTTGGGTCACAATTCGTAATGACATGTGATTGAAATTAGATAATTGATGAAGAGATTACTATTAATTATTGAAAGAACTTATTGAAAGAAAAAACATCTTAATATTCTAATAATCTTTTATTTCACAAAGATAGAATATTGCACTGTGCATAACTATTGAATTAGTAACTACTGAAGGAATGAATATTGACCCTACATGTATTGGAAGTATTAAAGTGTTAGGTGGCAGCGCTGTACGGAAATAGTTGTTGGCGCTAGCACAGGAATTTTGCAAGGTGGCAGTATCGTACGGGATACAGATAAGGCATCAGCCGCTGTACCTTTTGATTTCATGTCAAACTTTAACTCTAACTGCGTATTCAAGATTAATCATTAATTATAAAATATAGTAACGGCTGGTTACATTTGTAATCACTTCATTTCTTTTGCTGCCGGGTCTGTTATTGTTAGCTTGATCATGATTTTAAAAATAATAATGTACAGGGTAGATAGGTGGCCGACTAGATCAACTTTTAAGCTCATTAGAACCATGGACGTATAAACTATTTTATACGTCCATGTTAGAATGGAGAAACAAAGTCACAAGGAAGTATGGTCTCAGTCTGTTTCATTGTTGCAACAAAAGCATTAGATTGAGTTAATGATACAACACTATTTTCGAAAATGATTCAAAATGATTAACCTCTGTACATAGTAAAACTTTGGATTTTTTGGGACAATAGTCAAAATCTTAAAATAAAGTCACACTTACTGAGTATAAGTAATCAGGGACGGATCCAGTCCCAAATCTCGGCGTAGCGCTTATTCAAACGGGCATATTTATTGCAAATGAGGCTAAAGGCAAGGTATATAGAAGACAGGTCCTAAAATATCATAAGTGTTTCGTAAGTGCAGGCCATTTGAGGAGGACAGATTCCTGACACTAACAATGAACCACCATGATAATTCAAGAAGCAACTAAAACATGTGCAGTTGTAATAATTACGATGTTTTTTTTGCAGTATGAACATGCTTTTAGCAACTCAAAGAATTATCTGAATTTTTATGGACTTTCGCTTTAGCGAAGTCCATTTTATCGCATATGAAACTTTCTTCCTTTTGTACAAAATAACTTCCAAACTAGGCTCAGTTTCTCTTCGGAACTTTTAAAACATTCAATGCAGTTATAAAAGCTCTAACTCGATTGAATTTCATCGGAATCGATTGCTTATTTATCAATTTAGATATTTATTTGTTGTTGGAACTACATTTCGTTTCGGAAGAACGCATGCCCTTTTACATATATTCATGCTTCACACACGTGCTCGTGACAGACTCGCTGCTATGTGATGTATTGATCCGTGCATGTATATGAAAAGCGCACCTCGTGCCTGCAAATGATTCAACTGCCAGGGTTCGTTGCGGCTGGCCGTGAAAAGCAGTGAATTTTATAGAAGGGCAGTAAAATTGGGAACTTAGACATTGTTCAATTTACGAAAATAAATTGTCTATCAAACTTCGTACACAGTGTATAGAAATCGTCACACCATGAACGTGGAGAGTTTATTTGAGTCAGTGGGGAAAACCCACTACCATGCATGATGAATCATCATGCAGCTGTGTGTGATGGAAATCGTAGCAATAGACAGATTTTCATGAAAACTTCTGAATTCAATCAAGGGGGACATCTTAGGCTTTTTTGATTACTTGAAGCATGGATTCTCTGAAATTCTGCCAAAACTCCATGCCGAAGATAGGTAGGCCTATGCGTTTCCATTCATAATTTGAAAAAGACGTTTTTTTTTTCTTGATATTTCTAGCGTCCTTATTTTCGATCTAATTATCTGTAAAAAGTCAGTCTTCTCCCATCATTTGAATTCAATCCAACAGTTTTCACTATTTTTCATTTGTTCTGCTTATATTCTCTATCCCGAGAGTACCAATGTTTAATTTTGATGTTGATTAAGTATACACTCATGTAAGTTTAGGAAAGTCCATATTAAGAATTTTGTTTCTTGTTGAAATTGTTTTCTGCCCTTTAGGATTTTTTAAAACTATTTTTGGCGATGAATGTGACCTTTTCCAGAAATGTATATAGGCTCTTATTGAAATCCAGAAAATTCAACTGTTTTATAAACTAGGCATCTGGGCTTCTTTTGTATAGGTTTGAACAAATTCTTCCGAATGCCGGCTAGTGCAGAGATGCCATGTTTTATGACAACACTACCACAGGGAATTCAGGGAGACATCAGCAAGGCTGTCTGCGAGTGGGTGGTGCAGTGGACAGTATTTTTGACGACACACTTTTTGAACAGGGCATTAGACAAATTTAAGGGGTCGCAGGGCCTTCAGCGCTCTACGAAACCACTCTTAAACGGCAGTGATGTTGTTTCTATCCGGTTACGTAGCTATAATTGAAATATATAAAGAATTACATTTTTACGAAGAGACACTTTTTTAAAGATTTTCTACTTTTTACACTAAACGATATATTATAGTATATAGTAAGGCTAGGTGATTTCATAATTGGAAAAATCTTTTCAATCTAGTCAGAATTGATGATTTTGATGTTCGCGCACCTGTTCAGTGTATACATTGCTTCTGCTGAACGCGTGGTACTGTGCCTATTAATAGAACTACGTCACTAAAGTAACGGCTCGGAAATGATGTCTATAGAAATGAATAGGAAATAAGCTACAAGAGCAATTCAACTTAATTTTATACCTATTTGGCATTCGAATTGAGACAAAATGCCTCTTGATTTTGAAAGTCTACATATTTATGCTTATAATTAGCTGTTGAACGGACCATATCCGTTCAAACAAAGCGCAAGAATAGGATTTGAATAGCCGTCCATGGCATTTTCTAGTAGACAGCAAGGAACACGGATGTTTAAATCATCGTTTTGTATTATCATTTAGTGAAGGAAAGTAAGATTATGGTTAGATCTAAGAATATTTTGACTTATGAACTGATGAAACTTAGACAGAATTAGCCGCAAGAACAATTTCAATTCTCTTCTTGAAATATACCTCGTATTGGTAGCGGCTTTGGTCACAAAATTAGAATATTTCCTCATCCATCCTATTTTAAAATTAAGAAATAATGTTTGTGAAAGATTTGTGATGTAATCTATCAAAATTCTTCTGCAGCGTGAAACTTTAATCGAAAAACGTTAATCCTTTGAATATTTGTTGTAAAGGCTGTAGAAATTTATGAAAGTTTTTGTAGATTTTTGAAATGTTAGTTTTCAAACTACTTAATTCTTAAATGACTATGAAAAATAGTAAATAGTAAACGAATATGAATCTATTTATTCTTTAGCGAGATCGAAATCTGTGATCGCATAAGACACTGTGTAGTATGCTTGTGGTGCTGAACTATAGGTGAACTATGGAGCAGCAGTAACAGTGCTGAGAACTTAGCATAGTCTACTTTAATAGCTTCATAGCAGCGGATTGAGATCTGCATCTTCAATTTGATCGATTTAGCCTATTCAAATTACTCATTGATTCTTTGAAATAGGTTTATGCAATAGACAATAGATCCTTTTACCTCCCTAGCCAGTTTCAAAGCTGTAAAACAATCTGGCATTGAGATATAACAGAAAATACACGCAGTTTGCTCAATATTCAACGCATTTCTATAGACGCTATTTCTCAGCTCTGCCTGTAATGACGTTGCAGCACGCACCTGCTGATTTAGCCGGCGCTGAACAGTAAGCGATGTAAACAACGAAATGAGGTCAAAAATCTTGTTACAAAATCTCAAATTGCGCGTAAACTAAACATTTTGGGACAGAACGGTTGAAGATGAGTGTATAGATCAATAGAATACATCATATTTTGAAAAAAAAAGTGTCAGTTACCCTTTAATGTAAATTGCAGTCTGTGAAAAATTCAATATGTTATGATGGATGATGTTATTAATTGGCCCCAAGATCTGCATTAAGTAATTGCAAAACGATGCTTCAACTTTGTTATCGCTTCAAAAGTTTATCATGCGATGTTATCGAAACTTGACAGTTATCCCACCAACTTATTCATTTTAACATGAATGAAAGTTGTATGTTGCAACAAATTAACGTAAGGTCTGTGGTCCTGCAAAACGCACTGTCTGTACATTTACATGCAGAGGGAAAACATAAACCACCTTACATAGTATAATCTACCAATACCTCGTGGTCAATGGGCCTCTTGCTCAATACATTTCGAATGCAATTTCTTTTGAAATAACTATTGTTTGAAAGCGTGTTTAGCAACGGACTTTTTACGCGTTGCAAATTTCACAAAACTGAAAATTCAAACGATTGAATTTATGTGTTAATACCAGTTTATCTTACGTCTTAATCAGTTGGATAGCAGGCACAGAGTATTATGATAATTAGTTACAGTATACACAGAATAGAATCGAATATTATACTACTTGATTACTCATACTTCATCAGCTCGTAACTGAGATTGTCCTAAAATGACTTTTCTTTTACTACATACTTAATACAAAGGCCTATTTCTACAAACAAATAATCATTAGCTGTCATTTTAGATTAAATACCTAATCTATAAAAATTGACTCTCAGTACCTAATTTACGTAATACATAAAGGTCTGATATCTCAGCTAAGCCTAGGTACACATTTATGCCAAAACATATGTAAAGATTTAACTATGAAAAATTGAGGTAACTCACCTGAAAATTCAAACGATTGAATTTATGTGTTAATACCAGTTTATTTTACGTCTTTATCAGTTGGATAGCAGGCACAGAGTGATCAAATCTGTGCTGCCAAAAACCAAGTTGATTAAGACACTCCCATCAAGAAATTAGTGACCAAAACTTCTAGCGATTGGTTCATCCAAATCTTAATGACCTATTAAGACACTAATTACCTGATGAGAGCTAAACTAGTTGCGAGGGCAGGCGAGTTGAGAGTTGTTTATATTGCTATTACATCACTTATTCAAAAATAGTGCCAGTTCGCTGGGCATACAAAATACTCAATAAACAAGACGGCCTACTTGAGCTGCCAAAACTGTATCCGGGTAAAAGTGACAAAGACTAAGGGTTAGATCCATTAATGGACATAGGAAAAATCTACAAATATATTTTCTTAGCTACAAATGAGCTGGCAAAATATTGATTTCAATATTTAAACATAAAAACACAATCCGCTGTTCCAGATAAAAAACTCCTTGCTAAACGTGTATAGCGGTTTATGGAGAGGTGGTACATTGGACATGACTGTGCATCACTACCTGTTTTTGCTGCACTGCTTTGCATTTCTTTTAATTTCATCCATATAGATTTGTTCAGTAAGTGAATTTGATATTATCTAATTATAGGTTGTGGTTACCAACACAGTTCCGCACGAGGTACAGAAAATGCAGTGCCATAAAATAAAGACTGTCGATATCAGTATCATGTTGTCTGAAGCAATACGGCGTATTCATAACAATGAGTCAATGTCGTATCTCTTTCAAAACATTTCCACTGAAGATTGAGATACATTTAATCTAAATAGAGCCGCAGAAAGGTGAAGTCCAAGTTTGGACTGATGATATTGATAATTTTTCAAATATTTATACCTGGATTGTTTCCAAATGTATGATGATTTTCCATCTTTTTTCATTGCATGTGGTTATTTAATTTGAATGTATTATGAAATACAAACCAGAATGTTAACTGCTTGGGACAAATATTATAACATTTAAATGTGATGCTTATTAAACATATTATAACATTCAAAGGTGTTGTTCATTAAGCCATTAAGCAGTAATTTATGATTACTGATAATTTGTTGAAAGTCAAAAATTGTTTTGTCGAAAATAATTTAGTCATGTTGCTTGCATTAATACAACCAGATTTCTCATTTGTTAATGTAATATAATGATTTAAAAGTTTTGAGAGGGCAAATACAATTATTAGTAACAGTGACATTCTATGACATTAGTATTAGTCCTGGTCGAAAGCCACCATTTCAATAAAGGTACCTATGGGCGGTACTTATATGTCACCCTATTGATATGTATAAAAGTTTGTAGAAATATTCATTGAAATTAACGTGTACTTGCCGACCTCGGCATCAAAGGTTAGTTACTTCATAGATACAGGTTTAATTTGCACATGTTCACATAAACTCTTCTTTATATGGCCATGATTTCTAATAATACTAGCTACACCAGCTACATCATCTTGGCACCGGCATTCAGGGAAATTATATTTAGTGCATATATGTATAAGGTTTCAAATAAAAATTGAATCAATCATTTAAAAACTGGCAGTTAAGGATGATGGGATATCTTTTCGGCTCACTTCGGCTGTAAGTAAGTCAGTATCTATGTAGAGAAATTCAGTCTTCCATCGGCAAAAGCATTGGTCCTCAATCTTTGAAAGAGCTGATGCCATAGTTAGATTTTGTAAAAGGACACATTAAAAGATTTTGACCAGATGAACAAAGCGACCTGACTGGAATATATTCTTGAAGCTGATCTATCTAATACACATCTAATACGCCATTCTTGCATCTAAAAACAAATATGATCGCCTGAAGGCTGGCTTATGTCTACAAGCAACGCAACGCCTACTGACTCCTACCAACGCAACTGAGAGCAACAGCGATCGCAGCCCAGCGCATGTTGACTGCGCTCCGATTCCGATAGCGAGATACGAGATCCTCCCAGTTGCTTCCCTGCTTATGTCGGTTACGATTACTGGCATCTGCAATGGCTCAGTTGATCACGTGATAAGCATTTTGAGAATAAATTTGAATTATGTTGAATTATTGGGAAATATATTTCTATTAGAAAAGCTATTTCTTTAATGTCTTTATCTTTCTGATTCTGTTTTGAATACAATGTGAGTAAGTGTATAATTGTATTTTCGGATCAAAGGTCGAAAGGTTGAGTCCGATCAACCAAATTTTTGTTATGCTGATGGGCCCTGGGGGGGGGGGGGATTCAAATATATACGAAAGATCAAGGTAATTGATCAAAGCGTCTTCAAAATTTCCCTCAAAAAGTTCAAAAACGTGTAAAAAGTGCTGATTTTGGCGAACAACAATGGCTGCCAGTCTTGATTCTGACAGGGCCAGTTTTTGGGCTGAAGATGTGTCTAGGGTAGATACAAGTGTAACCCAAATATCAAGACATTACATTGAAGCGTCTTCAAAACTTCCCAAAATAACTGGATTCCGTCTACGGACGGACGGACGAACGAACGGATGGACAAGTGAACGCAATAGCCCGCTGGGTCTAAAATCCCAAGTAGGCTAAAAAGTGGGAATCGTCCTAAACTAGGCTACTTCATTAGTATGACAGTAGAGGCAAAATCTGTCATTAGCTGGTAACAATGGACGATAGTGACGCCACGTCTCGATACTAAGACGGTGCCGTGGGAACCGAGACGCAGTTTGGAGAATTCGCATCTTTTAAGGAACGAGTTCTAAACTATATATTTTTCTCGTTCAAAGCGTTTTTTAATAAATTGCCCATGGGTAAAGTGTGGCTTGAAAGCTAGATGTTGTTTGGTATAAGGGCATTGCTTGAAAAATCTTTTTAATTCGTGACTTCAAAGTTCCACAAGTTTATATTGTATTTGATCTTTCTTAAAGAATTATTTTGTAGTCAAATAAAACCAAAGATATACATTTGGTCGCGGTCCACGTCCAAAATTTTGTAGGGTACAGGTAGTCTCAGCAGGGAAACTATTTTATATTTTAAAAAAAAATATGTTTCACAATATGAAAAAAAATATTCAAATAAGGCCATCCCAAAATAATTGTCTGCCGTAACACCGACTCAACCTTTCAGGATGAGTCGGTAGGTAGGTAGAATTTTTTTTGCAAAATTTTTGGGCAAAAAATTTATCACCTTTTTACATGGAACAATATCGCAGAAATCATCTACGTTGAGCACGTGAAATTTGTCTAATAGCGTAGATTTTGAGAATTATTCTAAAATTATAACTTCGTCCAGAGCGTCATCTCTGTGTTAAAAATGAAACAGTACATTGAATATGTGCGCGCTTTTACGTTACCAGCTTTAATATAGTCACTAAGAGAATAAATGGCAGCTTATTGGAACACTGCCAGTTTCCTGGAAAACTTAAAATTAGGCCACATGTCAAGGCATGTTTTCACACGATGCACACTTGAATTCAAACATGCGTAGCTCATACGTCGGCAGTGTGTCGGTCGGTCGGCCGTTTTTATCAAAAATAAAATTTATTTCAATGAATCCCAGAAAAAAGTACCTTTGAAGTCGGGTCGGTCGGGTTACGGCAAACAGACCATTAATATGGGATGGCCTAAAATTCATATGATGTCACATAACAGAGGGTGGCTAGTAATAGGGGTTTAGTTGTTTCATACCAAAGGTCGAACGGTCGAGTGAGTAAAAAATAAAAAATAAATTCTCGCACACTCGAATTTATTTTTTATTTTTTACTCACTCGCCCCTTCAACCTTTGATATGAAACAACTAAACCCCTATTACTCTTAAAATATTCATATATATATGAATAAAATATAAATGAATAACTTCTAAAATCAATTTAAAAAAAATTTTAGTATTAAAATGGAAGCAAATAAGTACTACTGTTCAACATGTAAAATCAATATAGATAAATCCCAAAAAGCAAGGCACAATAAAACTAAAACACATTTATAGAATAAATTGAAATTAGAATATGAAGATGATATATTAGAAACTAAATTTGATGAATTAAAGAATGAAAAAGAAACATACAAATGTGATACATGTAATCAATCATTCAGTGATAAAAGATATTATAAAAAACATTTAGAATCTAAAAGTCATATTAGAAATAAGAATAATGATAACTTATTTTCATTATTTAACATTAAAAATTATATCTCAGCAACAAATTTAGTGTATGGAAGACAATATAAAATTTATAATATTTCTATAACCAATCAAATATTATCAAATGAAGCATATTTAATTATTGAACTGATAGATAATGGAATCAAAAATCCTAACATATTTAATACAGTTTTAAATCATAAAGGAACTTTAGATGAAAAAATTATAAATATTCTTGAAACTCCTTTCAATGAAAGAAATGAGGATTTAATACTTTCTAGAGGTTACAATAATTTGATTAACTTAAGAATTGAAAAAAGACAATTATATTATTTAAATTTTGATGATAAACCAATTATCTATAATGAAAATTCATCAAATATTGGTATTCAATGTGAATTAGATAATGAAAAATCATTTAAAGATGTTGGAACTCAATGTAACTTAGATAATGAAATTGTTACGCCTAAATATAATCCTAATGAAAGCGTTTTATGTAATTGTGGAAAATATTATACTCGAAGCAATAAATCACACCATCTTAAATCAAAATATCATAACTCCAAATATAGAAATCAATTTAGTAAAAAAATTTGATATTAAAATGGAACCAGAACAACCACAAACTATCAATATTACAAATAACACTGGCGTTATAAATATATACTACAAGAAGTGTTCTAAGTGTGAATTAGATAAATTAGCTTTAACAGAATTTAGTAAGCGTAAGATTAGCAAAGATGGTTTTCAATATTGCTGTAAAACTTGTACTAAACTATATACCAAACAATATCGAGAAGATAATATAGAACATTATAATTATTATATGGCAGAATATATGAGAGAAAGATATCAAACAGATCTTAATTTTAGATTGAAACAATGCTTAAGATCTAGATTAACACAATTATTCAACAAAGAAATGCATTCAGAAACATTATCTAATTTATTGGGTTGTTCAGATGAATTTCTCAAATCATGGATTATATTTCAATTCGATAGTCAAATGAATATAGATAATTATGGAGATTATTTTCATATTGATCATACGTTACCAATATCTAAATTTAACATGAATGATGAATACAATAAAAAAACTTATTTGGGGTTGGAAAAATGTAAGACCTCTTGAAAAGAAAGAAAATAAAATCAAATCTAATAAACTAGATTTACAGTTATATTTAGAACAGTTAACAAAGGCAAAGAAATTTATTGATCAATGGAACAATAATCCAAATAATGAACAATACGTTGAGTCTTTAATGAGTGGTTAAAGAATAATAGATTTTAAATAAAAAGTATTAAAAATTACATATCTTCAACTAGCTAGTATTAGTTATCGTTTTTTTAATATTTTCTTTTCAAAAAAGAATCCTTTATATCACAAATGAAAAATACTAAAAAAACAATAACTAATACTAAAATTATTTACCTTTAACTAAGCTAGTATTAATCTAAAGAGATACTGGTATCATTTTATAATACTTATAACATTTTTCTCATTAAATTTCTCTAATAAAAATGTCAAAGGAATCGAGTAAGAATAGTATTGATATTGAAAAAACATTAGATGATTTAGGTATTAGTGATAATAAGGATATTCCAACCAAAATTGAAAATAATATTCAAGTTAATTGTAATATAGATTATGAATACTACTTATATTGTAAACACCATCTTGAACTATTGATTGCTAGCGGAAAGTGTAAACAATTTTTAACTAAGACTATTACTTTTCAAGAATTAGATGCTATGAAACCAGATAAAGTAATAGAATATTTTAAGATTTATGAAGAAGCTAGATTAGCTAGAATAAATGATTCTATTTCAGATGGTATTGTCAAATGTTACTCTAAGTTATGTAACCAGTTAATACCAATTGATGATGAAAATAAATTATATAGTGATTTGAAAAATGACTACTTAGTTATGACTGAATTACAAAAATGGGTTGGTTATGTTTCATTTCAATTAGGATCGGTTATGACATTAATTTCTACTGGCGTCATAACATTTTCGAATATCAAGCCTATGGAATATAAATCAGGTAAGAACGAAACAGATGACGCTGTACTACAACCAAACGTCGAAACAGAAAATGAATCAGAACAAAAATTAACTAAAATAAATGAGTGATGGCGTTAAGAAAAAGGTTAGATCAGAGAAACAAATTAAATGGGCAAGAGAATTAGGTAAAAGATCTTCAGAATTAAAAAAAGCTAAGAAAAAGAAATTAACTGATATAAATGAATCACAGAAATTATCTGATATTGATTCAAATAATAATCCATCTGATTCTTCTAATGCTGGAAGTAATTATAAATTATATATTACAATTGGATTAGTAACAGTTATTATATTATCCGGTGTAATATATAAATCAAAATTCAAATCTGATGATAAAGATGATTCCAATGATGATAAACCTATTATATCAGAAAATACGTCAAATCATAAAGCCATTGAAATTAAATCTAAATTATTATTAATGGATTAAAATAAGATGAAAAAAGAACAATATTTAAGAGAGTTATATTATAACCCAGAAAGTGAAGTATCATATTCTAACGTTTCAGAATTATGGAATAAAATTAAATCTGATAATGAAAATGGTAATATAATTTATAGTGAGTTAAAATCATGGTTACAAAATCAACCAACATATCAAATTCACAAGAAAATGGATAAAACTTATTTAACAAGAAAAGTTATGGTTTCATATATCGATCAACAATGGCAAGCAGATTTAATTGACATGAAGAACTTAGAAGAACACAACAAAGGATATTTCTGGATACTGAATGTTATAGACATATTCAGTAGATACGCATGGTCAATTCCAATCAAAAATAAAACTGGTATAGAAGTGACAAATGCTTTTAAATCTATATTTAAAGAAGCAATTCCAGATAAGATACAATTTGATGAAGGTAAGGAATTCTATAACAAACATTTTAAAAAACTATTATCTGATAACGATGTGGAATATTTTTCAACACATTCAGATAAAAAAGCATCTATTATAGAAAGATTTAATAAAACATTGAAAACTAGAATGTGGAAATATTTTACTGCTAATGAAACATATAAATATATCGATGTGTTAGATGATTTAGTGAAAGGTTATAATAATTCTAAACATAGTTCTATAAATATGAAACCTATACAAGCTAGAAAAGAAGATAATTCAGAAATAGTTTGGAATAATTTATATGGAGCGTTTGTTACACATGATTTCGGTGAACCTAAATTTAAAATGAGGCAACATGTCAGAATATCTAAATATAGAAAAACATTTTATAAAGGTTATACCCCAAATTTTACAGAAGAAATATTCAAGATTAAAAAGATCATATTAACTAAACCTTTTGTATATAAACTAGAAGATCTAAAAGATGAAGAAATATTAGGTTATTTCTATGAACAAGAATTATCACTTGTACCAAACCCAGATGAAATAGAATACAAAATAGAAAAAGTATTGAAAACAAAAACTCTTAAAGGAAAAAAGTATTCTTTGGTGAAATATAAAGGATACGATGATAAATTTAATGAATGGATTTTATCCAGTAAAATTAAAAGAATAAATGAATAAAGATTTATTTATATTTGAACCGCATAATATGTTAGTTACTGGAGTAACAAACTGTGGTAAAACACATTTCATATTAGACTTGTTAGAAACTATTTATAAGAATCATTTTGATAACATAATATTATTCTGTCCTACTTATGAAATGAATAAAACATATAATAGAGATATAGTTAAGATGAAAAAGTTTATTATATTAAATCCTAAAACAGTAAAAGAAAATTTAGATAATTGTATAAAAATAGCAATTGATACTTATAAAGGATCAAATACATTATTCATTGTAGATGATTGCGCTTATTTACATGATTCAAAAGTAAGAGAAAGTGAGTTATGTTAATTAGCTTTCTCTGGGAGACATTTCGGGATAACAACATGGGTTTTAAATCAAAAATATAATTCAATTGTTAAAGACTTTAGGGAGAATATAAGATTTCTAGTTTTATTCTACAATAAAGATAGAAAATCTATGCAACAATCATTGGAAGAAAATCAAATTATACCTACTGAATTACATGATGAATATATGAATAAATTAAAGAATAATAAAGGTTCAAAATTATTACTGAGATTACAATTTCCCTATGAATATAAATTTATAAAATAAAATTTATAATTTGGAATATTATAGAAACTAATTTATATTTCTATATACTAGACGTACGTAAGAATCCAAGATTCTTGCTAAGAAAGTAAGAATTCTTGGATTCTTACTCGTACGTCTAGTATATAGATATATAAATTATTAACTGAAATATATAATAATGAATAAATTATATATTAAAATTATGTTTATAATTTATGTTAATAAAGGGATACAAATAAATATATATATATATATATATATATATATATATATATATATATATATATATATATATATATATATATATATTATATATATATATTATATATATATATATATATATATATATATATATATATATATATATATATATATATATATATATATATATATATATATATAATTTAAATTTAGAATAATTATTCTGAAACTGTTTATATATCTATGTACTAGACGTATGAGTAAGAATTCTTACCAAGATTCTTACGTACGTCTAGTATATAGATATATAAATTAGTTTTATAATAATTATTCTAAATGAAATATATAAAAATGAATAAATTATATGTTTTCTCTTAATAAAAATAAAAATAGATTATATTATAACTATTTCTATACTTAGATTAATAATTTATGTTTTTAATTTTTATAAAAACTTATTTATATATCTATGTACTAGACGTACGAGTAAGAAAGTAAGATTTCTTGAATTCTTGGATTCTTACCAAGATTCTTACGTACGTCTAGTATATAGATATATAAATTAGTTTTATAATAATTATTCTAATTTTGTTTCTAATACATTTATAAAATCATCTCTGTTTATATCTAATTCATCAAAAGTCTTAGGTAGATTTATTAATTTTAATTGAGCCATCTTAAAATGATAATTAGTAGGTATATTAGCTTTTTCTCTTAATTTCTCTAAGTATTCATCAAAATCATCATAATCAAAATCAAAATGATATCCAAAATTATTTATCAGATAACTTAAATCTATTTTTCTAAAATATAATAATTTATATATTTGTTCAGGATTATCTTCTGCATAAGCTAATAATTTATCAAATAACAACTTATAGAATATATAATATTGGTTAGTTTTAGGGTTAAAATATTTGATATATTTATTTGGGTTATTTATCAATGGTATCATACTCACCATTTTATAAACATTAATTAGATGTAACTTTGATTTATAATGAGTATTTTCTTAATGTTTATTAAACATATTTTAATCTTTTAAAATTATTACCATATTCTTTTAATAATATATCTCTTTCACCTTTCAGTACTTCTAAATTATCTTTTAAATTATTAATTTATTTTTCTAAACGTAATTTTTTTTAACTATATTCCATTTCACCAATTGCTTGATGGTCTAAATCAGACTTTAATTGTTCTATTTCTTTATTTTTATCTGTTAATTCTTTTTCTAAAGTTCTAATTTTAATATCTCTTTTACTTTTTTCATGCGCAATTTTATCAGCTTCATCTTGTATACTTTTAATTTCTCTAATTGCTTCAACAGAAAATATATTATTTAAATCTTCTAATTCTTGATCTGTTGCATCAAGTAATCCATTTGGTAAAAGTTTTTCAGTTTGAACTCTTCTTGGTTTAGGTTTACTAGTTTTGGAATTATCAGCTTTTTTAGGAATTGTTTTTGGTATTGAATTTTCATTAATTATCTTCAAAAATTTATCATTTTTTCGAATAAAATCTTTTCTATTTAGAGTTATCTCTCGTTCTGTAACATCAGTTATAACATCATTAATGATTTTCTTAATTCTAGATTGTTCTAATTGAATTAAAGTTGATTTTGTTGTTATTTTATCGAGACTTTTATTAGAAGAAATCTTAAAATAATAGTCACCTTCCAAATGCCAATAATAATTACCATTTAAATATTTCAAATCTTTTACTAAATAATCCATACCTTTATTTGTTATATTGTATCCAGAATTTTTTAATATTGGTTTTAATTCATCAGTTAAATTGTCATATTTTAATTCTTTTTTTTTGTTATTTCTGGATCTTCATTTTCAATATCTATTCTCGATTTAGCCCCTCTAATATATTCATCTGTTGACGGGGTTTTAGAACCAGGAACAACTTCCGGTAAATTAGTATTATATTCTGTTTTATTATCATTACTAAAACTTGTTTCACTAAAATCAGGCGGTTGTTCATCACTTATACCGGGAGCGTCACCAAAAGTATCAATTCCAATATCTTCTCCGCCTTCTGCCATTTACATAATAAAAAAATTAAAATTTAAAATATTATATTCCTCCGATTACAATTCCTATAAAAGTTAAAGCTAATTTAGCATTTTCATGGGATTTATTATCATCATTTAGTTTAATTATATCATGTTGAATATTATCAGTTTTTATATCTTCTGATGTATTGTAATCTTTTATTTTAGAATCATTATTTAATTTAATATTCTTAGTTTTAGTTTCTGTTGATTGAATATGTTTTTTATTTTTTTCACCTTCCATTAATTTTGGAGCAGTAATAATCTTTTTATTTATATCATTCAATCCAAATGAATTATTTATTGTTGCAGTTTTAATTAGATTAGTGTAACCAATTATATTTCCCATCTTTAATACTAAATCATTAGAAATAATTAATGGATTAGGGCCTATACAATAATTTAATCTAATATGTGATTTATCTAAATAATTTTGATATCTTACAATGTTTTCTGGAATCGATCTATTTTTATCATTATGAATTGAATCTTCAAATAATACTTTGAATTGTTTCTGTGCATCAAATGAAGTGTTATCATTTCCAACTATTGGTGATCTTGTTTCAACTTGGGCACCTAGAATACATATCAAATAAGTTCTAATAGATTGATTTATTCTTTGTATACCAGCTTTAGTAAAACCTTCACTATTTTCTAAAATGAAATTAACCCAACCATTATTGTTTTGTTGTTGTATATTATTATAATATTTTGGTAATTCATTCCAATTTAGTGTTCTTATATCTGAATTTGTCATTATTTTTCCAAATTCTTTAGTATATGATATTCCTAATCCACCCATTGTTCCAATTTTTGCTCTAAAATCTTTATTTGAATTAATATTAAATTCATTACATATTTTATAAAACTTAGAAAAATTAATATTATTATTCAATTCTTTAAAATATTTTGAACCTGGTAAAGGACATTCTAATACATCTAATAATTAATTTTATTTGAAAATAAGTATGAAATCTAAAAAGTGATAACATCAATGGTAAACTTGGTTTGTTTAAATGATCATTCCAGCTTATTCCACATCCTGTTGTTGCACAATAAACAGCAAAATTTAATTGGTCCTGCCAATACTTCATATTAGATTTTAATAACCATTGTTTTGCCTCATTTAAATTTTTAAAATTAATTGTATACACATGAAATATATTTTCCATCTTTACATGAAAACTATTACTTTCAGTAACATAAATATATAAATCAATGAATGAATTTAAAACTTCATTTCTATATGAAATATCTTTATTAAAATCTATTGCAGGAATATTATATTTAATTGATTTATTATATTGGAAAGCTTTTGGAAACCCCATTTATATAATTAAAAAATTAATAATTAACTAATTCTTTTAATAATTTATCTTGTTCTTCAACTGTTATATGGACATTTAAACTTATTATATAATCTAGTGTATTCTTTAATCTATTAATTTCTTTTATATTAGTTTTAATTTTTTCTTTATTACTTTTTATATTTAATTTTGAACTTATACCAGTTAAAACACTTGAACTTAATCCTAATACACCAATTGATATAGCTAAAGGTGGTTATGGGCTGAATATTGCTAGAAATGTTATTACAGAACTAATTGTAACCGAACCACTTATAATCCTTAATATATAATTTTACCTTTTAAATATTTTTTCTTTTTAACTTTTAAGTCACTTTTAAATTCTAATATTTGTTTTTCTAAATATGTTTTTAATTTAGTTTTATTTATATCATGAGGAATAATATCAATATTATCATCCATTTATTTAGCAAAAAAAATTACTTATTAGTAAACTTATAAGCAACAAATATAACAATAACAGTTCCGCCTAAAATCCATATTATTTCTGTTGTTCTTTACTTGGGGTATAATAATCTGATAATTTAGGTTTGTATAGATGTAATTTTTCTTTATTGGTTACTGCGTTATATAAACTCATTGCATCATCGACTGATTGAAAATCTTTATGTGAAATCTTCTGATCATATAATTCTTTGTTAATATAATCCACATAGTTTTGTCTCTTTTTTCTATATTCTTCTGCTGCTTTATTGTATTTCTCTAACGCTAAGTTATGTCTTTTTTGTTCTGTTAATGAACTATTTTTATCAATATGCTTAAATAAATAACCACCACCAGTAAATGCTAAAGCGTTAACAATTGCCGATCCTATAATAGTTATAATTGCAGAAGCCATTTATTTAGTAAAATAATTACGCATTTATATGGGAGGAATATATTTTTGTTTTTCTAAATAATCAATAGTTAAATTAGATAAAGTAACTGCTAATGTTAATTTTAAGATATCCTTTATATCAAATCTATCAACATTAACACTTCCCATTTTGAATACTTTTTTTAATACCATTGAATAACCAACAGTTCCAACTGATAGTAATGCGCCATTATATAATCCAGTTATTATCCACTTATTATCACTCATTTATTATCAAAAAAATTACTATCATCGAAATATTAAGTTATCTTATTTATAATTATTTCAACATTTATTTCATTACTAGTTTCATTTGTGTATATTTCAATTATTATTTTTTTGATATCATCGATGATAAAATCTTCATCTAATTCATAAAATCTTAAAGATTCTCTAATTAAATTAGTAGTCTTTTCTACATTTAAAGTTTCTTTATCTATTGTTGTTTCATACTCAAATGTTGTTTCATTAGAAAATGCAATATTTTTAATATGTATAATTACATCATTAATGTTAAATTTCCTTTGCTTTCTCATGTTTAAAATCAAATCCAAAACATATACTCGGTCCAACAGTTATATTCATTTATATAGGTGAAACATTACTCTTTACATCTTATAACTAATTCATAAATTACAGGAAAGTTATTCAAATCAATTAAGTATCCATTATGATTTCTAATTTCTAATCTAAAATTATTAAAATGTGAAATACAAGGTTTGAAATCACATTCAGTTAAATAATAATTTATTTGAGTTCCAAATTGTTTGACATTTTTTAATGGTAAAATATTTAATAAACCAGAATTACAAATTGTATCTTTAGTTGCTTCGAATGTTTTTGTAGGATCAATTAAATTACAATAAATATAGAAGTGCATAAAAGGTATTATATTTGGCGTAGTATCAACATTTGAATAAACTTTATTTGGATCAACTCCTAGCATTTTAGCTAATGGTTTTCTTACTATGAATTTATATTGTTCATTAGTTAACTTATTTATTCTTATTTTATTAGTACTATCAATTTTATTAAATTTAATGTTAAACCCAACAGATTCACCCACTTTTAACCGAGCTCTTCTATTAATTTCTTGAGATTATGTTTCTAAATTATATAATCCCGGTCTTAGAAATAGATGATACCATTTATCCATATTTTTAAATCAAAAAATATAATTCAATTGTTAAAGACTTTAGGGAGAATATAAGATTTTTAGTTTTATTCTACAATAAAGATAGAAAATCTATGCAACAATCATTGGAAGAAAATCAAATTATACCTACTGAATTACATGATAAATATATGAATAAATTAAAGAATAATAAAGGTTCAAAATTACTTCCGAGGCTACAATTTCTATGTGAATATAAATTTATAAAATAAAATTAGAATAATTTAAATTATTTCAAATTAATACCTTTCTTGTGTCTTTATTATCTTTAGTACTTTTAGTACATAAAGAATAAATCTTTATATTATTAATACTTTAAAAATAAAATAGAACTACTAAACTGCTAAAGAAAATAAAGATAATAAAGACATAACAAACACATATAGTTGTTATAAATATCATAGATTTATTTATCTCACAGATTTATCATTACTGAATCAAATATATATAATAAATCTGTGAGTTAAATAAATCTATGATATTTATTACATCTATATGTGTTTGTTATTATTACTTTTAGTACGTTTAGTACATAAAGAATAAATCTTTATTTTATTAGTACTTAGAAAAATAAATATATAAATAATTTTTATATATGATAAATCTATAATATTTATCATTATTGAAACAGTAATATATAATAAATATGTGTGATAAATAGATTTAATTATTGAAACAGTAATATATAAAATCCATCAGATGAATAAATATAATTATTGAAACAGTAATATATATATTTATGTCTTTATTGTCTTTAGTAGTTTAGTAGTTTTAAAAATAATTTTATTCACTAATAATAAAATAAAGATTTATTCTTTATATACTAAAAGTACTAAGCCTACTAAAGACAATAAAGACACAAGGGTATAATATTCATATTTTAAATTACTTTTCTGCTTCTAATTCTAAAATCAATTTGAGTCGTGCAGTTTTTAATTCTTGTGATTTTCTTTCACCTTCAACTTCACCTAATAGTTTAGTATGATAACCATCAACAGCATTCAAACCTTTAGCATCCAATTCATAAGTTAAATAAATATATTGGTTTAATTTGTCTTCACTTATATTTTTATATTTATTTTTTGCATCATTTCTTATTTCATTTATAACATCCTGTGAAAAATCTTTATAACTGTAGTAGTGAATTATTTCATCAACGTTATCACTTTTATTATCATAATTATCATTAGCAGCAACTTTTTTCAATTCTGTTAAAAAATCTATATTTTTAAATTTTATGAAATAATGCATATCATTATAATCACCTGGAAATGATAGTATATATGTATGACGAGTTTTTAGATCTGATAATACTTGTTTTGGAGTATTTCTTACATAATCGATAAAAATTGATCTATATAATTTCCTATGATAATTATTTTCGATATAAAATAAATTGCCCATGGGCAAAGTTTGGTTTACCTTGAAAGCTAGAGGTTGTTTGGAGTAAGGGCATTGCTTGAAAAATCTTTTTAATTCGTGACTTCAAAGTTTCACAAGTTTATATTGTATTCTATCTTTCTTAAAGAATTATTTTGTAGTCAAATAAGACCAAAGATATACATTTGTTTGCGGTCCACGTCCAAAATTTTGTAGGGTACAAATAGGCGCATCAGGGAAACTATTTTATATCTTCAAAAAAATATGTTTCACAATATGAAAAAATATTCAAATAAGGCCATCCCAAAATAATTGTCTGTTTGCCGCAACACCGACTCAATTTTTCAGGATGAGTAGGTAGAAATTTTTTTTTGCAAAATTTTTGGGAAAAAAAACAAATTTTTCACCTTTGGGCTTTTTTACATGGAAACAATATTGCAAAAAAATCATATACGTTGTGCACGGGAAATTTGTCTAATAGCGTAGATTTCAAGAATTATTCTAAAATTATAACTTCGTCCAGAGCGTCATCTCTGTGTTAAAAATGAAACAGTACATTGAATATGTGCGCGCTTTTACGTTACCAGCTTTAATATAGTCACTATTAGAATGAATGACAGCTTATTGGAACTCGCCAGTTTCCTGGAAACTTAAACTAGGCCACATGTCAAGGCATATTTTCATACGATGCACACTAAAATTCAAACATACGTAGCTCATAGTCGGTCGGCCGTTTTTATCAAAAATAAAATTCATTTCAATGAACCCCAGAAAAAAGTTTTCACTCGGTACCTCTGAAGTTGGGTTGGTCGGGTTACGGCAAACAGACCATTATTTTGGTATGGCCTAAAATTCATATGATGTCACATATCAGAGGGTGGCTGAATATTGGGTCTTGGAAACCTCTTCCAATGTTGGCCACGGAAGCTAAAATACCGGTACAGAAGAAATCGGCTATTATATCGTTCTAAATCCTGGAATTTACCACTACAATATTCAGACCTCGACAGACCTTATAGTTTGCTGCTTAGTATTTTCAGGTCACAAGAAATTACAATTTATTACAAATTCTATCGAACAGAAAACACAGCGCTCATCTTCTGCTACAATTATTCAGCCTATTTTCATGTTAAACGTGCACGCGTTACAGCATCACCCTTAGTAGTGTACTGTACGAGCTTGTGTGTGTGTGGTGTAGCACTCCGCGTGCATGTGGAGGCCTCGTGTAAGTGAATATTCGCTTACACCTCAATGTCAATCAGCACAATCACCGGGTATTAAAATGAAACAATACCTATGGCAGATGAGTGAAATAATTACATCCTCACCAGCAATGAGCATTCGAAATCCGCACGTATACGGCACCTAGTCCAATGAAACGTACGCCATTCTATTTTAGTAGCACTGGAATTCCCCGTACATCCCAAAAAAGCCAATCCCATTCGCTCGTAGAGACAACGCCCCCCAATCGAGGTCATTGCAATTTTATACGCGAGAGCTAAGAATTTTCCCGCCAAAAACAGTTTTTCGTAGAATTTTAACTCAGTTGACCATGTCATCGACAGAGGTTCGCCATGTCTTCAATCGCATCGATTATACGTCGTTTAAGCCGAGAACCAATGAAACCAATACTCACATCAAAAAACGTACCGCGATTTTACATGAATTGGCTCAATACCAACATCATATCGCTGACAAAGGTAAACCAAAAATACAGTTGTTACTCTATAAAGGTGTTTTGAATCAATAGCTTTTATTGTATGTTCAATAGAATTATCATGTTTAATTCTATCTTTAGGTAATACAACAACATTACACTTTTCACATATATTTCTTTCTATATTATCCAAATGTATTTGAGTTAATTTATGCTTTGAAAAATTACTACGACTTATATATTTATCACATTCTTCACAATATTTATCTTCTTTAACATTATCATTATCAAATTCATTTATAGTCTTATTCTTATTTTTCTTATGCTTGAGTGGATTAAGATGAGTTGCCCAATTCTTATAACTTTTATACTGTTTACATACGTCACAATATTTTTCATTTATCTTTTTGGTTTTGATATCAGGTTTAATCTTATCATCATTCGATGTAGAAGGTATAACATTATCTTCTATTTTAGATTCAATATTATCTTCTATTTTTGTTTCAATATTATTATCTATTTTAATTCAATATTATCTTCCATTTTTGTTTCAATATTATTATCTATTTTACTTATTCTATATTTGAATTGATTAAAGTATTCTCCAAAATAATTACTGTATTCATATGGTAATATATAATATATATATATCTGATATAATTTCACTTGGAGTTTGTATTTCATATATTCCACCTTCCATTTAATATAAGATTTTTTATTAAAGTTAAAATTTTAATATTTCATAACACTTAAAACATAATACTATCTAATTGTGAATTTACAATATTTAATTGCGCGTCGGATATAATATAAATGCGCATTTTGAAATTTTCGCCTCCTTTTTTCTTTTTCATGAATAATTGTATTCCATCTTTAGTGTTCTGTAGTTTTTTCCCAGAACCATGTAATGAATTATCCTCTGTTGTTCTAAAATCTAACCATAATGCATATTTATTACCTGTATAATAATCAATTTGATTAATATTACAATTTTCAGATGATTTTACTTTTTCATTCATAAAATGTTTTCTAATTTCTGGATATTGTATGTATCATTCTCATTCCTTGACAAAATATTTTATTTGCTATTCCTTCGGTAGTTATTTCTACTTTTGTTATTTCAGGATTATAATAATTATCAACATTTATTGCGCCATTAGAATATGTTGCAATGGTAAGAAATATTAATATACCTTTAATAGATCTTCTTGGGATGTTAATATTCACTCTAATTATTTCATCACTTGCATTAATAGTTACAGTTTTAAATTTTTCAATATAATCATATAATAATGAAAATCCTTGGTTGTATTGAGTTTGAATTATGCTAGCAATATTTTCATCAGTTACTGTATTATATTCTAAACATATATTCGATAATTCATAACCCATATCTTTAACAACGCTAGATAATACAATTTCATTTACAGGAGCAAATGTTATTTCGAATATAATCTGTTCTTGAATTAAGAATTTATATAAAGGCGCATTAGTATTTATCAATTCAAAGTCTAATGGAATTTTATATTTGCTTCCATAAATCTTTTTTATCAAATTATTATATCTGTAGCATTAGTTACTATTGCGTCATTAGCTCCTGATAGTAATTTATTTTGGTTTTCTGATTGGATGCCTTGAAATATCATATTATTTCTATTTTCTTTTGTTAACCATAAATCTTTATGATGCATAAATAAATTATAATTATCTAATGAGAAAACTGTTTCTGGCCCAATCTTTACAGCTAATTTTTTAATCAAATATCTCCCAACATTATCAACAACATAATTATTATTATTACCAGTTACTTTTATATCGGCTGATAAATAAATACTATTTGGAACATAAAAAGTATTTTGTGTTTATCGAGGAATTCTAACATATAAAGTTTCATCGGGATTTATATTAGAAGGATTATGAGTAATTATATGATGTGCTCTTTCTGCTTTAATAGCATTAGATATTCTAGAATTCTTAGAAGGACTTATATAACTCCCACTCATTTATTTAACAAAAAAATTAATTATTTATTTTTTATCATATTCACTAACCCAAAAATAATTGCACTTACAACTGTAATTAAAAATAAAATAATATGTTCAGCAGCAAAGTTAAGAATATTCCCAGCAGATTTCAATATAAAACCAACAATTGATGCAATAACTCCAGGTAATGCTGCAGCAGATTTTTTAAATAGTTCCCATAAATATTTTGCTAATTTCTTTAAACCATCTTTAACTTTATCTTGTATAGAATTATTATCATTCGGGGGTTTATCCGGTTTATTGGGAGTAGGAGTAGATTTCAGTGAATTTGATATAGCTAAACCTATTGTTGTGAATAACATAGTTACAGCTGTTAGAATTGAAAGAATTGTTATTCCTTCAAATTTAAATAATAATTTTATTCTATCTTTTAGTGATATTTCAGAATTTGGTTTTATTATTAAATCTTTAACAACAACTTTTAATCTATTAATACAATAATCATATGTTTTTAATAATAATTTCATTTCTTCTTTCTGAAATTCTATGTTATATTCTAAATTATCAATTTCTTTTTCTAAATATGCATTTCTTTTTTCAAATTCAATTTCTTCAATAACTTTATTATCTCTATCTAATTTTAGTTGTTCTGATTCTTTTCTTGATTTAAATAATTCATCTTCTAAAATTCTAATTTTAAAATCTCTTATACTTTTATCATGCGCAAATTTATCAGCTTTATTTTGTATACTAATAATTTCTCTAATTGCTTTATCAGAAAATATATTTAAATCTTCTAATTCTTGTTTTGTTGCATCAAGTAATCCATTTGGTAAAAGTTTTTCAGTTTGAACTCCTCTGTTTTGTTTCTGTTTCTAAATTATTATCGATTGTTTCAAATAAGTCATTAATTCTTTGTTTACATACTCTTTCATTTTTAATAATTTCTTCTTGTGTTACATCTTCTGGTTCATTACTATTTCTTATTCTTTTAATTCTAGATGGGTCTAACTTAAGCAAAGTTAATTCCGCTAATATTTTGTTTTGTTTTTTATAAGAGATATCAATATAATAATCATCTTTCAAATGATAATAATATTCACCATCTAAAGATTTTAATTCTTGTACTAAAAGTCTGGCGCCTCTGGCATTTATATTATATCCAGATTTTTCAAATATAGGTTTGAAATTATAAATATATTCATTATATTCTAAATTCTGTCTTACTAAATCTGGATTTTCATTTTCAGTATTTATTCTCAATCTAGTTCTTCTATCAAATTCATCTGTTGATTGGCCTTTAGAACCACTATCTGCTAAATTAGAATTGTATGCTGATTCATCATCATTATCAATATTAGTTTCTGCATCATTATAATCATCATCAATATATCCTTCATTAATTATTCCCATTTCTCCCATTTCATAATCTTCAACACCATCTACATCCATTTACATAATAAAAAAATTAAAATGTAAAATATAATATTCCTCCGATTACAATTCCTATACAAGTTAAAGCTAATTTAGCATTTTCATGGGATTTATTATCATTATCAGTTTTAATTATATCATGTTGAATATTATCAGTTTTAATATTTTCTGATGTATTGTAATCTTTTATTTTAGAATCATTAACCAATTTAATATTCTTAGTTTTAGTTTCTGTTAATTGAATATGTTTTTTATTTTTTTCACCTTCAATTAATTTTGGAGCAGCAATAATCTTTTTATTTATATCATTTACTCCAAATGAATTATTTATTGTTGCAGTTTTAATTAAATTATTATAACCAATTATATTTCCCATCTTTAATACTAAATCATTAGAAATAATGAATAGATTAGGGCCTACACAATAATTTAATCTAATATGTGATTTATCTAGATAATTTTGATATCTTACAATGTTTTCTGGAATCGATCTATTTTTATCATTATGAATTGAATCTTCAAATAATACTTTGAATTGTTTCTGTGTATCAAATGATGTATTTAAATTTCCAATTGTTGGGGATCTTGTTTCAACTAGTGCACCTAGAATATATATCAAATAAGTTCTAATTGATTGATTTATTCTTTGTATACCTGAGTTAGTAAAACCTTCACTATTTTCTAAAATAAAATTTATCCAACCATTATTATTATCAATTTTATAATTATGATAAGCTGAAATTCTATGCATATAATCAATTCTTTTAATTTCATACTCTTCATTAATACCTTGCAATTTACCATGCGCTCTAAAATCAGAATTAATATTTATATTAAATTCATTACATATCTTATAAAACTTAGATAGCTTAATATTATTATCCAATTCTTTAAAATATTTAGATCCGGGTAAAGGACATTCTAATTCATTTAATATTATTCTGATTTGAAAATATGTATGAAATCTAAATATTGTGTGAATTAATTTTAAATCAGAATAATTCAAATTTTTATCTAAGTTATTTAAATGATCATTCCAACTTATACCACAACCAGTTGTTGCACAATAAACTGCAAAATTTAATTGGTTCTGCCAATATTTCATATAAGATTTTACTTTATATATATATGATATTCATCTCGAGTAAAAGTAACTTCATATGTATTAAATATATTTTCCATTTTAGAAATAAAAAACTGTGATTCAGTACAATAAATTTCTAAACTAGTTAATGAATTTAAAAATAAATTTTTATATGTAATATTTTTTTAAAAATTTATTGCAGGAATATTATATTTAATTGATTTATTATATTGGAAAGCTTTTGGAAACCCCATTTATATAATTAAAAAATTAATAATTTATTAATTCTTTTAATAATTTATCTTGTTCTTCAACTGATATATGGCCATTTAAACTTATTATATAATCTAGTGTATTCTTTAATTTATTAATTTCTTTTATATTAGTTTTAATTTTTTCTTTATTACTTTTTATATTTAATTATGAACTTATACCAGTTAAAACACTTGAACTTAATCCTAATACACCAATTGATATAGCTAAAGGTGTTAATGGACTGAATATTGCTAAACATGTTATTACAGAACCAATTGTAACTGAACCACTAATAATAAAATAATATATAATTTTACTTTTTAAAAATTTTTTTCTTTTTAACTTTTAAGTCACTTTCAAATTCTAATATTTGTTTTTCTAAATATATTTTTAATTTAGTTTTATTTATATCATGAGTAATAATATCAATATTATCAACTTTATCTTCCATTTATTTAGCAAAAAAATTACTAATTAGTAAATTGATATGCTACAAATATAACAATAACAGTTCCTCCTAAAATCCATATTATTTCATATTTCTGTTGTTCATTACTTGGGGTATAATAATCTGATAATTTAGGTTTATGTAGATGTAATTTTTCTTTATTGGTTACTGCGTTATATAAACTCATTGCATCATCAACTGATTGAAAATCTCTATGTGAAATCTTCTGATCATATTCCTTGTTAATATAATCCACATAGTTTTGCCTCTTTTCTCTGTATTCTTCGGCTGCTTTATTGTATTTTTCTAATGCTAAGTTATGTCTTCTTTGTTCTCCTTATGAACTATTTTCAATATGCTTAAATAACCACCGCCAGTAAATGCTAAAGCGTTAACAATTGCCGATCCTATAATAGTTATAATTGCAGAAGCCATTTATTTAGCAAAAAAATTATGCATTTATATGGGAGGAATATATTTTTGTTTTTCCAAATAATCAATAGTTAAATTAGATAAAGTAACTGCTAATGTTGATTTTAAGATATCATTTATATCAAATCTATCAACATTAACACTTCCCATTTTAAAAACTTTTCTTAATACCATTGAATAACCAACAGTTCCAACTGATAGTAATGCTCCATTATATAAACCAGTTATTATCCACTTATCACTCATTTATTTATCAAAAATATTACTATCTTCAAAATATTTAGTTGTCTTATTTATGATTATTTCAACATTTATAGTATTATTAGGTTCATTTTCATATATTTCATTTATTATTCTTTTAATATCATCAATTATAAAATCTTCACCTAATTCATAAAATCTTCAAGACTCGGTAATCTTTTCTACATTAAAAGTTTCTTTATCTATCGTTTTTTCATACTCAAATGTTGTTTCGTTACAAAATGCAATATTTTTAATATGTGTTATTACATCATTAATGTTGAATTTCATTTCTTTCTCATGTTTAAAACCAAATCCAAAACATATACTCGATCCAACAGTTATATTCATTTATATAGTGAAAAAATTACTCTTTACATCTTATAATTAATTCATAAATTATAGGAAAGTTATTCAAATCAATTAAATAACCATTATGATTTCTTATTTCTAATTTAAAATTGTTAAATCGTGAAATACAAGGTTTACAATCACATTCAGCTAAATTATAATTAATTTGTGTTCCAAATTCTTTAACATTTTGTAATGGTATAATATTTTATATACTAGAATTACAAGTTATATCTTTAGTTGCTTCGAAATTTTTTGTAGCATCAATTAAATTGCAATAAATATAAAAATACGCGTAAGGTATTATATTTGAATTACCGTCTACGTTTCCTGTAACAGTATCTGGTTTAATTCCTAACATTTTAGCTATTGGTTTTTTTACTAAAAATGCGTGTTTTGTTTCATCTTCTAACTTTATTTTAATATTATCAGAACTATCACCTTTTTATAAATCTAATTGAAAATTTATCTTCACTTCTAAGTTTTAATCGTGCTCTTCTGTTAATTTCTTGAGCTAATGTTTCTAAATTATATAATCCTGGTTTTGAAAATAGATGAAACCATTTATTTATATTTCTAACATGAATCATAAACAGTCTATGATCAATAGTTTTATCCGATATATTGTAAAATGAGTTACATAAACTTATATTAACTAATTTTAAATCAACATAATTCTTAAATTCTCTTTCTAATTGTACTAGTAAATTATGAGATTTATAATTTGTAAGTTTTCTAGAATCAACATGTATTCTATATTCTTTTAATTCTACCATTTATTTTACATATTTTATTCGAAATCTATTTCATGGTGGCCTTTTTCATTCTTACCTTTGTATACGAAATTGCAACCATACGCGACTGTATGAATATCATCATCTAAAATATATCGTTTATCATCAAATGTATTCAAACTAACCTTTTCAATTTCTTCAATAAACATCTCGTGATCTTCAGATCTTAAACATTTCATCTTATGTTTTCTAACTTCTTCATTGAATATACAATTGATATAATCTTTGAAATGAATATTCTTTTCTACTACACTTTTAGTAATTCCTTTTAACTTTTTAGCTTCATGTTCTTTAGTTTTATATGAATACATTTTAGATCTAATACCAATGAATTCAATCATTTCTTCACCGCCTAATTCATCCTTAAACTTCCCGGGTCGCTTTTTATTATCATTGCTAAACAATTCATGATCTTTAGGATAGTTACTAGAATCAAAATGATGTTTTAATGTTTTTAAATCATCAGTTATGTTATTAGTTTTTATCTTTAATATGTTACTGTCAGTATCAAAATATAAGATTTCTATATGTTTTTCTCCGAAATGAGGTTGTAATACATTATAATAGAATTCATACATCAATAGCTTTGATATTTCTAAAACTGAAGCACCAACATAGATTGGTTTATTAAATTTCATAGAAGTTCTTCTCATCTTAACCGCAGCTAAATTTTCATCAAATATTCTGTTACCTATAAATTTAGGATATGTTTGTAAATGCCTTATCCTTTTGCCATTACTTACTAACTCAATATCATTTCTATTTCTAATATTTTCACAAGTCTTACCATAGAATGCATTGTTCATTAACTTGAAGAAATCTTTCTCAAAATCAGTTTTAGCTTCAGTTCTCTGTTTGGTGTTAAAATCTATATATTTTTCTAACCATTTAGATTGACTAAATGAAATATATCTATGTACTTTTTTAAAGATCATTCCTTGATTCAAATAAAACTTTAACATTCTATAATGTACTACATAATTATATTTATCTTCCTGAGTTACCATTAACTTTTCTGTATGAATATGATTTTCGGGTTTAATTCTTTTTTGATAATTTGATAATTCTTCATGAGTTACAGTTTTATGTTCGGGACAGTATGCTAGATTTCTAGATTTAAATGTAATATGTTCAGGATATTCTAAGTCTACAACAAAGAAGTAACCAGTATCTGAATCATCTGCAATATCTAGAATTCTTTTCTTCCAATCAAATTTATCATTATTTTCATGTTGTAAAACTTCACTTATTTCAAATACTCCATAAGGTTGAGGTTCCATCATTGCCCAACCATACAAATTATTTTGCATCTATATATAATAATGTATATCCAGGGTTATCATTTACATTGAAATATCTATCGCCTAATACACCTGAAACTCCTCCTCTTATAGATTTTTCAAATAATTATAATTGATCTATACTTGTTAACAAATCCATTTTTATATCTGTAAATTTTAAACCACAATCCCATGTTAAACCTGGTGATGAATAACAATGACAAGGATCAATGTTAAAATATTTTAGGTTTACATCTCTAAACCTTTCAAATATATCAGTTAATAATAATACATCTGATTTTAAATATAAATCTACTAATTGTCCATGATTTTTCATTTTGAAATGATTCCAAATATTCAATGTTCTATTATAGACTTCATCTTTAACATATTCATTTTTTAATTCATCATAAAATTGTTCTTTTAATAATTCAGTTATATAAAAATCATTATGATTTTTATAAAAACTATATGGTATTGCTCCTTTATATCTCATTAATTGAAAATCATCATTATTTGGGTAGTGTTGTTATTTTTAATTCATCATCGATTAAACTTTTTGATAAATTATCTAATGAGCTGTTTAAAAATCTATATGAATCTATAAATCTTAAACACCCAAATTGGTATGATATATAATTCTCAGATGTTCTAGCTAACATTTTAAATTTATAAGTTGGTATTTTATCTTATGATCTATTTGAATTTAATCTTTCTATTTCATTATTGATTTCTTCTATTTTATGACATAACTGTTTGATAAATAAATGTGCATCATATCCTGATAGATTATGAAATATAACTGGAACAAAATTTACTTTTTTGGCTTGCAAATTACAATTCTCATGCGCAGCGCCTCTAAACTTTCCGTTCAAATGATCATGGTCTCTTACTTTTTTATCTTTATAATTAAATATCTTTTCACAATAATAACATTTACCTGTAAACACAAATTCTTCTTTATCTTCTTCTGTCATAATTATTTCTTTATTTGTATTCAATAATTTACTAAATCTTATTTCATATTCAATTAATAAGTCACAAAAATGATTGATAACATTTTCATTTCTATAATGATAATATTCACTTTCAATTAGTTCTGGATAATCAGATTTAATATATAATCCGAAAGCAGCAGCTGATTGATGAATCTTTTTAATTGTATTTGTTTTTGGTGTTTCATCTGAAAAATCGTTTTCATTAGAATTTAATTTCTTTCTTTCATAATATATTTCTTTTCTTTCTTGATCAGTTAATTCTTTATTTAATGATTCAAAATCTCCATATATAACAAATGGTATTTTATTTTTGTAATCATATTTTTTGAATTCTAATATTTTATCTTTTTCATTTGGTAAAACTAATTTACAATAATCATGATTTTCACATAATTGTTTATGATTTAATAATGTACTTTCATTACTGAATTTATGTAAACATTTTCTACATAGATAAATTTTACGATGATGATCACTTTCTGTTCTAAAGAATAAATCGATTTTTTTAATCCACATATAATGATTTTCATAATATAGTATATCTATAACATCATTTGAATCATAATATTTTGATATCTTTTTGTTTTATATTGTTGCCTTTTGTTTTTGGTAATTTGATTAAATCAAATACATTTATTCTTAAATTATTATCTCTTTCTTTTTTTGGGATATTTTTAATTCTAACAGGATACTTATCTATCTTATAATTATTTTCAAATTGTTTATCTAAAACTATGTATAATATCTTCTGTTTGATGAAAGCAACTTATAATTGTCCATAGAAAACATTTATCATCAAAATTTTGTACATTTATAACAGCATTAGTTTTAAATGGTAGTTTAATATAACTCGATGCTTCAATATCTGGTTCTTAATAATATGACATTATTTTCATCTATTGGTTTTGATTTAGTTAACTTATTATATTTTGTGTTATAAACATGTAAAGTCATAAATATTATTTCATCAAATATTAAACCAGATCCTTCAAAATATTTCTCTTCTATTTTAGTTTTTACTTCATTATAACATTTATCTAATCTATCATCTATACGTTGTTTTGAAATAATATGTTGTGAATGAGAATTTATATTATATATGGGTTTATCTTCAGATTTCATAAATTTTACTTTTGATGAAATACTTATTTTAGGATATTCAACATCTGTAATTATTTTTATAATATTTTTCATATTTTCTAAATGTTTTTTATTTTCTTCTAATTTTTTTCCTTTATGAAATTCAAACTCAATAGCTGCTGGTCCAATATCACTTTTAAACGCTTTGGTTATTTCTATATCTTTTTTATTATCTAATGAATTAATATAATTTCTTACATCTTCCATGTATGGCCTTTTATTGTTTAATTTATTTCTTATTCTTTTAATTGTCTTATGTTTCTTATCGTTATCATTATCAAAATAATCTTCATCTAAAATATCATTATTCTTATTTCTAATATGACTTTTAGATTTTAAATGTTCATTATAATATCTTTTATCACTAAATGATTGATTACATGTATCACATTTGTATGTTTCTTTTTCATTCTTTAATTCATCTAATTTAGTTTCTAATATATCATCTTCATATTCTAATTTCAATTTATTCTCTAAATGTGTTTTAGTTTTATTGTGTCTTGCTTTTTGAAATTTATCTATATTGATTTTACATGTTGAACAGTAGTACTTATTTGCTTCCATTTTAATACTAAATTTTTTTTTAAATTGATTTGATACATTTTATTCATTTATATTTTATTCATTTATATGTTATTCAATGATTTAAATATGAATTATTTCAATCACACTTTACTGACACTTTTAATGTTTAAAAATCTAACTTATACAAATATAAATATTGAAATATGTTTAAAATATATCTATATATCTATTTATAAGTGAGCTCGACCTCCGACCTCTGGCTTGAAACCCCAATTTTCTAATTACATTTATATGTTATTCATATATATTTTATTCATGTATATGATTATTTTAAGAGTAATAGGGGAATGTGGCTTTCATATCAAAGGTTGAAAGGGCTAGTGAGTTAAAAAATGAAAATAACAATAATTTCCAGTTGATTTAGGAGTGTGCGCGACTAATTCAACTGGAAATTATTATTTTCATTTTTTACGAGCTCGACCTTTCGACCTTTGGTATGAAAGCCACATTCCCCTATTACTAGTGATCAGTAGCCCTTGACAAGACGCTTGTATTGATGTATGGTGTAACCATGTAACTCATTTGGTTCTCCAGTAGCGCCACCTATAAAATGCTGGATAATACATTTTCATCTATATCGACTAAGCGTGTGAATTGATACACATGTACCTGGTTACTAAATACAAAGAACCCCTCACATAATTAGTTCCTATTTTAACCACTAGGGGGCGTAAATCTTGAAAACTCATTTCAGCATCCATTTTTCGCATGTAATGCGGTCTGATTATTATAACAATCACAAAACTTGGTATAAGTACATAGAAAATAGAAATGTGTGTAATATTCCAACCTACATGATTAGTTCATACAACTGCCACCAGGGGACTGTGAAAACAACGATTTCTGCTCCTAAGTTCTTAACCGTTGCCAATAGAATCGTTGTTTGAATGTGTGGTTAGTAGCCCTTTACAAGACACTTGTATTGATGTATGGTTTAAGTAGGTAACTCATATGGTTCTCTAGGAGCGCCACCTACAAGTTGCTGGAAATGCATTTCAATTGATATCTACTAACAGATAAAGGGATTTCTATGAAAATTGATATACATGTACCTGGATATAAGATACAACGAATTCCTAACATAATTAGTTCCTATTCTTACCACTAGGGGGCGTTAATGTCGAAAACTCATTCTAGCATCAGTTTTTTCGATTGTAATTCAGTAGTATGCTAACCGGCAAATTACCGGCCACTTGGGCACGGTATAAGTACCGTATCTTTGTTATTCTCGGTGTCATTTCCCCTAACCTTTGTACATTAGAACTTTTCGCGAAGTAGCCCATGTGGATCAACATAGCCATGTTATCAGCTGACCCCTAGATGGCGCTCCTCATCCAGCAAGGCAGAAACCCGTTATCGCTGCTTTGCAGCTATATTTTCGTTTCATATTTCGTTTTGCATTTCGTAATTTCGTTTCACACTTCGTAATTTCGTAAAGAACCCCTAATATGGAACATATTTTCTAAAACATTTGAATATTGAAATAAAATGTTTACAAATTTTCATATTGACCGCGTATAGCCACCGATAAAATTCACGCCAGCCCTACACTGATCGTAGACAGCTTCGTAATTCCGACAGCATCCCTATGTCAGGGTCTTACTTTTATATCAGACTTCCGCATTGTGTATACATCCGTCATTTTGACTCGAATAATCCGATTTACTTATCAATTCTATTTATGCCTATCGCTTCCGATATAATCATGTATCCATTACTATAACAATACATCTTCTCATGATATTCAATGCAATATAATATTTCGACGTTTAAAAAGGGCTCATTATATAATCACAGGAAGGAATTCTTCATCTTTGTCAATATAATATTTTGCCAAATAGCTTGTCTCTGTACACATAGACCTGTGACGTTTTGCACATCGATTTACTGTTGTGATTTGTAAAATGACGCTGAATGGTAAACACTGTTTAGGTTTCATAATGGTGACGATTTATAAGGCGTCGAAAAACCTCCCGCCCTCATCATCTTAGAAAATATGAAAATATGAGTTTATTTCCACTTTTTATTCTAAAAAAGCTCAAAACAAAAAAATTCACCCGCCCTCATCATGTCTAGAAATGAGGTTTGGATGAGAAACAAGGTATCATTTTTGAAGGGACAAAACATCAAATTTTTGAGTCAACTCAACATAAAATGCTCGTCTAAACACCTTATGTGACGCATCAAATATGATCTCGCATGACCGAATTGCTAGTCGTAGATATACTGTCAAAATTCAAACTTCACATTTGCAAATCACCAGTCAAACACATCGTATTTATCAGTCAAAATACCGTTTTTACCCGTCAAACACATAGTCTTTACCAGTCACACACATCGCATTTATACGCATCAAATCACGTATATGGATGAATATTTGGACCTTACTGAAATTGTTTTACAGTTAAAAGACTTGTTTCTGCTAATTTTGAGAATTGCGAAGAACAATAAAATAGCTCTTGAACAGCGGCTTGGCGAAAATTCGCCGATAGTACTTTATTTTGGTGCCACGGAAATTTCAAAATTTAAGCATAAAGCTGATGTAGTTGCAAGTTTGTATCTAAGATAACGTGAGCATATAACGTGCATAGATACAGAATCCCAGACAGCAATTTGATCACGAATTGTTTTTCAGGAAACTATCGTAAAATGTCATGGTTTGCTGGTAAATTAAATCAGTCGCTTTGTATATTTGACAATGTATAATTTTTTGATTGTTCGAATCTTCCCAGGTCGCTACGTTCAGAATGTCTTCAGCAGTGCTTTCACCTTTAAATGTCATCTCGCTGCTTTTCATTGGATAATTAACAATGTCGTTTTGAAATCCCTTAAAGTGTCCGTCGGCAGTCGCACAGGCAGCAGCGTTTAAAGAAAATTGCACATACGATGCAAAGTTTGTATGTCCGTATCCATCCATGTCACTGTGACGGACTTTAGTCTGGTGAATGAAAGAACTTTTCGGTTTGACAAGAATTTCAACGCGCATGGACTTTCCACCTGCAGTGAATGACGCATATTTGTCGACCCACCATCCAGGTAATGGGACGGGCTTGCGGACTTTCGGGTCAATTAAAACTAACTGACTGACTTCACTGGCAATCTGTTGGCCAGTCTCTGCGTGGGAAAGTGTGTTTATAGTATTATACGATGATTTCCCGACATAACCAAGTTTGACTTCTGACATCAGTGGACCGATTAGTAAATCACGATTGTAAAAGTTTCTTGCTATTTCTGTTCGTTTTCCGACGAAGAATACCATTTTTCCTTGCATAACCTTGTTCCAGTCAAGGAAGTCACCACTATAGAGTGCGCGCAGGCGATTGGCTGTCATCAGCCGTTCTAAACTCCACTCAGGAATAAACTCTGAAAAGTTTCAAGACAAAAGATAATGAACTCATTATGATATTGGATAAATTACATCTTGACCTGAAATGAATAAAACAATGGAACGCCACCTTAGCAAAAAATAATGGTTTTCTCATGGCTTTTTAGCGTGTATTCCCACTAGTACAACCAATTCGCAATCTTACAAAGTTAGTCTTAAATTCTATAACTAAGATCACTAACACCAAATCAAGCAAGCAAGTTTTGCAGGTATACTGCGATCGTTTAAAGGATATTGGGTAACTAATTCTAAGGCAAATATTCTGTTATATCAATAAATCAATTCAATAAATGTAATCAATGCTTACTTGACCGATCAATATCGTAAGGATTAAATCCAGGACTTTTTATTTTAGCCAGCGGTTTTCCATCCGTGTCCGTCGTTAGTTCACAGGGATATATTGAATCCATTTTTCCAAACCTCTGAACAGTGGAAATCGATCTACAACAGTAGAGAGTGCATTGAGTTTAATTAAAGTTAATCAAACAGAATCCATTGTACATCTAAACATGGACGTATAAACTAGTTTATACGTCCCATGGTCTAAAGGATCTTACAAAAGTGCTTTACATATAACATCACTGCTGGGACCATTGAAAACACATCCTTCCCGGCAGGGATTCGAACCTTATGGCATCGAGATTGCCACGGTACGAAACCCTGCCACACTAGACCGAGTACGCAGCTACACGCGCAGCTTAGATGATTTCATAATCAGCCAATCAGATATACTGTTTAATTTAGCCCAGGTTTTCCCGTTTATATAGTTCTTCCTTGAAATTTACCTCAGCGATTAATACAATGAGCAATCTGATTGAAGTCGCAAGTTCTCGCGCGGCAAAGCTGCCCATGTACGCATTGTACCTTATCACTATTATCTGATCCATGTGATATGATGACCGTCCGGCTATTTTTGCCCTTGGGCCTTTTGCATGTCTTTATGTAAGTACTTTAACCTTTGTCTAGCTCGGGATTTTGGAAATTTCCTCGTTGTTCTCAAGGTGACTTATACCCTAATGGACTTTGTCCTGTGAGCTCGGCTTTACGCCCCTGGTTATAATCTGTGCCAAATGATGCAACTTTCTACGTTTATTTCTATTATTTACATAATTTGTTTTAGACCGGGGTGGATTTTTACCCCAGAGTGAACTTGTATTGCCGTAGCCTACCATCAATGTAATAGGGTATATGTCTTTTCATACCAGAGGTCGAAAGGGCGAGCTCATAAAAAATAAAAATAAATTCTCACACGCTCAAATTTATTTTCATTTTTCACTCACTCAACCTTTCAACCTCTGATATGAAAATACATATACCCTATTACTCTAATAATTCCATATATAAAATATTCATATATAAATAGTAATGAAATCAATTTTAATAAAAAATTTGGAAAAAGGATGTCATGATATAGATTTCGAATAAAAAAATATGTAAAATAAATGGTAGAATATTTGTTGATTCTAGAAAACTATTAAATCATAAATCACATAATTTACTAGTACAATTAGATAGAGAATTTAGAAATTGTGCTGATTTAAAATTAGTAAATATAAGTTTATGTAATTCTTTTTATAATATATCAAATAAAAGTCTTGATTATTTAACTTTTATAATTTATGCTAGACATTTGAATAAATGGTATCATCTATTTTTAAAATCTGGATTAAATAATTTAGAATCATTAGCGCAGTAAAATTAATAAAAGAGCTCATTTAAAAATGGGAGTGTCTGCTGGATTTGGAACTTAATTTTTAATAAAGGACCAATGGCCAAGAAACTCACCGACATGATAATCTGAGAAGTAAAAGAAAGAAACCGAAATATGCTTTCAAAGAAGTGGCTGCTGACCTGGTCCCAATAAGTAATTGGTCAGGAAGATCTCATCGAGAGATTAAGTCTGGCATAATCTTACCAGTCAATCCTGTGAGAACATTGAACTTTGCATTTGAAATTGGGGTGGAGGGGGGCTTAAAATCAAAGCTCAGTTGACAAAGAACTGTGAGATGGAGAGGTCAACACTTCATATCAAATAAAATGTTTTATTTTTTGCAAAATAACAAGCTAATTTTTTTACAATAACTTGAATCTTGAATACCGGTAGTTCAGATGTTCCGTCGTACATGTGTCTAGGTTATGGTTTCCCGTGAACGTCGTAATCTTTGTTATAAGTTTAATGACTGCTACTCACCAGATCATTACCTAAACAAGAGGCCCTGAAGGTAAAAAAGAGAAAATATATGTTTTACTGATGCTTCTGTATTCCATTGCCCTAGCAAACTCATTAATGACCAAATATTGCGAGTTGCTAAATTATGCTAAATATTAAGTTCGTTCGTATCATCTCGAAATTTCAGCTCGGCCACCCTCGAGAAATGTTTTAAACGCCTGTGCAATGTTCTATCAAAATCATTGAAGAAACTGTTTTCATGCACAAACACGCATTGTAGCGACAGATAAGAAGACAAAGCAATTCAAACCCACCGTTCATATCGCTAAATCAGGTCTTTTATTATGTTGTTATAACTTTATTCGGAAATAATTCAGTAATCGCACAATCGCTATTAAAATAGCTTCAGGGACAGCCGAAAATGTGGAGAGTTCTCAATTGGCAAGCTGGTGCTGCCAGCATTAATCGGTATTGCGCAATCGCAAGGCCAGTAAATCCATTGAGTAAAAAGTGGAGGGGTGGAAGATTATTTTTTTCTCCTAATAACCTATAGTAGCAAACGATATAGCTGAAAGAAGTTAGTATTCCGATTCAGCAGGTATTTTTTTTACAAACGAGGTCCAGTCATGAAAAAAATGAAGGTCTTTTTATAGGATATACATTGTGAATTGTTAATTCATCAGGAGAAACTGAAGACTTACCTCCCTCCCTCGTACATGTACCATACCCGACGACTGGTGGAAGTTAATACGCTACGGTTTCTTCGAGTATCTTGACGTCGACGGTACTCTTATTTCAAGAGTCAGTGACCAAAGTATAAAAATGTAACGTGCTTTTCCGCCATTCGTTTTCTTAACAGTAATCGTCAATACACAACTTGATATTTTACAAAATACTACACATTCTACACAGTGTTAAGCGCATGCGCATCTGCTTATGATTATTCATGACTTAGGTCATTCCAGGTCATGTCAAACTATATTATAGCTAAGGAAATTTTCTAATTATCTAAAATTTTACAGCTTAGATCAATCACATCGCAACGAAATTCGCACAATAGCGAGTGTTATGCTATTTGAATCATCTGCAACAAGAAATACGACCGGGTCTATCACCGTTTCAAAATGTGGCTTGTTAACATCACTTTATAGCAATATTGGCACAAGACCAACTAGAACGTTGGCATAAGAAGCGAAACATGGGTTCGCTAAAAAGTGATATCAATAATAAAGTAAGAATGAAGTTAGCTTATGATGAACAACATCAATTTGTGGTTAAAAAACCTTTAGCTAAACTGTTAGGAATTAATCCAGATAAAGCTTATTGAAATATTGATACTTATACAAATTTAATGTCTTTTACACACTTTTATATTTATTGCAATTTAATAGCTCCTACAAAATCATTTGAAGCAACTAAAGATACAATCTGTAATTCTAGTTTATGGAATTCTAGTTTATGGAATATTTTACCATTGAAAAATGTTAAACAATTTGGAACACAAATAAATTATAATTAAGCTGAATGTGATTTTAAGCTGAATGTGATTTTATAAAGAGGTCCACCAGTTCCACGCTGATAAATCATTGCCATCAGCTTTCGACAAAGAGAACCCAATAAGAATAGATTCCTGGTGGAGTGATGTGTCGGATACTGGAAAATATCCGAAACTATGCAAAATGATATTCGCAATGATGACCCCTTTCAGTGCCACTGTAGTCGAGAGTTCATTTAGTATAATGGGTAACGTATTGAACTCCAAGACTAACAAGATGGCCGCAAAAACGTTTTCTGCGCTTCAAGCTGTGAAATACTTGTTACGAGGTCAAAAGGCGACGCAAAACTTCAGAAGAGAAGACATCCTACATGATCCTATTAACCTTATGCTCATCGAAAAGCTTGGCTCGTCATCAAAACGTTATGATGAGGAGCGGTTGAAAGCCCAAGAGGCCCAAATCTTCTATGACGATGTTGATTGGGAGGACCACAGACTTTAAGGTCTATTAGTCTAGTACGATTTTATTCCTGAAAATGAATTTATTTTCTGCCGAACGATTTAGCCTAGGCTATTTGTACTGTTAAACCTCATTAATGCGATTCTGTTAAAAAGACGAAACTAGTTTATTCTGATATTTTCCATCATGTCCCAGCCAAGATATTTATATCAATCTAGATTTGGATACAAAAACCCATTTTTACGCATGAACTGTTAGGCCCCACTGAATAATGAAAACAAAAACAGAACGATTTTTCTGGATGCAATTGCAAGACCCTCTGATCTTAGAGCTCCAAGCTCTGATGCATGTACGCATGCAAAACGTCGCAGAGAGCGATGCCGGCGTTGGTGTCACTGAGGCCGGCTGATGATTGTTTGTTTGTCTTTTTGTTTGATTGGCTTTACGTACGTCGTTTGGATCTTGGTTTCCCAAGACTATATTCCTATTGGATTGTTCATTTAACCTCACGACGGTACGGCCTTTGAAGTGTTGCCCGCACACTGCTGGCAGCTAGCAGGACTCGAACCCACTTGTCACTCAGCATTGATCGTGGATTCAACAGCATCACGCCTTATCTCACTGAGCTACCGAGGCCGCTCGATTCAATTCCAAAAAACTACAGCAGCGGCAAATAACCATCGCAATATTGTAATTTACGACAAACAATGCGTCAATTCAATCACTGTTGTTTAACGCATGGAAAAGATAATAAAAGGTATTTTTCCCGGCGCGCATTACAAAGCGAATCCCTGCCGAGTGCGTTAGAGGGTGCTACGGCCTTATGAGTGCGCAGCAAGCGGTTAGGGCGTCCTAAAGTGAAAACTTATATTAGAATATAGCCGAATCGAATTTTACAATGTCAGTCAACTGATTGATGATACAACATGGTTGTTCTCGGCGTACTTAACAATGATATTTTCCTCCAATAAACAACTCTGGTAAAATTGAATAAAATGATCTATCTTTATTGGTGATATCGTATCATGGTGGTAGCCTACCGTTTACCGTTTGATGTTTCGTGTCATCATGAAATGGTTTTAACTTTAGTAAAGGCGTTCCCGCACGATCACATGCGGGTTTCAGTTACGAGTAGGCTGCCGTTCCACTGCTCTAGAAATACGTATTCTGACGCTGAGAATTAATCTCAAATAATCCCATGGATACTGATAGTTGGAGTAACAGTTATATCCAAACATTGTGATATTTATAAACCGGAGGTACATAATTTTATGTTTTTCTATTCAGAAGAGGCTGTTCCCCATTCTTTACTGCCAATGTCAATGCGGACATATCGCTACGCGATTGTTTAACCCACTCTCATCTACCAGATAATGAACGAGAAAAATGCGATCGAATAACTTTTTGGACCATTTAATCAGAAATCTGGCGACGCTATGTTGTGAAGAATAATTGAAACATTTTTTTTTGTCATTTTCAGCTGTTTCTAATGTTTTACGCGAACGGATTGACAATTTGAAGTTACTATGAAAATGAGAAGAGTTGGCGCTATTTTTTCGTACTACTATTTTCGCTCCATTTTACTTGCATTGGCATGACGTCAACCAATGCTAAAAATTAAATAATGATTCTAAAATAAAAGATTACAATACATCAGAAAATATAAAAAACCGATAATATTCAACATGAAATAATTAAAAGTAATAATGATAATAAATCATATGAAAATACTAAATTAGCTATAACTTGTGTAGGTATTATAATAGGAGGAATATTATATTTTTAATTCTAATTTTTATATTATATAAATGGATGCAGAAGATTATGAATTACAAGATTTTAATGAAACTGGTATAACTGATGAACAACAACCTGATTTTGATGAAACAAATTTTGATAATGATAATGAAATAGCATATAATTCTAATTAAGTTGATGATGATGGTGAATTATATGGTAAAATAATAAAATATTCAACAGCTCCTGAAAGGGGTGTAATTAAAACTAAAAACAGAAAGAAAAGATTTAATGAATAGATTAGTGAAATCAACATAATTTCCTAAAATATCAAAAGGATTATGTTTCATGAAAAGTAGAGTAATAGATACAGTTGTTAACGAAATATTACCAGGAAATATTAAAGGATCAATTGTTACAGAAGATATTGTAATACAAATTTTAAAAGATGACCCACATTTCATGTATAATTTAGAATTTAAAAATGATGCATGGTATTATAATGTTGAATTAAATAACAAAATTGTATCAATACAATTATTTTAAATGGGACAAGAAAATATGTTTAGACCTGGACTGTTAGCAAGATCTACTATTGAACATTCAAAAGATGGCTCAGAAATTCTCAGAATTGTATGGAATGCACTCAAAAGGGTAAATCAAGAAGAACCAATTGAGAATATTGATATTCACAAATATTCACCATTTAAAAATCCAAATTTAAATCCTTTTGATGTTGATACAGAAATGGAAGAGTATGGAGATCAATTAGATAAATTAAGAACTTCAACACCAGAAACATCGAGAAGAGACACTCAACCAATTAAAAATGAATCAAGTCAATTACAAGTTGTATTAAAAATTTGATAGACTAAATAATTCAGAAGAACATATAAATAGTACTTTTGATACATCTGGTACTGAACCGGAACAAATCAAATGCAACCTTTATTTCAAAAAGGATTTCTTGATTTAACTGATGAAGATTTCAAACATTTCCTGAACAAGCACGTAGAGAAATTAAAGGTGTACAAAAATCAGCTGATAAAATTGCGCACGATAAAATGATTAGACATTATAAAATAAGCACTTTAGAAAATGAATATACTAAATCAAGAAAATAATTAGAACAATTAAAGTCTGAGGCAAAAATAATAACGTTTAGAAAAAGAAATTAATGATTTAAAATATAACATAGAATTACAGAAATATCAATATCAATAGATTAAAAGTTATTATTAAAGATTTAATAATAAAACCAAATTCTAAAATATCATTGAAAGATATAATAAAGTCATTATTTAAGTTAGAAGGTATCACAATTCTTTCAATTCTAACAGCTGTAACTATGATATTTACAACAATAGGTTTAGCTATTTCAAATTCATTAAAATCTACACCAAGTCCTAATAAACCGGATAAACCACCAAATGATAATAATTCTATACAAGATAAAGATAAAGATGGTTTAAAAAATTTAGAAAAATATCTATGGGAATTATCTATAAAATCTGCTGCAGCATTACCCGGAATTATTGCATCAATCGTTAGTTTTATATTGAAATCTGCTGGAAATATTATTAGTTTTGCTGCTGAATATATATCATTTTTTTTTTAATTACAGTTGTAAGTGCAATAATTTTTGGATTAGTAAACATGATAAAAAATAAATGATTAATTTTTTTCTTAAACAAATGAGTGGGAGTTATATAAATCCTTCTAAGAATTCTAGAATATCTAATGCAATTAAAGCAGAGAGATCTCATCGTATAATTACCCATAATCCTTCTTATATTAATCCTGAAGAAACTTTATATGTTAGAATTCCTCGATTAACATAAAATACTTTTTATGTTCCAAATATTATTTATTTATCAGCTGATATTTAAGTAACTGGTAATAATAATAATTATGTCGTAGATAATGTTGGAAGATATCTAATCAAAATATTAAATATAAAGATTGGACCAGAAACCGTTTTTTCCTTAGATGATCAAAATTTATTTACGCATTATAAAGATTTATGGTTAACAAAAGAAAATAGAAATAATATGATATTTCAAGGCATTCAATCAGAAAACCAAAATAAATTAAGATCTGAAGCACATAACGCAGTAGTAACTAATGACGTAGATAATTTAATAAAAACGATTTATGGAAGCAAATATAAAAATTCCATTAGACTTAATAATGCACCTTTATATAAATATGCTATACAAGAAGATATTATATTCGAAATAACATTTGCTCCTGTTAATGAAATTGTATTGTCTAGTGTTACTACTGGTATGGATTATAAATTATCAAATATATGTTTAGAATATGACACAGTAACTGATGAAAATATTGCTAACACAATTCAGACTAAATACAATCAAGGATTTTCATTATAATATGATTATATTGATAAATTTAAAACTGTAACTATTAATGCAAATGATGAATTAATTAATGAGAATATTAACTCCCCAAGGAGATCTATCAAAGGTATATTAATATTTTTTACCATTGCAACATATTCTAATGGTGCAATAAAAGTTGATAATTATTATAATCTTGATATATCAAAAGTAGAAATAACAATTGAAGGTATAGCAAATAAAATATTTTGTCAAGGAATGAGAATGATAGATCAATGGGTAGAAATTTAAAAAATTTTTATGATTGAAAAAAATAAACTGAAGATTGTAATATTAATCAAATTGATTATTATACTGGTAATAAATTTGCATTATACAACTGAAGATAACTTATTACATGGTACTGGGAAAAAGCAGCAGAACACTAAAAATGGAATACATTTATTCATGAAAAAGAAACTAGGGGTCCAGAGACACCATGTCCACTTGGGAAGTGGTTTCAAATGCTCAACAATCTAACAATTTCAATATTCAACGCCCCCTGGTGACCATATACAAAAAACCAATGACCTTAAAACTCGCCACAATCATAGAACATGTCATATGCTACCATTTTGTAATTGATTGTGAAAATATGCCTCGTTTCCAATTTATTATGGAAATACTAGGTAATTCTACAATTCAACGCCCCCTGGTGACCATATTCAAAACCCAATGACCCTGAAACTCGCCACAATCATAGAACATGTCATGAACTACAACTTTGCAATTGATCATGTTAACAAAATATGCTTAGGCACCAATATGATAAGGAAATACTAAGTTATTCTAATATTCAATGCCCCCTGGTGACCATATAGAATAACTAATGTCCTTAAAACAGACCACAATCATAGGCGATGTCATGAGTTACAACTTTGCAATTGATTGTGGTAACAAAATATGCATTGGTACAAATATAATATAGAAATACTAAGATACTATATTATTCAACGCCCCCTGGTGGCCATATACAAACACTAATGACCTTGAAACTCACCACAGTCATAGAACACCTTATAAGCTACAACTTTCTAATTCATTGCGGTAACAAAATATGCTTAGGTATCAATATAATGTCGAAAAACTTTTTCCCACCCGTGAATGAGTACCGATAACACCAAGATGGCCGCCAATAGCATCATAATTGGCGGATCAAAAATACCTACCTCAGGTATAAAACATCCCTTTCCAAAGAATACCCATCAGCAATTGCAGTGAACAATGGCAAACCAGTAGGAAGCTACAGGACTCAGAATTCGGGCCAAAATTGACATTTTTGGGCACTAAAAAGGTCATAGGACAGTCATCTTGAGTCTGATCGACCCAATTTTTGTTATGCTTATGGGCCCTTGGGGGATTCAAATATATACGAAAGATCAAGCTAATTTATCAAAGCGTCTTCAAAAATTCCCTCAAAAAGTTCAAAAACGTATAAAAAGTGCTGATTTTGGCAAACAACAATGGCTGCCAGTCGGCCATCTTAATTCTGACAGGGCCAGTTTTTGGGCTGAAGATGTGTCTAGGGTAGATACATGTGTAACCCAAATATCAAGACATTACATTGAAGCGTCTTCAAAACTTCCCAAAATAACTGGATTCCGTCTACGGACGGACGGACGCACGAACGGACGGACGACGGACGACGGATGAAAAATGAACGCAATAGCCCGCTGGGACTTAAGTCCCAAGTGGGCTAAAAAGGAGGCAACAATTATAAAATGCATTTTTATATCATATCTGACGCGGGATTAAATATAACAAATTCACAATTACACTGTGTTATGTATTAAAATTTTAATCTTTAATAAAAAATTTTATAATAAATGGAATGTGGAATATATGAAATACAAACTCCAAGTGAAATGATATCAGATATATATTATATAATACCTTATGAATATAGTAAGTATTTTGGAGAATTTTATCAATTCAAGTATAGAATAAGTAAAATAGAAAAGAATATTGAAACTAAAATAGAGGATAATATTGAATCTAAAATAGAAGATAATATTGAATCTAAAATAGAAGACAATATTCTACCCTTCACTTCTGCATCTAATAATGATATCCCTTCTACATATGATATTGAATCAAAAAAAGATTATTATAATCCAAAATATTGTGATACATGTAAGAAATATATTTTATATAAAAATTGGGCATCAAATAAGAAATCAAAGAAATATGTAGAAAAAGAAAAGATTAATTATCATAATATTATTGAAACTAATGATAATAATATATAGATTATCATATAAATTATGGTCTCTTTTCTCTCATTCGAATGCGTTACGGTAAATAAGACTTTTTGGCAATCTTCCAGTGCAAAATGGATATAAAAATGATGGTTCATTCATGCGCTGCAGTTTCACTGGTTGTGTTAAGACCAAAATGGGCTATTGGTATGTGTCCAAACATTAAGAGAAATAACCCCAAAAAATCTACCCCACACAAAAATAAAAAGACATTGGGCTAAAATTTCATACCTTATGCTTGAAAGTTGCAAAATATTTCGTTTTGCAATAAATTTCAATAACATTTCATTTGCTGGTTGGTGCCGCAGGGCTCGTATCAGAGTTGTAGGTACTGTAAAAATGATAATCAGTTAATCCAGTGTCTATAATAGGCCTATACATAGCCTAATAAGTACTGGCAGACAAAAAATAGACTAATAGGCTTCTTTCCACTTATATCTACTTATTTTCGTGTGACATTGGTTTTTGGGGATTTTTGCTTTATGTTTGAACTTTATGAAATTAAGAAACTGCAGTCTAAATAAACCACATTGTATTGTAGGATTGACAAAAAGCCTTCATTTTCTCATTTTGAAATGAGAAAGGAGATCAGCCATTTTTGAAATTCCACCAACGAACCTATGTGAACTACGAATTTTGATAGATTTGAAAATAATTTTAAATGGTAGGCATGGAAATATATATTGTTAAAATTGATTTATTACATAAAATGGAGTCTATTTCCATTGCTTTAATTTATTACAAAATGGATATAGAAACGATGGTTTATTTAGACTGCAGTTTCACTGGTCATCATATCAAGGCAAAATTGAGGTTTGTGGTCAAAGTTTAGGTGAAATATCCCAAACAAGCAGCCTATCGGCTGATACAGCTCCGCTGGTTTTTGATAAGATTTTGCAAGGACCGCCTACACAGCACTCTCAAAAGTTCAAATCCACAGCTCTATAACTTTTTAGCCCTTGGCCCATAGTATCTACACACCAAGCTTCGTCAATATCAGATAATGATTAAAGGACTGGTAGCAATTGAAAGATCTTTACAAGTGTGACCTGTACAGCGCCCCCTAGATATCAGATTTGCAAAATGGCTCAGTAACATTTAGCCCATGGCCAAAAATATTGACACACCATATTTCGTAAGATTGGATAATAATTGTAGGACAAGTAGCGATTTATAGATTTTACAAGCGCCACCCATACAGCGCCCTCTAGAGATTAAATTTGGAAAACCGCTCCATAAGTTTCTAGCCCTTGGCCCATAGTATATACATACCAAGTTTCGTCAACACCAGACTATATTTGTAGGATGGATAGTGATTTAACAAGTGTGACCTGTACAGCGCCCCCTTAAGGTCAAATTGGAGATGGCTCTAGGCCTATAACATTTTGTCCCCTGGCCTGTAGTATCCATAAACCAAGTTTCATCAAGATCGGATTATAGCCTAATTGTAGGACAAGTAGATTAAAGATTTAACAAGCGCCACCCTTACAGCGCCCCCAGAGATCAACTTGGGAAAATGGCTCCATAACTTTTTCAGACTATAATTGTAGGACAAGTAGCAAGTAGGACAAGCTGTACAGCGCCCCCTAGAGATCAAATTGGGACAAGGAGCCTATCGGCTTATATAGCTCTGCTGTGTGATTTGAAGAAATAGAAGCTGCATACATAGGGGTGCCCCCTTTTGGCCAAATCCAAAAAATATTTTGTAGGTATTGGTCCATAGAACATTCATACCAAATTTGGACTTGATCTGATTAAAACTGTAGGATTAGTAGCAATTTGAAGAAATAGAAATTCCACCCCAAGAGGCGCCCCTAGGGGGAAGAATCCAAAAAATGGCTCTGTAACTTTATGGCCTCTCCATATAACATTCATACCAAATTTGGAATTGATCTGATTAAAACTCAGGGATGAGAACCAGGGTTTATGAAAAAAGCGGGACTTTTGATGAAATTTCTGATAATTACTGAAATTGCAGCTAAACTGCAACATAGGCACGAAGCTGAAGGTGGGTGTTCCCAGCATGATTTCCAAAACAGTCTTGGTTCCATTCTAGATGGCAGCACGAACTGATTATTTTTTCACAGTAGTTTATATTGGCAATACCAGATTGCAACACATAACGAACATCTTTTTTGGGCTGAGCACCGTCAAGCATGCTAAAAATACTCAGTTTTGTGAGCAGAAACATAATGCCAGAGACAGCAGACCTTCCAACCCCCTACCCCATTTCTCAATGGATCTGGACAATTTGGAAAGCTTGTATTTTAAAATTTCTCATCACAAAAAAAAGCGGGAAATTGCAGAAAGCGGGAAATGCTCATCCCTGAAAACTGTAGGACTAGTAGCCTTTTTCCAACAAAACCACTATGTGAAGAAATAGAAACTCCACCCCTCAGGAGCGCCCCTGGGTGACGAATCCAAAAAATGGCTCCGTACCTTTACAGGCCTAGGTCCATAGAACTTTCATACCAAATTTGGAATTGATCTGATTAAAACTGTAGGACTAGTAGCGATTTGAAGAAAAAGTTGACGGAGCACGAACGACGAATGAACTAACGAACAAACGGACGAATGACGACGGCTCCCTCGGTCCTTCGGTCACAGCGGAACTAAAAACAGCTCTTTAACATTTTAGTCCTTGGCTTGTAGTATCTGCACGTCAACATCGTACAATATCTGTAGGACAAGTAGCGATTTAAAGATTTTACACGCGCCACCCGGACAGCGCCCCCTAGAGATCAAATTGGGAAAACGGCTCTATAACTTTTTAGCCCTTGGCCCATATTAGCTTCATACCAAGTTAGGTCAAGATTAGGAAAGAACTGTAGCACTAGTAGCAAATTGAAGCAATAGTTGACGGACGGACAGACGATGACGGATAATCACTCTAACCCATCAGCTCCACTGACCTTCGGTCACAGCGGAGCTAAAATACAACAATGTGGCCCCAGTTACGGAGTCCATAAACGGAATGCGATAGCTCCGGTTACGGAGTACGGTTAGCGCATGACCTTGAAAAAATCGAATGACCTTGAAACTCACCACAATCATAGAACATGTCAACAGCTACAATTTTGTAATTGATTGTGGTAACAAAATATGCCTAGTTACCAAAATGATATGGAAATACTAAGTTATTCTACTATTCAACAACCCCTGGTGACGATATGCAAAGCCCAATGACCTTGAAACTCATCATAATTATAAAACATGTCATGAGCTACAACTTTGCTGTTAATCACGGTAACAAAATATGCCTAAGTACCAATATAATAAGGAAAGTTATTCTTCTATTCAACGCCCCTAGTTATTGACCATATAGAATAACTAATGTCCATGAAACTCACCACAATCATAGAACATGTCATGAGCTATGACTTTTCAATTGATTGTGGTAACAAAATGTGCAAAGGAACGAATATAATATAGAATACTAAGTCATTGCATTTTTCAAGCCCCCTGGTGGCCATATGCAAAAACCAATGACCTTGAAACTCACCACGATCTTAGACCATGTCATTAGCTACATCTGGAAGCTGGATGAGTTAATTCATATATATCCTCACCTTACCCTAACCCTATTCCTTCCCGATGCGCGTACATAGATATAGACAAAGTGCAGATTCCCCCGTAACTGGAGCCAGTTTAAAAAAACAAACCTAACCCAATATTTAGCCATTGCCACATTCCCGCAAAAACCGTAATGTTTCCAATGTCTCCGTTTTTAACGCATGCGCATTAGGCTCAGTACATGTTGGAAATGTCCAAGTCGAAAAATCAGTACAGTGCCCAGGTGCTATGACAGTGTTTACATGTTTCAAAACTGGGTCATGTCAGTACGGTTTTCGCTTGAAATGAACCAGCGTGAACTTTGGCCGCAGGATGTGATGTCTAAATAATCTCATGTATCATATGCTTGTGTATCATATGTTAGGCTAAAAAAAATTGATACCTTGTTTCTCCGCTCTGCTGAGCTTAAATGTTGACCCGGCCGGCCGCCTATCTACCCTATACATTACTTTTTTTAAAATCGTGATCAATTTTACCATAACAGACCCAGCCGCTATAGAAATGAACTGTTTATAAATTTTATCATATTTTACAAAAATGACCCGGCCGCTGCGGAGAAATAAGGTATCATTTTTGTTTAGCCTTAATACAATTAAATAAATTGTCCAAATGATTTAACAGTGACATTGGGATCACCATAGAAAGTGCACCAAAGTTCATAATGGTTAGCATTTCGAGATCAGCATTTTCGGGATTCGAACATGATAGCGCCGTATGAAATAAAGCATCCAGCTACACTGGACGCTGTTAGTCAGTAACTTGTCTGTGGTTTAGTTTCACGATCGGATATTTTCACAAACCACAGTCAGGAATAGGAACATCATTCTTGTATGCAATCTTCGTCAGCCAATTTGACTGACGGGTAATTTGCCTGGCATTTTCTGGTCGTTTAAGATATCCGCCTGATTTTTGTTGTAATCGATGCACAACAGATTCGTAGTTTGTCTGATACCTATAATGCCTCACCTGACGATCTTAATCCATGTGCAAATCGGCCGTAAAGTGAGAGTAAATTTCTGTCGAGTCAACAGCTGCCATTTTGAAAATTACTGGAGGGTGCTGGCACCTGTGGACTAAGGCCAGGACAACAGCACAAACTACGAAGCGAAATGACGAAATTGAAAAAATTAAGAAATCAACACTAATTCACATTTTTCTTCATCCAGAATTTATTATTTCATTATTTATCATGGAAAGCACGAAGATTTGAAATACATGTTGGAAAACCATCAAAAACTAGGGGTCCAGGGACACCATGCCCACTTGGGAAGTGGTTCCAAATGCTCAACAATCTAACAATTTCAATATTCAACGCCCCCTGGTGACCACATACAGAATCCAATGACCTTGAAACTCACCACAATCATAGAACATGTCAGCAGCTACGATTTTGTAATTGATTGTGATAACAAAATATGCCTCGTTACCACTTTAATATAGAAATACTAAGTTATTCTACTATTCAACGCCCCCTGGTGACCATATTCAAAACCCAATGACCTTGAAACTCACCACAATCATAGAACATGTCACGAACTATAACTTTGTAATTGATCATGGTAACAAAATATGCCTAGGTACCAATATAATAAGGAAATACTAAGTTATTCTACTATTCAACGCCCCCTGGTGACAATATAGAATAACTAATGGCCTTAAAACTTGCCACAATCATAGATGATGTCATGAGCAACAACTTTGCAATTGATTGTGGTTACAAAATATGCATTGATACGAATATAATATAGAAATACTAAGATATTGCATTATTCAACGCCCCCTGGTGGCCATATACAAAAACCAATGACCTTGAAACTCACCACAATCATAGAACACGTTATGAGCTACAACTTTCTAAATGATTGTGGTAACAAAATACGCTTAGATATCAATATAATGTGGAAAAACTTTTTCCCACTTACGAATGAGTACTGCTTACACCAAGATGGCCGCCAATTGCGTCATAATTGGCTGATGAAAAATACCTGTCTCAGGTATAAAACATCCCTTTCCAAAGAATACCCATCACAAATTGCAATGAGAAATGATAAACCAGTAGGAAGCTACAGGACTCAAAATTTGGGCCAAAATTAACATTTTTGGGCACTAAAAAGGTCATAGGACGGCCATCTTGAGTCCGATCGACCCAATTTTTGTTATGCTGATGAACCCTGGGGGAATTCACATATATCCGAAAGATCAAGGTAATTGATCAAAGCATCTTCAAAATTTCCCTCAAAAAGTTCAAAAATGTGTAAAAAGTGCTGATTTTGGCGAACAACAATGGCTGCCAGTCGGCCATCTTGAATCTGACAGGGCCAGTTTTTGGGCTGAAGATGTGTCTAGGGTAGATACATGTGTAAACCAAATATCAAGACATTACCTTGAAGCGTCTTCAAAACTTCCCAAAACAACTGGATTCCGTCTACGGACGGACGGACGCTACGGACGGACGACGGACGAAAAGTGAACGCAATAGCCCGCTGGGACTAAAGTCCCAAGTGGGCTAATAAAAATTGTCATTTCGTCTTCAAAGTTTTATATAAATCCTTGTAGGTCACCTTGTCTATCATGCCACATGTATGCAATACAGAGAAATGGCGGCCAATGGCGGAATTTGTGGAGAAATTAATTAATTTCTCAAAATAATGTTGATTAATCACTCGAAACATACATAAAATTGGATTATTTCGAAAGGTAACTGTGTTAGTTTGTGAATTAAGCCATTAATTGTGGACTGAAGTGAATAGAAAGTATATCTTTGAAGTGTTACTTTTTTCAACCGTGTTTTGGCCCTTGTCATCCCTAACGTTGGCTACGGATAAGCCCATCCGATTATAAAAAGCTTACCACCAACGAAATAGGCATACAATGCCTCCCATTGGTTGTAACCAATACGATACGATACGAACGATTAGGTAACTAACTAGGACGCTGTCATCAAAGTTCAAAATTGAATTGAAATAAGATCAGTATTTTTTCGGGGCTCGAATCTGGTCGCGCCGCTAAAATAAACTAGTGACACTGGGGTCATCAATGTTCAAATCAAATTGAAATAAGAGAATTATTTATTGTGGGATTCGAATCTAATAGAAACGGAAACATTGGAGTCATCAAAACACATTCATTATGCATACACGGACATGACCCAGTTTTGAAAGTTCTGACATGTGATGTAGTGACGCCCGCGGCTGCGCACTTAACCGATTTCTGAACTTAAAGAATTTCCCCAACACTCGCTAATGGAAATGTGCATGCGTTAAAAACGGAGACTTTGGAAACATTACAGTTTTTGCCGCATTCACGGCATTGGTATTGGCAAAAAATTAGTACCGGTACTATATATATAGTATATATTATAAATATACTAAACGATTAATAGTACCAAGGATACTATGAGTTGGGGACTCCAAGACTTGGGTAGGTATGTTCATGTCCGCACGGGGCGCCACTATCGATTGTGACGACCATTATTGATTAGGAAAAGTGTGATGCGCGTTTTTACTACGCGTTTTGACATCGCGTAGTAAAATCATTCATAAAACCTGTCTATCAATGCAAATGAGCTAAAATCTTTTGGAATCAACCAATAAGATCGATCTTAATCACTTGGGGGTTGGTTTAGTGTATCAATCCGCATTTTAGACGAAGAAAATAGAAATCGAAATATACCCTTTTTCAAGAGCAAAATTTGTCAGCTTAGGACCCGGAATAAGCGACGAATCATCAGGAATCGGAAGGTTTAGGATCTTAAAATTCAAATACTGAAGACCGCATGATTTTATTTCGTGTCGGGGCTGAGCGATCGCTGCCGGAAAATTCAATGTCTAAGTTTTGCGTTGAAGCGAGCGATACAAAATGGCGGCCGGCACTTGTTATTGAATGACGACGCGCAGCGCTGCTCGTGATGAGATCAATATTCAACAATTATTCATCGGTCTAGCGGTGAATTATTGTATTTATTTTCCGATTCATAATTATTCATCACTATATTTCTGAATATTAGGACAGATTTAGCGAAATGATCGGCAAAATTTTTTTTTTGCGCGCGGATCGCCACTACGCTCCCGTCGGTAAAGCGGCTGTTCAAAGAGGGAGGCGTCAAATGGGATGAATTGAGGCTTGTGACGGGCAAAAATAGAGGCGCGTGATTCCCGAGGGGATTTTCCAAAAGCAGCAAAATTGAAATATATATAAAATATTGTTGAAATTTAGCTCAAAACAAAACAAATGGATTATTATTTAGTTATTATTAGTAGTATTATTACTATTGCTTGGTTTATGTTTCCAAACTGATTGATTTTATTATGATATCATGAATATATTTCAAATTTCAGCGTTTTGAGCTAGGCCAAGCCTAATTTTCTGCTTTTCTTAACTAAAATCCATCTAGCAAATAATATATAACATTGGTATATTTAAATCAATTTGCAATAGGAGCCTATGGCTATAGACCTAACTGACAGGCCTTGATAATCATGTTTATTCATTTCAAAAATTATGTAGTGAAAAAAATAATTTCATCTGAAATCATATCAATATTTCTCAATATTTCACATTTTTTCTTGCCGTTACCATGGAAACCTAATAATAATAATCTACATAATAATAGATATTCCTAGATAAACTTAGGGCAAACATTAACTATTGATAACTAGTTATTCTATCCCCTTTCTACATCATAACTTTTGATCTAACATCGATATTTTCATTATTTTACCATTTTTCGGCTGGTTTCCATGGAAACCATAGGCATTTGGAATCAGATAAAAATTTTGGGTCTTTCAACTGTCACCTGAAAGTGCTATGAGAGTATTGCTCTTTAAATTTCTAATGTCTATTTATTAATTGATGAGACCTGTTTTTCTGGGATATTTTGCTTACTTTTTGGGGTACATACCTCATTTATGTCTTAACAGAATGCCAAAAATCGCGGACAACAACTGAATATCCGATATATTTCCAGTTCTGTACCAATTAGATGGATTGGCAAAAAGACTCCTTAAGTCCAGTTGAATGAGAGAGAAAATCCTCCATTTTGTCAAATTTCTTGGATTTGAACATTGTTACCATGCCTACGCCACCCTGATTTAGTTGTTGAGACCCCACAAGAAAAATAACTTCATTTCGTAGGCATGGTGACAATGTAAAAATTCAAGAAATTTCACAAAATGGAGGATTTTCTCTCTCATTCAACTGGACTTAAGGAGTCTTTTTGCCAATCCATCTAATTGGTACAGAACTGGAAATATATCGGATATTCAGTTGTTGTCCGCGACTTTTGGCATTCTGTTAAGACATAAATGAGGTATGTACCCCAAAAAGTAAGCAAAATATCCAAGAAAAACAGGTCTCATCAATTAATAAATAGACATTAGTCTATCTCTTTTAGTTTAAGAGATATTGAAGTTTGTTTACATGAAATATTGCCTTCTTAGATCACAGTTTTTGTGTATTGAAACATGAAGACACTTTTCGCTCAAATTTTCAAACTTCAATTTGCGATATCTCGAAAACTACTGAAGATAATTCAAAAATTTAAAAATATATTGTTATTTGAGCCCTCCCCATTCCAACAAGCTTTCTTTCAGTAAGATTGGAGCTATTTCGTGTGGACAAATTCGAGTTCAGGTGTTAATCTTAAAAATCTCGGGAAACACATTTTCTGGGCTGTATTTTGCATAATTTGGACTCACCTTAGCGTATAATAGGGCGTATATAATAAAAATCTTATTGAATTGAATTGTCAATTTGGAAGCGCGGATAGTTCCGAGAATATTCAGGCAAGGCAACACCGCATCCTCCCGGTAGAGATTTAGACTGGTTGCCGGTCTCTACAGTTCAGATTCAACCCATTGTTAGGTAAGCCAACGCATTTAGCCAGTTCCATTCAACAAAACCAAAAACACAGTAAAATAAAGGAATTACAAACACATTCAGTACAGACGGCTCAGTACGGGTACCGTAAATCAGGGTGACTTGAGACATTTGGTGTCGAAGACTTAAACATGCGCTAAAACCAACACACTGGAAACCACTTATCAACTACAATCTGAGTAATTGGGAAAGTAGGCTTTCATACCAGAGGTCGAAGGTCGACCACTCATCACCACAAGTAATTTTTTTTCCTTATAAATGGGAGATAGAAAAGCATTCTTAGCAACAATAAATAACAGAATTAAACCAACAAAAAAACAATTTGAAATAAAAAAGTTAGTTGATGTTACAAGAAATTGAACATAAGATATTGAAATTAGAAAAGATAAAAACTAAATATGGAGAGAAAGTATCAGCTAATTTAAGCTACTGTAATGTTAGTACATCACGAGAATTTAAAGTGTTTTTACCCGATAAATGGGTTTCATTGAGTACAGAGGAATTGAAAGATTTAGTAGGATTTAAAATAATATATCATGGAAAAAATGAAGACGGTCATCATGATTTAGAAATTGTTGATTAAATAAGAAATAAAAATAATGAATATCTAGAATCCAAAATGACCTTAGTCGTTTTATAAACAACTACAATCATACAGTCAAACATCTGTTACATGTTATTATAAGAGAGTGCTTCATTTGAATATTGATCAATCAAACAGGTGTTGCACAACGTTGTTGTTATATTGGATAGCTAGCAGTTATATAATAAGCACGCAGTACATACAATACACACAGGCCAGTTAGCCGGCATTGAACTACCACGTTTTCATTGGTTGCTGAAAGCGAGGTTTATTTAAATTAGCTCGGCCGTGACGACAGGAGGATAGTCATCATTCTCTCTCGTGATTAAAAGGAATATTTCAATGTTTTTACGGTAAGTTTTAGCAAAACCACCCGGCTTGACTCGCAGAGTTTTTAGGGGATAAGCATCCCGTTATTGAGAAGCGCCACGAGATACCTATCCCCAAGCATTTCTACTTACACCCCTGTGACCCACACCTCACCAATTCTCCTTCAATGGTTGACAGGAAACACATTATATTAAAGACGCCTAATGCATTTCCTATCAACCCCTTACCCCCGAAAGGAGGATCGAAAGTCGAAACTGAAGGAGAACCACGGAGGGTGGACAAAGGTGCATTTTCGAAATGCCCCTGCAAGCCAAGCCCGGCGGCACTCCAGTGGTTGAATGAATTGCGTTATATACTTAGCTAAAACACCTAAGTAAATGTTGCTGGTGTTAAAAAAATATGTGAAATTTGAAATTATAAATTATTCCGAATGAAAAGAATATAAGAATGAAAACTGATAAATAAATTATGGATTTTTAACTTAATTATGATATAATTTTTAATCAAATTAGTAATCAATTACTATGTTAATTGATAAACAAATTCAAATTCAAATTCAAATATTCATTTTAGCATCACACCCAGTGCTGCCATCTTTCAATTTAAGAAAAAACTAATAATAAGAAACGACTGTAATACAATATTCAAGTAAAAACAAAATAAATTAATAAAAATAATGAATATCTAGAATCCGAAATGACTTATGTGGACAATTTAATTGCTCCACATAGATAGACAAAAGTAGTGAGATATTCAATTATTTTTTTTGCTTTTTTTCTAAAATATTAATCCATTTTTTTTATTATCAATTTTGGAATTTCAGAAGTATTTTCATTTTTGATAGCAGTTGTTTCAGAATTATTAATATCATGAATTTTATTTGATTTCTTATACCAATTACACCCAATCAAAATGAATACAATTACAAATCCAACTGTAAAATATAGACATTTATCAAATATTCTATTATCAGAAGGAGTAGAAATAACAATATTTTCACCATTTTTATTAACATTTTTATTACTTATTTTTTCTTTTACAGCTTTTTTATATTCTTGTGATTTAATTCCTAATTGCCGAGACCATTCAATTTGTTTCTGTGTTCTCGGTTTTTTCTTCACAGTTAATTCCTTCACTTCTTTCACCTCGCTCATTTATTATAGAAATATTTTTACTTTCAATATTTGAAAATGTTATAACCCCAGTTGATAATTATGTCATAAATCCACCTAATTGAAACGATAAATATCCAATCCATTTATTTAATTCAGTCATAACTAAATAATCATTTTTTAAATCGGATTATAATCTATTTTCATCTTCAATTGGTAGTATATAATAACATAATTTACTATAACCTTTTACTGCATTTTCTGATATCGCGTCATTAATTCTAGCTGTTCTCGAGGCTTCATAAATCTTAAATAATCTAATAATTTCAACTGATTTCATTATATCTAGTTCATTATAAGTTAAATTTTTATCGACAAAATTTTTACATTTTCCAGATGCTATTAATATTTCTAATTGATGTTTGCAATAAAGATAATATTCATAATTATTATTTGTTGTAACATTATTTAAAGCACCATCATCTGGAATTAATTTGTTTTCTGTTATTCCTAAATTCCTAAATTGGAACATCACCATTTTTAGATTTTATTTTCTTTTCACCTACTATTTATATAACAAAAAAATTAGTTGTGATGTTGCAACTAGAATTCAACTAGAATGTAACTAGAATTCAACTAGATTAACAAGCTAGTTGAAATATTGTTGTTTTTGTTTATTTCGTGTTAAATCTAGTTGATTTTTGTTTCAACTACTAACAACTAGAATTCAACTATAATGTAAATAGAATTAAACTAGATTAACAAGCTAGTTAAAATATTGTTAAATCTATTTGATTTTTGTTACAACTACCAATAACTAGAATTCAACTAGATTAACAAACTAATTGAATTTAAATAAATTCATATTTAAATGGGTGTTGTAATCTAAATAGTAATTTTGATCTTTTAATATTTTTCAACTTATCCATATATTCATTATGTAAATCATGTGGAATAATATCATTTTCCTCAAGTGCATTTTTCATCGATTTTCTATCTTTATTGTAGAATAAAACTAGAAATCTAATGTTTTCTCTAAAGTCTTTAACAATTGAATTATATTTTTGATTTAAAACCCAAGTTGTTATCCCAAAATGTCTCCCGGAGAAAGCTAAATAGCATAACTCACTTTCTCTAACTTTTGAATCATGTAAATTTGCGCAATCATCTATAATGAATAATGTATTTGATCCTTTATAAATATCAATTGCTATTTTAATACAATTATCTAAATTTTCTTTTACTGTTTTAGGATCTAATATAATAAATTTATTATTTCTAGTAATATTTCTATCATAAGTTTGATTAAATTCATACGTTCGGCAAAATAATACTATATTATCAAAATAGTTTTCATAAACACTTTCTAATAAATTTAATATAAAATAAGTTTTTCCACAATTTGTTACGCCAGATATTAACATATTATGAGGCTCAAATATAAATAATTCTTTATTCATTTATATATTTTTAATTTTACTTGATAATATCCATTCATTGAATTTATCTGGCCATCCAACCCATTTTACTAAAGAATATTTTTTTCTTTTAATAGTTTTTGTTTTTAATACTTTTTCAATTTTATATTCTTGTTCTAGATTTTCAGTAGTTAAACTTAATTCTTCTTCGTAAAAGTAACCATCAACTTCTTCACCATCTAAATCTTCTAATTTATAGACATATGGTTTTGTTGTTATTACCTTTTTTATTTTATATATTTCTCTAGTAAAATTTCGATCGTATCCTTTATCAAATATCTTTTTATACTTAGAAATTCTAACATTTTGACCAACTTTAAATTTAGGTTCACCAAAATCATCTACAAGAAATGCTCCATATAAATTATTCCAAACAATTTCAGCATTTTCAGGTTTTCTAGCATCAATAGGTTTCATTCCAATAGAAGAATGATAAGAATTATTATATCCTTCTATCAATTTTGGCAAAACATCAATCCATTTAAAAGTATTATTTGCTGTAAAATATTTCCACATTCTTGTTCTTAATGTTCTATTAAATCGTTCAACAACTGCTGCTTTTTTATCCGATTTTGTTGAAAAATATTTAATATTATGATTGTCTAAGAGTTCATGAACAAGTGAATTATCAAACTCTTTTCCATCATCAAATTGTATTTTTTCTGGTTTTAGTTAATCATCCGAAAGAAATTTTCTTAAAACATTTGATGTTTGTACAGCATCTTTTCTATAAAGTGGGAAACTCCATACATAACGACTAAAAATATCAATTATATTCAATAACCACCAATAATCATCATTATCTTTCTTAACATTTTTCATATCAATTAAATCTCCTTGCCACTGTTGATCTACATAACTTACCATAGTTTTACGAGTTTTATATTTTCTAACAATTTTTTTATGTGTTGTGTATGTTGGTTGTTCTAACATAAATTCATTTATATCTTTATATTTAACTAAATTGTGTGGGATTATCTTATCTAATTTATCTTGTTTTACTTTACGCCATATATTTTTAGTAGAAGAATAAGCAACCGAACTCTCAGGGTTGTAATATAAATTTCTTAAATATTGTTCTTTAGTATTAGGAGTTTTTTTACCTCCCATTTATATATCGTTAATTTTAACTTTATATTTCTAATATTGAATACTATCTAACTGTGAATTTACAATATTTAATTGTGCATCAGATATAATATAAATATGCATTTTAAAATTTTTGTCCCCTCTATTCTTTTTCATGAATAATTGTATTCCATCTTTAGTGTTCTGTAGTTTTTTCCCAGAACCATGTAATGAATTATCCTCTGTTGTTCTAAAATCTAACCATAATGCATATTTATTACCGGTATAATAATCAATTTGATTAATATTACAATTTTCAAATGATTTTACTTTTTCATTCATAAAATGTTTTCTAATTTCTGGCCATTGATCAATCATTCTCATTCCTTGACAAAATATTTTATTTGCTATTCCTTCGATAGTTATTTCAACTTTTGTTATTTCAGGATTGTAATAATTATCTACCTTTATTGCACCATTAAAATATGTTGCAATGGTAAAAAATATTAATATACCTTTAATAGATCTTCTTGGGAAGTTAATATTCTCATTAATTATTTCATCATTTGCATTAATAGTTACAGTTTCAAATTTATCAATATAATCATATGATAATGAAAATCCTTGATTGTATTGAGTTTGAATTGTGCTAGCAATATTTTCATTAGTTACTGTGTTATATTCTAAACATATATTCGATAATTTATAACCCATATCTTTAACAACGCCAGATAATACAATTTCATTTACAGGAGCAAATGTTATCTCAAATATAATATCTTGAATTGCGTATTTATATAAAGGTGCATTATTATTTATCAATTCAAAGTCTAATGGAATTTTATATTTGCTTCCATAAATCTTTTTAATCAAATTATCTGTGGCACGAGTTACTATTGCGTCATTAGCTCCTGATCTTAATTTATTATGGTTTTCTGATTGAATACCCTGAAATATCATATTATTTCTATTTTCTTTAGTTAACCATAAATCTTTATAATGCATAAATAAATTATAATCATCTAATGAGAAAACTGTTTCTGGACCAATCTTTATAGTTGATTTTTTAATCAAATATCTTCCAACATTATCATCAACATAATTGTTATCATGACCAGTTACTTTTATATCGGCTGATAAATAAATACTATTTGGAACATAAAAAGTATTTTGTGTTAATCTAGGAATTCTAACATATAAAGTTTCATCGGGATTAATATTTGAAGGGTTATGAGTAATTATATGATGTGATCTTTCTGCTTTAATAGCATTAGATATTCTAGAAATCTTAGAAGGACTTATATAACTCCCACTCATTTATTAAACAAAAAAATTAATTATTTATTTTTTATTATTTTTTTCTTGATATCTTTTTGATATCATATTTACTAACCCAAAAATTATAGCACTTACAACTGTAATTAAAAATAAAATAATATGTTCAGCAGCAAGGTTAAGAATATTCCCAGCAGATTTCAATATAAAACCAACAATTGATGCACTAATTCCTGGTAAAGCTGCAGCAGATTTTTTAGATAGTTCCCATAAATATTTTGCTAATTTCTTTAAACCATCCTTAACTTTATCTTGTATAGAATTATTATCATTCGGGGGTTTATCCGGTTTATTGGGAGTAGGAGTAGATTTCAAAGCATTTGATATTGCTAAACCAATTGTTGTAAATAACATAGTTACAGCTGTTAGAATTGAAAGAATTGTTATTCCTTCTAATTTAAATAATAACTTTATTCTATCTTTCAGTGAAATTTCAGAATTTGGTTTAATCAACAAATCTTTAAAAATAACTTTTAATCTATTTATATTATAATCATATGATTTTAATAATAATTTAATTTCTTCTTTCTGTACTTCTAAATTATCTTTTAAATTACTAATTTCTTTTTCTAAACGTAATTCTCTTTGCGTATATTCTATTTCTTCAATTACTTGATGATCTAAATCAGACTTTATTTGTTCTATTTCTTTATTTGCATTTGTTAATTCTTTTTCCAAATACATAATTTTTTGATCTCTTATACTTTTATTATGTGCAATTTTATCAGCTTCATTTCTTATACTAATAATTTCTCTAATTGCTTCATCAGAAAATATATTTACATCTTCTAATTGTTGATCTGTTGCATCAATTAATCCATTCGGTAAAAGTTTTTCAATTGAAACTTTATTTGATTTAAGTTTACTATTTTTGGAAGTTTTATTCTGTTCAGAAGTTGTTTCTGTTTCTGATTTCTTTTTGATTATTTCAAATAATTCTTTAATTCTTTGTTTAAATACATCTATATTATCATCTATTTCTTTTTGTGTAACATCAGTTATTTCATTACTATTACTTATTATTTTAATTCTATCTGGTTTTAATTTTTCTAAAGTTGATTCTGATAATATTTTATTTTTATTATTTTTATAAGTGATATCAATATAATAATTACCTTTCAAATGATAATACCATTTACCATTATCTAAAAATTTTAATTGATCTGCTAAAGGTCCAACGTCTTCATCATTTATGTTAAGTTTAGAATTTTCAATTATACGTTCTAATTTAGGTATTTTGTTTAAATTATCTAAATCTTGTTTTACTAAATCTGGATCTAAATTTTCAGGATCTAATTGTGATTCAGCATTTTTAATATAATCAGGCATATTCAAATTATTATTATATTCTGGCTCATTACCATCATTAAAACTTGTTTCATCAAAATCAGGTGGTTGTTCATCAGTTATGCCAGGTTCATCAAAATTATCCATTCCAATATCTTCTCCACCTTCTACATCCATTTATATAATAAAAAAATTAAAATTCAAAATATAATATTCCTCCGATTACAATTCCTATACAAGTTAAAGCTAATTTAGTATTTTCATGGGATTTATTATCATTATCAGTTTTAATTATATCATGTTGAATATTATCAGTTTTAATATTTTCTGTAGTATTGTAATCTTTTATTTTGGAATCATTATCCAATTTAATATTCTTAGTTTTAGTTTCTGTTGATTGAAAATGTTTTTTATTTTTTTCACCTTCCATTAATTTTGGAGCAGTAATTATCTTTTTATTTATATCATTCAATCCAAATGAATTATTTATTGTTGCAGTTTTAATTAGATTATTATAACCAATTATGTTTCCCATCTTTAATACTAAATCATTAGAAATAATTAATAGATTAGGGCCTATACAATAATTTAATCTAATATGTGATTTATCTAAATAATTTTGATATCTTACAATGTTTTCTGGAATCGATCTATTTTTATCATTATGTATGGAATCTTCAAATAAAACTTTAAAATGTTTTTGTGTATCGAATGATGTATTTAAATTTCCAATTATTGGGGATCTTGTTTCAACTTGCGCACCTAAAATACATATCAAATAAGTTCTAATTGATTGATTTATTCTTTCTATACCTGATTTAGTAATACCTTCACTATTTTCTAAAATAAAATAAACCCAACCATTATTGTTTTCTTGTTTTAAATAATCATAAAATTTCGGTAATTTATTGAAATTTTATGTTTCTAAATCCTTTGTTTCTATTTTACCATAACCTAATTTATTATTATAGATATTATAAAAACTATTAGATGGTATGGGAAGTGCACAATATTCTGCAATCTTTTTAGGGCAAGGAAGTGATCTTATTGCTCCAATTTTTGTTCTAAAATCAGAATTATTTATATCTATATTAAATTCATTGCAAATTTTATAAAACTTAGATAAATTAATATTATTATCTAATTCTTTAAAATATCTTGATCCTGGTAAAGCGCACTCTAATTCATTTAATATTATTCTGATTTGAAAGTATGTATGAAATCTAAATAAACTTTGAATTAGTTTATATTTAGAATTATTCAAATGATCATTCCAACTAATTCCACATGCTGTTGTTGAACAATAAACTGCAAAATTTAATTGGTTCTGCCAATACTTCATATTAGATTTTAATAACCATTGTTTTTCATCTTTCAATTTTTTAGAATTAATTAAATATACATGAAATATATTTTCCATCTTTGCATTAAAATTATTAGTTTCAGTAACATAAATTTCTAAATTAGTTAATGAATCTAAAACTTCATTTCTATATGTAATATCTTTATTAAAATCTATTGCTGGAATATTATATTTAATTGATTTATCATATTGGAAAGCTTTTGGAAAACTATCTACCATTTATATAATTAAAAAATTAATAATTAACTAATTCTTTTAATAATTTATCTTGTTCTTCAACTGTTATATGACCATTTAAACTTATTATATAATCTAGTGTATTCTTTAATTTATTAATTTCTTTTATATTAGTTTTAATTTTTTCTTTATTACTTTTAATATTCAATTTTGAACTTATACCGGTTAAAACACTTGAACTTAATCCTAACACACCAATTGATATAGCTAAAGGTGTTAATGGGCTGAATATTGCTAAAAATGTTATTACAGAACTAATTGTAACCGAACCACTAATAATAAGATAATATATAATTTTACTTTTTAAATATTTTTTCTTTTTTATCTTTAAGTCACTTTCAAATTCTAATATTTGTTTTTCTAAATATGTTTTTAATCTAGTTTTATTTATATCATGAGGAATAATATCAATATTATCTTCCATTTATTTAGAAAAAAAATTACTAATTAGTAAACTTATAAGCAGCAAATATAACAATAATAGTTCCACCTAAAATCCATATTATTTCATATTTCTGTTGTTCTTTACTTGGGGTATAATAATCTGATAATTTGGGTTTGTATAGATGTAATTTTTCTTTATTTGTTACCGCGTTATATAAACTCATTGCATCATCAACTGATTGAAAATCTCTATGTGAAATCTTCTGATCATATAATTCTTTGTTAATATAATCCATATAGTTTTGCCTCTTTTCTCTATATTCTTCTGCTGCTTTATTGTATTTCTCTAATGCTAAGTTATGTCTTCTTTGTTCTCCTAATAAACTATTTTTATCAATATGTTTAAATAAATATCCACCACCAGTAAATGCCAAAGCGTTAACAATTGCCGATCCTATCATAGTTATAATTGCAGAGGCCATTTATTTAGTAAAAAAATTATGCATTTATATGGGAGGAATATATTTTTGTTTTTCCAAATAATCAATAGTTAAATTAAGTAATTGCTAATGTTAACTTCAAGATATCATTTATATCAAATCTATCAACATTAACACTTCCCATTTTGAATACTTTTTTTAATACCATTGAATAACCAACAGTTCCAACTGATAGTAATGCTCCATTATATAATCCAGTTATTATCCACTTATTATCACTCATTTATTTATCAAAAAAATTACTATCTTCAAAATATCTAGTTATCTTAGTGATGATTAATTCAACATTTATTTTATTACTAGTTTCATTTGTATATATTTCAATTATTATTTTTCTAATATCATCGATGATAAAATCTTCATCTAATTCATAAAATCTTAAAGATTCTCTAATTAAATTAGTAATCTTTTCTACATTTAAAGTTTCTTTATCTATTGTTGTTTTATACTCAAATGTTGTTTCATTAGAAAATGCAATATTTTTAATATGTGTAATTACATCATTAATGTTAAATTTCATTTCTTTCTCACGTTTAAAATCAAATCCAAAACATATACTCGGTCCAACAGTTATAATTATTTATATAGTGAAAAAATTACTCTTTACATCTTATAACTAATTCATAAATTACAGGAAAGTTATTCAAATCAATTAAATAACCATTATGATTTCTTATTTCTAATTTAAAATTATTGAAATGTGGAATACAAGGTTTGAAATCACATTCAGTTAAATTATAATTTATTTGAGTTCCAAATTGTTTGACATTTTTTAATGGTAAAATATTTAATAAACCAGAATTACAAATTGTATCTTTAGTTGCTTCAAATGTTTTTGTTGGGTCAATCAAATTGCAATAAATATAAAAGTGTGTAAAAGGTATTAAGTTTGATCTACCTTCTGCGTGTGCTGTAACAATATTTGGGTTAATTCCTAACAGTTTAGCTAAAGGTTTTCTTACTGTAAATTTAAATTGTTCGTTATTATCTAACCTAATCTTTATTTTATTAGAACTATCACTTTTTAAAATTCTAATATTAAATTTAGAATCACTTCCTAATTTAGCTCGAGCTTTTCTATTAATTTCTTGTGCTAATGTATCTAAATTATATAATCCTGGTTTTAAATATATAAAATACCATTCATTCATTTTTTTGTAAAAGATTGAAAAAATTAAATGTTCTAGACTTTTATCCGATATATTGTAAAATGAGTTACATAAACTTATATTTACTAATTTTAAATCAACACAATTCTTAAATTCTCTATCTAATTGTACTAGTAAATTATGTGATTTATAATTTGTAAGTTTTCTAGAATCTACAAATATTGTGTATTCTTTTAATTCTACCATTATTTATAACATAAAAAAATTACCGATCATCACTAAAAATTAATTTTAATAAAATTTTTCCTAAATAAATGGATGAGAAGATAGCATGCGAAATTTGTGGTGAACTTCTAAGAAAAAGTAATATGGCTCGACATATGAAAAAACATGATGAAAATTATAAACCCCCTAAAATAAACTGTCCAAAATGTAATAAATTATTCTCAAGAAATTATGTTAAAAAACATTCAGAGAAGTGTAGAATTAATGGCGCAACGGCTAATGTTGATAGTAATGAAAGTAATAGTAATTCTGCTGAAGTTGAACCTGAAGTTATTTGGAAAAGACCTTTCTTATTCTATGATAAGGATAATATAAAAGATCATTTCTGCGAGCCTTCTCGAATAAAATATAGCCCTGAAAATATAGAAGATTGGGAGAATCATCAATTTCGTAAAGTACATATAGATAAAATTTATAATAAATTTGAAACTGAATTTAATGAAAGAAAAAATAATTTATTAGAAAAAATAAAATATGAGAAAACGTTACCAGATAATGAAGAAACAGTTGAAAAGTTAGAAAAGAAAAACAAGAAAAACATATTATTGTAAATATTGTAAATTGATTATTACAGCAAGTAATTCAAATCTACATAATAGAACAATAAAACATAAAGAAAACGTAAGAAAATACCAAGAGCTTAATGAAGATCTATTACCAATAAATTATAAACAAAAATGCCCACAATGTATTTATGCGACCTTAAGACAAGAGGGTACTGAGATATTTTGTGTTGATTGTGGATGGCAAAGGAATTTATGGGGTGAAGAAAAAACTAGAGATTTTCTCATAGAACCAAAATTAAATTATCTAGATGAAATTTTTAAAATATTTTCTATGGAAGATCATACACCAGAATATATGCAATGGCTTGAAAAAATGAAAATAATAGAAAATAAAAATGGTGAAATAACTAAAAAAGATATTATAAATACAATTATTCCGTCAACATTTAACACAAAAGAAAAGAAAATGTATTTATATTTATTATCTAACGATTATTATGAAAAACCTAAATTTAAAGAAGATATGGAAAATATAAAAAAATATTCAAACAAATATTAATGTATCATTTGGAAAATAGAATAACAGATTCAATAAATTATGAATTCTTTTTAAATAAGATTGTAAATTATTTAAACCTAGATATTATAATTCCATTTGACGAATTAACAAACAAAAAGAAACAAAGAGAGCGAGATGAAATGTGGAACAAGATAGAACTTTATTTAAATGAAAAAAATGGAATGGAAGAAGAAACTAAACAATTAAATGAAAATGAAGAAACCAATAGTGATTTCGAGTTTGATGATATAGATCCATTTTAATAACCATAAGGTAATGTTTTTATACCATCATCTAAAATATGCCTTTTATCATCAAATGGATTTAAACTAGTTTTTTCAACTTCATTAATGTACATCTCATGATCTTCTGATCTTAAACAATTCATTTTGTGTTTCATTACAATTGATTTATATAAACACTTTATATAATCTTGAAATTCTATATGTTTATCAACCACATGTTTTGTTATTCCTTTTAACTTTTTAGCTTCATGATCTTTTGTTCTGTAACTATACATTTTACTTCTTATCCCGACAAATTCAATCATTTCATCACCCCCTAATTCATCTTTAAATTTCCCAGGAATCTTTTTATTATCATTGCTAAATAGTTCATGATCTTTGGGATAATTGCTAAAATCAAAATAATGTTTTAATGTTTTTAAGTCTTTTGTTATGTCATTTGTCTTGATTTTTAGTATGTAGGCGTCGGTATTTTTTGGATTAATGGGAACCCAGAATTGAATGTTCCATCATCTGTTGATAAATCATAAACATAGTCAGTTGGGTTATATATTTCAAATAAATCTTTAACTTCTTCTGTTAACTCATTTTCTACATGTCTTAAATTAAAGCAATTTGGTTTAGATTTAATCAATCCAATATTCGTATTAAATCCTAATGAACTGCATAATATATTCAATCCTGATATAGCAACTTTTCCTTTTTGAGCTAAAATATTGTTTTGCGATTTTTGAAACTTTTTGAACCATCTGCAGCATAGAATCCAATGAAGAACCATTTTCTTAAATTATTTTTTGCATTTAATACATAATCTGGAACTATCTTTTCTTTTGTTGAAGTATTACTTTTAACTATTGCATGAATAAAGAATTCATCATTATATTTTATAGCAAACTCTAGGATTATTTACAAGTATTCTATAAACTGCTGTTGATTTCATAACATCCATGATTTTAAATGTTTTATTTGGATAAACTTCTTCCCAGAATTTCTTTATTCTTTCTAATAATTTTAAGTCTTGATTGCATAAATACCAGCAATATTGAGTGCGATTAACATAATTATACACACCTGCTGAACCATCACCCATGAAAAATCCTTTGATAAAATATTCTTTTTCTTCTAATGTTTCGGGTTCTATATTATAAATATTATCAATTATTTCATCAAATGACATATGATTCATTCTTTGGGAAAATCTTTTATGCAATAATTCATCTCCAATTTTTATATCAGTTGGTTTTATTTCATCGCCATTTCGTTTAATTAAACTATGATCTTCTGTAACATCAACAAATCCTAATTTAGTTCTAACTCTATAGATTTTCTTATTTGTTTTATGCCTAATAATATTCTTTAATTTTTTCCATTCATTTCTTGTCCAAACATCCATTAAACCATTTATTTGTATTAATTCTTTTTCTCCATATGAAATATAACATTCATTTTGTTTTGGAATTATTTCTGAAATTCTTCTTATCAACATTTTATCATTACATTTTAATAATATTGGGGTGTCAGCTGTTACAGAATCAAAATATAATATTTCAATATGCTTTTCCCCAAAAAGTGGTTGTAAAACATTATAATAAAAATCATACATTAATAATTTTGATACTTCTAAAACAGTCGAACCAATAAATATAGGTTTATTAAATTTCATTGATGTTCTTTTTAATTTAACTGCTGTTAAATAATCTTCAAATCTTTTATTTCCTAAATGTCTAGGATTTGATTGTAAATGTCTTAATCTTTCAGAATTATTTACTAATTCAATATCATTTCTATTTCTAATATTTTCACATGTTTTACCATAAAAACTATTATTCATTAATTTGAAGAAATCTTTTTCAAAATCTGTTTTTGATATTGTTCTCTGTTGAGTATTGAAATCTATATATTTTTCTAACCACTTCGATTGATTAAATTCAATATATCTATGTACTTTCTTTAATTTCATTCCTTGTTTTAGATAAAATTTTAACATTCTATAATGAACAATATAATTGTATTTATTATTTTGAGTAAGTATTAATTTTTCTGTAAAAACATGATCTTTCGGTTTTATTTTCTTCTGGTATTCACTTAAATAACTATCATCTACAGTTAAATGTTCTGGGCAATAAGGTAAGTTTCTTGTTTTAAACTTTATATTTTCAGGATATTCTAAATCAACTACGAAGAAATAACCAATTGGTGCTTCATCTTTTAAACTCGCAATTGCGCTTTCCGAATCAGTTTTGTTATCATTTTCAACTTCTGTTAATATAAAATTTTTATATGGTTGAGGTTGCATCATTGCCCAACCATATAAATTATTGGCGTCAATATATAATAATTTATATTCATCATTTGCTTTAAAATATCTATCTCCCATAACACCACTAATTCCACCTCTAATTGATTTTTCAAATAATAAAACCATATCTGGTTCTTTTAATAAATCTAATTCTACATTTGTATATTTTAAACCACATTGCCAGGTTAAACCAGGACTAGAGTAGCAATAACAAGGATCAAAATGATTCAAATTAACTTCTCTAAATTTTTCAAATATGTCAGCCAATATCATAACATCTGATTTTAAATATAAATCAACTAATTCGCCATGATTTTTCATCTTAAAATGGTTCCAAATATTTAATGTTCTATTAAAAACTTCGTCTTTCACATACTCCTCTTTTAATTGATCATAAAATTGATCTTTTAATAATTCTGTTACATTAAAATCATTGTGTGTTTTATAAAATGAATAAGGAATTGTGCCTTTATATCTCAATAATTTAAAATCTTGTTCATTTGGATAATAATATCGAGTTATAACAAAATCATTATCACTAAACTTTTTGATAAATTATCTAATGAACTTGCTAGAAATCTATAAAAATCTAAAAATCTAATGCAACCAAATTGAAATGAAATATAATTTTCAGATGTTTTAGCTAATAGTTTAAAATCATATTTTCTTACATTTGCTTCATTCATAGCATTATATTCTTCTATTTCTTGATTAATTGCGCCCAATTTTCCCGATAATTGTTTTATAAATAGATGGGTATCATATCCTGATAAATTATGAAATAATATTGGTACGAAATTTACTTTTTTAGCTTGTAAATTGCAATCTTCATGAGCAGCTCCACGATATTTTGAATTCAAATGATCATGATCTCTAACTCTTTTATCAAATGAATAAAAACGTTTTTCACAATAACAACAATGAGTTGCATAATTAAAATCAATTTCATCTTCTTTTGTCATAACTATTCTTTTATTTTTGTTTAATAATTTTGCAAAATCACTTTCTAATTCAATCATTTTATCACAAAAATCATTAATTACATTTTCACCTCTAAAAGAAATATATTGACTTTCATATAATTCAGGATAATTTGATTTTATATAAATTCCATAAGCAGCAGCTCTTTGATGAACTTTTTTAATTGTATTTATAATTGGCGGGTCTTGTATTGTGTCTTCATTTAATTCATTTCCTTTATCCATTGATTTTAATAATTGCTTTTTGTTATATATTTCTTTTCTATCTTGATCAGTTAATTCTTTATTCAACGATTCAAAATCCCCATAAATTACAAATGGAACAATATTCTTAAATTTATGATTAGTAAATTTCAATTTATAATCGTTTTCTGTTGGCATTATTAATTTACAAAAATCTTTATTATCACATAATTCTTTATGTTTTAGTAACGCATTCTCAGTCATAAATTTAGATAAACATTTTCTACATAGATAAATTTTATTATGATGATCACTTTCTGTTCTAAAGAATAAATCAATTTGTTTTAACCACGTATAATGTTCATTTTCATCTTTTTTGTAATATAACAAATCTATAGCATTTTCATCATCATAATATTCTGTTAAATATAAAGCTTCCAATGTATAATCTTTAATATTTTCACCTTTTGTCTTTGGTAATTGCATTAATTCAAATACATTTATTTTTAAATTATTAACTTTTTCTATTTTAGGAATCATTTTTATAGTTACTGGATATTGATCAATTTTATATAATGTTTCATATTTCCGGTAATTTGTTATTCTAAAACTATGCGTCATATCTTCTGTTGGGTGTAAACAACTAATAATTGACCATAGAAAACATTTATTATCTTCATTTTGAATATTTATTACTGCTTTTGTTGTAAATGGTAATTTAATATAAGATGATGCTTTAATATCCTTTTCTGTTGTAAAGTTTGAATCATTTTTAAACATTTTATTACTTTTTGATGTTTTATTCCTTTTTGTATTATAAACATTTAAATCTAAATATATAATTTCATTCAATGTTAAGCCAGAACCCTCAAAATATCTTTCTTCAATATGACGTTTAAATTCATTAAATATTTTTTCTAACTTCTCTTTTATTTGTGTTTTTGAAATTTTTTCTTCAGAGAGTGTTTGAATATTATAATCCATTTTATCTTCTGACTTTAAAAAACTTACTTTCCCAGAGATACTAATTTTTGGATATTCAACATCTGTTATCAAATCTAGTATCTTTTCTATTACTTCACTAAATTTGCTATAATCTTCTATTGTTGTTCCTTTAAAAAATCTAAATATAATAGCTGCTGGACCAATTTTACTACGTAATGTTTCTAAAATTTCAATTGTATCTTTTATTTCTAGTGAATCAATATAATTTCTAACATTTTCCATGTAAGGTTTATTTGAAATGGATTTAGTTTTTGAGGTTGATTTTTTTACTTGTTGAGGTTTATTATCAAAATATTCTGTTCCTAAAACATTTTTATTTAAATTTTTATAATGTTTTTGTGATTCGAGATGTCTATTATAATTCCTTTTTACTATAAATTCATTACAAACTTCACATTTTATTTCATCCACATTCATATTTTCTAATCGTTCTTTTCTTTCATTGGAATTTTTTGGAGTTTCAAAATCTATTACATTTTTTATATGATTTGCAGATTTTTCATGTCGTGATTTTTGGGATTTATCGATGTATTTTTTACAATATGTGCAATAATATTGATTTTTATTAACATTATTATTTTCTGGTTGGTGTTCATTCTCCCCCATTTATAAGGAAAAAAAATTACTTGTGGTGATGAGTGGTCGACCTTCGACCTCTGGTATGAAAGCCTACTTTCCCAATTACTAATCTGCAAAAATATCTAGGCCCAGGCTGGAATATTTCAAACATCATTCACAATGAAATACCCCAAAAAGTCATTACAAATGACTACTACAGACATTTATTAAAATCATGGACAGTTTTTCAACAACATCTAGTTACAACTGAGACTATTACCGAAATTCTGCAAAAACCTATTTTTGGCAACCCAAAAATTAAGCTCAACAAGAAAACCAATTTCACGGAATACATACATCACGGTATAATCAATCTACGACATCTATTCGATAATCGTGGAAACTACAAAGCATTTAACGAAATTCCATTAACAAATAAATTTAAACACACATGTATATACAATGCGATACCGCAACATTGGAAACTAATTCTGTCTGACCAAAATTTAGATCCCGATGAATTACCAAAAATCTATGTACAATTTGGTAATATAGTGTGTACTACAGGAAAACTTTTATCATCTCAAATTTATCGAATTCTATTATTAAAAAATCTCCATCAAATCACACCGATAGGGCAAACCAAAATTACTGAAATGTTAACTGCTGATCTGAACTGGCCGGAAATTTGGAATGAAGTTTATAATAAACATATTGATTTAGTGATATTCATTGGAAATTACTGCATAATACTCTGGCAACAGCTTCAAAACTAGTACTTTGGAAAATAAAAACTGATCCAAATTGTAAAATTTGTGGACTCGCGGCAACGAATGACCATGTAGTATTCTCATGCACAGAAGCACAGCAATTATATTCATCTATACAACCAATCATTCAACGCATACTAGACACACCAATAAATATCACTCAAGACATCGTCTACACAGGAATTACTAAAACAATAGAAACAGATTTCTTCAAACGCAGACTCGCGAACTACCTTTTGTCGCACAATCCATTTTGTACAAAAATCACTACAATTTAGAACAAGGCTCTGGCCGCATGAACACTATAATTTATTTCAAAAACTCGCTAATAGTTCGCCTAAACCAAGAAATCATGCTTCAACAAAACCTTCATATTTGGACTCTTAACAATGTACTTATACACCTGGATGCAAACGGACTGAACGTAGTAAACAGAATCACAATCGACACCATTAGCGTAGTCTATTAATTAAACCCAACGCCTTTTTTATTACTTACACCTACATATCCCGACTTTGACACTTGAGGTATGTTCTGATTTAGATCGAACAGGGAGGACGGTCTATCAATACGCATAGAACTGTCTGACCACTTTTGCTCTATATCATCACATACGCATTAGTTTAGTTTATTAGTTTACTGTTTCTGATGTTTTGACTGTAAACTCAGTCTCATTGCCACGATAGCTGGAACGCTGCCTCCGTTTGTGACCTTAGGATAGCAAGCTCAGTCTATCTACGCGCAATGGTGACTGGAAAGTTGCCTCTTGACATCAGTCTCATTAAAAGCTACCAAAAACCTAATCGTGACAATGTAAATAAAACCCGATCAAGACTGTATATATGTAAGTGTACAAACATGTATTCAATATTCACGTGTCTGTGCCGCTTTCTTACTGACGGTCTATCAATACGCATAGCACTGTCCGTTTGATTGCGATACATTCACGGACCTAACTCACTGTATATTAGAAACACATAACTGCTCCCAGTGTAAAACTTATACTTTTAGGCAAATTCAGCACCAGATGTGAAGTACCAACTGCGCACCCCTTGACGGAGAAACCCATCCTCATTGGAGCTGCACCGTCGATGTCATACAACTACACTTCGGATACCCCAGGGCCATACTCTTATCTGGAAAATTTGCGTTTCGAAATGTGCCTTTTTCCTATCTAGTCAACACGCGGGATCATCAACTTAGAGGACTTCTACATCAACATCTACCCGAGAAAAAAAAAACACAATAAACTATCGGACTATTTACACGTAGAAAACGACCAAAAAATATAAAAATGGACAAAATGATCTTGTAATATAGCTATTTCCAGAATCTCATTGTATTAAATTAGGCAGCCAGAAAAATTCATCCCAATCAGTCGCTTGCCGGTTCAGACTGAATGGAAGATTGTTTGGATGAACCGGAACCGAATTTCCAATTATGTACTTCGATTTTAAAATATTCTGTTAACTCGACCGCCGATCACACATCTATATCAGTACTTCGATTTCCGATTTCAAAATCAAACCCCCTGTTTCGCTCCCGGCAGGTGTGGTGGGTCTGTAAGGGACACTCAATCGAAAAATCAAACAAAATTTACCAGCCAAATAAATAAATAATGGGGACAATCCCTATTTTAAGATCAAAAGCTGTTCCCGAACCGCTGGTGGGCGATTTTTTTCATACAAGAGTTTCCGCCATTTTGTTTGCAGTGCGCGCTCCGCTGTATTTGCAAATAAATGCACGTGGAATCGCTGAACACCGTCGAGAACTGTGTCACTGTAGTGTCAGCCACTACTGTTAACACACTGATACATACGTGTACCACGCACGGTCTTCTACTTATCTGATGGAAAACCTCCTTATCAAACCCGGGCGAAGTGTTTTCGGCGCTGTTGCACTTAGTGCCCCATCCCAAAAATTTTTATTTCTGTATATTATTAATCAGGGAGGTCTGTAGAGTCAAAATAAATTACTTTTGACAAAAAAAAATTTGTACGAGTCAAATTCTAATAATTTGGGCCGATCAAACTGACGGGTCGGCCATGTTTCCGCACTAATTACCACCTAAAAACATCTGAATAAATATGTCTCAATAAATTTAATTGAATTAAAAATTTCGTTTATGGGCATATAACTTTCCTTCATCAGAACATCCATTAATCAATAGCTACGTATGAAAATGATGCAAACATACGCGTCAGATTCAGAGATGGTTATGTTTGAAAACATGGTTTTTGCAAACTTTTAATGTCATGACATTTCAGTGGAGGGTTAGAAACTTTGATTGACATCCAATATGGCGTGTTTGACGTCCCGAATCGGCGAATTTACATGCGAATTAGGGCCCAAAATATCAAAATTTTAACTCAGAAAAGTAAGTTTTTTGGGTAAAAAATTTCTGATTTTGAATCCCTAGACCTCCCTGATAATAAATATGCTGAAATGAAAGTTTTTGGTAGGGGGTTACGAAATGCAATAGCGCTGCGTTTTCTTACTCGATCAAAATGTTTAAAGGGTAACTGACACTTTTTTTTTTATTTCAAAATATGATGTATTCTATTGATCTATACACTCATCTTCAACCGTTCCGTTCTAAAATGTTTAGTTAACGCGCAATTTGTGATTTTGTAACAAGATTTTTGACCTCATTTCGTTGTTTACATCGCTTACTGTTCAGCGTCGGCTAAATCAGCAGGTGCGCGCTGCAACGTCATTACAGGCAGAGCTGAGAAATAGCGTCTATAGAAATGCGTTGAATTTTGAGGAAACTGCGTGTATTTTCTGTTATATCTCAATGCCAGATTGTTTTACAGCTTTGAAACTGGCCAGGGAGGTAAAGGATCTATTGTCTATTGCATAAACCTATTTCAAAGAATCAATGAGTAATTTGAATAGGCTAAATCGATCAAATTGAAGATGCAGATTTCAATCCGCTGCTATGAAGCTATTTTAAAGTACACTATGCTAAGCTCTCAGCACTGTTACTGCTGCTCCATAGTTCACCTATAGTTCAGCACCTCAAGCATACTACAGTGTCTTATGTGATCACAGATTTCGATCTCGCTAAAGAATAAATAGATTCATATTCGTTTACTATTTACTATTTTTCAAAGTCATTAATTAAGACTAAGTAGGCCTAGTTTGAAAACTAACACTTCAAAACTCAACAAAAACTTTCATAAATTTCAACAGCCTTTACAACAAATATTCAAAGGATTAATGTTTTTCGATTAAAGTTACACGCTGCAGAAGAGTGTTGCTAGATAACATCACAAATCTTTCACAAACATTATTTCTAAGTTTTAAAATAGGATGGATGAGGAAATATTCTTATTTTGTGACCAAAGCCGCTACCAATACGAGGTATATTTCAAGAAAAGAATTGAAATTATTCTTGCGGCTAATTCTGTCTAAGTTTCATCATCAGTTCATAAGTCAAAATATTCTTAGATCTAACCATGATCTAGCTTACTATCCCTAAATGATATTACAAAACGATGATTTAAACATCCATGTTCCCTGCTGTCTACTAGAAAATGCCATGGATTGCTATTCAAATCCTATTTTTGCGCTTAGTTTGAACGGATATGGTCCGTTCAACTGTTAATTATAATCATTAATATGTAGACTTTCAAAATCAAGAGGCATTTTGTCTCAATTCGAATGCCAAATAGGTATAAAATTAAGTTGAATTGCTCTTGTAGCTTATTTCCTATTCATTTCTATAGACATCATTTCCGAGCCTTTACTTTAGTGACTTCGTTCTATTAATAGGCACAGTACCACGCGTTCAGCAGAAGCAATGTATACACTGAACAGGTGCGCGAACATCAAAATCATCAATTCTGACTAGATTGAAAAGATTTTTCCAATTATGAAATCACCTAGCCTTATTGTATACTATAATATATCGTTTAGTGTTAAAAGTAGAAAATCTTTTAAAAAGTGTCAGTTACCCTTTAAAACAATACACAGAAATGTGTTATGTTGTGTTGTTGAATCTAACGACTCTTAGAAATTTGCCCCCCCCCCCCCCAGATCATTTTTTGAGGAAATCCTACAAAATACATCAGAAAATTCAGATTTCCAAACCACGCATTTTCCAAGAAAGAAATAAATGATTCAGATTTTTAGGCCAGCCGTAGGCTGAGCCTATTACTATACAAATGGAGCGAATTTAAACGACATGGTTTCCAGAGTAAAGGCTCTTTTACTGTGCAACTGAGTATATATTCATACAAATCATTCATTAGAGCATTATATCCATGCTCCAAACTCTACGTAGCTGAATTTTGAAAGAGGGCCTCGTTAAAATTTATATGAGCTTTTTCGCGAATATCTGATCGCAAAAATATTGGTTTTGAATAGCCAATCAGAAAGCAAAGACTCCTCTATGATTGGCTTAGCCGCAGAAATCAGCAGGTGTTCACGTGAGCCTGCGGTATCGTCTACCGTTTTACTTCCGGGTTTTATTTTCAGATCTAAAATTGTATTTCAAGATCGATTCCTGTGAAAGCTTTAGTTGATTTGGTTCTTGGGAGGAATATTTTTTATCAGCACTAAAGAAAATATCATTACAAATAAAAACATCAAATCCAATTCTATTTTGTTTTATTGAGCAAATTTCAGAAAATTTAATTCTATTCCGCATTAAGATCAATAAGACCAAGGGAAAAGATTTATCGGAGGTATTTGTTCCTGCCAGAGCCAGTCGCTGTCTGTGCTACTTTTGTATTCTACGATTGTATTGTGTAGTATTGACTCTGAGCTGGGACTGTATTTTGACAAATTTAACCCAGAGAATGCATAATCATTTGCCATTTTATGAAAAGCTGACAGGCTGGCCATAGTGCCCCTTGGGGCTCTTGTTATCTTTTATTTTCCTCGCTCATCATCGTACAAGATACTAGTTTCCATTTCAAGCACGAGCGCCATCATTTTTCATCATTTTCAAAGGAGGAAATGATCCGTCTTAATCACTGGAGGTCGACACGGTATGCTGATAAACACTTGATACACGAATGAAAAATGCGAAAACGTTGGTAGAAATTGATTTAATCATGTAAGGATGTAAAATCGTAGAAAAAGTCGGCGGGTATTTGATGTGGTTTTGTTTGTATATGTTATGTTGATAAACTGCGAACGCGTGCGTTCATCGAGGCTTAAAGGGCAAATGCCATCAAAATTGTACTTTCCGTGATTTATCAACCAGAAGAAACTTTAGTATATAACGACCTGAGATGTGACTTATTGAAAAAAAGGAGCACGAATTAGCCGTAATATTTAGCGGAATAGTCATCTATTTATCCTTCACTCCGTGCGTTTAGTTCATATTCAACCCGCAGGTGGCGCTATTTATGATGTTGACATGTACTCTCGGTGTGCTCCTATAGAACACAAGCAACGAGGTTAGTTTTAACTGATAATCAAAACTATTTTCCAGTAATATCAATACATTAACCGCCTAACGCTGTGTGTGAGCATTACCCTGTTCGAAATAGAAAAGTTTTATCTTCGATTTTAACGCGAAGTTTTTTTTCACCCTCTCTCTTCCAACCCAACAACGAGAGTCATGGCGAGTAGCAGTCGGCAGAGCGTTTCTCCTCCGAGAAAACAGCCGAAACTGACGACGAAGAGCAACCAGACCAGTAACAGAAACTCAACTGCGACACCCATACACATCTCCGAAAAACAACTGAAGCAAATTCTTGAACAGAAATCCACGACGCCGCGAGACGACCATGCGCTGTATGCGAAACTGGACGAGATTATTAGTAAACTCAACAAGCTAGACAATCTCGAAAAACATGAATGACGTTAAGCAGTCACTCGAATACTGTCACGAGGACGTGAGGCTTCTTAAGCAGGAGAATGAGATGCTGCGTAACAAAGTTCAGCATCTAGAAAAACAGGTAGCGGACCAAGAAATACTCGCGAATTCCGATCACGAACTCTTGTTAGACCAGCAATGGCGGAGCATGCGAGATAACTTGATTTTCTACGGGATCGATGAAGCAGTAGGCGAAGACGCGGAGGAAAAGGTTAAGGAGTTCTGCAAGAACGATCTTAGACTGGAGGACGAAGTAGTCCAGTCTATCGACTTTGCGAGAGTTCACCGACTCGGGCGTCCGAGGAATGATCAGAAAAAACCACGCGGTATTGTAGCGAAATTTGAACATTTCAAAGACCGAAAAACTTAACCTGAACATCGAAGGGATTGAGCGAACAAGTGCCGAAAGAGTGGGCCGATCGTTGGCGCGAGAAACTACCCGAACTCAGGGCTGCGAAGGCCAGCGGGAAAAACGCGTACTTCGTTAAGGATAAGCTCGTTATCCGTGATCGTCGGGACCGCGCTCCCATGGACAGCAATTAGGATGCGGCGGAGGGAACTATACGCATCGAATGTCTCAAACGAATAGTGTTGCTCTCGAAAGGTCGGTGCTATGCTCTGGACTATGTAGATAGTTTTACTCTTTTCTGTGATTATCCTGATGTAAAGAGTGAAATTAATGATCGTGTTGTAAATAATGGATATAATGACTCAGATGTAAATAGTGAAAATAAAGATTATGATGTAATTGATAATTTAGTTGAAGATGTCTCCCCTCTTGAAAACGTTAGAGGTACCCATTTAGACAATTATTATACTAGTATTAGTGAAGAAAACAAATTAGACGTCGATAATAATCAACCAATCAAAAGCATCAACGTAGCGAGTCTCAATATATGTGGTATTAATGGTAAACTCGGTGTCCCGGAATTTGAAGATTTTATTCGGAGCTATGATCTCATTTGTTTATCTGAAACCAACCTCGACGATGTAGATGGGAATCTAAGTCGTGATTTGCCTGATTCGTGTATCACATTTTAAAAAACAGGGAGAAAATTTCGAACAGGAAATCGGGTGGAATCGGTATCATTTATAGGCGTTGTTTAGATAGTATGATAGATCCAATACTTACTGAGTGCCCATTTGTATCTTGGTACTGTTTAGATAAGGATTTGTTTAAGTTCAATAAAAACATACTTTTAGGAGTGGTTTATATTCCCCCTGAAACAAGTAAATACTATTCGAATAGAGCAATTAGTGAAATAGAGTTGGAATTATTACAGCTAAAGATTGAAAACGATTTTAACGTGCTAATTACGGGTGACTTTAATGCTCACACCTCATGTGTACCAGACTTTCTAGAACCTGATAACCAGACAATAGAGGACGATTTACACCCTGCCATTGACTCACTGCTTTTAATTAACTTAGATATCCCAACTATTAGAAATAATCAAGACAAAAGAACTAATAATACCGGCTATCAGCTAATTGATCTTTGTAAGAACCATTCTCTGATTATCCTCAATGGCAGATGTGGTGGTGACCAGTCTGGTAATTATACTTTTAGGAAAACTAGTGTTATTGATTATTTTGTATGTGATATTGACCTATTTGAATCTGTTTATGATTTCCAGATAATGCCATTTGAATCTTTACTGTCTGATGGGCACAGTCCACTTAGACTATGTTTACTTAAGAATTCTAAGGTCCCTATTTTTGCTGATAATGAGAACCATGAACAAGTAGACGAAAAGCCTTCAATTAGGTGGGACAATGATAGATCGGATCAGTTTTTCATGAAAGTTGAATCTAAATTATGTGATATTGGCCTTAATGATCTACTTTTGAATGGACTGCAGGACCTAGTAAGCCAGTCTCCGAACAATATAAATGAGCTCACTGATAGATTTGTATCTTCCTTGTTAGAAAGTGCAGAAGAATGTAATTTGATGTATCACAGGAAAAGTAGGAGTCGTAGAACCCCAGTTCGTAATAAGTGGTATGGACGGAGCTGTAGGGATGCGCGTAAAGAATATAATTATAGGAAAAGCCGTTATAGGGGCCGTCCAACCCCTTCTAACTTTGACGCTCTTAAAAACTCATCCAAGAAATACAAAAGAATTATCCGAGAAAGTAAGAAAAAACAAAAAGAAGCTTTTATCAAAGAACTAAGAGATTGCGAAATCAATAATCCGAAAAAGTACTGGGCTATGCTAAATTCCGCGACTGGTGCAAAACACAGTAATGCTAATATTGATATTGATATCTTCTTCGAAAATTTTATGCAACTAAATGATTTAAACGATGCAAACGAAATAAATGACCATGTAGAACATACGGGTGATGAACCTCCTGTCTATGACAATCATATTCTTAACTGCGACATAACTGTCGATGAAGTAACTAAAGCTATCTCTTTCTTAAAAACAATAAGGCTTCTGGTATCGATGGAGTCACTAATGAGTTATTAAAATTTAGCCGTTATCCCTGTTTAGTTAACATACTACAAAACCTATTCAATCTAGTATTTAAAAAACTGGACATGTTCCAGAAACATGGTCTGTAGGAGTAATCAAACCTATTTTTAAGAAGAAAGGCGACCCCACTAATCCTGATAATTATCGAGGCATTACGATAGTTAGTTGTCTAGGTAAATTGTTCACTAGTATACTTAATCATAGACTGTCAGCTTTCCTAGATTCAAATGATATAATTAGCGAGGCCCAAGCCAGTTTTAGACCAAAATATTCAACTATTGATCACATTTATACATTGAAAACTATTGTCGAATTGTACCTTTGTCAGGGAAGGAGACTTTTTTGCGCCTTTGTTGATTTTAAGAAGGCTTTTGACTCGGTTTGTCGAGTTACATTATGGAGAAAATTAATCGATAGTAGCATAACGGGGAATTTCTTAAATATAGTTAAAAATATTTATAACCCGGTTAAGTCATGTGTTAAATTTAACGGTAACACATCACAATACTTTGCTGCAGATAGAGGCTTGCGACAAGGTGAAAACTTATCACCAATTCTATTTTCCCTATTTCTAAACGATATTGAAGAGTTTTTTCTCACGCGCAGTAATCCAACTTTGTCGTTTATTGAAAAACTGAATCTGAATTGTGATCCAAAACTAGGGACTTTACTTAATCTATTCATTATCCTGTATGCGGATGACACAGTTATTCTTGCTGAAGATGAAAAATCTCTCCAGTTACATTTAGACACACTATTTGAATATTGCGCCGACAATGGCCTTTCAGTGAATGTTGATAAAACTAAAATATTAGTCTTCGCTAGAAGTAAAAGTAGGATCAAGAAAATTTCAAGAAAATTTATGTTTGGTAACCAAGAGTTAGAGGTAGTTGAAGATTATTTGTATCTTGGAGTAAAATTCAACTGGAATGGCAGTTTCGCTAAAGCAAAAAAATATCTTTATGATAAAGCTATGAGAGCCATGTTTTCTATTATTCAGAAGGGTAGACGTTTGAAACTTCCGATAGATGTAATGCTTAAACTATTTGACATGTGTGTCGCTCCTGTAGCACTATACGGCTGCGAAATCTGGGGTTATGAGAATCTCGATTTACTAGAAAACCTCCACTGCTTATTCTGTAAAATTATTATGAAAGTTACGAAATATTCCCATAATGTGCAAGTGCTGGCAGAGCTAGGGCGTTATCCTATGTATATTGACGTAAAGCGTAGAATGATCAATTTTTGGGCTAAAACGGTATCGTGCAAGCAAACTAAACTAAGTTCAATCCTTTATAAAATATCTCTCAATTTATGTTAATGACAGGTTTAAGAGCCCCTGGCTGTTATTTATTAAGAAGATTTTTGATGACTGCGGTATTAATGTGTACTCCGAGACCAGCACGTACAAGAGATAGATTTAAGTTGAATAATAACTCGCTATACGCTAATTTTAGGCAATATAAGAAGGATATTAAATTTGAAAACTATATTAATCAGCTTGATGACGATTTAGTGACCAGTTTATTCTAGTTCAGGATTGGGTCTTATCTCCTACCTGTAAATAGATTATCAAACCTTCATTTACCCAGAACCGATAGATTATGCCCCGCCTGCAACGTTTTAGGAGACGAAGTACATTTTATTTTCGATTGTAATTTGCTAACCGAACTCCGTGAAAACCACTTAGATATAAATACCTTTCGGAACTTAGATGTATTAAAAAATCCAACTTTAAATATGGCTAAATTCATCAAAATAGGTCTAGATGTATATAAATCCCTCCGGTAGTATATGCATTGTAAATAGATGTATTGTAAATAGTAAATAGTATATTATGTACATAAGTGTGAAACCAGTTAATTAAGTTTTGTAGCTTTTATCTACTGTTTATGTAATTATTGTAAATACTGTTTTTCCTCCATATACCATGGAAATGGTTGGAGTGTAAATAAATATTCGTATTCGTACATGTACAGCAAATTGGACGCTATCAGGTGCATCACGAGGAGATCGTATCCAAGGATCTCGAGTTACTACTTAAACAACAGTGGAGAAGCATGAAAGACAATCTCATTTTCTATGGAATCGAGGAAAAATCAGAACCGGAAGACACCGAGGAGCTTATCAAGGAGTTCTGCGTTACCGATCTAAAATCGAAAAAGCGACTGTCGATTCGATTCAATTTGCGCGTTCACATCGTCTTGGAAAGAAAAAAACGGGACAGAAAAAACCGCGCGCGATTGTGGCTAAATTGGAGCATTACAAGGATAGAGAACAGGTTAGATTAGCGGCGCGTAACCTCCGGGGTACGTCACTTGGACTTAGCGAACACGTCCCCGAGGAATGGGCTGCGCGCAGACGAGAGAAACTGCCCGAATTACGAGCGGCAAAAGCGAGCGGTAAGCGTGCGTTTTTCGTCCGGGACAAGTTGATTATACGTGAGCAGCGCGATCATCGCGATAATGATAATTCGATGGATCATTATTAGCACGCTGTGGAGGGTTCGTATATCGAATATTTGGACCGGATCGTTATTTTATCTCGAAATCGTTGTTTCGTGATTGATTTCATCGGTTATAGCGGTGATTGTGTAAATAGTTACGACTGTGTCGTTGATGATGAGTTTAGTGTAAATACGAACGAATCCGATGTAAATAATCCTCAGAAAGAAGCGTTAAGATTCGTAGATGATCTTAGTGTAAATAACCGTGTTAATACGAGCAAAACTGATGCGTATAACTCTCAGAAAGAAGCGTTGAAAATCGCAGGTTTAAATGTGTGCGGTTTATCCCGCAAACTTGATTTTCCTGAATTTAATGAATTTATTGCTTGTTTTGACATTGTTTGTTTAAGCGAAACCCATCTTGATGATGCGGACGGTGATTTAGCTTGTAGCTTACCTGGGTCTCATGTGGCCCACTTTAAAAACAGAAAAAAGTTGTCGAAGAAAGGTTCAGGTGGTATAGGTATAATTTATAGAGAGAATTTACGCGGTAAAATTAAACCAATACCGACCGATTGTTCTTACGTATCGTGGTATTGTCTAGACAAAACTTTAACTAATCACTCGAAAAATGTTATTTTAGGTGCAGTCTATATTCCCCCTGAGGGAAGTAGATACTATTCAGAAAATGCTTTTTATGATATTGAACTTTTAATGCGCATACTTCCTGTGTTCCTGACCCTTTAGAACCTGATAATTATGTAATTGACAATGATCAGTTGTGCCATTCAGACTCGCAACAGCTGTATAAACATGTCATACCCACTAAACGAAACAATAGAGACAAAAGGACAAATAATTCTGGCTATCAGCTTGTTGACATGTGTAAAAATCAATCGTTAGTTATTCTTGATGGCAGGTGTGGCAGTGACCAGTCTGGTAATTATACCTTTAAGGGCACTTGTGTTATCGATTATTGTTTGAGTGATGTTGAGTTGTTTAATTATTTTTCTAAATTTGAAATAATGCCTTTCGATCCTTTATTATCCGATGGACACAATGCTATCTCGCTCTGTTTGTATGCGGGCATTAGGGACACTGTTGTTGATAACGAAAATAATGGGCGGACGGAAGAAATCCCGTCAGTGAGGTGGGACAAAGAAAAATCAGATCAATTCTTTGTTACCGTTGAATCAAAGTTGTGTAACGCTAACCCGAACGATTTACTGTTGAACGGGTTCAGAATGCAGATACGCAAACAGCTGACTGTATAAATGAACTTACTGATAAATTTGTATCGTCATTATTAGAAAGTGCCGATGAGTGTTATCTTATGCAGCATAGGAAAAGCAGTAGTCGTAAAAAGCAAGCGTATAATAGGTGGTTGAGTCGGGATTGTAGAATAGCGCAGAAAGAGTATAATTACAGGCGAAATAGATATAGGAGCTGTCCGAATTCTGCAAACTTAGAATTTTTAAAGAACTCGTCTAGGAAATATAAAAAAAATTATTCGAGAATATAAAAGAAGACAGAAAGAAAACTTTATCAAAGAATTAAGAGAATGTAAAATTAGTAACCCTAAGAAATACTGGTCTATGCTAAACTCAGCGACAGGAACAAAAGTTGACAAAGATAATATCGATATCGATACTTTCCTTGAACACTTCATGAGACTGAATGATTTGAATATAAACGAGCAGACTGATACCATTACTGAAACTCAAGATGATGACCCACCTGATTATGACAACTCCATGTTAAACTGTGAAATTTCTACTGAAGAAATAGGCAAAGCTATATCTTTATTGAAAAACAGCAAGGCATCTGGTATAGATGGAATTATCAATGAAATGCTGAAAGTTAATGAGTATCCATGTATAGCAAGCATATTACAAAATATTTTTAACTTAGTACTTAAAACTGGTCATGTACCAGAGATGTAGTCTGTTGGCGTCATTAAACCCATTTTTAAAAACAAAGGAGACCCCGCCAATCCAGATAATTATGAATATTATAGAGGCATCACACTAGTTAGCTGTTTAGGCAAATTATTTACAAGTATATTAAATCAAAGACTGTCTTCATTCCTAGATATTAACAACATTATTAGTGAAGCTCAGGCTGGTTTTAGATCTAAATACTCAACTATCGATCATATTTACACCCTAAAAACCATCGTCGAGTTGTATCTTTGTCAAGGAAGAAGACTTTTCTGCGCCTTTGTCGACTTCAAGAAAGCTTTTGATTCGGTTTGTAGGGTTACTTAATGGAAGAAACTCATAGCTAATTGTATAACGGGTAATTTTTTGAATGTAGTAAAAAGTTTGTATGACTCCGTCAAATCATGTGTTAGATCTAAGGGTAATACATCGCATTATTTCGCAGCTGATCGTGGTTTAGGACAAGGCGAAAACCTGTCACCTATTCTTTTTTCTTTATTTTTGAATGATATTGATGAATTTTTTATTAACCGTGGTAACTCAACTTTATCGTTTATGGAACATCTGAACTCGGGGTGTAATCAGGATCTTGATGCTTTACTGAATTTATTTATTATCCTATACGCGGATACCCTGTCATAATCCCACAGTTACAAAATCCCACATGTCAAAAACCCATAATCAAAATCCCATAATTCAAAATCCCACAGATAAAGATCAAAATCCCATACTAATATTCCATACCATACTCCCATACTAGTATTACCAAATTGTATTTCCCATCTTATCATCATATGTATGATATGATATCTTAGACACAAACATATGTTGAAGCACTAACAGCTGAAATTTAAGTTAAGTTAGGTAGGTATTGTTCAGAAAACCAAGGGTAAGGGATTAGGGGGAATTGACTTCAGTTCAGATGCTGTCCTTTGATTGGCCGTTTTTAAATCTATTGTATCATTTACTGCCCTGATCTATTTAAAACAAAAGGATATTAGATCAAAGGATCATGATTTATGTATTAGATTAAAGGATAGTTGTTAATTTATGTATTATATAATTTCACAAAAGGAAATTACACTGTTGATATTGACTTCAGTTCACATGCTGAACATGACAACTTCAAACATGACTTTCATGTGTAATAATTAATTAGTTAGTGATAATTAATAATAATTAATTGAGTGGCTGTTACTGCTTTGACCAATTTCAAACAAAACAAATTATTAGATTAAAGGATGACTAATTGTTAAGTTGTTAGTATTACTGACTGATTGTCACCTCATGTTAAAATGCATGTTAAACACTCAATTTTGTATGACAAGATTGCTATTCAGGGGCACATCTAACACAAAATCTGATAATCATGTCCTTAATTTCTCGAAAAGGGCGCCTCTGAAAAAGGACACATTTTATATATAGTGAAAAAGTTGGTCGTTTTTTTTCTTGAAAGGCACATTATATCTCCTTAATTATTATATGAATCCCACAATTTATCCGAAATTTGTTCCACATAAATAGGGTGCACACATGTTGGGGTTTGTTTTACAAGCAATGGTAACTTCAAATTGCAAATCCATGATATTTAGTTTTTAAAGCATCTTATAAACATTATGTATACTGATCTATACATCTGAATGCAAACTTAGGTCAGTTAATTAATTAAAGAACAGATTTCAGTTCAGTGTCAATAATTAAGTTATTGATTAATTAGCATGATGCAATTATGATTTTTTAATTACTTGAACACTTATCACTCATGGCTATACTGCTATAAAAAGGGGCCAAAACTTAGCAAATTATATCAGTCTCTTAACAGCTATCAATACGTTAAGATGGCATCAGAAATAGTTAAAACTTGTAAAGGTGGATTCAAGATATGTCTCAATGGTTACATGTACGTCAAGAAATATTCGACACCGAAGCAGATAAGATGGAATTGTGTTAAGAATCGATCAGGTGGCTGCAAGGGAACATTAGTAACAGACACAGAGATGCAAAATCCGGGAGAAACTGTGCCACACGACCATCCCACAGATGACAAAGCAATAACTGTCACTAAGACCAGACTGGAGATGAAAAGAAAGGCGGCAGATTCGGTAGCAGCAAATCCAGTACAAATATACTCTGATGTTATAGCGTCTATACATGAAGAAGATGTTCTCGCCCAGATACCAAGTTCGGCAGTCTGTAAGCAGATGATAAGACGCGAGAAACGGAGAAACTTACCAAAAGAACCAAAAGATTTGAATGAATTGGTGATAGATGGTAAATGGATGGAGACATCAGAAGGCAGTGGAAATCGGTTTCTCCTGAAAGACAATGGACATACTGGACGGAGGGTTGTAGTATTCGCCGCAGATGATGGTATAGAAAGACTTGGGAATGCTCGAGAATGGTTTATGGATGGGAACTTCGCCATGGCACCATCAATGTTCGAGCAAGTTTACGTGATACGGGTCCCGATTGGGGAAACAGCAGTTACGGTCGCCTATTGTTTATTAGAAAAGAAAGACCAAGCTACATACGAGGAAATGTTACAGGTTAGTTATATATTCTTTTTTCAAGTTTATTTACAGCTGGTGTAGAATATGATTTGCAATATTGAATTGGTATATGGACGGTGGTAATGTCAGTGATAGACCATAAAGACAGTGACAAGATGCCCATCTCATATTAAATAGAACTTCATATATTTAGTTTCATGATTTAACTTAGTATTTTATTTTTTGTATTTGCAGATTCTCTTAGACGAGTGTGAACAAAGAAGCATCTTCCCGGAGCCAGAAGTCATCATGGCTGATTTTGAGAAAGCAATACACAACGCAGTGGGAGTATTGTTCGATAATCAGGTTCAGATGAAAGGGTGTTTCTTCCATTTGACTCAGTCGGTTTGGAGAAAGGTGCAGCAACTAGGACTCGCAAAGCAGTATCGAGAGGATGAGGAGTTCCGTCTGTTTGTTGGAATGATTTTCGGTTTAGCATTCCTTCCTGTGGCATATGTTAAAGAAGGACTTACATATATCTGTAGTGTTGCGCCAGATGATGGATTGGAATTACTAGGTTATTTTGATGCTACATATGTCAAGGTGGATATAAAAGTGTTCGTGCGCCTAATGGAATAATGCGCTTGAAGAGGATAAATCCGTTGTATTCGTTAGAGTTGTGGAATGTGAATCATGCTACATTAACCGGAAGTGCAAGGACCAATAATATCTGTGAATCTTGGAATTGTAAATATTTTAACATGGTGGGACATCGTCATCCCTCAATTTGGAGAACCATAAATGCATTTCAAATGGACAATGCTTCTGTGTCTGCATTGATTGCTCTTGACAACGTTGGGCAACGCCCAGCGAAACGTGTTCGTAAGAAATTTGTGGACTTGCAAGAACGGCTAAAAAATCTATGTCAGGACTTTGATAATGGACAAAAACGTGTTCCACAGTTTTTGAGAGGCATTTCACACAATATGCGCCTCTTGTGTTAATTCGTGAGATCCTCCAGTTAAATCTCGAGATCCGTCCTGTCTGTCTGAAAATAGTTTATAATAGATGCTATACTGAAAAGAAAATGTGCTGATTTGTGATAATATATCGTTTTTTCCAAGTTTGTATATAGAATGATTTAGAATAAGTGTTTAGAATGATTAATGTATGTGAGACAGAATTGTACTGAATGAAACTGTGAATAATAGAATATTATTAGAAGTTTATAGTAGAAAATTGAGTATACGTAATTCTTATCTTATCATTTCTTTTAGTTTTCCTTTCCTTATGGTTTTTCCTGTCTATAGCTATGGTTAACTAAACACTGATTAATCTCAACTTAATCACCTTTGATCAAAGCATATCATAATTAGTCTAATCCTCTAGATCAAAGACCAATCTGTATTCATTCATTAGCCTATATTAGGCCCTATATACAGCATATAGGTTATATTCTATTAACATATACATATTTCTACAGTATTCGGCACTGTATAGTAAAAAATAAGATACCCCATAGTATATAATAAAAATATATGGGATTTTGATCATAATATGTGGGATTATGAACAATGGGATATTGACTATGGGATTTTGACTTGTGGGATTTTGATCTATGGGATTTTGAACGTACACCACGCGGATGACACGGTCATTCTTGCCGAGGATGAGAGATCACTACAGTTACACTTAGATACATTATTTGAATATTGCACAGTCAACGGCCTCACTGTAAATGTCGATAAAACGAAAATATTAGTTTTTGCGCGAAGTAAGTCTAGAATTAAGCAAATTCCGAAATTTATGTTTTGCAACCAAGAATTGGAGATAGTTGAAGATTACTTGTACCTCGGAGTTAAATTTAACTGGAACGGTAGTTTTGTTAAAGCAAGAAAATATCTTTACGATAAAGCTATGAGAGCTATGTTTTCGATTATTCAAAAGGGTAGGTGCCTGAAACTTCCAATCGACGTAATGTTTAGATTATTCGCTATGTGCGTTGCCCCTGTTGCCCATGTATGGGTTGCGAGGTATGGGGATACGAAAATTTGGACTTATTAGAAAATATTCATTGTCTTTTTTGCAAGATTTTAATGAAGGTAACAAAGTATTCTCATAATTTACCGGTATTAGCAGAGTTAGGGCGTTATCCTTTGTTCATTGAAGTAAAGCGTAGAATGATTAATTTTTGGTGTAAAACCGTATCTGGCAAACAATCTAAGCTTAATGCAATACTCTATCGAATTTCCCGTAATCTGTATCTAAATGACAAATATGAATGTAGGTAAAAATCCCCCCGGTAAAAATCCCACAAGGTAAAAATCCCCCCAGGTAAAAATCCCCCCGGTAAAAATCCCCCCTAGGTAAAAATCCCCCCTGGTAAAAATCCCCCCATATCCACTTTTCTATAAAACTAGAGTAGAAAAAATTAACTTTTTACAACATTATTTAGGAATACATAAGTACATAAGATATTTTATTTAAGTTTAATAATTTCAAATGCCTTAAATTATCTTAGGGGTAATCACTCCGGTGCCCATAGAATCAAAGAAGTTAATAACTGTAAACTAGATAATTCCGCGACGAGATAATTCTTAAGTAATAATTATTCATTTTCAACAGTGGCAACTCCTAATTAGCCACTTTAGTTTAAATGACCAATTTCAATCAACTGACTCGTACCCTTAGAATAAGTATTTTGTCTCTACAGTAATTATTCTTAAATTAACTTAGGGGTAATCACTCCAGTGCCCAAAAAATCAAAGAAGTTAATAACTGTAAATCAAATGGGTTGGCTCCGTGACTAAATAACTCTTAAGTAATAATTATTCATTTTCAACAGTGGCCGCTCTTTAATTAGCAAGTTGGCTAGTTAAAATGACCGAATTCAATCAACTGACTCGTACCCCTAGAATAAGTATTTTGTCTCTACACTTATTATTCTTTATTAAACGTTTGGTAACCGTATTTAATGGATGGAATTACTATACTAGAGTTAAATAAAGCAATAATGTGCAATAAAATTTCGAATCTATATTTTTTTAAACATAATAGTAGTTGAAAATTTTAGTGAAATCAATTATGGGGGGATTTTCTCGTAGACAGCCTCGTAGATATTCCTCAACGTCTTTCCACATTCCAGGCCAGAAACAGCTCCTTTGAACAAGTGCTAGCGTCATGTCTCTCCTAGGGTGTCCAAGTTGGTCATGAAGCGTCTCTAAAACTTCCCTAACCTCCGATTGAGGTAACCATACTTTCAACTCCTGCTCATGAATCCTCCTGTAAACAATATCATCCTTGACCTCGAGTGGTCTAAATACTCGGCTGACACAATATTCTGCTGGACTGTCCGCACGGATTTTCTGTTTGTGTAGGATACAATTCCTCACGCGCTGGATTACAGGATCAAACCCTTGAAGCTCTACAATGTCACTTTCCTGAAACGAGACTCTTGTGGCGAACTAAATCTTGTGGCGAGGGATAATGCATTCTCTGGGTTAAATTTGTCAAAATACACTCCCAGCTCAGAGTCAATACCTAATAATTTACACAATACAATCGTAGAATACAAAAGTAGCACAGACAGCGACTGGATCTGACAGGAACAAATACCTCAGATAAATCTTTTCCCTTGAGCGAACTGGCTTAGAGCCGAGACTACATCTGAAGCGACCCTGTTTCTCGGACTCTGTGAGAGCACATCAGCATCGACCATCTTCTCTCCACTCAGATACTCAAGTTCCAGGTCATACACGAAATGCGCCTGCAACCACCGACGTCCTGTGAGTCCCGCTCGTAAAAAATAAAAATAAATTCTCGCACGCTCGAATTTATTTTTATTTTTTACTCACTCGACCCCTCAACCTTTGTTATAGAACAACTAAAACCCTATTACTCTTAAAATATTAATCTAATAATATTTAAAATCAATTTTAATGAAAGATATGTTATTAAAATGGAGACAGAACAATCACAAACTATCAATATTACAAATAGTGTTGTTAATATTTATCATAAGAAATGTTCAAAATGTGAATTGAATAAGCCATTTACAGAATATTACATACAAAAAACTAAGAAAGATGATTTAAGAAATAATTGTAAAACATAGTGGAAATAAAACATATTTTTTTCAAATCACTCAGATTATATGACAGAATATATGAGAGAATGGAGAAATAATAATCGTGAACATTATAATGATTACAGTAATAATCACGAAAAGAAAGATATCAAACAGATCTTAATTTTAAATTGAAGCAATGCTTAAGTTCTAGATTAACACAATTATTCAACAAAGAAACGCATTCAGCAACACTATCTAATTTGTTGGGTTGTACAGATGAATTCTTAAAATCATGGATTGTATATCAATTCGACGATAAAATGAATATAGATAATTATGGTGAATACTTCCACATTGATCACGTGTTGCCGATTTCTAAATTTGACATGAGTGATGATTATAATAAGACGCTAATCTGGAGCTGGAGAAATTTAAGACCTTTAGAAAAGAAGGAAAATATAATTAAATCTAATAAACTAGATTTACAGTTATATTTAGATCAACTGGTTAAAGCAAAGACATTTGTTGAATTATGGAATAGTAGTTCACAGAATCAACCGCATTCTGAGGTTTTAATCAGTGGTTAGAAAACCGGCAACTCTTATTTGAGCTCTGTATGTATATAGTTGATTACAAAAACATCTCTCGCTTGATCGAACGTGCTCTTTCGATTGTAAGGAATTAATTAATTTCATCATAAAGAAGTACTGTTACCATCCAGGCAAACGTACAGAAATAATCAGCTTGGTCGAAAGTGCGCCGCGTTGGCAGTTAGAAATCAACATTCACAGAACGCATAGGATATTCTCTCTCAAAACACAGTTTACAGTTCTTAATCTTAATGTAAGTACCGTTTTTGTAGTTATTATGAAGTAGGGAAACCTTTAAGCATATTTAAGTACAGTAATTCATTTTCACGACATCTTTTAGATTAAAATGGAATACAGAGATCGACCAGAAATTCCAAGCCAACCATCGGAAGAGGAACCAATGCCGATGGATAGTTATTCACAGGATTCAACAGAAATGGAGGAAGGAACTCAAGTTAATGACAATCAAACTTTAAACAAATTACAAAAACATTTGGATTATCATAACGAAATGGTGAAAATGCTGGGTGACGTAATTCGTAATAAACAATTACCACGCGAACCACAATTACCACAATTACCGACAACAAACCTGAAATTGTTGTTGGGACTCAAGGAATCTGAATTGCTGTCGGGACTCGAAAAATTGAAAATGAGTGGAGAAGAGTTGAATAAGTTTTTAAAATTAATTATTGAAACAGATTATTTAAACTTCCCAGAAATACGAAGTGAAGAAGTTAATTCATTTGATAAAATTACTAATAAAAATTACTAGTATATTAAAAATAATTTATAAGACAATATTAAAAAGAAAAGCAAATCACTTATGGGATCACATCATTTTCGGGAGTTATTTGAATATAGGGTTTGAAATGTTCGATAAAGTAACTGAGGGGATTTCTTGGGGGGCTTGGGTTAAAAAGAACATAGAAATCAGCACCAGTCATGAAAGAAAACTGAGAAGAGTGGGAAGATTGATAAAATATGAAAAATTCGGATTATTAGGTTTAACATTTAGTGAAGTTGTCAACTATTGAAGAAATTGAAGAAATGATTGAAAACGATTTAGTGATTAAAGAGCTCTGGACGAAATTAAAAATTATAACGCTGAAGATCTTTGTAATATAGATTTCAAAAAAATGTATTCTTGATTGTGTATATCTGCTTTAATATTGTATTGTTATGCATTAGTCGTTCGGCCGTTATTAATGGTGACGGCTGTTCTGTATTGATTGGTTACAGTTCTATGTTTGAATGTTGTAGTTTACAGAATAAATTATATAATTGACGCATGCGCACTGAGCAAAAGCGGTCTTCTAGGACCGCTTCTCTATTGTTCTATCATCGATCGCTACAATTTGCATAATAAATATATGCGTTTATGAAATAGTATTTCCACCAGTCGTTGCTTTGAATTGATTTTCAGTTGAGGATTTATTATCGAGGATCCGAAATGACTTATCTGGACAGTTATATTAACTGCTCCTAATAGATAGACAAAAGTAGTGACTAAATCCTAAGTATTAAAAAAACAATAATTTCAACTAGCTAGTAAATCCTATTATATTTTTAATATTTTCTTTTGCAATTCTAGTTAAAACTAGATTGAATAGATTTTGATAAGATTTGAATAAAAATACAATAACTTCAAATAGAAATAGTGAATTCTATTATATTTTTATTCAAAATCTATTATTTCTTTTCAAAAGGAGAATACTTTATATTTTGAATAGATTTGAATAAGAATTCTTTAACTTCAAATAGCTAGTATTTAAAATTCTTTAACTTTAACTAGCTAGTATTAAAATATATTTTTTTTCACTTTTCTATAATATAAATGTCAAAGAAATTGAGTAAAAATAATACCGAAATTGAAAAGACAATTGAGGATTTAGGTATAACAGATAATAAAGATACAGTTGTTTCTAATTGTATTCAAAATGATAATATTGATTATGAATACTATTTGACGTGTAAGCACCATCTAGAATTATTTATTGCTAGCGGCAAATGTAAGGAATTTCTCACTAAAATTATAACTTTTCAAGAACTAGATGCCACGAAACCAGATAAAGTAATAAAACATTTCAAAATATATGAAGAAGCTAGATTAGCCGGAATAAATGACTCTATAAGTGGTGGTATTATAAAATGTTACTCTAAATTATGTAATCGAGTAATACCAATTGGTGATGAAAATAAATTATATGCTGATTTGAAAAATGACTACTTAGTAATGACAGAATTACAGAAATGGGTTGGATACGCTTCATTCCAATTAGGAGGAATAATGACATTAATTTCTACTGGAGTTATAACATTTTCTAATATCAAACCTATAGAATACAAAGATAAAAATGAATCAGAAGATATTGAATCAGAACAAAAATTAACTAAAATAAATGAGTGAAGAAGTTAAGCCTAGATCTGAGAAACAAATTAAATGGGCAAGGGAATTAGGTAAAAGATCTGCAGAATTAAAAAGAGCTAAGAAAAATAAATTAAGTGATATAAATGAATCACAGAAATTATCTGATATTGATTCAAATAATAATCCATCTAATGTTTCTAATGCTGGAAGTAATAATAAATTATATATTACAATTAGATTAGTAACAGTTATTATATTCTCCGGTGTAATTTATAAATATAAGTATAAATCTGATGATAAAGATGATGATAATAATAAACCTATTGTACCAGAAAATAAATCAAATGATAAAGTCATTGAAACTAAATCAAGATTATTATTAATGGATTAAAAGAAGATGAAAAAGGAACAATATTTAAAGGAGTTATATTATAACCCAGAGAGTGAAGTATCATATTCGAGCGTTACAGAATTATGGGATAAAATTAAATCTGATAAAGAAAATATAAAATATAGTGAATTAAGATTATGGTTACAAAATCAACCAACATATCAAATCCATAAGAAAATGGATAAAAATTATTTAACAAGAAAAGTTATGGTTTCATATATCGATCAACAATGGCATGCAGATTTAATTGACATGAAGAACTTAGAAGAACACAATCTATGTCTATGTTATAGATATATTAGTAGATAGGCATGGTCAATTCCAATCAAAAATAAAACTGGTATAGAAGTAACAAGTTATTCCAGGTAAGGTACAATTTGATGAAGGTAAGGAATTTTATAATAAACATTTTAAAAAACTATTATCTGAAAACGATGTAGATTATTTTTCAACACACTCAGATAAAAAAGCATCTATTATATAAAGGTTTAATAAAACATTGAAAACTAGAATGTGGAAATATTTTACTGCTAATGAAACATATAAATATATCGATGTATTAGATGATTTAGTGAAAGGTTATAATAATTCTAAACATTCAAGTATTGGTATGAAACCTATACAAGCTGGAAAAGAATATAATTTAGAAATAGTTTGGAGTAATTTATATGGAGCGTTTGTTGCCGTTGTATAGAAAGTAAAATATCGCTAACTAAAAACCTGAAGCGAGAGATTTTTATTGCAAATGAACTCGAACATGGCGGATTTAGGTTCCAATTTCCGGTTCTGACTAGCGCCATCGAACGAGTAATTCAAGAACTTGAATTTGTCGATATCCCGTATTTCGGAGAACCTAAATTTAAGATAGGACAACATGTTAGAATATCTAAATATTGAAAAACATTTTATAAAGGTTATACCCCAAATTTTACTGAAGAAATATTCAAAATTAAAAAGATAATATTAACTAAACCATTTGTTTATGAATTGGAAGATTTAAAAGATGAGGAAATATTAGGTTATTTCTATTCTATTTATTTATGAAATCTATTTATTTATGAAATGAATAAAACATATAATAGGGATAACAACATTGGTTTTAAATCAAAATATAATTCAATTGTTAAAGATTTTAGGGAGAATATAAGATTTTTAGTTTTATTCTACAAGATAGAAAATCTATGCAACAATCTCTGGAAGAAAATCAAATTATACCTACTGAATTACATGATGAATATATGAATAAATTAATAAGTAATTAATAATTAATAATTAATAAGTAATAAATGTTCAAAATTATTACTGAGGCTTCAATTTCCTTATAAATATAAATTTATAAAATAAGGCATTTCAAATAATTAATACCCCCTTATGTCTTTATTGTCTTTAGTCGTTTTAGTACTTAAGTACGGAAGAGCAATGCGGCCAACAACATTTTATTTTCAGTCGACTTTTCGACTTAGTAAGTCGATTTTTCGAGTTATTAAGCCGACTTTTCGACTTTAAAAAGTCGACTTTTCGAGTTAGTAAGTCGACCCTTCAAAAAGTCGACTTTTCGGCTTAATAAGTCGACTTTTCGAGTTTAAGAAGTCGACTTTTCGAGTTTAAAAAGTCGACTTTTCGACTTCAAAAAGTCGACTTTTCGACTGTAGAAAGTCGACTTTTCGACTTAATAAGATGACTTTTCGAGTTTAAAAAGTCGACTTTTCGACTTTAAAAAGTCGAATTTTCGACTTAATAAGTCGACTTTTCGACTGTAGAAAGTCGACTTTCCGCCGGCAGTGATGTGATAGTTGTTCGACCCAATATATTGCTGACCTATAGCTGACCTAATTTCAATAAAGAGATGCATACTTAAGGCCCCATAGTAAAACGGGAGGGGGTTCAGGCAAAAATCTCAAGGAGTATATGGCCCCTAAAGCCCTGTGATGTGCCAATCATCTGGAAAATTAAATTGAATATGTAACCATTTGTATTTGCCTATGAAGGGCTGAAAAATTACACTAGCTTGAAATTGAATGTAGGAATAAGGGAGAACACCCTTAATGCCCTTAGACCTCCCTGTATCTTGTAATTCGATGAGGTATCCCTCAGTGTTCTATGAACCGGAATTAGGTCAGCGATCTCAATATATCAATATGAATAAGTATACTTCATCAATTATACAATGTCGTGATATTGATGTCGACTTTTTGCGATATTGTCTCAATAAATTGACATGCATTTTAAGGTTAACTCGTGATAATTATGTCGATGGTACGGTCATGTCGAGATACAGTATCACGTATCACGAATCACGAATGTATCCGTATCACGATTTACCGTGATAAGTTTTTGCGATAAGACGACATTAACGCGATGTATCAACTTAATCATTTCGATAAATCGCTATATATCTCGTTTTTCGACATAATTTCGTCGTGATAAAGGCTTGCGACGGTTTTGTACGAGTCCCAAAAAGTGAGAGTCGAAAAGTCGACTTTTTAAAGTCGAAAAGTCAACTTACTAACTCGAAAAGTCGACTTATGAACTCGAAAATTCGACTTAATAACTTGAAAAGTCGACTTACTAACTCGAAAAGTCGACTTATTAACTCGAAAAGTCGACTTTTTAAAGTCGAAAAGTCGACTTTTTAAACTCGAAAAGTCGACTTACTAAGTCGAAAAGTCGACTTTTTAAACTGAAAATAAAATGTTGTTGGCTGCATTGCTCTTCCGTAAAAACTACTTAAGACATAAAGACACAAGGGGGTATTATATTCATATTTTAGATTACTTTTCTGATTCTAATTCTAACAACAATTTGTTCCATGCATCTTTTAATTCTTGTGATTTTCAACTTCACCTTATTGTTTGGTATGATAACTATAGCTAGCCCTCAAACATTTAGCATTCAATTCATGATTTAAATAGATATATTGATTTAATTGATCTTCACTTATATTTTTATATTTATTTTTTGCATCATTTTAAATTTTATTTATAACATCTTTAGATGTTATAAATAAAATTTACTTGTGAAAAATCTTCATAACTGTAATATTGAATTATTTCATCAAAGTTATCACTTTTATTATCATCTTTTCTTTCTGGTCTAGTTTTAATTATTATCTCATCCCGGCTTCTTAAATAATTTTTTAATATTTCATCTGTTTCAGTATCATCTTTAAATTTATCATAATCATATAATATAGGCCCACTAGGATCATCTTCACCTAAATTAGTATTATATGCTGCTCTATCGTCATTATCAATATTAGTTTCATTAAAATCAGGTTGTGGTTCATCACTTATACCAGGTTCATCTAAAGGATCCATGTCATTCAAAGGAATTTCCTCATCCATTTATATGATAAAAAATTAAAATCTAAAATATAATATTCCTCCAATTACAATTCCTATACAAGTTATAGCTAATTTAGCATTTTCATGGGATTTATTATCATTATTAGTTTTAATTATATCATGTTGAATAATAATATGATTTATCTAAATAATTTTGGTACCTGACTATATTTTCTGGAATCGATCTATTTTTATCATTATGAATGGAATCTTCAAATAATACTTTGAATTGTTTTGTGTATCAAATGAGTATTATCATTTCCAACTATTGGTGATCTTGTTTCAACATGCGCCCCTTTAATACAAATTAAACATATTCTTATAGATTGATTTATTCTTTGTATACCTCATTTTGTAAAACCTTCACTATTTTCTAAAATGAAATTAATCCAACCATTATTATTATCAATTTTATAATTATGATAAGCTCCAATTCTATGCATATAATCAATTCTTTTTATTTCATACTGTTCACCAATACCTTGCAATTTACCATGCGCTCTAAAATCGGAATTAATATTTACATTAAATTCATTACATATTTTATAAAACTTAGATAGATTAATATTATTATCTAATTCTTTGAAATATTTAGATCCGGGCAAAGGACATTCTAATTCATTTAATATAGTTTTGATTTGAAAATATGTGTGAAATCTAAATATTGTATGGATGAATTTTAAATCAGAATAATTCAAATTTTTATCTAAGTTATTTAAATGATCATTCCAACTTATACCACAGCCAGTTCTTGCACAATAAACAGCAAAATTTAATTGGTTCTGCCAATATTTCATATTAGATTTTACTTTATATATATGATATTCATCTCGAGTAAAAGTAACTTCATATGTATTAAATATATTTTCCATTTTAGAAATAAAAAACTGCGTTTCAGTAACATAAATTTCTAGGTTAATTAATGAATTCAAAACTAAATTTTTATATGTAATATTTTTATTAAAATCTATTGCAGGAATAATATATTTAATTGATTTATTATATTGGACAGCTTTTGGAAACCCCATTTATATAATAAAAAAATGTATTTATTAATTCTTTTAATAATTTATCTTGTTCTTCAACTGTTATATTACCATTTAAACTTATTATATAATCTAATGTATTTTTCTAATTTATTAATTTCTTTTATATTAGATTTTATTTTTTCTTTATTACTTTTTATATTCAATTTTGAACTTATACCGGTTAAAACACTTGAACTTAATCCTAACACACCAATTGAGATAGCTAACGGTGTTAATGGACTGAATGTTGCTAGAAATGTTATAACAGAACTAATTGTAACTGAACCACTAATAATAAAATAATATATAATTTCAGATTTTAAATATTTTTTCTTTTTTATCTTTAAGTCACTTTCAAATTCTAATAATTGTTTTTCCAAATATATTCTTAATTTAGTTTCATTTATATCATGAGGAATAATATCAATATTATCAATTTTATCATCCATTTATTTAGAAAAGAAATTTCTAATTAGTAAATTTATATGCAACAAATATAACAATAACTGTTCCATCTAAAATCCATATTATTTCATATTTCTGTTATTCTTTACTTGGGGTATAATAATCCGATAATTTAGGTTTATATAGATGTAGTTTTTCTTTATTTGTTACTGCATTATATAAACTCATAGCTTCATCAACTGATTGAAAATCTCTATGTGTAATTTTCTGATTATATAATTCTTTATTAATGTAATCCATATAATTTTGCCTCTTTTCTCTATATTCTTCTGCTGCTTTATTATACTTTTCTAAGGTTAAATTATGCCTTCTTTGTTAGTTAATGATCGATTTTTATCAATATGTTTAAATAAATATCCACCTCCAGTAAATGCCAAAGCGTTAACTATTGCTGACCCTATCATAGTTATAATTGTAGATGCCATTTATTTAGCAAAAAAATTACGCATTCATATAGGAGGAATATATTTTTGTCTTTCTAAATAATCAATAGTTCAATTAGATAAAGTAACTGCTAACGTTAATTTTAAAATATCATTTATATCAAATCTATCAACATAACACTTCCCATTTTGAATACTTGTTTTAATACCATTGAATAACTAACAGTTCCAACTGATAGTAAGGCACCATTATATAATCCAGTTATTATCTACTTATTATCACTCATTTATTTATCAAAAAATTACTATCTTCAAAATATTTAGTTATCTTAGTTATAATTATTTCAACATTTATAATATTATTAGTTTCATTTTTATATATTTCAGTTATTATTTTTTTAATATCTACAATAATGAAATCTTCATCTAATTCATAAAATCTTAATGACTCTCTAATTAAATCGGTAATCTTTTCTACATAAAAAGTTTCTTTATTTATTGTTGTTTCAAAATCAAATGTTGTTTCATTAAAAAATGTAATATTTTTAATATGTGTTATAACATCATTAATTAGGGTTTTCTGTTTCTTCACAGAAAACCCTATTGAAATTCGCGTGATTATTAGGGTTTTCTGACTTTCGTCGAAAACCCTCTTGTAATTCTGTTGATTGTTATTAGGGTTTCTGCTGCCTTCGCAGAAACCCTATTGTATTCCTGCTGATTATTATTAGGGTTTCTGCTGCCTACGCAGAAACCCTATTGTATTCCTGCTGATTATTATTATTATATTCTTTTTCACACTGGATCTTACTGAAAGGATATAAACAACTGCAATTTACTTTCACTGTCGGTGAAACCATTCTGGATCACAAGTACTACGCTGCATTGACAAATACTGTATATAATATTAATTAGAATTGCACTGTTTACTCACTGTGAGCCTCTAAACATCGAAATTTAAGCCCGATTCAAACAGTATCCATATACGTATATGTTTTGTATACGTGTCTTATTCCCACAGCACCTCCTAAGTACGTGTGTTTGTGTGTGTATCCTTATATTGATAGAGCTGGGTTGTTCTAGATCTGTAGTAAATACATAAGCAGTAGTGATATTTTTACCTCCTCTAAGAGTCGATTGTTGAATTAGGACATTGCTCGACCAAACGCAACTGAGGAATTTTTATAGCTTGTTTGCACAAGTAAGAGAGCATCATATATAGCTTCGAATTCGGCAACACAAGATAGAGAGGATCATATATAGGCTTTAATACTTCGAATTGGGCTAGTAACAAGAATATTGCGCAACGGATTTACTTGAAACTTACGTGAGATGTACGGAACACAGGTATCTTCAGGTAAGTGGAAGGGATCTTTGATTGGGGACCCCATTCACCCACCAGGGGGCGTTTTACTTTTGAAAATTCTGACATCGAAAAGTTACTGTTTGAGAAAAATTTTTGTCTTCGAGTTTTCAGCTTCGGCCGGGCACGAAAGTTGTTCATGACAGCCTGGAGGTTAAAAAGCCAATGGCACGCCCTATCTGCGATTAACCGTTTGGGCTCTACGGGCTCGAAAATGGGACCCCAAATTTTTCAAAGAGATTTTTGTTCCTAGCTCCTTAACCGTTGGAGATAGAGTCGTGGTTGCACGAGTGATCAGTAGCCCTTGACAAGACGCTTGTATTGATGTATGGTATAACTATGTAACTCATATGGTTCTCTAGTAGCGCCACCTATAAGACGCTGGAAAACACATTTTCATCTATATCGACTAAGGGTATCAATGGATTTCTATAAAAATTGATACACATGTACCTGGTTACTAAACGAAACGAACCCCTCATATGATTAGTTCCCATTTTAACCACTAGGGGGCGTAAATTTTGAAAAATCGATTTAGGCATCCATTTTTCGCATTTAATGCGGTCTGTTTATTATGAAAATCACAAAACTTGGTATAAGTACAAAGACATGTGTGTAATATGCCATCCTGCATGATTAGTTCATACAACTGCCACCAGGGGACTGTGAAAACAAACGATTTTTGCTCCTAGGTCCTTAACCGTTGGCGATAGAATCACGGTTGCAATGTGTGGTTAGTAGCCCTTTTCAAGATACTTGTATTGATGTATGGTTCCAGTAGGTAACTTATATGGTTCTCCAGGAGCGCCACCTACATTTTGCTGGAAATGCATTTTCATTGATAGCTACTAAGCGGATAAAGGGATTTCTATGAAAATTGATATACATGTACATGGATATAAGATACAACGAATCCCTAACATAATTAGTTCCTATTCTAACCACTAGGGGGCGTTAATGTTGAAAACTCATTCAGTTTTTTCGATTGTAATTCAGTAGTATGCTAACCGGCAAATTACCGACCACTTGGGCATGGTAAAAGTTCCGTATCTTCGTTATTCTCGGTGTCATTTCCCCTAACGTTGGTACATAAGATCTTTTCGCGTAGTATCCCATGTGAATCAACATAGCCATGTAATCAGCTGACCCCTAGGTGGCGCTCCTTATCCAGCAAGGCAGAAACCCGTTATCGCTGCTTTGCAGCTATATTTATTATTATTATTATTATATTCTTTTTCACACTGGATCTTACTGAAAGGATATAAACAACTGCAACTTACTTTCACTGTCGGTGAAACCATTCTGTATCACAAGTAGTACGCTGCATTGACAAATACTGTACGTGATATTAATCAGAATTGCACTGTTTACTCACTGTAAGCCTCTAAACATCGAAATTTAAGCCCGATTGAAACAGCATTCATATACGTGTATGTATTGTATACGTGCCTTATTCCCACAGCGCCTCCTACGTACGTGTGTTTGTGTCCTTATATTGATAGAGCTGGGTTGTTCTAGATCTGTAGTAAACACATAAGCAGTAGTGATATTTTTATCTCCTCTAAGAGTCGATTGTTGAATTAGGACATTGCTCGACTGAACGCAACTGAGGAATTTTTATAGCTTGTTTGTGTCGTATACACAAGTAAGAGAGCATCATATATCAGTATATAGGCTTTAATACTTCGAATTCGGCTAGTAACAAGACTATTTCGTAACGGATTAACTTGAAACTTACGCGAGATGTACGGAACACAGGTACCTTGAGGTAAGTCGAAGGGATCTTTTATTGGGAACCCCGTTCACCCACCAGGAGGCGTTTTACTTCTGAAAATTCCGACATCGAAAAGTTACTGTGTGAGAACAATTTTTGTCTTTGACTTTTCAGCTTCGGGCGAGCACGAAAGTTGTTCATAACAGCCCGCAGGTTAAAAAAGTCAATGGCACGCCCGATCTGCGATTAACCGTTCGGGCTCTAGGGGCTCTTAAATGGGCCCCAAATATTTTTAATGAGATTTTTGCTCCTAGCTCCTTAACCGTTGGAGATAGAATCGTGGTTGCAATGAGTGATCAGTAGCCCTTGACAAGACGCTTGTATTGATGTATGGTTTAACCATGTAACTCATTTGGTTCTCCAGTAGCGCCACCTATAATATGCTGGATAACGCATTTTCATCAATATCGACTAAGCGTGTGGATGGATTTCTATAAAAATTGATACACATGTACCTGGTTACTAAATACAAAGAACCCTCACATAATTAGTTCCTATTTTAACCACTAGGGGCGTAAATTTTAAAAACTCATTTCAGCATCCATTTTTCGCATGTTGCGGTCTGATTATTATGCAAATCACAAAACTTGGTATAAGTACACAGAAATGTGTGTAATATGCCAACCTGCATGATTAGTTCATACAACTACCACCAGGGGACCGTGAAAACAACGATTTCTGCTCGTAGGCTCTTAACCGTTGCCAATGGAATTGTTGTTTAAATGTGTGGTTAGTAGCCCTTTACAAGACACTTGGATTGATGTATGGTTTAAGTAGGTTACTCATATGGTTCTCTAGGAGCGCCACCTACAAGTTGCTGGAAATGCATTTTAATTGATATCTACTAAGCGGATAAAGGGATTTCAATGAAAATTGATATACATATACCTGGATATAAGATACAACGAATTCCTAACATAATGAGTTCCTATTCTAACCACTAGGGGGTGTTAAGGTTGAAAACTCATTCTAGCATCAGTTTTTTTCGATTTTAATTCAGTAGTATGCTAACCGGCAAATTCCCGGCCACTTGGGCACGGTAAAAGTACCGTATCTTTGTTATTCTCGGTGTCATTTCCCCTAACCTTGGTACATTAGAACTTTTCGCGTAGTAGCCCATGTGGATCAATGTATCCATGTTATCAGCTGTCCCCTAGATGGCGCTCCTTATGTAACCGAATAGGCCGGGCACAGTAACCGACTGGCTCTCCGGGCCAGATTTTCTCACAACGGCTGCGCCAGACAATATACCGCCGCTCAGTACTGGTCTACAGCTTGGCTTCCCTAACGCACGGGCCGGGCCAAATAACTTCGTCGGGGATCCCCACCACACGTCGTGCCTCCTATCAATTCTATCAATTCTTGGTGGGTCTTCGGGTCCAATCGTCCTTAACCTGAAGGCGACCAACAACAACTCGGACTCCTTCGTTCTGGGTAGCGCGTCCTTATCGGTTCCAGAGAGTTGTTCCCGAAACTGGTTGAACTGACTCGGACTCAGAAATCCACTCAATAAAGACATAAGACCGTTATTCGTAAAACGTAACGTTAGACATGTTTATTGCCTCAACAACGCAAAATTTATAAATGGAATGTTGCTCGCTACTCGTAGTGCTCATTCGTAGTAATTCTTTTTATACTCGTAATACTTTTAATACTCGTAATACTCTTAATACTCGTAATACTAGTAGACCCCTAGGATAAGGTCACAATATCTCACTAAATGACGGCTCGTCAGCCTAATCATGTTCAACTAATTTTTCGTACGAAATGTGGTTAACTCACGCTATGAAAGAACATCTAGGGGAGAGGGGCGTGAGAGGTACAACTATGAAATTAAATAAATAAAAGGCTTGAGTCTGAAGCGGAAATGTCAGTGACGATGGACAGATCCCAATATCTGAACCCGGCCCCAGGGCCGACTCGATAACACCTCCTCTTGAACTACCACTACAGGGATTCTTCATCTTGGTTGGAATTCGCCTTCACTGGTGGTCCGACGCAGGGACTGATCAGTTCCCTGGCCCTCCATTCTTTCTTCGGGACACTCATCTCCGGTCCTCTTAGGAAGTAACACATCAAGGGAAGACTTGGTTTCGACCTGGACTACCACTGGCTGAATGGCTAATCGTCACCCGACAAATTCCGAGACTCAAGAGGTTTAGTGAAACCAACGTATTATAATGCAACTGGAATGGTACTCTCACACCTTTCTCTCATTTAATAGCTCGAAAAAAATACCGCACGCAGCTTTGCTTGCGGGTATAAATGCACTAAGGCCATTGACGGCACCCGACTAAAATAATAAGGGGGGTTAATTCTACCCATATGATATATACGCGGATTGATGCGAGGAAGCCCGAACGGTTAGATCCCGCAGGTTCATAATACTAACGGACAGGTGGCTAAACCGCCTGATTGTCACAAGTTTGAACTAGACTAACTCGGAGTATGAGCGACTGGGAGACGGAGAGGGATAACCCTCGCCGTGTCCCAGTCCCAGCATCACAATGATGTGGCGACTCAATAATAATACTTAATACTTTGCAATTGAATACTATGAAGCGGAATACCGGGATTCGGGGTAGCGTGCTCTGGCAAGTGACTACAAAAATCTACTTCCGTTTCCGTTAAAATTCATAATGTCAAGTCTAAGGTCTCAACTCTCGGAATTTCCTCGACCAAGAGGGAATACAGGTAACTCTCTCTCTCTCTTTCTATAATCCTATACATTTAAGGAAAAAGTTGCATATAGGCGTCGCTTCTAGGGTTCGCTCACGTCACTAGCATCTGGGAGGTAGAGAAGCTAGAAGGGGGAAATTCTCTTGTTTTCCTCCATGAGATTTAACGCGCAAAAATATGTCAAGTCTTCCTCTGGTGAGTGAGAATACTTAAAGGAGTCCTAATTCTCAGTGATAGGTCATAATGGTAACACGGGTGACTGAATGTCCTCACAAATCACCCATGAAAAAGGCGTGTGCATGTATGAAAAACTGTGACCAAAAGAATTAATAGAAGAATCATGAATGAGTCAAATGAAATAAAAATCCCCTAGCTTTCTCTCCGACTGAGGAGGAAATACAGGACTGCGTCCAGCGCTACAAGTATTTCCAGCCTCCACAGCCGACCTGATCAGGCGTTTAGCTTCAAAAAGAATAATAGATACCAACTAAATAAAACGAGGAGCATTCACCAATATTTGGCCTCTCCCACTAGAGGGTGCCCTCAATGCTTCCCCTTTTTGAAGACTTACATGATGCCCTAAACTCTCCAACCCACAAGATTCTTCAAGAATATTTTATGGTGTCACAGAATCCCAAAAATGCACAAGAAAATCCTTTCCTCAATTGATAGTAAATCCGACACCACAAAAATAGTTTAGGGAAAAAGGCAAAGATTTAGAATTTTATGTATATGATAATATTCTCTTGAATACTATTTATTATTTCTTGGAAATATTCGAACAATGAACAATATATACACAACCTCGAGGTTATCTCTTATTTACAACATTTAAGGTAGATAAGATGGCCAACCGGCCACCAAAGGAGGAGATTAACAAGGGCATATTGCCCTTAATACAAGTGC